>NC_135373.1:5028333-6285416 GCF_049243985.1 Paroedura picta | reverse complement strand
GTTTTTACAAGGAAGTAAAATGTGAAAAAAATATTTCTACATCCCATGGCCTTTCCCAGCCATTTAAATTTTTCTCTTACAGGTCTAACGCTTCCGAAAAACCAATACAACGCCCACCCGGAACAATATATAAAGCTAAACGAACCGTTCACTGGGTACTTATCCATACGAAAATCCCTATTGATTTACCTGTTTTTACAAGGAAATAAAATGTGAAAAAAATATTTCTACATCCCATGGCCTTTCCCAACCATTTAAATTTTTCTCTTACATGTCTAACACTTCCGAAAAACCAATACAACGGCCACCCGGAACAATATATAAAGCTAAACCAATCGTTCACTGGGCACTTATCCGTACGAAAATACCTATTGATTTTCCTGTTTTTACAAGGAAATAAAATGTGAAAAAAATATTTCTACAACCCATGGCCTTTCCCAACCATTTAAATTTTTATCTTACAGGTCTAACACTACAGAAAAACCGATACAACTCCCACCCGGAACAATATATAAAGCTAAATGAACCGTTCACTGGGTACTTATACGTATGAAAATCCCTATTGATTTACCTGTTTTTACAAGGAAGTAAAATGTGAAAAAAATATTTCTACATCCCATAGCCTTTCCCAACCATTTAAATTTTTCTCTTACAGGTCTAACACTTCCGAAAAACCAATACAACGCCCACCCGGAACAATGTATAAAGCTAAACGAACCGTTCACTGGGTACTTATCCGTGCGAAAAGCCCTATTGATTTCCCTCTTTTTACAAGGAAGTAAAATGTGAAAAAAATATTTCTACATCCCATGGCCTTTCCCAACCATTTAAATTTTTCTCTTACAGGTCTAACACTACCGAAAAACCAATACAACTCCCACCCGGAACAATTTATAAAGCTAAACGAACCGTTCACTGGGTACTTATCCGTACGAAAATCCCTATTGATTTACCAGTTTTTACAAGGAAATAAAATGTGAAAAAAATATTTCTACATCCCATGGCCTTTCCCAACCATTTAAACTTTTCTCTTACAGGTCTAACACTTCCGAAAAACCAATACAACGCCCACCCGGAACAATATATAAAGCTAAACGAACCGTTCACTGGGCACTTATCCGTAAAAAAATCCCTATTGATTTTCCTGTTTTTACAAGGAAATAAAATGTGAAAAAAATATCTCTACATCCCATGGCCTTTCCCAACCATTTAAATTTTTATCTTACAGGTCTAACACTACCGAAAAACCGATACAACGGCCACCCGGAACAATATATAAAGCTAAACGAACCGTTCACTGGGTACTTATCCGTACAAAAATCCCTATTGATTTACCTGTTTTTACAAGGAAATAAAATGTAAAAAAAATATTTCTACATCCCATGGCCTTTCCCAGCCATTTAAATTTTTCTCTTACAGGTCTAACACTCCCGAAAAACCAATACAACGCCCACCCGGAACAATGTATAAAGCTAAACGAACCGTTCACTGGGTACTTAACCGTACGAAAATCCCTATTGATTTACCTGTTTTTACAAGGAAATAAAATGTAAAAAAAATATTTCTACATCCCATGGCCTTTCCCAGCCATTTAAATTTTTCTCTTACAGGTCTAACACTTCCGAAAAACCGATACAACTCCCACCCGGAACAATATATAAAGCTAAATGAACCGTTCACTGGGTACTTATACGTATGAAAATCCCTATTGATTTACCTGTTTTTACAAGGAAGTAAAATGTGAAAAAAATATTTCTACATCCCATGGCCTTTCCCAACCATTTAAATTTTTCCCTTACAGGTCTAACACTTCCGAAAAACCAATACAACGCCCACCCGGAACAATGTATAAAGCTAAACGAACCGTTCACTGGGTACTTATCCGTGCGAAAAGCCCTATTGATTTCCCTCTTTTTACAAGGAAGTAAAATGTGAAAAAAATATTTCTACATCCCATGGCCTTTCCCAACCATTTAAATTTTTCTCTTACAGGTCTAACACTACCGAAAAACCAATACAACTCCCACCCGGAACAATATATAAAGCTAAACGAACCGTTCACTGGGTACTTATCCGTACGAAAATCCCTATTGATTTACCTGTTTTTACAAGGAAATAAAATGTGAAAAAAATATTTCTACATCCCATGGCCTTTCCCAACCATTTAAACTTTTCTCTTACAGGTCTAACACTTCCGAAAAACCAATACAACGCCCACCCGGAACAATATATAAAGCTAAACGAACCGTTCACTGGGCACTTATCCGTACAAAAATCCCTATTGATTTTCCTGTTTTTACAAGGAAATAAAATGTGAAAAATATATTTCTACATCCCATGGCCTTTCCCAACCATTTAAATTTTTATCTTACAGGTCTAACACTACCGAAAAACCGATACAACGGCCACCCGGAACAATATATAAAGCTAAACGAACCGTTCACTGGGTACTTATACGTACGAAAATCTCTATTGATTTACCTGTTTTTACAAGGAAATAAAATGTAAAAAAAATATTTCTACATCCCATGGCCTTTCCCAGCCATTTAAATTTTTCTCTTACAGGTCTAACACTTCCGAAAAACCAATACAACGCCCACCCGGAACAATGTATAAAGCTAAACGAACCGTTCACTGGGTACTTATACGTGCGAAAAGCCCTATTGATTTACCTGTTTTTACAAGGAAGTAAAATGTGAAAAAAATATTTCTACATCCCATGGCCTTTCCCAACCATTTAAATTTTTATCTTACAGGTCTAACACTACCGAAAAACCAATACAACTCCCACCCGGAACAATATATAAAGCTAAACGAACCGTTCACTGGGTACTTATACGTACGAAAAGCCCTATTGATTTACCTGTTTTTACAAGGAAATAAAATGTGAAAAAAATATTTCTACATCCCATGGCCTTTCCCAACCATTTAAATTTTTCTCTTACAGGTCTAACACTTCCGAAAAACCAATACAACGCCCACCCGGAACAATGTATAAAGCTAAACGAACCGTTCACTGGGTACTTATCCGTGCGAAAAGCCCTATTGATTTACCTGTTTTTACAAGGAAATAAAATGTGAAAAAAATATTTCTACATCCCATGGCCTTTCCCAACCATTTAAATTTTTCTCTTACAGGTCTAACACTTCCGAAAAACCAATACAACGCCCACCCGGAAAAATATATAAAGCTAAACGAACCGTTCACTGGGTACTTATCCGTACGAAAATCCCTATTGATTTACCTGTTTTTACAAGGAAATAAAATGTAAAAAAAATATTTCTACATCCCAAGACCTTTCCCAGCCATTTAAATTTTTCTCTTACAGGTCTAACACTTCCGAAAAACCAATACAACGCCCACCCGGAACAATGTATAAAGCTAAACGAACCGTTCACTGGGTACTTATCCGTACGAAAATCCCTATTGATTTCCCTCTTTTTACAAGGAAGTAAAATGTGAAAAAAATATTTCTACATCCCATGGCCTTTCCCAACCATTTAAATTTTTCTCTTACAGGTCTAACACTACCAAAAAACCGATACAACGGCCACCCGGAACAATATATAAAGCTAAACGAACCGTTCACTGGGTACTTATCCGTACGAAAATCCCGATTGATTTACCTGTTTTTACAAGGAAATAAAATGTAAAAAAAATATTTCTACATCCCATGGCCTTTCCCAGCCATTTAAATTTTTCTCTTACAGGTCTAACACTTCCGAAAAACCAATACAACGCCCACCCGGAACAATGTATAAAGCTAAACGAACCGTTCACTGGGTACTTATCCGTGCGAAAAGCCCTATTGATTTACCTGTTTTTACAAGGAAGTAAAATGTGAAAAAAATATTTCTACATCCCATGGCCTTTCCCAACCATTTAAATTTTTATCTTACAGGTCTAACACTACCGAAAAACCAATACAACTCCCACCCGGAACAATATATAAAGCTAAACGAACCGTTCACTGGGTACTTATACGTACGAAAATCCCTATTGATTTACCTGTTTTTACAAGGAAGTAAAATGTGAAAAAAATATTTCTACATCCCATGGCCTTTCCCAGCCATTTAAATTTTTCTCTTACAGGTCTAACGCTTCCGAAAAACCAATACAACGCCCACCCGGAACAATATATAAAGCTAAACGAACCGTTCACTGGGTACTTATCCATACGAAAATCCCTATTGATTTACCTGTTTTTACAAGGAAATAAAATGTGAAAAAAATATTTCTACATCCCATGGCCTTTCCCAACCATTTAAATTTTTCTCTTACATGTCTAACACTTCCGAAAAACCAATACAACGGCCACCCGGAACAATATATAAAGCTAAACCAACCGTTCACTGGGCACTTATCCGTACGAAAATACCTATTGATTTTCCTGTTTTTACAAGAAAATAAAATGTGAAAAAAATATTTCTACAACCCATGGCCTTTCCCAACCATTTAAATTTTTATCTTACAGGTCTAACACTACAGAAAAACCGATACAACTCCCACCCGGAACAATATATAAAGCTAAATGAACCGTTCACTGGGTACTTATACGTATGAAAATCCCTATTGATTTACCTGTTTTTACAAGGAAGTAAAATGTGAAAAAAATATTTCTACATCCCATGGCCTTTCCCAACCATTTAAATTTTTCTCTTACAGGTCTAACACTTCCGAAAAACCAATACAACGCCCACCCGGAACAATGTATAAAGCTAAACGAACCGTTCACTGGGTACTTATCCGTGCGAAAAGCCCTATTGATTTCCCTCTTTTTACAAGGAAGTAAAATGTGAAAAAAATATTTCTACATCCCATGGCCTTTCCCAACCATTTAAATTTTTCTCTTACAGGTCTAACACTACCGAAAAACCAATACAACTCCCACCCGGAACAATTTATAAAGCTAAACGAACCGTTCACTGGGTACTTATCCGTACGAAAATCCCTATTGATTTACCAGTTTTTACAAGGAAATAAAATGTGAAAAAAATATTTCTACATCCCATGGCCTTTCCCAACCATTTAAACTTTTCTCTTACAGGTCTAACACTTCCGAAAAACCAATACAACGCCCACCCGGAACAATATATAAAGCTAAACGAACCGTTCACTGGGCACTTATCCGTAAAAAAATCCCTATTGATTTTCCTGTTTTTACAAGGAAATAAAATGTGAAAAAAATATCTCTACATCCCATGGCCTTTCCCAACCATTTAAATTTTTATCTTACAGGTCTAACACTACCGAAAAACCGATACAACGGCCACCCGGAACAATATATAAAGCTAAACGAACCGTTCACTGGGTACTTATCCGTACAAAAATCCCTATTGATTTACCTGTTTTTACAAGGAAATAAAATGTAAAAAAAATATTTCTACATCCCATGGCCTTTCCCAGCCATTTAAATTTTTCTCTTACAGGTCTAACACTCCCGAAAAACCAATACAACGCCCACCCGGAACAATGTATAAAGCTAAACGAACCGTTCACTGGGTACTTAACCGTACGAAAATCCCTATTGATTTACCTGTTTTTACAAGGAAATAAAATGTAAAAAAAATATTTCTACATCCCATGGCCTTTCCCAGCCATTTAAATTTTTCTCTTACAGGTCTAACACTTCCGAAAAACCGATACAACTCCCACCCGGAACAATATATAAAGCTAAATGAACCGTTCACTGGGTACTTATACGTATGAAAATCCCTATTGATTTACCTGTTTTTACAAGGAAGTAAAATGTGAAAAAAATATTTCTACATCCCATGGCCTTTCCCAACCATTTAAATTTTTCCCTTACAGGTCTAACACTTCCGAAAAACCAATACAACGCCCACCCGGAACAATGTATAAAGCTAAACGAACCGTTCACTGGGTACTTATCCGTGCGAAAAGCCCTATTGATTTCCCTCTTTTTACAAGGAAGTAAAATGTGAAAAATATATTTCTACATCCCATGGCCTTTCCCAACCATTTAAATTTTTCTCTTACAGGTCTAACACTACCGAAAAACCAATACAACTCCCACCCGGAACAATTTATAAAGCTAAACGAACCGTTCACTGGGTACTTATCCGTACGAAAATCCCTATTGATTTACCAGTTTTTACAAGGAAATAAAATGTGAAAAAAATATTTCTACATCCCATGGCCTTTCCCAACCATTTAAACTTTTCTCTTACAGGTCTAACACTTCCCAAAAACCAATACAACGCCCACCCGGAACAATATATAAAGCTAAACGAACCGTTCACTGGGCACTTATCCGTAAAAAAATCCCTATTGATTTTCCTGTTTTTACAAGGAAATAAAATGTGAAAAAAATATTTCTACATCCCATGGCCTTTCCCAACCATTTAAATTTTTATCTTACAGGTCTAACACTACCGAAAAACCGATACAACGGCCACCCGGAACAATATATAAAGCTAAACGAACCGTTCACTGGGTACTTATCCGTACGAAAATCCCTATTGATTTACCTGTTTTTACAAGGAAATAAAATGTAAAAAAAATATTTCTACATCCCATGGCCTTTCCCAGCCATTTAAATTTTTCTCTTACAGGTCTAACACTTCCGACAAACCAATACAATGCCCACCCGGAACAATGTATAAAGCTAAACGAACCGTTCACTGGGTACTTATCCGTACGAAAATCCCTATTGATTTCCCTCTTTTTACAAGGAAGTAAAATGTGAGAAAAATATTTCTACATCCCATGGCCTTTCCCAACCATTTAAATTTTTCTCTTACAGGTCTAACACTACCGAAAAACCGATACAACGGCCACCCGGAACAATATATAAAGCTAAACGAACCGTTCACTGGGTACTTATCCGTACGAAAATCCCTATTGATTTACCTGTTTTTACAAGGAAATAAAATGTAAAAAAAATATTTCTACATCCCATGGCCTTTCCCAGCCATTTAAATTTTTCTCTTACAGGTCTAACACTTCCGAAAAACCAATACAACGCCCACCTGGAACAATGTATAAAGCTAAACGAACCGTTCACTGGGTACTTATCCGTGCGAAAAGCCCTATTGATTTCCCTCTTTTTACAAGGAAGTAAAATGTGAAAAAAATATTTCTACATCCCATGGCCTTTCCCAACCATTTAAATTTTTCTCTTACAGGTCTAACACTACCGAAAAACCGATACAACTCCCACCCGGAACAATTTATAAAGCTAAACGAACCGTTCACTGGGTACTTTTCCGTACGAAAATCCCTATTGATTTACCAGTTTTTACAAGGAAATAAAATGTGAAAAAAATATTTCTACATCCCATGGCCTTTCCCAACCATTTAAACTTTTCTCTTACAGGTCTAACACTTCCGAAAAACCAATACAACGCCCACCCGGAACAATGTATAAAGCTAAACGAACCGTTCACTGGGTACTTATCCGTGCGAAAAGCCCTATTGATTTACCTGTTTTTACAAGGAAGTAAAATGTGAAAAAAATATTTCTACATCCCATGGCCTTTCCCAACCATTTAAATTTTTATCTTACAGGTCTAACACTACCGAAAAACCAATACAACTCCCACCCGGAACAATATATAAAGCTAAACGAACCGTTCACTGGGTACTTATACGTACGAAAATCCCTATTGATTTACCTGTTTTTACAAGGAAGTAAAATGTGAAAAAAATATTTCTACATCCCATGGCCTTTCCCAGCCATTTAAATTTTTCTCTTACAGGTCTAACGCTTCCGAAAAACCAATACAACGCCCACCCGGAACAATATATAAAGCTAAACGATCCGTTCACTGGGTACTTATCCGTACGAAAATCCCTATTGATTTACCTGTTTTTACAAGGAAATAAAATGTGAAAAAAATATTTCTACATCCCATGGCCTTTCCCAACCATTTAAATTTTTCTCTTACATGTCTAACACTTCCGAAAAACCAATACAACGGCCACCCGGAACAATATATAAAGGTAAACCAACCGTTCACTGGGCACTTATCCGTACGAAAATCCCTATTGATTTACCTGTTTTTACAAGGAAATAAAATGTGAAAAAAATATTTCTACATCCCATGGCCATTCTCAACCATTTAAACTTTTCTCTTACATGTCTAACACTTCCGAAAAACCAATACAACGCCCACCCGGAACAATGTATAAAGCTAAACGAACCGTTCACTGGGTACTTATCCGTGCGAAAAGCCCTATTGATTTTCCTGTTTTTACAAGGAAGTAAAATGTGAAAAAAATATTTCTACATCCCATGGCCTTTACCAGCCATTTAAATTTTTCTCTTACAGGTCTAACACTTCCGAAAAACCGATACAACGCCCACCCGGAACAATATATAAAGCTAAATGAACAGTTCACTGGGTACTTCTCCGTACGAAAAGCCCTATTGATTTACCTGTTTTTACAAGGAAGTAAAATGTGAAAAAAATATTTCTACATCCCATGGCCTTTCCCAACCATTTAAACATTTCTCTTACAGGTCTAACGCTTCTGAAAAACCAATACAACGCCCACGCGGAACAATATATAAAGCTAAACGAACCGTTCACTGGGTACTTATCCGTACGAAAATACTTATTGATTTACCTGTATTTCCAAGGAAATAAAATGTGAAAAAAATATTTCTACATCCCATGGCCTTTCCCAACCATTTAAATATTTATCTTACAGGTCTAACACTACCGAAATCCAATACAACTCCCTCCCGGAACAATATATAAAGCTAAACGAACCGTTCACTGGGTACTTATCCGTACGAAAATCCCTATTGATTTACCTGTTTTTACAAGGAAATAAAATGTGAAAAAAATATTTCTACATCCCATGGCCATTCCCAACCATTTAAACTTTTCTCTTACAGGTCTAACACTTCCGAAAAACCGATACAACGCCCTCCCGGAACAATATATAAAGCTAAACGGACCGTTCACTGGGTATTTATCCGTACGAAAAGCCCTATTGATTTACCTGTTTTTACAAGGAAGTAAAATGTGAAAAAAATATTTCTACATCCCATGGCCTTTCCCAGCCATTTAAATTTTTCTCTTACAGGTCTAACGCTTCCGAAAAACCAATACAACGCCCACGCGGAACAATATATAAAGCTAAACGAACCGTTCACTGGGTAGTTATCCGTACGAAAATCCCTATTGATTTACCTGTTTTTACAAGGAAATAAAATGTGAAAAAAATATTTCTACATCCCATGGCCTTTCCCAGCCATTTAAATTTTTCTCTTACATGTCTAACACTTCCGAAAAACCAATACAACGCCCACCCGGAACAATGTATAAAGCTAAACGAACCGTTCACTGGGTACTTATCCGTGCGAAAAGCCCTATTGATTTACCTGTTTTTACAAGGAAATAAAATGTGAAAAAATATTTCTACATCCCATGTCCTTTCCCAACCATTTAAATTTTTCTCTTACATGTCTAACACTTCCGAAAAACCAATACAACGCCCACCCGGAACAATATATAAAGCTAAACGAACCGTTCACTGGGTACTTATCCGTACGAAAAGCCCTATTCATTTACCTGTTTTTACAAGGAAGTAAAATGTGAAAAAAATATTTCTAAATCCCATGGCCTTTCCCAACCATTTAAACATTTCTCTTACAGGTCTAACGCTTCTGAAAAACCAATACAACGCCCACGCGGAACAATATATAAAGCTAAACGAACCGTTCACTGGGTACTTATCCGTACGAAAATACTTATTGATTTACCTGTATTTACAAGGAAATAAAATGTGAAAAAAATATTTCTACATCCCATGGCCTTTCCCAACCATTTAAATATTTATCTTACAGGTCTAACACTACCGAAATCCAATACAACTCCCTCCCGGAACAATATATAAAGCTAAACGAACCGTTCACTGGGTACTTATCCGTACGAAAATCCCTATTGATTTACCTGTTTTTACAAGGAAATAAAATGTGAAAAAAATATTTCTACATCCCATGGCCATTCCCAACCATTTAAACTTTTCTCTTACAGGTCTAACACTTCCGAAAAACCGATACAACGCCCTCCCGGAACAATATATAAAGCTAAACGGACCGTTCACTGGGTATTTATCCGTACGAAAAGCCCTATTGATTTACCTGTTTTTACAAGGAAGTAAAATGTGAAAAAAATATTTCTACATCCCATGGCCTTTCCCAGCCATTTAAATTTTTCTCTTACAGGTCTAACACTTCCGAAAAACCAATACAACTCCCACCCGGAACAATTTATAAAGCTAAACGAACCGTTCACTGGGTACTTATCCGTACGAAAATCCCTATTGATTTACCAGTTTTTACAAGGAAATAAAATGTGAAAAAAATATTTCTACATCCCATGGCCTTTCCCAACCATTTAAACTTTTCTCTTACAGGTCTAACACTTCCGAAAAACCAATACAACGCCCACCCGGAACAATATATAAAGCTAAACGAACCGTTCACTGGGCACTTATCCGTAAAAAAATCCCTATTGATTTTCCTGTTTTTACAAGGAAATAAAATGTGAAAAAAATATTTCTACATCCCATGGCCTTTCCCAACCATTTAAACTTTTCTCTTACAGGTCTAACACTTCCGAAAAACCAATACAACGCCCACCCGGAACAATATATAAAGCTAAACGAACCGTTCACTGGGCACTTATCCGTAAAAAAATCCCTATTGATTTTCCTGTTTTTACAAGGAAATAAAATGTGAAAAAAATATTTCTACATCCCATGGCCTTTCCCAACCATTTAAATTTTTATCTTACAGGTCTAACACTACCGAAAAACCGATACAACGGCCACCCGGAACAATATATAAAGCTAAACGAACCGTTCACTGGGTACTTATCCGTACGAAAATCCCTATTGATTTACCTGTTTTTACAAGGAAATAAAATGTAAAAAAAATATTTCTACATCCCATGGCCTTTCCCAGCCATTTAAATTTTTCTCTTACAGGTCTAACACTTCCGAAAAACCAATACAACTCCCACCCGGAACAATGTATAAAGCTAAACGAACCGTTCACTGGGTACTTATCCGTACGAAAATCCCTATTGATTTCCCTCTTTTTACAAGGAAGTAAAATGTGAAAAAAATATTTCTACATCCCATGGCCTTTCCCTACCATTTAAATTTTTCTCTTATAGGTCTAACACTACCGAAAAACCGATACAACGGCCACCCGGAACAATATATAAAGCTAAACGAACCGTTCACTGGGTACTTATCCGTACGAAAATCCCTATTGATTTACCTGTTTTTACAAGGAAATAAAATGTAAAAAAAATATTTCTACATCCCATGGCCTTTCCCAGCCATTTAAATTTTTCTCTTACAGGTCTAACACTTCCGAAAAACCAATACAACGCCCACCCGGAACAATGTATAAAGCTAAACGAACCGTTCACTGGGTACTTATCCGTGCGAAAAGCCCTATTGATTTACCTGTTTTTACAAGGAAGTAAAATGTGAAAAAAATATTTCTACATCCCATGGCCTTTCCCAACCATTTAAATTTTTATCTTACACGTCTAACACTACCGAAAAACCAATACAACTCCCACCCGGAACAATATATAAAGCTAAACGAACCGTTCACTGGGTACTTATACGTACGAAAATCCCTATTGATTTACCTGTTTTTACAAGGAAGTAAAATGTGAAAAAAATATTTCTACATCCCATGGCCTTTCCCAGCCATTTAAATTTTTCTCTTACAGGTCTAACGCTTCCGAAAAACCAATACAACGCCCACCTGGAACAATATATAAAGCTAAACGAACCGTTCACTGGGTACTTATCCGTACGAAAATCCCTATTGATTTACCTGTTTTTACAAGGAAATAAAATGTGGAAAAAATATTTCTACATCCCATGGCCATTCTCAACCATTTAAACTTTTCTCTTACATGTCTAACGCTTCCGAAAAACCAATACAACGCCCACCCGGAACAATATATAAAGCTAAACGAACCGTTCACTGGGTACTTATACGTACGAAAATCCCTATTGATTTACCTGTTTTTACAAGGAAGTAAAATGTGAAAAAAATATTTCTAAATCCCATGGCCTTTCCCAACCATTTAAACATTTCTCTTACAGGTCTAACGCTTCTGAAAAACCAATACAACGCCCACGCGGAACAATATATAAAGCTAAACGAACCGTTCACTGGGTACTTATCCGTACGAAAATACTTATTGATTTACCTGTATTTACAAGGAAATAAAATGTGAAAAAAATATTTCTACATCCCATGGCCTTTCCCAACCATTTAAATATTTATCTTACAGGTCTAACACTACCGAAATCCAATACAACTCCCTCCCGGAACAATATATAAAGCTAAACGAACCGTTCACTGGGTACTTATCCGTACGAAAATCCCTATTGATTTACCTGTTTTTACAAGGAAATAAAATGTGAAAAAAATATTTCTACATCCCATGGCCATTCCCAACCATTTAAACTTTTCTCTTACAGGTCTAACACTTCCGAAAAACCGATACAACGCCCTCCCGGAACAATATATAAAGCTAAACGGACCGTTCACTGGGTATTTATCCGTACGAAAAGCCCTATTGATTTACCTGTTTTTACAAGGAAGTAAAATGTGAAAAAAATATTTCTACATCCCATGGCCTTTCCCAGCCATTTAAATTTTTCTCTTACAGGTCTAACACTTCCGAAAAACCAATACAACTCCCACCCGGAACAATTTATAAAGCTAAACGAACCGTTCACTGGGTACTTATCCGTACGAAAATCCCTATTGATTTACCAGTTTTTACAAGGAAATAAAATGTGAAAAAAATATTTCTACATCCCATGGCCTTTCCCAACCATTTAAACTTTTCTCTTACAGGTCTAACACTTCCGAAAAACCAATACAACGCCCACCCGGAACAATATATAAAGCTAAACGAACCGTTCACTGGGCACTTATCAGTAAAAAAATCCCTATTGATTTTCCTGTTTTTACAAGGAAATAAAATGTGAAAAAAATATTTCTACATCCCATGGCCTTTCCCAACCATTTAAACTTTTCTCTTACAGGTCTAACACTTCCGAAAAACCAATACAACGCCCACCCGGAACAATATATAAAGCTAAACGAACCGTTCACTGGGCACTTATCCGTAAAAAAATCCCTATTGATTTTCCTGTTTTTACAAGGAAATAAAATGTGAAAAAAATATTTCTACATCCCATGGCCTTTCCCAACCATTTAAATTTTTATCTTACAGGTCTAACACTACCGAAAAACCGATACAACGGCCACCCGGAACAATATATAAAGCTAAACGAACCGTTCACTGGGTACTTATCCGTACGAAAATCCCTATTGATTTACCTGTTTTTACAAGGAAATAAAATGTAAAAAAAATATTTCTACATCCCATGGCCTTTCCCAGCCATTTAAATTTTTCTCTTACAGGTCTAACACTTCCGAAAAACCAATACAACTCCCACCCGGAACAATGTATAAAGCTAAACGAACCGTTCACTGGGTACTTATCCGTACGAAAATCCCTATTGATTTCCCTCTTTTTACAAGGAAGTAAAATGTGAAAAAAATATTTCTACATCCCATGGCCTTTCCCTACCATTTAAATTTTTCTCTTACAGGTCTAACACTACCGAAAAACCGATACAACGGCCACCCGGAACAATATATAAAGCTAAACGAACCGTTCACTGGGTACTTATCCGTACGAAAATCCCTATTGATTTACCTGTTTTTACAAGGAAATAAAATGTAAAAAAAATATTTCTACATCCCATGGCCTTTCCCAGCCATTTAAATTTTTCTCTTACAGGTCTAACACTTCCGAAAAACCAATACAACGCCCACCCGGAACAATGTATAAAGCTAAACGAACCGTTCACTGGGTACTTATCCGTGCGAAAAGCCCTATTGATTTACCTGTTTTTACAAGGAAGTAAAATGTGAAAAAAATATTTCTACATCCCATGGCCTTTCCCAACCATTTAAATTTTTATCTTACACGTCTAACACTACCGAAAAACCAATACAACTCCCACCCGGAACAATATATAAAGCTAAACGAACCGTTCACTGGGTACTTATACGTACGAAAATCCCTATTGATTTACCTGTTTTTACAAGGAAGTAAAATGTGAAAAAAATATTTCTACATCCCATGGCCTTTCCCAGCCATTTAAATTTTTCTCTTACAGGTCTAACGCTTCCGAAAAACCAATACAACGCCCACCCGGAACAATATATAAAGCTAAACGAACCGTTCACTGGGTACTTATCCGTACGAAAATCCCTATTGATTTACCTGTTTTTACAAGGAAATAAAATGTGGAAAAAATATTTCTACATCCAATGGCCATTCTCAACCATTTAAACTTTTCTCTTACATGTCTAACGCTTCCGAAAAACCAATACAACGCCCACCCGGAACAATATATAAAGCTAAACGAACCGTTCACTGGGTACTTATACGTACGAAAATCCCTATTGATTTACCTGTTTTTACAAGGAAGTAAAATGTGAAAAAAATATTTCTACATCCCATGGCCTTTCCCAGCCATTTAAATTTTTCTCTTACAGGTCTAACGCTTCCGAAAAACCAATACAACGCCCACCCGGAACAATATATAAAGCTAAGCGATCCGTTCACTGGGTACTTATCCGTACGAAAATCCCTATTGATTTACCTGTTTTTACAAGGAAATAAAATGTGAAAAAAATATTTCTACATCCCATGGCCTTTCCCAACCATTTAAATTTTTCTCTTACATGTCTAACACTTCCGAAAAACCAATACAACGGCCACCCGGAAAAATATATAAAGCTAAACGAACCGTTCACTGGGTACTTATACGTACGAAAATCCCTATTGATTTACCTGTTTTTACAAGGAAGTAAAATGTGAAAAAAATATTTCTACATCCCATGGCCTTTCCCAGCCATTTAAATTTTTCTCTTACAGGTCTAACGCTTCCGAAAAACCAATACAACGCCCACCCGGAACAATATATAAAGCTAAACGATCCGTTCACTGGGTACTTATCCGTACGAAAATCCCTATTGATTTACCTGTTTTTACAAGGAAATAAAATGTGAAAAAAATATTTCTACATCCCATGGCCTTTCCCAACCATTTAAATTTTTCTCTTACATGTCTAACACTTCCGAAAAACCAATACAACGGCCACCCGGAACAATATATAAAGGTAAACCAACCGTTCACTGGGCACTTATCCGTACGAAAATCCCTATTGATTTACCTGTTTTTACAAGGAAATAAAATGTGAAAAAAATATTTCTACATCCCATGGCCATTCTCAACCATTTAAACTTTTCTCTTACATGTCTAACACTTCCGAAAAACCAATACAACGCCCACCCGGAACAATGTATAAAGCTAAACGAACCGTTCACTGGGTACTTATCCGTGCGAAAAGCCCTATTGATTTTCCTGTTTTTACAAGGAAGTAAAATGTGAAAAAAATATTTCTACATCCCATGGCCTTTACCAGCCATTTAAATTTTTCTCTTACAGGTCTAACACTTCCGAAAAACCGATACAACGCCCACCCGGAACAATATATAAAGCTAAACGAACAGTTCACTGGGTAGTTATCCGTACGAAAATCCCTATTGATTTACCTGTTTTTACAAGGAAATAAAATGTGAAAAAAATATTTCTACATCCCATGGCCTTTCCCAGCCATTTAAATTTTTCTCTTACATGTCTAACACTTCCGAAAAACCAATACAACGCCCACCCGGAACAATGTATAAAGCTAAACGAACCGTTCACTGGGTACTTATCCGTGCGAAAAGCCCTATTGATTTACCTGTTTTTACAAGGAAATAAAATGTGAAAAAATATTTCTACATCCCATGTCCTTTCCCAACCATTTAAATTTTTCTCTTACATGTCTAACACTTCCGAAAAACCAATACAACGCCCACCCGGAACAATATATAAAGCTAAACGAACCGTTCACTGGGTACTTATCCGTACGAAAAGCCCTATTCATTTACCTGTTTTTACAAGGAAGTAAAAGGTGAAAAAAATATTTCTACATCCCATGGCCTTTCCCAACCATTTAAACATTTCTCTTACAGGTCTAACGCTTCTGAAAAACCAATACAACGCCCACGCGGAACAATATATAAAGCTAAACGAACCGTTCACTGGGTACTTATCCGTACGAAAATACTTATTGATTTACCTGTATTTACAAGGAAATAAAATGTGAAAAAAATATTTCTACATCCCATGGCCTTTCACAACCATTTAAATATTTATCTTACAGGTCTAACACTACCGAAATCCAATACAACTCCCTCCCGGAACAATATATAAAGCTAAACGAACCGTTCACTGGGTACTTATCCGTACGAAAATCCCTATTGATTTACCTGTTTTTACAAGGAAATAAAATGTGAAAAAAATATTTCTACATCCCATGGCCATTCCCAACCATTTAAACTTTTCTCTTACAGGTCTAACACTTCCGAAAAACCGATACAACGCCCTCCCGGAACAATATATAAAGCTAAACGGACCGTTCACTGGGTATTTATCCGTACGAAAAGCCCTATTGATTTACCTGTTTTTACAAGGAAGTAAAATGTGAAAAAAATATTTCTACATCCCATGGCCTTTCCCAGCCATTTAAATTTTTCTCTTACAGGTCTAACACTTCCGAAAAACCAATACAACGCCCACCCGGAACAATGTATAAAGCTAAACGAACCGTTCACTGGGTACTTATCCGTGCGAAAAGCCCTATTGATTTCCCTCTTTTTACAAGGAAGTAAAATGTGAAAAATATATTTCTACATCCCATGGCCTTTCCCAACCATTTAAATTTTTCTCTTACAGGTCTAACACTACCGAAAAACCAATACAACTCCCACCCGGAACAATTTATAAAGCTAAACGAACAGTTCACTGGGTACTTATCCGTACGAAAATCCCTATTGATTTACCAGTTTTTACAAGGAAATAAAATGTGAAAAAAATATTTCTACATCCCATGGCCTTTCCCAACCATTTAAACTTTTCTCTTACAGGTCTAACACTTCCGAAAAACCAATACAACGCCCACCCGGAACAATATATAAAGCTAAACGAACCGTTCACTGGGCACTTATCCGTAAAAAAATCCCTATTGATTTTCCTGTTTTTACAAGGAAATAAAATGTGAAAAAAATATTTCTACATCCCATGGCCTTTCCCAACCATTTAAATTTTTATCTTACAGGTCTAACACTACCGAAAAACCGATACAACGGCCACCCGGAACAATATATAAAGCTAAACGAACCGTTCACTGGGTACTTATCCGTACAAAAATCCCTATTGATTTACCTGTTTTTACAAGGAAATAAAATGTAAAAAAAATATTTCTACATCCCATGGCCTTTCCCAGCCATTTAAATTTTTCTCTTACAGGTCTAACACTTCCGAAAAACCAATACAACGCCCACCCGGAACAATGTATAAAGCTAAACGAACCGTTCACTGGGTACTTATCCGTACGAAAATCCTTATTGATTTCCCTCTTTTTACAAGGAAGTAAAATGTGAGAAAAATATTTCTACATCCCATGGCCTTTCCCAACCATTTAAATTTTTCTCTTACAGGTCTAACACTACCGAAAAACCGATACAACGGCCACCCGGAACAATATATAAAGCTAAACGAACCGTTCCCTGGGTACTTATCCGTACGAAAAGCCCTATTGATTTACCTGTTTTTACAAGGAAATAAAATGTAAAAAAAATATTTCTACATCCCATGGCCTTTCCCAGCCATTTAAATTTTTCTCTTACAGGTCTAACACTTCCGAAAAACCAATACAACGCCCACCCGGAACAATGTATAAAGCTAAACGAACCGTTCACTGGGTACTTATCCGTGCGAAAAGCCCTATTGATTTCCCTCTTTTTACAAGGAAGTAAAATGTGAAAAAAATATTTCTACATCCCATGGCCTTTCCCAACCATTTAAATTTTTCTCTTACAGGTCTAACACTACCGAAAAACCGATATAACTCCCACCCGGAACAATTTATAAAGCTAAACGAACCGTTCACTGGGTACTTTTCCGTACGAAAATCCCTATTGATTTACCAGTTTTTACAAGGAAATAAAATGTGAAAAAAATATTTCTACATCCCATGGCCTTTCCCAACCATTTAAACTTTTCTCTTACAGGTCTAACACTTCCGAAAAACCAATACAACGCCCACCCGGAACAATATATAAAGCTAAACGAACCGTTCACTGGGCACTTATCCGTAAAAAAAGCCCTATTGATTTTCCTGTTTTTACAAGGAAATAAAATGTGAAAAAAATATTTCTACATCCCATGGCCTTTCCCAACCATTTAAATTTTTATCTTACAGGTCTAACACTACCGAAAAACCGATACAACGGCCACCCGGAACAATATATAAAGCTAAACGAACCGTTCACTGGGTACTTATCCGTACGAAAATCCCTATTGATTTACCTGTTTTTACAAGGAAATAAAATGTAAAAAAAATATTTCTACATCCCATGGCCTTTCCCAACCATTTAAATTTTTCTCTTACATGTCTAACACTTCCGAAAAACCAATACAACGGCCACCCGGAACAATATTTAAAGGTAAACCAACCGTTCACTGGGCACTTATCCGTACGAAAATCCCTATTGATTTACCTGTTTTTACAAGGAAATAAAATGTGAAAAAAATATTTCTACATCCCATGGCCATTCTCAACCATTTAAACTTTTCTCTTACATGTCTAACGCTTCCGAAAAACCAATACAACGCCCACCCGGAACAATATATAAAGCTAAACGAACCGTTCACTGGGTACTTATACGTACGTAAATCCCTATTGATTTACCTGTTTTTACAAGGAAGTAAAATGTGAAAAAAATATTTCTACATCCCATGGCCTTTCCCAGCCATTTAAATTTTTCTCTTACAGGTCTAACGCTTCCGAAAAACCAATACAACGCCCACCCGGAACAATATATAAAGCTAAGCGATCCGTTCACTGGGTACTTCTCCGTACGAAAAGCCCTATTGATTTACCTGTTTTTACAAGGAAGTAAAATGTGAAAAAAATATTTCTACATCCCATGGCCTTTCCCAACCATTTAAACATTTCTCTTACAGGTCTAACGCTTCTGAAAAACCAATACAACGCCCACGTGGAACAATATATAAAGCTAAACGAACCGTTCACTGGGTACTTATCCGTACGAAAATACTTATTGATTTACCTGTATTTACAAGGAAATAAAATGTGAAAAAAATATTTCTACATCCCATGGCCTTTCCCAACCATTTAAATATTTATCTTACAGGTCTAACACTACCGAAATCCAATACAACTCCCTCCCGGAACAATATATAAAGCTAAACGAACCGTTCACTGGGTACTTATCCGTACGAAAATCCCTATTGATTTACCTGTTTTTACAAGGAAATAAAATGTGAAAAAAATATTTCTACATCCCATGGCCATTCCCAACCATTTAAACTTTTCTCTTACAGGTCTAACACTTCCGAAAAACCGATACAACGCCCTCCCGGAACAATATATAAAGCTAAACGGACCGTTCACTGGGTATTTATCCGTACGAAAAGCCCTATTGATTTACCTGTTTTTACAAGGAAGTAAAATGTGAAAAAAATATTTCTACATCCCATGGCCTTTCCCAGCCATTTAAATTTTTCTCTTACAGGTCTAACGCTTCCGAAAAACCAATACAACGCCCACGCGGAACAATATATAAAGCTAAACGAACCGTTCACTGGGTAGTTATCCGTACGAAAATCCCTATTGATTTACCTGTTTTTACAAGGAAATAAAATGTGAAAAAAATATTTCTACATCCCATGGCCTTTCCCAGCCATTTAAATTTTTCTCTTACATGTCTAACACTTCCGAAAAACCAATACAACGCCCACCCGGAACAATGTATAAAGCTAAACGAACCGTTCACTGGGTACTTATCCGTGCGAAAAGCCCTATTGATTTACCTGTTTTTACAAGGAAATAAAATGTGAAAAAATATTTCTACATCCCATGTCCTTTCCCAACCATTTAAATTTTTCTCTTACATGTCTAACACTTCCGAAAAACCAATACAACGCCCACCCGGAACAATATATAAAGCTAAACGAACCGTTCACTGGGTACTTATCCGTACGAAAAGCCCTATTCATTTACCTGTTTTTACAAGGAAGTAAAATGTGAAAAAAATATTTCTACATCCCATGGCCTTTCCCAACCATTTAAACATTTCTCTTACAGGTCTAACGCTTCTGAAAAACCAATACAACGCCCACGCGGAACAATATATAAAGCTAAACGAACCGTTCACTGGGTACTTATCCGTACGAAAATCCCTATTGATTTACCTGTTTTTACAAGGAAATAAAATGTGAAAAAAATATTTCTACATCCCATGGCCTTTCCCAGCCATTTAAATTTTTCTCTTACATGTCTAACACTTCCGAAAAACCAATACAACGCCCACCCGGAACAATGTATAAAGCTAAACGAACCGTTCACTGGGTACTTATCCGTGCGAAAAGCCCTATTGATTTACCTGTTTTTACAAGGAAATAAAATGTGAAAAAATATTTCTACATCCCATGTCCTTTCCCAACCATTTAAATTTTTCTCTTACATGTCTAACACTTCCGAAAAACCAATACAACGCCCACCCGGAACAATATATAAAGCTAAACGAACCGTTCACTGGGTACTTATCCGTACGAAAAGCCCTATTCATTTACCTGTTTTTACAAGGAAGTAAAATGTGAAAAAAATATTTCTACATCCCATGGCCTTTCCCAACCATTTAAACATTTCTCTTACAGGTCTAACGCTTCTGAAAAACCAATACAACGCCCACGCGGAACAATATATAAAGCTAAACGAACCGTTCACTGGGTACTTATCCGTACGAAAATACTTATTGATTTACCTGTATTTACAAGGAAATAAAATGTGAAAAAAATATTTCTACATCCCATGGCCTTTCCCAACCATTTAAATATTTATCTTACAGGTCTAACACTACCGAAATCCAATACAACTCCCTCCCGGAACAATATATAAAGCTAAACGAACCGTTCACTGGGTACTTATCCGTACGAAAATCCCTATTGATTTACCTGTTTTTACAAGGAAATAAAATGTGAAAAAAATATTTCTACATCCCATGGCCATTCCCAACCATTTAAACTTTTCTCTTACAGGTCTAACACTTCCGAAAAACCGATACAACGCCCTCCCGGAACAATATATAAAGCTAAACGGACCGTTCACTGGGTATTTATCCGTACGAAAAGCCCTATTGATTTACCTGTTTTTACAAGGAAGTAAAATGTGAAAAAAATATTTCTACATCCCATGGCCTTTCCCAGCCATTTAAATTTTTCTCTTACAGGTCTAACACTTCCGAAAAACCAATACAACGCCCACCCGGAACAATGTATAAAGCTAAACGAACCGTTCACTGGGTACTTATCCGTGCGAAAAGCCCTATTGATTTCCCTCTTTTTACAAGGAAGTAAAATGTGAAAAATATATTTCTACATCCCATGGCCTTTCCCAACCATTTAAATTTTTCTCTTACAGGTCTAACACTACCGAAAAACCAATACAACTCCCACCCGGAACAATTTATAAAGCTAAACGAACCGTTCACTGGGTACTTATCCGTACGAAAATCCCTATTGATTTATCAGTTTTTACAAGGAAATAAAATGTGAAAAAAATATTTCTACATCCCATGGCCTTTCCCAACCATTTAAATTTTTATCTTACACGTCTAACACTACCGAAAAACCAATACAACTCCCACCCGGAACAATATATAAAGCTAAACGAACCGTTCACTGGGTACTTATACGTACGAAAATCCCTATTGATTTACCTGTTTTTACAAGGAAGTAAAATGTGAAAAAAATATTTCTACATCCCATGGCCTTTCCCAGCCATTTAAATTTTTCTCTTACAGGTCTAACGCTTCCGAAAAACCAATACAACGCCCACCCGGAACAATATATAAAGCTAAACGAACCGTTCACTGGGTACTTATCCGTACGAAAATCCCTATTGATTTACCTGTTTTTACAAGGAAATAAAATGTGGAAAAAATATTTCTACATCCCATGGCCATTCTCAACCATTTAAACTTTTCTCTTACATGTCTAACGCTTCCGAAAAACCAATACAACGCCCACCCGGAACAATATATAAAGCTAAACGAACCGTTCACTGGGTACTTATACGTACGAAAATCCCTATTGATTTACCTGTTTTTACAAGGAAGTAAAATGTGAAAAAAATATTTCTACATCCCATGGCCTTTCCCAGCCATTTAAATTTTTCTCTTACAGGTCTAACGCTTCCGAAAAACCAATACAACGCCCACCCGGAACAATATATAAAGCTAAGCGATCCGTTCACTGGGTACTTATCCGTACGAAAATCCCTATTGATTTACCTGTTTTTACAAGGAAATAAAATGTGAAAAAAATATTTCTACATCCCATGGCCTTTCCCAACCATTTAAATTTTTCTCTTACATGTCTAACACTTCCGAAAAACCAATACAACGGCCACCCGGAAAAATATATAAAGCTAAACGAACCGTTCACTGGGTACTTATACGTACGAAAATCCCTATTGATTTACCTGTTTTTACAAGGAAGTAAAATGTGAAAAAAATATTTCTACATCCCATGGCCTTTCCCAACCATTTAAACATTTCTCTTACAGGTCTAACGCTTCTGAAAAACCAATACAACGCCCACGTGGAACAATATATAAAGCTAAACGAACCGTTCACTGGGTACTTATCCGTACGAAAATACTTATTGATTTACCTGTATTTACAAGGAAATAAAATGTGAAAAAAATATTTCTACATCCCATGGCCTTTCCCAACCATTTAAATATTTATCTTACAGGTCTAACACTACCGAAATCCAATACAACTCCCTCCCGGAACAATATATAAAGCTAAACGAACCGTTCACTGGGTACTTATCCGTACGAAAATCCCTATTGATTTACCTGTTTTTACAAGGAAATAAAATGTGAAAAAAATATTTCTACATCCCATGGCCATTCCCAACCATTTAAACTTTTCTCTTACAGGTCTAACACTTCCGAAAAACCGATACAACGCCCTCCCGGAACAATATATAAAGCTAAACGGACCGTTCACTGGGTATTTATCCGTACGAAAAGCCCTATTGATTTACCCGTTTTTACAAGGAAGTAAAATGTGAAAAAAATATTTCTACATCCCATGGCCTTTCCCAGCCATTTAAATTTTTCTCTTACAGGTCTAACGCTTCCGAAAAACCAATACAACGCCCACGCGGAACAATATATAAAGCTAAACGAACCGTTCACTGGGTAGTTATCCGTACGAAAATCCCTATTGATTTACCTGTTTTTACAAGGAAATAAAATGTGAAAAAAATATTTCTACATCCCATGGCCTTTCCCAGCCATTTAAATTTTTCTCTTACATGTCTAACACTTCCGAAAAACCAATACAACGCCCACCCGGAACAATGTATAAAGCTAAACGAACCGTTCACTGGGTACTTATCCGTGCGAAAAGCCCTATTGATTTACCTGTTTTTACAAGGAAATAAAATGTGAAAAAATATTTCTACATCCCATGTCCTTTCCCAACCATTTAAATTTTTCTCTTACATGTCTAACACTTCCGAAAAACCAATACAACGCCCACCCGGAACAATATATAAAGCTAAACGAACCGTTCACTGGGTACTTATCCGTACGAAAAGCCCTATTCATTTACCTGTTTTTACAAGGAAGTAAAATGTGAAAAAAATATTTCTACATCCCATGGCCTTTCCCAACCATTTAAACATTTCTCTTACAGGTCTAACGCTTCTGAAAAACCAATACAACGCCCACGCGGAACAATATATAAAGCTAAACGAACCGTTCACTGGGTACTTATCCGTACGAAAATACTTATTGATTTACCTGTATTTACAAGGAAATAAAATGTGAAAAAAATATTTCTACATCCCATGGCCTTTCCCAACCATTTAAATATTTATCTTACAGGTCTAACACTACCGAAATCCAATACAACTCCCTCCCGGAACAATATATAAAGCTAAACGAACCGTTCACTGGGTACTTATCCGTACGAAAATCCCTATTGATTTACCTGTTTTTACAAGGAAATAAAATGTGAAAAAAATATTTCTACATCCCATGGCCATTCCCAACCATTTAAACTTTTCTCTTACAGGTCTAACACTTCCGAAAAACCGATACAACGCCCTCCCGGAACAATATATAAAGCTAAACGGACCGTTCACTGGGTATTTATCCGTACGAAAAGCCCTATTGATTTACCTGTTTTTACAAGGAAGTAAAATGTGAAAAAAATATTTCTACATCCCATGGCCTTTCCCAGCCATTTAAATTTTTCTCTTACAGGTCTAACGCTTCCGAAAAACCAATACAACGGCCACCCGGAACAATATATAAAGCTAAACGAACCGTTCACTGGGTACTTATCCGTACGAAAATCCCTATTGATTTACCTGTTTTTACAAGGAAATAAAATGTGGAAAAAATATTTCTACATCCCATGGCCATTCTCAACCATTTAAACTTTTCTCTTACATGTCTAACGCTTCCGAAAAACCAATACAACGCCCACCCGGAACAATATATAAAGCTAAACGAACCGTTCACTGGGTACTTATACGTACGAAAATCCCTATTGATTTACCTGTTTTTACAAGGAAGTAAAATGTGAAAAAAATATTTCTACATCCCATGGCCTTTCCCAGCCATTTAAATTTTTCTCTTACAGGTCTAACGCTTCCGAAAAACCAATACAACGCCCACCCGGAACAATATATAAAGCTAAGCGATCCGTTCACTGGGTACTTATCCGTACGAAAATCCCTATTGATTTACCTGTTTTTACAAGGAAATAAAATGTGAAAAAAATATTTCTACATCCCATGGCCTTTCCCAACCATTTAAATTTTTCTCTTACATGTCTAACACTTCCGAAAAACCAATACAACGGCCACCCGGAAAAATATATAAAGCTAAACGAACCGTTCACTGGGTACTTATACGTACGAAAATCCCTATTGATTTACCTGTTTTTACAAGGAAGTAAAATGTGAAAAAAATATTTCTACATCCCATGGCCTTTCCCAGCCATTTAAATTTTTCTCTTACAGGTCTAACGCTTCCGAAAAACCAATACAACGCCCACCCGGAACAATATATAAAGCTAAACGATCCGTTCACTGGGTACTTATCCGTACGAAAATCCCTATTGATTTACCTGTTTTTACAAGGAAATAAAATGTGAAAAAAATATTTCTACATCCCATGGCCTTTCCCAACCATTTAAATTTTTCTCTTACATGTCTAACACTTCCGAAAAACCAATACAACGGCCACCCGGAACAATATATAAAGGTAAACCAACCGTTCACTGGGCACTTATCCGTACGAAAATCCCTATTGATTTACCTGTTTTTACAAGGAAATAAAATGTGAAAAAAATATTTCTACATCCCATGGCCATTCTCAACCATTTAAACTTTTCTCTTACATGTCTAACACTTCCGAAAAACCAATACAACGCCCACCCGGAACAATGTATAAAGCTAAACGAACCGTTCACTGGGTACTTATCCGTGCGAAAAGCCCTATTGATTTTCCTGTTTTTACAAGGAAGTAAAATGTGAAAAAAATATTTCTACATCCCATGGCCTTTACCAGCCATTTAAATTTTTCTCTTACAGGTCTAACACTTCCGAAAAACCGATACAACGCCCACCCGGAACAATATATAAAGCTAAACGAACAGTTCACTGGGTACTTCTCCGTACGAAAAGCCCTATTGATTTACCTGTTTTTACAAGGAAGTAAAATGTGAAAAAAATATTTCTACATCCCATGGCCTTTCCCAACCATTTAAACATTTCTCTTACAGGTCTAACGCTTCTGAAAAACCAATACAACGCCCACGTGGAACAATATATAAAGCTAAACGAACCGTTCACTGGGTACTTATCCGTACGAAAAAACTTATTGATTTACCTGTATTTACAAGGAAATAAAATGTGAAAAAAATATTTCTACATCCCATGGCCTTTCCCAACCATTTAAATATTTATCTTACAGGTCTAACACTACCGAAATCCAATACAACTCCCTCCCGGAACAATATATAAAGCTAAACGAACCGTTCACTGGGTACTTATCCGTACGAAAATCCCTATTGATTTACCTGTTTTTACAAGGAAATAAAATGTGAAAAAAATATTTCTACATCCCATGGCCATTCCCAACCATTTAAACTTTTCTCTTACAGGTCTAACACTTCCGAAAAACCGATACAACGCCCTCCCGGAACAATATATAAAGCTAAACGGACCGTTCACTGGGTATTTTTCCGTACGAAAAGCCCTATTGATTTACCTGTTTTTACAAGGAAGTAAAATGTGAAAAAAATATTTCTACATCCCATGGCCTTTCCCAGCCATTTAAATTTTTCTCTTACAGGTCTAACGCTTCCGAAAAACCAATACAACGCCCACGCGGAACAATATATAAAGCTAAACGAACCGTTCACTGGGTAGTTATCCGTACGAAAATCCCTATTGATTTACCTGTTTTTACAAGGAAATAAAATGTGAAAAAAATATTTCTACATCCCATGGCCTTTCCCAGCCATTTAAATTTTTCTCTTACATGTCTAACACTTCCGAAAAACCAATACAACGCCCACCCGGAACAATGTATAAAGCTAAACGAACCGTTCACTGGGTACTTATCCGTGCGAAAAGCCCTATTGATTTACCTGTTTTTACAAGGAAATAAAATGTGAAAAAATATTTCTACATCCCATGTCCTTTCCCAACCATTTAAATTTTTCTCTTACATGTCTAACACTTCCGAAAAACCAATACAACGCCCACCCGGAACAATATATAAAGCTAAACGAACCGTTCACTGGGTACTTATCCGTACGAAAAGCCCTATTCATTTACCTGTTTTTACAAGGAAGTAAAAGGTGAAAAAAATATTTCTAAATCCCATGGCCTTTCCCAACCATTTAAACATTTCTCTTACAGGTCTAACGCTTCTGAAAAACCAATACAACGCCCACGCGGAACAATATATAAAGCTAAACGAACCGTTCACTGGGTACTTATCCGTACGAAAATACTTATTGATTTACCTGTATTTACAAGGAAATAAAATGTGAAAAAAATATTTCTACATCCCATGGCCTTTCCCAACCATTTAAATATTTATCTTACAGGTCTAACACTACCGAAATCCAATACAACTCCCTCCCGGAACAATATATAAAGCTAAACGAACCGTTCACTGGGTACTTATCCGTACGAAAATCCCTATTGATTTACCTGTTTTTACAAGGAAATAAAATGTGAAAAAAATATTTCTACATCCCATGGCCATTCCCAACCATTTAAACTTTTCTCTTACAGGTCTAACACTTCCGAAAAACCGATACAACGCCCTCCCGGAACAATATATAAAGCTAAACGGACCGTTCACTGGGTATTTATCCGTACGAAAAGCCCTATTGATTTACCTGTTTTTACAAGGAAGTAAAATGTGAAAAAAATATTTCTACATCCCATGGCCTTTCCCAGCCATTTAAATTTTTCTCTTACAGGTCTAACACTTCCGAAAAACCAATACAACGCCCACCCGGAACAATGTATAAAGCTAAACGAACCGTTCACTGGGTACTTATCCGTGCGAAAAGCCCTATTGATTTCCCTCTTTTTACAAGGAAGTAAAATGTGAAAAATATATTTCTACATCCCATGGCCTTTCCCAACCATTTAAATTTTTCTCTTACAGGTCTAACACTACCGAAAAACCAATATAACTCCCACCCGGAACAATTTATAAAGCTAAACGAACAGTTCACTGGGTACTTATCCGTACGAAAATCCCTATTGATTTACCAGTTTTTACAAGGAAATAAAATGTGAAAAAAATATTTCTACATCCCATGGCCTTTCCCAACCATATAAACTTTTCTCTTACAGGTCTAACACTTCCGAAAAACCAATACAACGCCCACCCGGAACAATATATAAAGCTAAACGAACCGTTCACTGGGCACTTATCCGTAAAAAAATCCCTATTGATTTTCCTGTTTTTACAAGGAAATAAAATGTGAAAAAAATATTTCTACATCCCATGGCCTTTCCCAACCATTTAAATTTTTATCTTACAGGTCTAACACTACCGAAAAACCGATACAACGGCCACCCGGAACAATATATAAAGCTAAACGAACCGTTCACTGGGTACTTATCCGTACGAAAATCCCTATTGATTTACCTGTTTTTACAAGGAAATAAAATGTAAAAAAAATATTTCTACATCCCATGGCCTTTCCCAGCCATTTAAATTTTTCTCTTACAGGTCTAACACTTCCGAAAAACCAATACAACGCCCACCCGGAACAATGTATAAAGCTAAACGAACCGTTCACTGGGTACTTATCCGTACGAAAATCCTTATTGATTTCCCTCTTTTTACAAGGAAGTAAAATGTGAGAAAAATATTTCTACATCCCATGGCCTTTCCCAACCATTTAAATTTTTCTCTTACAGGTCTAACACTACCGAAAAACCGATACAACGGCCACCCGGAACAATATATAAAGCTAAACGAACCGTTCACTGGGTACTTATCCGTACGAAAAGCCCTATTGATTTACCTGTTTTTACAAGGAAATAAAATGTAAAAAAAATATTTCTACATCCCATGGCCTTTCCCAGCCATTTAAATTTTTCTCTTACAGGTCTAACACTTCCGAAAAACCAATACAACGCCCACCCGGAACAATGTATAAAGCTAAACGAACCGTTCACTGGGTACTTATCCGTGCGAAAAGCCCTATTGATTTCCCTCTTTTTACAAGGAAGTAAAATGTGAAAAAAATATTTCTACATCCCATGGCCTTTCCCAACCATTTAAATTTTTCTCTTACAGGTCTAACACTACCGAAAAACCGATATAACTCCCACCCGGAACAATTTATAAAGCTAAACGAACCGTTCACTGGGTACTTTTCCGTACGAAAATCCCTATTGATTTACCAGTTTTTACAAGGAAATAAAATGTGAAAAAAATATTTCTACATCCCATGGCCTTTCCCAACCATTTAAACTTTTCTCTTACAGGTCTAACACTTCCGAAAAACCAATACAACGCCCACCCGGAACAATATATAAAGCTAAACGAACCGTTCACTGGGCACTTATCCGTAAAAAAAGCCCTATTGATTTTCCTGTTTTTACAAGGAAATAAAATGTGAAAAAAATATTTCTACATCCCATGGCCTTTCCCAACCATTTAAATTTTTATCTTACAGGTCTAACACTACCGAAAAACCGATACAACGGCCACCCGGAACAATATATAAAGCTAAACGAACCGTTCACTGGGTACTTATCCGTACGAAAATCCCTATTGATTTACCTGTTTTTACAAGGAAATAAAATGTAAAAAAAATATTTCTACATCCCATGGCCTTTCCCAACCATTTAAATTTTTCTCTTACATGTCTAACACTTCCGAAAAACCAATACAACGGCCACCCGGAACAATATTTAAAGGTAAACCAACCGTTCACTGGGCACTTATCCGTACGAAAATCCCTATTGATTTACCTGTTTTTACAAGGAAATAAAATGTGAAAAAAATATTTCTACATCCCATGGCCATTCTCAACCATTTAAACTTTTCTCTTACATGTCTAACGCTTCCGAAAAACCAATACAACGCCCACCCGGAACAATATATAAAGCTAAACGAACCGTTCACTGGGTACTTATACGTACGTAAATCCCTATTGATTTACCTGTTTTTACAAGGAAGTAAAATGTGAAAAAAATATTTCTACATCCCATGGCCTTTCCCAGCCATTTAAATTTTTCTCTTACAGGTCTAACGCTTCCGAAAAACCAATACAACGCCCACCCGGAACAATATATAAAGCTAAGCGATCCGTTCACTGGGTACTTATCCGTACGAAAATCCCTATTGATTTACCTGTTTTTACAAGGAAATAAAATGTGAAAAAAATATTTCTACATCCCATGGCCTTTCCCAACCATTTAAATTTTTCTCTTACATGTCTAACACTTCCGAAAAACCAATACAACGGCCACCCGGAACAATATATAAAGCTAAACGAACCGTTCACTGGGTACTTATACGTACGAAAAACCCTATTGATTTACCTGTTTTTACAAGGAAGTAAAATGTGAAAAAAATATTTCTACATCCCATGGCCTTTCCCAGCCATTTAAATTTTTCTCTTACAGGTCTAACGCTTCCGAAAAACCAATACAACGCCCACCCGGAACAATATATAAAGCTAAACGATCCGTTCACTGGGTACTTATCCGTACGAAAAGCCCTATTGATTTACCTGTTTTTACAAGGAAATAAAATGTGAAAAAAATATTTCTACATCCCATGGCCTTTCCCAACCATTTAAATTTTTCTCTTACATGTCTAACACTTCCGAAAAACCAATACAACGGCCACCCGGAACAATATATAAAGGTAAACCAACCGTTCACTGGGCACTTATCCGTACGAAAATCCCTATTGATTTACCTGTTTTTACAAGGAAATAAAATGTGAAAAAAATATTTCTACATTCCATGGCCATTCTCAACCATTTAAACTTTTCTCTTACATGTCTAACACTTCCGAAAAACCAATACAACGCCCACCCGGAACAATGTATAAAGCTAAACGAACCGTTCACTGGGTACTTATCCGTGCGAAAAGCCCTATTGATTTTCCTGTTTTTACAAGGAAGTAAAATGTGAAAAAAATATTTCTACATCCCATGGCATTTACCAGCCATTTAAATTTTTCTCTTACAGGTCTAACACTTCCGAAAAACCGATACAACGCCCACCCGGAACAATATATAAAGATAAACGAACAGTTCACTGGGTACTTCTCCGTACGAAAAGCCCTATTGATTTACCTGTTTTTACAAGGAAGTAAAATGTGAAAAAAATATTTCTACATCCCATGGCCTTTCCCAACCATTTAAACATTTCTCTTACAGGTCTAACGCTTCTGAAAAACCAATACAACGCCCACGTGGAACAATATATAAAGCTAAACGAACCGTTCACTGGGTACTTATCCGTACGAAAATACTTATTGATTTACCTGTATTTACAAGGAAATAAAATGTGAAAAAAATATTTCTACATCCCATGGCCTTTCCCAACCATTTAAATATTTATCTTACAGGTCTAACACTACCGAAATCCAATACAACTCCCTCCCGGAACAATATATAAAGCTAAACGAACCGTTCACTGGGTACTTATCCGTACGAAAATCCCTATTGATTTACCTGTTTTTACAAGGAAATAAAATGTGAAAAAAATATTTCTACATCCCATGGCCATTCCCAACCATTTAAACTTTTCTCTTACAGGTCTAACACTTCCGAAAAACCGATACAACGCCCTCCCGGAACAATATATAAAGCTAAACGGACCGTTCACTGGGTATTTATCCGTACGAAAAGCCCTATTGATTTACCTGTTTTTACAAGGAAGTAAAATGTGAAAAAAATATTTCTACATCCCATGGCCTTTCCCAGCCATTTAAATTTTTCTCTTACAGGTCTAACGCTTCCGAAAAACCAATACAACGCCCACACGGAACAATATATAAAGCTAAACGAACCGTTCACTGGGTAGTTATCCGTACGAAAATCCCTATTGATTTACCTGTTTTTACAAGGAAATAAAATGTGAAAAAAATATTTCTACATCCCATGGCCTTTCCCAGCCATTTAAATTTTTCTCTTACATGTCTAACACTTCCGAAAAACCAATACAACGCCCACCCGGAACAATGTATAAAGCTAAACGAACCGTTCACTGGGTACTTATCCGTGCGAAAAGCCCTATTGATTTACCTGTTTTTACAAGGAAATAAAATGTGAAAAAATATTTCTACATCCCATGTCCTTTCCCAACCATTTAAATTTTTCTCTTACATGTCTAACACTTCCGAAAAACCAATACAACGCCCACCCGGAACAATATATAAAGCTAAACGAACCGTTCACTGGGTAATTATCCGTACGAAAAGCCCTATTCATTTACCTGTTTTTACAAGGAAGTAAAATGTGAAAAAAATATTTCTACATCCCATGGCCTTTCCCAACCATTTAAATATTTATCTTACAGGTCTAACACTACCGAAATCCAATACAACTCCCTCCCGGAACAATATATAAAGCTAAACGAACCGTTCACTGGGTACTTATCCGTACGAAAATCCCTATTGATTTACCTGTTTTTACAAGGAAATAAAATGTGAAAAAAATATTTCTACATCCCATGGCCATTCCCAACCATTTAAACTTTTCTCTTACAGGTCTAACACTTCCGAAAAACCGATACAACGCCCTCCCGGAACAATATATAAAGCTAAACGGACCGTTCACTGGGTATTTATCCGTACGAAAAGCCCTATTGATTTACCTGTTTTTACAAGGAAGTAAAATGTGAAAAAAATATTTCTACATCCCATGGCCTTTCCCAGCCATTTAAATTTTTCTCTTACAGGTCTAACACTTCCGAAAAACCAATACAACGCCCACCCGGAACAATGTATAAAGCTAAACGAACCGTTCACTGGGTACTTATCCGTGCGAAAAGCCCTATTGATTTCCCTCTTTTTACAAGGAAGTAAAATGTGAAAAATATATTTCTACATCCCATGGCCTTTCCCAACCATTTAAATTTTTCTCTTACAGGTCTAACACTACCGAAAAACCAATACAACTCCCACCCGGAACAATTTATAAAGCTAAACGAACCGTTCACTGGGTACTTATCCGTACGAAAATCCCTATTGATTTATCAGTTTTTACAAGGAAATAAAATGTGAAAAAAATATTTCTACATCCCATGGCCTTTCCCAACCATTTAAACTTTTCTCTTACAGGTCTAACACTTCCGAAAAACCAATACAACGCCCACCCGGAACAATATATAAAGCTAAACGAACCGTTCACTGGGCACTTATCCGTAAAAAAATCCCTATTGATTTTCCTGTTTTTACAAGGAAATAAAATGTGAAAAAAATATTTCTACATCCCATGGCCTTTCCCAACCATTTAAATTTTTATCTTACAGGTCTAACACTACCGAAAAACCGATACAACGGCCACCCGGAACAATATATAAAGCTAAACGAACCGTTCACTGGGTACTTATCCGTACAAAAATCCCTATTGATTTACCTGTTTTTACAAGGAAATAAAATGTAAAAAAAATATTTCTACATCCCATGGCCTTTCCCAGCCATTTAAATTTTTCTCTTACAGGTCTAACACTTCCGAAAAACCAATACAACGCCCACCCGGAACAATGTATAAAGCTAAACGAACCGTTCACTGGGTACTTATCCGTACGAAAATCCCTATTGATTTCCCTCTTTTTACAAGGAAGTAAAATGTGAGAAAAATATTTCTACATCCCATGGCCTTTCCCAACCATTTAAATATTTCTCTTACAGGTCTAACACTACCGAAAAACCGATACAACGGCCACCCGGAACAATATATAAAGCTAAACGAACCGTTCACTGGGTACTTATCCGTACGAAAATCCCTATTGATTTACCTGTTTTTACAAGGAAATAAAATGTAAAAAAAATATTTCTACATCCCATGGCCTTTCCCAGCCATTTAAATTTTTCTCTTACAGGTCTAACACTTCCGAAAAACCAATACAACGCCCACCCGGAACAATGTATAAAGCTAAACGAACCGTTCACTGGGTACTTATCCGTGCGAAAAGCCCTATTGATTTCCCTCTTTTTACAAGGAATTAAAATGTGAAAAAAATATTTCTACATCCCATGGCCTTTCCCAACCATTTAAATTTTTCTCTTACAGGTCTAACACTACCGAAAAACCGATACAACTCCCACCCGGAACAATTTATAAAGCTAAACGAACTGTTCACTGGGTACTTTTCCGTACGAAAATCCCCAATTGATTTACCAGTTTTTACAAGGAAATAAAATGTGAAAAAAATATTTCTACATGCCATGGCCTTTCCCAACCATTTAAACTTTTCTCTTACAGGTCTAACACTTCCGAAAAACCAATACAACGCCCACCCGGAACAATATATAAAGCTAAACGAACCGTTCACTGGGCACTTATCCGTAAAAAAATCCCTATTGATTTTCCTGTATTTACAAGGAAATAAAATGTGAAAAAAATATTTCTACATCCCATGGCCTTTCCCAACCATTTAAATTTTTATCTTACAGGTCTAACACTACCGAAAAACCGATACAACGGCCACCCGGAACAATATATAAAGCTAAACGAACCGTTCACTGGGTACTTATCCGTACGAAAATCCCTATTGATTTACCTGTTTTTACAAGGAAATAAAATGTAAAAAAAATATTTCTACATCCCATGGCCTTTCCCAGCCATTTAAATTTTTCTCTTACAGGTCTAACACTTCCGAAAAACCAATACAACTCCCATCCGGAACAATGTATAAAGCTAAACGAACCGTTCACTGGGTACTTATCCGTACGAAAATCCCTATTGATTTCCCTCTTTTTACAAGGAAGTAAAATGTGAAAAAAATATTTCTACATCCCATGGCCTTTCCCAACCATTTAAATTTTTCTCTTACAGGTCTAACACTACCGAAAAACCGATACAACGGCCACCCGGAACAATATATAAAGCTAAACGAACCGTTCACTGGGTACTTATCCGTACGAAAATCCCTATTGATTTACCTGTTTTTACAAGGAAATAAAATGTAAAAAAAATATTTCTACATCCCATGGCCTTTCCCAGCCATTTAAATTTTTCTCTTACAGGTCTAACACTTCCGAAAAACCAATACAACTCCCACCCGGAACAATGTATAAAGCTAAACGAACCGTTCACTGGGTACTTATCCGTACGAAAATCCCTATTGATTTCCCTCTTTTTACAAGGAAGTAAAATGTGAAAAAAATATTTCTACATCCCATGGCCTTTCCCAACCATTTAAATTTTTCTCTTACAGGTCTAACACTACCGAAAAACCGATACAACGGCCACCCGGAACAATATATAAAGCTAAACGAACCGTTCACTGGGTACTTATCCGTACGAAAATCCCTATTGATTTACCTGTTTTTACAAGGAAATAAAATGTAAAAAAAATATTTCTACATCCCATGGCCTTTCCCAGCCATTTAAATTTTTCTCTTACAGGTCTAACACTTCCGAAAAACCAATACAACGCCCACCCGGAACAATGTATAAAGCTAAACGAACCGTTCACTGGGTACTTATCCGTGCGAAAAGCCCTATTGATTTACCTGTTTTTACAAGGAAGTAAAATGTGAAAAAAATATTTCTACATCCCATGGCCTTTCCCAACCATTTAAATTTTTATCTTACAGGTCTAACACTACCGAAAAACCAATACAACTCCCACCCGGAACAATATATAAAGGTAAACCAACCGTTCACTGGGCACTTATCCGTACGAAAATCCCTATTGATTTACCTGTTTTTACAAGGAAATAAAATGTGAAAAAAATATTTCTACATCCCATGGCCATTCTCAACCATTTAAACTTTTCTCTTACATGTCTAACACTTCCGAAAAACCAATACAACGCCCACCCGGAACAATGTATAAAGCTAAACGAACCGTTCACTGGGTACTTATCCGTGCGAAAAGCCCTATTGATTTTCCTGTTTTTACAAGGAAATAAATGTGAAAAAAATATTTCTACATCCCATGGCCTTTACCAGCCATTTAAATTTTTCTCTTACAGGTCTAACACTTCCGAAAAACCGATACAACGCCCACCCGGAACAATATATAAAGCTAAACGAACCGTTCACTGGGTACTTATCCGTACGAAAATACTTATTGATTTACCTGTATTTACAAGGAAATAAAATGTGAAAAAAATATTTCTACATCCCATGGCCTTTCCCAATCATTTAAACATTTCTCTTACAGGTCTAACGCTTCTGAAAAACCAATACAACGCCCACGCGGAACAATATATAAAGCTAAACGAACCGTTCACTGGGTACTTATCCGTACGAAAATACTTATTGATTTACCTGTATTTACAAGGAAATAAAATGTGAAAAAAATATTTCTACATCCCATGGCCTTTCCCAACCATTTAAATATTTATCTTACAGGTCTAACACTACCGAAATCCAATACAACTCCCTACCGGAACAATATATAAAGCTAAACGAACCGTTCACTGGGTATTTATCCGTACGAAAAGCCCTATTGATTTACCTGTTTTTACAAGGAAGTAAAATGTGAAAAAAATATTTCTACATCCCATGGCCTTTCCCAGCCATTTAAATTTTTCTCTTACAGGTCTAACACTTCCGAAAAACCAATACAACGCCCACCCGGAACAATGTATAAAGCTAAACGAACCGTTCACTGGGTACTTATCCGTGCGAAAAGCCCTATTGATTTCCCTCTTTTTACAAGGAAGTAAAATGTGAAAAATATATTTCTACATCCCATGGCCTTTCCCAACCATTTAAATTTTTCTCTTACAAGTCTAACACTACCGAAATACCAATACAACTCCCACCCGGAACAATTTATAAAGCTAAACGAACCGTTCACTGGGTACTTATCCGTACGAAAATCCCTATTGATTTACCAGTTTTTACAAGGAAATAAAATGTGAAAAAAATATTTCTACATCCCATGGCCTTTCCCAACCATTTAAACTTTTCTCTTACAGGTCTAACACTTCCGAAAAACCAATACAACGCCCACCCGGAACAATATATAAAGCTAAACGAACCGTTCACTGGGCACTTATCCGTAAAAAAATCCCTATTGATTTTCCTGTTTTTACAACGAAATAAAATGTGAAAAAAATATTTCTACATCCCATGGCCTTTCCCAACCATTTAAATTTTTATCTTACAGGTCTAACACTACCGAAAAACCGATACAACGGCCACCCGGAACAATATATAAAGCTAAACGAACCGTTCACTGGGTACTTATCCGTACTAAAATCCCTATTGATTTACCTGTTTTTACAAGGAAATAAAATGTAAAAAAAATATTTCTACATCCCATGGCCTTTCCCAGCCATTTAAATTTTTCTCTTACAGGTCTAACACTTCCGAAAAACCAATACAACGCCCACCCGGAACAATGTATAAAGCTAAACGAACCGTTCACTGGGTACTTATCCGTACGAAAATCCCTATTGATTTCCCTCTTTTTACAAGGAAGTAAAATGTGAGAAAAATATTTCTACATCCCATGGCCTTTCCCAACCATTTAAATTTTTCTCTTACAGGTCTAACACTACCGAAAAACCGATACAACGGCCACCCGGAACAATATATAAAGCTAAACGAACCGTTCACTGGGTACTTATCCGTACGAAAATCCCTATTGATTTACCTGTTTTTACAAGGAAATAAAATGTAAAAAAAATATTTCTACATCCCATGGCCTTTCCCAGCCATTTAAATTTTTCTCTTACAGGTCTAACACTTCCGAAAAACCAATACAACGCCCACCCGGAACAATGTATAAAGCTAAACGAACCGTTCACTGGGTACTTATCCGTGCGAAAAGCCCTATTGATTTCCCTCTTTTTACAAGGAAGTAAAATGTGAAAAAAATATTTCTACATCCCATGGCCTTTCCCAACCATTTAAATTTTTCTCTTACAGGTCTAACACTACCGATAAACCGATATAACTCCCACCCGGAACAATTTATAAAGCTAAACGAACCGTTCACTGGGTACTTTTCCGTACGAAAATCCCTATTGATTTACCAGTTTTTACAAGGAAATAAAATGTGAAAAAAATATTTCTACATCCCATGGCCTTTCCCAACCATTTAAACTTTTCTCTTACAGGTCTAACACTTCCGAAAAACCAATACAACGCCCACCCGGAACAATATATAAAGCTAAACGAACCGTTCACTGGGCACTTATCCGTAAAAAAATCCCTATTGATTTTCCTGTTTTTACAAGGAAATAAAATGTGAAAAAAATATTTCTACATCCCATGGCCTTTCCCAACCATTTAAATTTTTATCTTACAGGTCTAACACTACCGAAATCCAATACAACTCCCTACCGGAACAATATATAAAGCTAAACGAACCGTTCACTGGGTATTTATCCGTACGAAAAGCCCTATTGATTTACCTGTTTTTACAAGGAAGTAAAATGTGAAAAAAATATTTCTACATCCCATGGCCTTTCCCAGCCATTTAAATTTTTCTCTTACAGGTCTAACACTTCCGAAAAACCAATACAACGCCCACCCGGAACAATGTATAAAGCTAAACGAACCGTTCACTGGGTACTTATCCGTGCGAAAAGCCCTATTGATTTCCCTCTTTTTACAAGGAAGTAAAATGTGAAAAATATATTTCTACATCCCATGGCCTTTCCCAACCATTTAAATTTTTCTCTTACAAGTCTAACACTACCGAAATACCAATACAACTCCCACCCGGAACAATTTATAAAGCTAAACGAACCATTCACTGGGTACTTATCCGTACGAAAATCCCTATTGATTTACCAGTTTTTACAAGGAAATAAAATGTGAAAAAAATATTTCTACATCCCATGGCCTTTCCCAACCATTTAAACTTTTCTCTTACAGGTCTAACACTTCCGAAAAACCAATACAACGCCCACCCGGAACAATATATAAAGCTAAACGAACCGTTCACTGGGCACTTATCCGTAAAAAAATCCCTATTGATTTTCCTGTTTTTACAAGGAAATAAAATGTGAAAAAAATATTTCTACATCCCATGGCCTTTCCCAACCATTTAAATTTTTATCTTACAGGTCTAACACTACCGAAAAACCGATACAACGGCCACCCGGAACAATATATAAAGCTAAACGAACCGTTCACTGGGTACTTATCCGTACTAAAATCCCTATTGATTTACCTGTTTTTACAAGGAAATAAAATGTAAAAAAAATATTTCTACATCCCATGGCCTTTCCCAGCCATTTAAATTTTTCTCTTACAGGTCTAACACTTCCGAAAAACCAATACAACGCCCACCCGGAACAATGTATAAAGCTAAACGAACCGTTCACTGGGTACTTATCCGTACGAAAATCCCTATTGATTTCCCTCTTTTTACAAGGAAGTAAAATGTGAGAAAAATATTTCTACATCCCATGGCCTTTCCCAACCATTTAAATTTTTCTCTTACAGGTCTAACACTACCGAAAAACCGATACAACGGCCACCCGGAACAATATATAAAGCTAAACGAACCGTTCACTGGGTACTTATCCGTACGAAAATCCCTATTGATTTACCTGTTTTTACAAGGAAATAAAATGTAAAAAAAATATTTCTACATCCCATGGCCTTTCCCAGCCATTTAAATTTTTCTCTTACAGGTCTAACACTTCCGAAAAACCAATACAACGCCCACCCGGAACAATGTATAAAGCTAAACGAACCGTTCACTGGGTACTTATCCGTGCGAAAAGCCCTATTGATTTCCCTCTTTTTACAAGGAAGTAAAATGTGAAAAAAATATTTCTACATCCCATGGCCTTTCCCAACCATTTAAATTTTTCTCTTACAGGTCTAACACTACCGATAAACCGATATAACTCCCACCCGGAACAATTTATAAAGCTAAACGAACCGTTCACTGGGTACTTTTCCGTACGAAAATCCCTATTGATTTACCAGTTTTTACAAGGAAATAAAATGTGAAAAAAATATTTCTACATCCCATGGCCTTTCCCAACCATTTAAACTTTTCTCTTACAGGTCTAACACTTCCGAAAAACCAATACAACGCCCACCCGGAACAATATATAAAGCTAAACGAACCGTTCACTGGGCACTTATCCGTAAAAAAATCCCTATTGATTTTCCTGTTTTTACAAGGAAATAAAATGTGAAAAAAATATTTCTACATCCCATGGCCTTTCCCAACCATTTAAATTTTTATCTTACAGGTCTAACACTACCGAAAAACCGATACAACGGCCACCCGGAACAATATATAAAGCTAAACGAACCGTTCACTGGGTACTTATCCGTACGAAAATCCCTATTGATTTACCTGTTTTTACAAGGAAATAAAATGTAAAAAAAATATTTCTACATCCCATGGCCTTTCCCAACCATTTAAATTTTTCTCTTACATGTCTAAGACTTCCGAAAAACCAATACAACGGCCACCCGGAACAATATTTAAAGGTAAACCAACCGTTCACTGGGCACTTATCCGTACGAAAATCCCTATTGATTTACCTGTTTTTACAAGGAAATAAAATGTGAAAAAAATATTTCTACATCCCATGGCCATTCTCAACCATTTAAACTTTTCTCTTACATGTCTAACGCTTCCGAAAAACCAATACAACGCCCACCCGGAACAATATATAAAGCTAAACGAACCGTTCACTGGGTACTTATACGTACGAAAATCCCTATTGATTTACCTGTTTTTACAAGGAAGTAAAATGTGAAAAAAATATTTCTACATCCCATGGCCTTTCCCAGCCATTTAAATTTTTCTCTTACAGGTCTAACGCTTCCGAAAAACCAATACAACTCCCTCCCGGAACAATATATAAAGCTAAGCGATCCGTTCACTGGGTACTTATCCGTACGAAAATCCCTATTGATTTACCTGTTTTTACAAGGAAATAAAATGTGAAAAAAATATTTCTACATCCCATGGCCTTTCCCAACCATTTAAATTTTTCTCTTACATGTCTAACACTTCCGAAAAACCAATACAACGGCCACCCGGAACAATATATAAAGCTAAACGAACCGTTCACTGGGTACTTATACGTACGAAAATCCCTATTGATTTACCTGTTTTTACAAGGAAGTAAAATGTGAAAAAAATATTTCTACATCCCATGGCCTTTCCCAGCCATTTAAATTTTTCTCTTACAGGTCTAACGCTTCCGAAAAACCAATACAACGCCCACCCGGAACAATATATAAAGCTAAACGATCCGTTCACTGGGTACTTATCCGTACGAAAATCCCTATTGATTTACCTGTTTTTACAAGGAAATAAAATGTGAAAAAAATATTTCTACATCCCATGGCCTTTCCCAACCATTTAAATTTTTCTCTTACATGTCTAACACTTCCGAAAAACCAATACAACGGCCACCCGGAACAATATATAAAGGTAAACCAACCGTTCACTGGGCACTTATCCGTACGAAAATCCCTATTGATTTACCTGTTTTTACAAGGAAATAAAATGTGAAAAAAATATTTCTACATTCCATGGCCATTCTCAACCATTTAAACTTTTCTCTTACATGTCTAACACTTCCGAAAAACCAATACAACGCCCACCCGGAACAATGTATAAAGCTAAACGAACCGTTCACTGGGTACTTATCCGTGCGAAAAGCCCTATTGATTTTCCTGTTTTTACAAGGAAGTAAAATGTGAAAAAAATATTTCTACATCCCATGGCCTTTACCAGCCATTTAAATTTTTCTCTTACAGGTCTAACACTTCCGAAAAACCGATACAACGCCCACCCGGAACAATATATAAAGCTAAACGAACAGTTCACTGGGTACTTCTCCGTACGAAAAGCCGTATTGATTTACCTGTTTTTACAAGGAAGTAAAATGTGAAAAAAATATTTCTACATCCCATGGCCTTTCCCAACCATTTAAACATTTCTCTTACAGGTCTAACGCTTCTGAAAAACCAATACAACGCCCACGTGGAACAATATATAAAGCTAAACGAACCGTTCACTGGGTACTTATCCGTACGAAAATACTTATTGATTTACCTGTATTTACAAGGAAATAAAATGTGAAAAAAATATTTCTACATCCCATGGCCTTTCCCAACCATTTAAATATTTATCTTACAGGTCTAACACTACCGAAATCCAATACAACTCCCTCCCGGAACAATATATAAAGCTAAACGAACCGTTCACTGGGTACTTATCCGTACGAAAATCCCTATTGATTTACCTGTTTTTACAAGGAAATAAAATGTGAAAAAAATATTTCTACATCCCATGGCCATTCCCAACCATTTAAACTTTTCTCTTACAGGTCTAACACTTCCGAAAAACCGATACAACGCCCTCCCGGAACAATATATAAAGCTAAACGGACCGTTCACTGGGTATTTATCCGTACGAAAAGCCCTATTGATTTACCTGTTTTTACAAGGAAGTAAAATGTGAAAAAAATATTTCTACATCCCATGGCCTTTCCCAGCCATTTAAATTTTTCTCTTACAGGTCTAACGCTTCCGAAAAACCAATACAACGCCCACGCGGAACAATATATAAAGCTAAACGAACCGTTCACTGGGTAGTTATCCGTACGAAAATCCCTATTGATTTACCTGTTTTTACAAGGAAAGAAAATGTGAAAAAAATATTTCTACATCCCATGGCCTTTCCCAGCCATTTAAATTTTTCTCTTACATGTCTAACACTTCCGAAAAACCAATACAACGCCCACCCGGAACAATGTATAAAGCTAAACGAACCGTTCACTGGGTACTTATCCGTGCTAAAAGCCCTATTGATTTACCTGTTTTTACAAGGAAATAAAATGTGAAAAAATATTTCTACATCCCATGTCCTTTCCCAACCATTTAAATTTTTCTCTTACATGTCTAACACTTCCGAAAAACCAATACAACGCCCACCCGGAACAATATATAAAGCTAAACGAACCGTTCACTGGGTACTTATCCGTACGAAAATACTTATTGATTTACCTGTATTTACAAGGAAATAAAATGTGAAAAAAATATTTCTACATCCCATGGCCTTTCCCAACCATTTAAATATTTATCTTACAGGTCTAACACTACCGAAATCCAATACAACTCCCTCCCGGAACAATATATAAAGCTAAACGAACCGTTCACTGGGTACTTATCCGTACGAAAATCCCTATTGATTTACCTGTTTTTACAGGGAAATAAAATGTGAAAAAAATATTTCTACATCCCATGGCCATTCCCAACCATTTAAACTTTTCTCTTACAGGTCTAACACTTCCGAAAAACCGATACAACGCCCTCCCGGAACAATATATAAAGCTAAACGGACCGTTCACTGGGTATTTATCCGTACGAAAAGCCCTATTGATTTACCTGTTTTTACAAGGAAGTAAAATGTGAAAAAAATATTTCTACATCCCATGGCCTTTCCCAGCCATTTAAATTTTTCTCTTACAGGTCTAACACTTCCGAAAAACCAATACAACGCCCACCCGGAACAATGTATAAAGCTAAACGAACCGTTCACTGGGTACTTATCCGTGCGAAAAGCCCTATTGATTTCCCTCTTTTTACAAGGAAGTAAAATGTGAAAAATATATTTCTACATCCCATGGCCTTTCCCAACCATTTAAATTTTTCTCTTACAGGTCTAACACTACCGAAAAACCAATACAACTCCCACCCGGAACAATTTATAAAGCTAAACGAACCGTTCACTGGGCACTTATCCGTAAAAAAATCCCTATTGATTTTCCTGTTTTTACAAGGAAATAAAATGTGAAAAAAATATTTCTACATCCCATGGCCTTTCTCAACCATTTAAATTTTTATCTTACAGGTCTAACACTACCGAAAAACCGATACAACGGCCACCCGGAACAATATATAAAGCTAAACGAACCGTTCACTGGGTACTTATCCGTACGAAAATCCCTATTGATTTACCTGTTTTTACAAGGAAATAAAATGTAAAAAAAATATTTCTACATCCCATGGCCTTTCCCAGCCATTTAAATTTTTCTCTTACAGGTCTAACACTTCTGAAAAACCAATACAACGCCCACCCGGAACAATGTATAAAGCTAAACGAACCGTTCACTGGGTACTTATCCGTACGAAAATCCCTATTGATTTCCCTCTTTTTACAAGGAAGTAAAATGTGAGAAAAATATTTCTACATCCCATGGCCTTTCCCAACCATTTAAATTTTTCTCTTACAGGTCTAACACTACCGAAAAACCGATACAACGGCCACCCGGAACAATATATAAAGCTAAACGAACCGTTCACTGGGTACTTATCCGTACGAAAATCCCTATTGATTTACCTGTTTTTACAAGGAAATAAAATGTAAAAAAAATATTTCTACATCCCATGGCCTTTCCCAGCCATTTAAATTTTTCTCTTACAGGTCTAACACTTCCGAAAAACCAATACAACGCCCACCCGGAACAATGTATAAAGCTAAACGAACCGTTCACTGGGTACTTATCCGTGCGAAAAGCCCTATTGATTTCCCTCTTTTTACAAGGAAGTAAAATGTGAAAAAAATATTTCTACATCCCATGGCCTTTCCCAACCATTTAAATTTTTCTCTTACAGGTCTAACACTACCGAAAAACCGATACAACTCCCACCCGGAACAATTTATAAAGCTAAACGAACCGTTCACTGGGTACTTTTCCGTACGAAAATCCCCAATTGATTTACCAGTTTTTACAAGGAAATAAAATGTGAAAAAAATATTTCTACATCCCATGGCCTTTCCCAACCATTTAAACCTTTCTCTTACAGGTCTAACACTTCCGAAAAACCAATACAACGCCCACCCGGAACAATATATAAAGCTAAACGAACCGTTCACTGGGCACTTATCCGTAAAAAAATCCCTATTGATTTTCCTGTTTTTACAAGGAAATAAAATGTGAAAAAAATATTTCTACATCCCATGGCCTTTCCCAACCATTTAAATTTTTATCTTACAGGTCTAACACTACCGAAAAACCGATACAACGGCCACCCGGAACAATATATAAAGCTAAACGAACCGTTCACTGGGTACTTATCCGTACGAAAATCCCTATTGATTTACCTGTTTTTACAAGGAAATAAAATGTAAAAAAAATATTTCTACATCCCATGGCCTTTCCCAGCCATTTAAATTTTTCTCTTACAGGTCTAACACTTCCGAAAAACCAATAAAACTCCCACCCGGAACAATGTATAAAGCTAAACGAACCGTTCACTGGGTACTTATCCGTACGAAAATCCCTATTGATTTCCCTCTTTTTACAAGGAAGTAAAATGTGAAAAAAATATTTCTACATCCCATGGCCTTTCCCAACCATTTAAATTTTTCTCTTACAGGTCTAACACTACCGAAAAACCGATACAACGGCCACCCGGAACAATATATAAAGCTAAACGAACCGTTCACTGGGTACTTATCCGTACGAAAATCCCTATTGATTTACCTGTTTTTACAAGGAAATAAAATGTAAAAAAAATATTTCTACATCCCATGGCCTTTCCCAGCCATTTAAATTTTTCTCTTACAGGTCTAACGCTTCCGAAAAACCAATACAACTCCCACCCGGAACAATGTATAAAGCTAAACGAACCGTTCACTGGGTACTTATCCGTACGAAAATCCCTATTGATTTCCCTCTTTTTACAAGGAAGTAAAATGTGAAAAAAATATTTCTACATCCCATGGCCTTTCCCAACCATTTAAATTTTTCTCTTACAGGTCTAACACTACCGAAAAACCGATACAACGGCAACCCGGAACAATATATAAAGCTAAACGAACCGTTCACTGGGTACTTATCCGTACGAAAATCCCTATTGATTTACCTGTTTTTACAAGGAAATAAAATGTAAAAAAAATATTTCTACATCCCATGGCCTTTCCCAGCCATTTAAATTTTTATCTTACAGGTCTAACACTACCGAAAAACCAATACAACTCCCACCCGGAACAATATATAAAGGTAAACCAACCGTTCACTGGGCACTTATCCGTACGAAAATCCCTATTGATTTACCTGTTTTTACAAGGAAATAAAATGTGAAAAAAATATTTCTACATCCCATGGCCATTCTCAACCATTTAAACTTTTCTCTTACATGTCTAACACTTCCGAAAAACCAATACAACGCCCACCCGGAACAATGTATAAAGCTAAACGAACCGTTCACTGGGTACTTATCCGTGCGAAAAGCCCTATTGATTTTCCTGTTTTTACAAGGAAATAAATGTGAAAAAAATATTTCTACATCCCATGGCCTTTACCAGCCATTTAAATTTTTCTCTTACAGGTCTAACACTTCCGAAAAACCGATACAACGCCCACCCGGAACAATATATAAAGCTAAACGAACAGTTCACTGGGTACTTCTCCGTACGAAAAGCCCTATTGATTTACCTGTTTTTACAAGGAAGTAAAATGTGAAAAAAATATTTCTACATCCCATGGCCTTTCCCAACCATTTAAACATTTCTCTTACAGGTCTAACACTACCGAAATCCAATACAACTCCCTCCCGGAACAATATATAAAGCTAAACGAACCGTTCACTGGGTACTTATCCGTACGAAAATCCCTATTGATTTACCTGTTTTTACAAGTAAATAAAATGTGAAAAAAATATTTCTACATCCCATGGCCATTCCCAACCATTTAAACTTTTCTCTTACAGGTCTAACACTTCCGAAAAACCGATACAACGCCCTCCCGGAACAATATATAAAGCTAAACGGACCGTTCACTGGGTATTTATCCGTACGAAAAGCCCTATTGATTTACCTGTTTTTACAAGGAAGTAAAATGTGAAAAAAATATTTCTACATCCCATGGCCTTTCCCAGCCATTTAAATTTTTCTCTTACAGGTCTAACGCTTCCGAAAAACCAATACAACGCCCACGCGGAACAATATATAAAGCTAAACGAACCGTTCACTGGGTAGTTATCCGTACGAAAATCCCTATTGATTTACCTGTTTTTACAAGGAAATAAAATGTGAAAAAAATATTTCTACATCCCATGGCCTTTCCCAGCCATTTAAATTTTTCTCTTACATGTCTAACACTTCCGAAAAACCAATACAACGCCCACCCGGAACAATGTATAAAGCTAAACGAACCGTTCACTGGGTACTTATCCGTGCGAAAAGCCCTATTGATTTACCTGTTTTTACAAGGAAATAAAATGTGAAAAAAATATTTCTACATCCCATGGCCTTTCCCAGCCATTTAAATTTTTCTCTTACAGGTCTAACACTTCCGAAAAACCAATACAACGCCCACCCGGAACAATGTATAAAGCTAAACGAACCGTTCACTGGGTACTTATCCGTGCGAAAATCCCTATTGATTTACCTGTTTTTACAAGGAAATAAAATGTGAAAAAAATATTTCTACATCCCATGGCCTTTCCCAGCCATTTAAATTTTTCTCTTACAGGTCTAACACTTCCGAAAAACCAATACAACGCCCACCCGGAACAATGTATAAAGCTAAACGAACCGTTCACTGGGTACTTATCCGTGCGAAAATCCCTATTGATTTACCTGTTTTTACAAGGAAATAAAATGTAAAAAAAATATTTCTACATCCCATGGCCTTTCCCAGCCATTTAAATTTTTCTCTTACAGGTCTAACACTTCCGAAAAACCAATACAACGCCCACCCGGAACAATGTATAAAGCTAAACGAACCGTTCACTGGGTACTTATCCGTGCGAAAAGCCCTATTGATTTCCCTCTTTTTACAAGGAAGTAAAATGTGAAAAAAATATTTCTACATCCCATGGCCTTTCCCAACCATTTAAATTTTTCTCTTACAGGTCTAACACTACCGAAAAACCGATACAACTCCCACCCGGAACAATTTATAAAGCTAAACGAACCGTTCACTGGGTACTTTTCCGTACGAAAATCCCCAATTGATTTACCAGTTTTTACAAGGAAATAAAATGTGAAAAAAATATTTCTACATCCCATGGCCTTTCCCAACCATTTAAACTTTTCTCTTACAGGTCTAACACTTCCGAAAAACCAATACAACGCCCACCCGGAACAATATATAAAGCTAAACGAACCGTTCACTGGGCACTTATCCGTAAAAAAATCCCTATTGATTTTCCTGTTTTTACAAGGAAATAAAATGTGAAAAAAATATTTCTACATCCCATGGCCTTTCCCAACCATTTAAATTTTTATCTTACAGGTCTAACACTACCGAAAAACCGAAACAACGGCCACCCGGAACAATATATAAAGCTAAACGAACCGTTCACTGGGTACTTATCCGTACGAAAATCCCTATTGATTTACCTGTTTTTACAAGGAAATAAAATGTAAAAAAAATATTTCTACATCCCATGGCCTTTCCCAGCCATTTAAATTTTTCTCTTACAGGTCTAACACTTCCGAAAAACCAATACAACTCCCACCCGGAACAATGTATAAAGCTAAACGAACCGTTCACTGGGTACTTATCCGTACGAAAATCCCTATTGATTTCCCTCTTTTTACAAGGAAGTAAAATGTGAAAAAAATATTTCTACATCCCATGGCCTTTCCCAACCATTTAAATTTTTCTCTTACAGGTCTAACACTACCGAAAAACCGATACAACGACCACCCGGAACAATATATAAAGCTAAACGAACCGTTCACTGGGTACTTATCCGTACGAAAATCCCTATTGATTTACCTGTTTTTACAAGGAAATAAAATGTAAAAAAAATATTTCTACATCCCATGGCCTTTCCCAGCCATTTAAATTTTTCTCTTACAGGTCTAACAGTTTCGAAAATCCAATACAACGCCCACCCGGAACAATGTATAAAGCTAAACGAACCGTTCACTGGGTACTAATCCATACGAAAATCCCTATTGATTTACCTGTTTTTACAAGGAAATAAAATGTGAAAAAAATATTTCTACATCCCATGGCCTTTCCCAGCCATTTAAATTTTTCTCTTACAGGTCTAACACTTCCGAAAAACCAATACAACGCCCACCCGGAACAATGTATAAAGCTAAACGAACCGTTCACTGGGTACTTATCCGTGCGAAAATCCCTATTGATTTACCTGTTTTTACAAGGAAATAAAATGTGAAAAAAATATTTCTACATCCCATGGCCTTTCCCAGCCATTTAAATTTTTCTCTTACAGGTCTAACACTTCCGAAAAACCAATACAACGCCCACCCGGAACAATGTATAAAGCTAAACGAACCGTTCACTGGGTACTTATCCGTGCGAAAATCCCTATTGATTTACCTGTTTTTACAAGGAAATAAAATGTAAAAAAAATATTTCTACATCCCATGGCCTTTCCCAGCCATTTAAATTTTTCTCTTACAGGTCTAACACTTCCGAAAAACCAATACAACGCCCACCCGGAACAATGTATAAAGCTAAACGAACCGTTCACTGGGTACTTATCCGTGCGAAAAGCCCTATTGATTTCCCTCTTTTTACAAGGAAGTAAAATGTGAAAAAAATATTTCTACATCCCATGGCCTTTCCCAACCATTTAAATTTTTCTCTTACAGGTCTAACACTACCGAAAAACCGATACAACTCCCACCCGGAACAATTTATAAAGCTAAACGAACCGTTCACTGGGTACTTTTCCGTACGAAAATCCCCAATTGATTTACCAGTTTTTACAAGGAAATAAAATGTGAAAAAAATATTTCTACATCCCATGGCCTTTCCCAACCATTTAAACTTTTCTCTTACAGGTCTAACACTTCCGAAAAACCAATACAACGCCCACCCGGAACAATATATAAAGCTAAACGAACCGTTCACTGGGCACTTATCCGTAAAAAAATCCCTATTGATTTTCCTGTTTTTACAAGGAAATAAAATGTGAAAAAAATATTTCTACATCCCATGGCCTTTCCCAACCATTTAAATTTTTATCTTACAGGTCTAACACTACCGAAAAACCGATACAACGGCCACCCGGAACAATATATAAAGCTAAACGAACCGTTCACTGGGTACTTATCCGTACGAAAATCCCTATTGATTTACCTGTTTTTACAAGGAAATAAAATGTAAAAAAAATATTTCTACATCCCATGGCCTTTCCCAGCCATTTAAATTTTTCTCTTACAGGTCTAACACTTCCGAAAAACCCATACAACTCCCACCCGGAACAATGTATAAAGCTAAACGAACCGTTCACTGGGTACTTATCCGTACGAAAATCCCTATTGATTTCCCTCTTTTTACAAGGAAGTAAAATGTGAAAAAAATATTTCTACATCCCATGGCCTTTCCCAACCATTTAAATTTTTCTCTTACAGGTCTAACACTACCGAAAAACCGATACAACGGCCACCCGGAACAATATATAAAGCTAAACGAACCGTTCACTGGGTACTTATCCGTACGAAAATCCCTATTGATTTACCTGTTTTTACAAGGAAATAAAATGTAAAAAAAATATTTCTACATCCCATGGCCTTTCCCAGCCATTTAAATTTTTCTCTTACAGGTCTAACACTTCCGAAAAACCAATACAACTCCCACCCGGAACAATGTATAAAGCTAAACGAACCGTTCACTGGGTACTTATCCGTACGAAAATCCCTATTGATTTCCCTCTTTTTACAAGGAAGTAAAATGTGAAAAAAATATTTCTACATCCCATGGCCTTTCCCAACCATTTAAATTTTTCTCTTACAGGTCTAACACTACCGAAAAACCGATACAACGGCCACCCGGAACAATATATAAAGCTAAACGAACCGTTCACTGGGTACTTATCCGTACGAAAATCCCTATTGATTTACCTGTTTTTACAAGGAAATAAAATGTAAAAAAAATATTTCTACATCCCATGGCCTTTCCCAGCCATTTAAATTTTTCTCTTACAGGTCTAACACTTCCGAAAAACCAATACAACGCCCACCCGGAACAATGTATAAAGCTAAATGAACCGTTCACTGGGTACTTATCCGTGCGAAAAGCCCTATTGATTTACCTGTTTTTACAAGGAAGTAAAATGTGAAAAAAATATTTCTACATCCCATGGCCTTTCCCAACCATTTAAATTTTTATCTTACAGGTCTAACACTACCGAAAAACCAATACAACTCCCACCCGGAACAATATATAAAGGTAAACCAACCGTTCACTGGGCACTTATCCGTACGAAAATCCCTATTGATTTACCTGTTTTTACAAGGAAATAAAATGTGAAAAAAATATTTCTACATCCCATGGCCATTCTCAACCATTTAAACTTTTCTCTTACATGTCTAACACTTCCGAAAAACCAATACAACGCCCACCCGGAACAATGTATAAAGCTAAACGAACCGTTCACTGGGTACTTATCCGTGCGAAAAGCCCTATTGATTTTCCTGTTTTTACAAGGAAATAAATGTGAAAAAAATATTTCTACATCCCATGGCCTTTACCAGCCATTTAAATTTTTCTCTTACAGGTCTAACACTTCCGAAAAACCGATACAACGCCCACCCGGAACAATATATAAAGCTAAACGAACAGTTCACTGGGTACTTCTCCGTACGAAAAGCCCTATTGATTTACCTGTTTTTACAAGGAAATAAAATGTAAAAAAAATATTTCTACATCCCATGGCCTTTCCCAGCCATTTAAATTTTTCTCTTACAGGTCTAACGCTTCTGAAAAACCAATACAACTCCCACCCGGAACAATGTATAAAGCTAAACGAACCGTTCACTGGGTACTTATCCGTACGAAAATACTTATTGATTTACCTGTATTTACAAGGAAATAAAATGTGAAAAAAATATTTCTACATCCCATGGCCTTTCCCAACCATTTAAATATTTATCTTACAGGTCTAACACTACCGAAATCCAATACAACTCCCTCCCGGAACAATATATAAAGCTAAACGAACCGTTCACTGGGTACTTATCCGTACGAAAATCCCTATTGATTTACCTGTTTTTACAAGGAAATAAAATGTGAAAAAAATATTTCTACATCCCATGGCCATTCCCAACCATTTAAACTTTTCTCTTACAGGTCTAACACTTCCGAAAAACCGATACAACGCCCTCCCGGAACAATATATAAAGCTAAACGGACCGTTCACTGGGTATTTATCCGTACGAAAAGCCCTATTGATTTACCTGTTTTTACAAGGAAGTAAAATGTGAAAAAAATATTTCTACATCCCATGGCCTTTCCCAGCCATTTAAATTTTTCTCTTACAGGTCTAACGCTTCCGAAAAACCAATACAACGCCCACGCGGAACAATATATAAAGCTAAACGAACCGTTCACTGGGTAGTTATCCGTACGAAAATCCCTATTGATTTACCTGTTTTTACAAGGAAATAAAATGTGAAAAAAATATTTCTACATCCCATGGCCTTTCCCAGCCATTTAAATTTTTCTCTTACATGTCTAACACTTCCGAAAAACCAATACAACGCCCACCCGGAACAATGTATAAAGCTAAACGAACCGTTCACTGGGTACTTATCCGTGCGAAAAGCCCTATTGATTTACCTGTTTTTACAAGGAAATAAAATGTGAAAAAATATTTCTATATCCCATGTCCTTTCCCAACCATTTAAATTTTTCTCTTACATGTCTAACACTTCCGAAAAACCAATACAACGCCCACCCGGAACAATATATAAAGCTAAACGAACCGTTCACTGGGTACTTATCCGTACGAAAAGCCCTATTCATTTACCTGTTTTTACAAGGAAGTAAAATGTGAAAAAAATATTTCTACATCCCATGGCCTTTCCCAACCATTTAAACATTTCTCTTACAGGTCTAACGCTTCTGAAAAACCAATACAACGCCCACGCGGAACAATATATAAAGCTAAACGAACCGTTCACTGGGTACTTATCCGTACGAAAATACTTATTGATTTACCTGTATTTACAAGGAAATAAAATGTGAAAAAAATATTTCTACATCCCATGGCCTTTCCCAACCATTTAAATATTTATCTTACAGGTCTAACACTACCGAAATCCAATACAACTCCCTCCCGGAACAATATATAAAGCTAAACGAACCGTTCACTGGGTACTTATCCGTACGAAAATCCCTATTGATTTACCTGTTTTTACAAGGAAATAAAATGTGAAAAAAATATTTCTACATCCCATGGCCATTCCCAACCATTTAAACTTTTCTCTTACAGGTCTAACACTTCTGAAAAACCGATACAACGCCCTCCCGGAACAATATATAAAGCTAAACGGACCGTTCACTGGGTATTTATCCGTACGAAAAGCCCTATTGATTTACCTGTTTTTACAAGGAAGTAAAATGTGAAAAAAATATTTCTACATCCCATGGCCTTTCCCAGCCATTTAAATTTTTCTCTTACAGGTCTAACGCTTCCGAAAAACCAATACAACGCCCACGCGGAACAATATATAAAGCTAAACGAACCGTTCACTGGGTAGTTATCCGTACGAAAATCCCTATTGATTTACCTGTTTTTACAAGGAAATAAAATGTGAAAAAAATATTTCTACATCCCATGGCCTTTCCCAGCCATTTAAATTTTTCTCTTACATGTCTAACACTTCCGAAAAACCAATACAACGCCCACCCGGAACAATGTATAAAGCTAAACGAACCGTTCACTGGGTACTTATCCGTGCGAAAAGCCCTATTGATTTACCTGTTTTTACAAGGAAATAAAATGTGAAAAAAATATTTCTACATCCCATGGCCTTTCCCAACCATTTAAACTTTTCTCTTACAGGTCTAACACTTCTGAAAAACCAATACAACGGCCACCCGGAACAATATATAAAGCTAAACGAACCGTTCACTGGGCACTTATCCGTACAAAAATCCCTATTGATTTTCCTGTTTTTACAAGGAAATAAAATGTGAAAAAATATTTCTACATTCCATGGCCTTTCCCAACCATTTAAATTTTTATCTTACAGGTCTAACACTACCGAAAAACCGATACAACTCCCACCGGGAACAATATATAAAGCTAAATGTACCGTTCACTGGGGACTTATACGTATGAAAATCCCTATTGATTTACCAGTTTTTACAAGGAAGTAAAATGTGAAAAAAATATTTCTACATCCCATGGCCTTTCCCAACCATTTAAACATTTCTCTTACAGGTCTAACACTTCCGAAAAACCAATACAACACCCACACGGAACAATATATAAAGCTAAACGAACCGTTCACTGGGTACTTATCCATACGAAAATCCCTATTGATTTACCTGTATTTACAAGGAAATAAAATGTGAAAAAAATATTTCTACATCCCATGGCCTTTCCCAACCATTTAAATTTTTCTCTTACAGGTCTAACACGTCTGAAAAACCAATACAACGGCCACCCAGAACAATGTATAAAGCTAAACGAACCGTTCACTGGGTACTTATCCGGACGAAAATCCCTATTGATTTACCTGTTTTTACAAGGAAGTAAAATGTGAAAAAAATATTTCTACATCCCATGGCCTTTCCCAACTATTTAAATTTTTCTCTTACATGTCTAACACTTCTGAAAAACCAATACAACCCCCACCCGGAACAATATATAAAGCTAAACGAACCGTTCACTGGGTACTTATACGTACGAAAATCCCTATTGATTTACCTGTTTTTACATGGAAATAAAATGTGAAAAAAATATTTCTACATCCCATGGCCATTCCCAACCATTTAAACTTTTCTCTTACAGGTCTAACACTTCCGAAAAACCAATACAACGGCCACCCGGAACAATGTATAAAGCTAAACGAACCGTTCACTGGGTACTTATCCGTACGAAAATCCCTATTGATTTACCTGTTTTTACAAGGAAGTAAAATGTGAAAAAAATATTTCTACATCCCATGCCTTTTCCCAACCATTTAAATTTTTCTCTTACATGTCTAACACTTCCGAAAAACCAATACAACGCCTTCCCGGAACAATATATAAAGCTAAACGAACCGTTCACTGGGTACTTATCCGTACGAAAATCCCTATTGATTTACCTGTTTTTACAAGGAAATAAAATGTGAAAAAAATATTTCTACATCCCATGGCCTTTCCCAACCATTTAAACTTTTCTCTTACAGGTCTAACACTTCCGAAAAACCAATACAACGGCCACCCGGAACAATATATAAAGCTAAACGAACCGTTCACTGGGCACTTATCCGTACAAAAATCCCTATTGATTTTCCTGTTTTTACAAGGAAATAAAATGTGAAAAAATATTTCTACATTCCATGGCCTTTCCCAACCATTTAAATTTTTATCTTACAGGTCTAACACTACCCAAAAACCGATACAACTCCCACCGGGAACAATATATAAAGCTAAATGTACCGTTCACTGGGGACTTATACGTATGAAAATCCCTATTGAGTTACCAGTGTTTACAAGGAAGTAAAATGTGAAAAAAATATTTCTACATCCCATGGCCTTTCCCAACCATTTAAACATTTCTCTTACAGGTCTAACACTTCCGAAAAACCAATACAACACCCACACCTAACAATATATAAAGCTAAACGAACCGTTCACTGGGTACTTATCCATACGAAAATCCCTATTGATTTACCTGTATTTACAAGGAAATAAAATGTGAAAAAAATATTTCTACATCCCATGGCCTTTCCCAACCATTTAAATATTTATCTTACAGGTCTAACACTACCGAAAAACCTATACAACTCCCACCCGGAACAATATATAAAGGTAAACGAACCGTTCACTGGGTACTTATCCGTACGAAAATCCCTATTGATTTACCTGTTTTTACAAGGAAATAAAACGTGAAAAAAATATTTCTACATCCCATGGCCTTTCCCAACCATTTAAACATTTCTCTTACAGGTCTAACACTTCCGAAAAACCAATACAACACCCACACGGAACAATATATAAAGCTAAACGAACCGTTCACTGGGTACTTATCCATACGAAAATCCCTATTGATTTACCTGTATTTACAAGGAAATAAAATGTGAAAAAAATATTTCTACATCCCATGGCCTTTCCCAACCATTTAAATATTTATCTTACAGGTCTAACACTACCGAAAAACCAATACAACTCCCACCCGGAACAATATATAAAGGTAAACGAACCGTTCACTGGGTACTTATCCGTACGAAAATCCCTATTGATTTACCTGTTTTTACAAGGAAATAAAATGTGAAAAAAATATTTCTACATCCCATGGCCTTTCCCAACTATTTAAATTTTTCTCTTACATGTCTAACGCTTCTGAAAAACCAATACAACGCCCACGCGGAACAATATATAAAGCTAAACGGACCGTTCACTGGGTATTTATCCGTACGAAAATCCCTATTGATTTACCTGTTTTTACAAGTAAATAAAATGTGAAAAACATATTTCTACATCCCATGGCCTTTCCCAACCATTTAAACTTTTCTCTTACAGGTCTAACACTTCTGAAAAACCAATACAACGGCCACCCGGAACATTGTATAAAGCTAAACGAACCGTTCACTGGGCACTTATCCGTACAAAAATCCCTATTGATTTACCTGTTTTTACAAGGAAGTAAAATGTGAAAAAAATATTTCTATATCCCATGGCTTTTCCCAACCATTTAAATTTTTCTCTTACATGTCTAACACTTCCGAAAAACCAATACAACGCCCACCCGGAACAATATATAAAGCTAAACGAACCGTTCACTGGTTACTTATACGTACGAAAATCCCTATTGATTTACCAGTTTTTACAAGGAAATACAATGTGAAAAAAATATTTCTACATCCCATGGCCATTCCCAACCATTTAAACTTTTCTCTTACAGGTCTAACACTTCTGAAAAACCAATACAACGGCCACCTGGAACAATGTATAAAGCTAAACGAACCGTTCACTGGGTACTTATCCGTACGAAAATCCCTATTGATTTACCTGTTTTTACAAGGAAGTAAAATGTAAAAAAAATATTTCTACATCCCATGGCCTTTCCCAACCATTTAAATATTTCTCTTACATGTCTAACACTTCCGAAAAACCAATACAACGCCCACCCGGAACAATGTATAAAGCTAAACGAACCGTTCACTGGGTACTTATCCATACGAAAATCCCTATTGATTTACCTGTATTTACAAGGAAATAAAATGTGAAAAAAATATTTCTACATCCCATGGCCTTTCCCAACCATTTAAATATTTATCTTACAGGTCTAACACTACCGAAAAAACAATACAACTCCCACCCGGAACAATATATAAAGCTAAACGAACCGTTCACTGGGTACTTATCCGTACGAAAATCCCTATTGATTTACCTGTTTTTACAAGGAAATAAAATGTGAAAAAAATATTTCTACATCCCATGGCCATTCCCAACCATTTAAACATTTCACTTACAGGTCTAACACTTCCGAAAAACCAATACAACGCCCTCCCGGAACAATATATAAAGCTAAACAGACCGTTCACTGGGTACTTATCCGTACGAAAATCCCTATTGATTTACCTGTTTTTACAAGGAAATAAAATGTGAAAAAAATATTTCTACATCCCATGGCCTTTCCCAACCATTTAAATTTTTCTCTTACAGGTCTAACGCTTCCGAAAAACCAATACAACGCCCACCCGGAACAATATATGAAGCTAAACAAACCGTTCACTGGGTACTTATCCGTACGAAAATCCCTATTGATTTACCTCTTTTTACAAGGAAGTAAAATGTGAAAAAAATATTTCTACATCCCATGGCCTTTCCCAACCATTTAAATTTTTCTCTTACAGGTCTAACAGTTGCGAAAAACCAATACAACGCCCACCCGGAAAAATATATAAAGCTAAACGAACCGTTCACTGGGTACTTATCCGTACGAAAATCCCTATTGATTTACCTGTTTTTACAAGGAAATAAAATGTGAAAAAAATATTTCTACATCCCATGGCCTTTCCCAACCATTTAAATTTTTCTCTTACAGGTCTAACACTTCCGAAAAACCAATACAACGCCCACCCGGAACAATGTATAAAGCTAAACGAACCGTTCACTGGGGACTTATCCGTGCGAAAAGCCCTATTGATTTCCCTCTTTTTACAAGGAAGTAAAATGTGAAAAAAATATTTCTACATCCCATGGCCTTTCCCAACCATTTAAATTTTTCTCTTACAGGTCTAACAGTTGCGAAAAACCAATACAACGCCCACCCGGAAAAATATATAAAGCTAAACGAACCATTCACTGGGTACTAATCCATACGAAAATCCCTATTGATTTACCTGTTTTTACAAGGAAATAAAATGTGAAAAAAATATTTCTACATCCCATGGCCTTTCCCAGCCATTTAAATTTTTCTCTTACAGGTCTAACACTTCCGAAAAACCAATACAACTCCCACCCGGAACAATGTATAAAGCTAAACGAACCGTTCACTGGGTACTTATCCGTACGAAAATCCCTATTGATTTCCCTCTTTTTACAAGGAAGTAAAATGTGAAAAAAATATTTCTACATCCCATGGCCTTTCCCAACCATTTAAATTTTTCTCTTACAGGTCTAACACTACCGAAAAACCGATACAACGGCCACCCGGAACAATATATAAAGCTAAACGAACCGTTCACTGGGTACTTATCCGTACGAAAATCCCTATTGATTTACCTGTTTTTACAAGGAAATAAAATGTAAAAAAAATATTTCTACATCCCATGGCCTTTCCCAGCCATTTAAATTTTTCTCTTACAGGTCTAACACTTCCGAAAAACCAATACAACGCCCACCCGGAACAATGTATAAAGCTAAATGAACCGTTCACTGGGTACTTATCCGTGCGAAAAGCCCTATTGATTTACCTGTTTTTACAAGGAAGTAAAATGTGAAAAAAATATTTCTACATCCCATGGCCTTTCCCAACCATTTAAATTTTTCTCTTACAGGTCTAACACTACCGAAAAACCGATACAACGGCCACCCGGAACAATATATAAAGGTAAACCAACCGTTCACTGGGCACTTATCCGTACGAAAATCCCTATTGATTTACCTGTTTTTACAAGGAAATAAAATGTGAAAAAAATATTTCTACATCCCATGGCCATTCTCAACCATTTAAACTTTTCTCTTACATGTCTAACACTTCCGAAAAACCAATACAACGCCCACCCGGAACAATGTATAAAGCTAAACGAACCGTTCACTGGGTACTTATCCGTGCGAAAAGCCCTATTGATTTTCCTGTTTTTACAAGGAAATAAATGTGAAAAAAATATTTCTACATCCCATGGCCTTTACCAGCCATTTAAATTTTTCTCTTACAGGTCTAACACTTCCGAAAAACCGATACAACGCCCACCCGGAACAATATATAAAGCTAAACGAACAGTTCACTGGGTACTTCTCCGTACGAAAAGCCCTATTGATTTACCTGTTTTTACAAGGAAGTAAAATGTGAAAAAAATATTTCTACATCCCATGGCCTTTCCCAACCATTTAAACATTTCTCTTACAGGTCTAACGCTTCTGAAAAACCAATACAACGCCCACGCGGAACAATATATAAAGCTAAACGAACCGTTCACTGGGTACTTATCCGTACGAAAATACTTATTGATTTACCTGTATTTACAAGGAAATAAAATGTGAAAAAAATATTTCTACATCCCATGGCCTTTCCCAACCATTTAAATATTTATCTTACAGGTCTAACACTACCGAAATCCAATACAACTCCCTCCCGGAACAATATATAAAGCTAAACGAACCGTTCACTGGGTACTTATCCGTACGAAAATCCCTATTGATTTACCTGTTTTTACAAGGAAATAAAATGTGAAAAAAATATTTCTACATCCCATGGCCATTCCCAACCATTTAAACTTTTCTCTTACAGGTCTAACACTTCCGAAAAACCGATACAACGCCCTCCCGGAACAATATATAAAGCTAAACGAACCGTTCACTGGGTACTTATCCGTGCGAAAAGCCCTATTGATTTTCCTGTTTTTACAAGGAAATAAATGTGAAAAAAATATTTCTACATCCCATGGCCTTTACCAGCCATTTAAATTTTTCTCTTACAGGTCTAACACTTCCGAAAAACCGATACAACGCCCACCCGGAACAATATATAAAGCTAAACGAACAGTTCACTGGGTACTTCTCCGTACGAAAAGCCCTATTGATTTACCTGTTTTTACAAGGAAGTAAAATGTGAAAAAAATATTTCTACATCCCATGGCCTTTCCCAACCATTTAAACATTTCTCTTACAGGTCTAACGCTTCTGAAAAACCAATACAACGCCCACGCGGAACAATATATAAAGCTAAACGAACCGTTCACTGGGTACTTATCCGTACGAAAATACTTATTGATTTACCTGTATTTACAAGGAAATAAAATGTGAAAAAAATATTTCTACATCCCATGGCCTTTCCCAACCATTTTAATATTTATCTTACAGGTCTAACACTACCGAAATCCAATACAACTCCCTCCCGGAACAATATATAAAGCTAAACGAACCGTTCACTGGGTACTTATCCGTACGAAAATCCCTATTGATTTACCTGTTTTTACAAGGAAATAAAATGTGAAAAAAATATTTCTACATCCCATGGCCATTCCCAACCATTTAAACTTTTCTCTTACAGGTCTAACAGTTGCGAAAAACCAATACAACGCCCACCCGGAAAAATATATAAAGCTAAACGAACCATTCACTGGGTACTAATCCATACGAAAATCCCTATTGATTTACCTGTTTTTACAAGGAAATAAAATGTGAAAAAAATATTTCTACATCCCATGGCCTTTCCCAGCCATTTAAATTTTTCTCTTACAGGTCTAACACTTCCGAAAAACCAATACAACTCCCACCCGGAACAATGTATAAAGCTAAACGAACCGTTCACTGGGTACTTATCCGTACGAAAATCCCTATTGATTTCCCTCTTTTTACAAGGAAGTAAAATGTGAAAAAAATATTTCTACATCCCATGGCCTTTCCCAACCATTTAAATTTTTCTCTTACAGGTCTAACACTACCGAAAAACCGATACAACGGCCACCCGGAACAATATATAAAGGTAAACCAACCGTTCACTGGGCACTTATCCGTACGAAAATCCCTATTGATTTACCTGTTTTTACAAGGAAATAAAATGTGAAAAAAATATTTCTACATCCCATGGCCATTCTCAACCATTTAAACTTTTCTCTTACATGTCTAACACTTCCGAAAAACCAATACAACGCCCACCCGGAACAATGTATAAAGCTAAACGAACCGTTCACTGGGTACTTATCCGTGCGAAAAGCCCTATTGATTTTCCTGTTTTTACAAGGAAATAAATGTGAAAAAAATATTTCTACATCCCATGGCCTTTACCAGCCATTTAAATTTTTCTCTTACAGGTCTAACACTTCCGAAAAACCGATACAACGCCCACCCGGAACAATATATAAAGCTAAACGAACAGTTCACTGGGTACTTCTCCGTACGAAAAGCCCTATTGATTTACCTGTTTTTACAAGGAAGTAAAATGTGAAAAAAATATTTCTACATCCCATGGCCTTTCCCAACCATTTAAACATTTCTCTTACAGGTCTAACGCTTCTGAAAAACCAATACAACGCCCACGCGGAACAATATATAAAGCTAAACGAACCGTTCACTGGGTACTTATCCGTACGAAAATACTTATTGATTTACCTGTATTTACAAGGAAATAAAATGTGAAAAAAATATTTCTACATCCCATGGCCTTTCCCAACCATTTAAATATTTATCTTACAGGTCTAACACTACCGAAATCCAATACAACTCCCTCCCGGAACAATATATAAAGCTAAACGAACCGTTCACTGGGTACTTATCCGTACGAAAATCCCTATTGATTTACCTGTTTTTACAAGGAAATAAAATGTGAAAAAAATATTTCTACATCCCATGGCCATTCCCAACCATTTAAACTTTTCTCTTACAGGTCTAACACTTCCGAAAAACCGATACAACGCCCTCCCGGAACAATATATAAAGCTAAACGGACCGTTCACTGGGTATTTATCCGTACGAAAAGCCCTATTGATTTACCTGTTTTTACAAGGAAGTAAAATGTGAAAAAAATATTTCTACATCCCATGGCCTTTCCCAGCCATTTAAATTTTTCTCTTACAGGTCTAACGCTTCCGAAAAACCAATACAACGCCCACGCGGAACAATATATAAAGCTAAACGAACCGTTCACTGGGTAGTTATCCGTACGAAAATCCCTATTGATTTACCTGTTTTTACAAGGAAATAAAATGTGAAAAAAATATTTCTACATCCCATGGCCTTTCCCAGCCATTTAAATTTTTCTCTTACATGTCTAACACTTCCGAAAAACCAATACAACGCCCACCCGGAACAATGTATAAAGCTAAACGAACCGTTCACTGGGTACTTATCCGTGCGAAAATCCCTATTGATTTACCTGTTTTTACAAGGAAATAAAATGTGAAAAAAATATTTCTACATCCCATGGCCATTCTCAACCATTTAAACTTTTTTCTTACATGTCTAACACTTCCGAAAAACCAATACAACGCCCACCCGGAACAATGTATAAAGCTAAACGAACCGTTCACTGGGTACTTATCCGTGCGAAAAGCCCTATTGATTTTCCTGTTTTTACAAGGAAATAAATGTGAAAAAAATATTTCTACATCCCATGGCCTTTACCAGCCATTTAAATTTTTCTCTTACAGGTCTAACACTTCCGAAAAACCGATACAACGCCCACCCGGAACAATATATAAAGCTAAACGAACAGTTCACTGGGTACTTCTCCGTACGAAAAGCCCTATTGATTTTCCTGTTTTTACAAGGAAGTAAAATGTGAAAAAAATATTTCTACATCCCATGGCCTTTCCCAACCATTTAAACATTTCTCTTACAGGTCTAACGCTTCTGAAAAACCAATACAACGCCCACGCGGAACAATATATAAAGCTAAACGAACCGTTCACTGGGTACTTATCCGTACGAAAATACTTATTGATTTACCTGTATTTACAAGGAAATAAAATGTGAAAAAAATATTTCTACATCCCATGGCCTTTCCCAACCATTTAAATATTTATCTTACAGGTCTAACACTACCGAAATCCAATACAACTCCCTCCCGGAACAATATATAAAGCTAAACGAACCGTTCACTGGGTACTTATCCGTACGAAAATCCCTATTGATTTACCTGTTTTTACAAGGAAATAAAATGTGAAAAAAATATTTCTACATCCCATGGCCATTCCCAACCATTTAAACTTTTCTCTTACAGGTCTAACACTTCCGAAAAACCGATACAACGCCCTCCCGGAACAATATATAAAGCTAAACGGACCGTTCACTGGGTATTTATCCGTACGAAAAGCCCTATTGATTTACCTGTTTTTACAAGGAAGTAAAATGTGAAAAAAATATTTCTACATCCCATGGCCTTTCCCAGCCATTTAAATTTTTCTCTTACAGGTCTAACGCTTCCGAAAAACCAATACAACGCCCACGCGGAACAATATATAAAGCTAAACGAACCGTTCACTGGGTAGTTATCCGTACGAAAATCCCTATTGATTTACCTGTTTTTACAAGGAAATAAAATGTGAAAAAAATATTTCTACATCCCATGGCCTTTCCCAGCCATTTAAATTTTTCTCTTACATGTCTAACACTTCCGAAAAACCAATACAACGCCCACCCGGAACAATGTATAAAGCTAAACGAACCGTTCACTGGGTACTTATCCGTGCGAAAAGCCCTATTGATTTACCTGTTTTTACAAGGAAATAAAATGTGAAAAAATATTTCTATATCCCATGTCCTTTCCCAACCATTTAAATTTTTCTCTTACATGTCTAACACTTCCGAAAAACCAATACAACGCCCACCCGGAACAATATATAAAGCTAAACGAACCGTTAACTGGGTACTTATCCGTACGAAAAGCCCTATTCATTTACCTGTTTTTACAAGGAAGTAAAATGTGAAAAAAATATTTCTACATCCCATGGCCTTTCCCAACCATTTAAACATTTCTCTTACAGGTCTAACGCTTCTGAAAAACCAATACAACGCCCACGCGGAACAATATATAAAGCTAAACGAACCGTTCACTGGGTACTTATCCGTACGAAAATACTTATTGATTTACCTGTATTTACAAGGAAATAAAATGTGAAAAAAATATTTCTACATCCCATGGCCTTTCCCAACCATTTAAATATTTATCTTACAGGTCTAACACTACCGAAATCCAATACAACTCCCTCCCGGAACTATATATAAAGCTAAACGAACCGTTCACTGGGTACTTATCCGTACGAAAATCCCTATTGATTTACCTGTTTTTACAAGGAAATAAAATGTGAAAAAAATATTTCTACATCCCATGGCCATTCCCAACCATTTAAACTTTTCTCTTACAGGTCTAACACTTCCGAAAAACCGATACAACGCCCTCCCGGAACAATATATAAAGCTAAACGGACCGTTCACTGGGTATTTATCCGTACGAAAAGCCCTATTGATTTACCTGTTTTTACAAGGAAGTAAAATGTGAAAAAAATATTTCTACATCCCATGGCCTTTCCCAGCCATTTAAATTTTTCTCTTACAGGTCTAACGCTTCCGAAAAACCAATACAACGCCCACGCGGAACAATATATAAAGCTAAACGAACCGTTCACTGGGTAGTTATCCGTACGAAAATCCCTATTGATTTACCTGTTTTTACAAGGAAATAAAATGTGAAAAAAATATTTCTACATCCCATGGCCTTTCCCAGCCATTTAAATTTTTCTCTTACATGTCTAACACTTCCGAAAAACCAATACAACGCCCACCCGGAACAATGTATAAAGCTAAACGAACCGTTCACTGGGTACTTATCCGTGCGAAAAGCCCTATTGATTTACCTGTTTTTACAAGGAAATAAAATGTGAAAAAAATATTTCTACATCCCATGGCCTTTCCCAACCATTTAAAATTTTCTCTTACAGGTCTAACACTTCTGAAAAACCAATACAACGGCCACCCGGAACAATATATAAAGCTAAACGAACCGTTCACTGGGCACTTATCCGTACAAAAATCCCTATTGATTTTCCTGTTTTTACAAGGAAATAAAATGTGAAAAAATATTTCTACATTCCATGGCCTTTCCCAACCATTTAAATTTTTATCTTACAGGTCTAACACTACCGAAAAACCGATACAACTCCCACCGGGAACAATATATAAAGCTAAATGTACCGTTCACTGGGGACTTATACGTATGAAAATCCCTATTGATTTACCAGTTTTTACAAGGAAGTAAAATGTGAAAAAAATATTTCTACATCCCATGGCCTTTCCCAACCATTTAAACATTTCTCTTACAGGTCTAACACTTCCGAAAAACCAATACAACACCCACACGGAACAATATATAAAGCTAAACGAACCGTTCACTGGGTACTTATCCATACGAAAATCCCTATTGATTTACCTGTATTTACAAGGAAATAAAATGTGAAAAAAATATTTCTACATCCCATGGCCTTTCCCAACCATTTAAATTTTTCTCTTACAGGTCTAACACGTCTGAAAAACCAATACAACGGCCACCCAGAACAATGTATAAAGCTAAACGAACCGTTCACTGGGTACTTATCCGTACGAAAATCCCTATTGATTTACCTGTTTTTACAAGGAAGTAAAATGTGAAAAAAATATTTCTACATCCCATGGCCTTTCCCAACTATTTAAATTTTTCTCTTACATGTCTAACACTTCTGAAAAACCAATACAACCCCCACCCGGAACAATATATAAAGCTAAACGAACCGTTCACTGGGTACTTATACGTACGAAAATCCCTATTGATTTACCTGTTTTTACATGGAAATAAAATGTGAAAAAAATATTTCTACATCCCATGGCCATTCCCAACCATTTAAACTTTTCTCTTACAGGTCTAACACTTCTGAAAAACCAATACAACGGCCACCCGGAACAATGTATAAAGCTAAACGAACCGTTCACTGGGTACTTATCCGTACGAAAATCCCTATTGATTTACCTGTTTTTACAAGGAAGTAAAATGTGAAAAAAATATTTCTACATCCCATGCCTTTTCCCAACCATTTAAATTTTTCTCTTACATGTCTAACACTTCCGAAAAAACAATACAACGCCTTCCCGGAACAATATATAAAGCTAAACGAACCGTTCACTGGGTACTTATCCGTACGAAAATCCCTATTGATTTACCTTTTTTTACAAGGAAATAAAATGTGAAAAAAATATTTCTACATCCCATGGCCTTTCCCAACCATTTAAACTTTTCTCTTACAGGTCTAACACTTCCGAAAAACCAATACAACGGCCACCCGGAACAATATATAAAGCTAAACGAACCGTTCACTGGGCACTTATCCGTACAAAAATCCCTATTGATTTTCCTGTTTTTACAAGGAAATAAAATGTGAAAAAATATTTCTACATTCCATGGCCTTTCCCAACCATTTAAATTTTTATCTTACAGGTCTAACACTACCCCAAAACCGATACAACTCCCACCGGGAACAATATATAAAGCTAAATGTACAGTTCACTGGGGACTTATACGTATGAAAATCCCTATTGAGTTACCAGTGTTTACAAGGAAGTAAAATGTGAAAAAAATATTTCTACATCCCATGGCCTTTCCCAACCATTTAAACATTTCTCTTACAGGTCTAACACTTCCGAAAAACCAATACAACACCCACACGGAACAATATATAAAGCTAAACGAACCGTTCACTGTTTACTTATCCATACGAAAATCCCTATTGATTTACCTGTATTTACAAATAAATAAAATGTGAAAAAAATATTTCTACATCCCATGGCCTTTCCCAACCATTTAAATATTTATCTTACAGGTCTAACACTACCGAAAAACCAATACAACTCCCACCCGGAACAATATATAAAGGTAAACGAACCGTTCACTGGGTACTTATCCGTACGAAAATCCCTATTGATTTACCTGTTTTTACAAGGAAATAAAATGTGAAAAAAATATTTCTACATCCCATGGCCTTTCCCAACCATTTAAACATTTCTCTTACAGGTCTAACACTTCCGAAAAACCAATACAACACCCACACGGAACAATATATAAAGCTAAACGAACCGTTCACTGGGTACTTATCCATACGAAAATCCCTATTGATTTACCTGTATTTACAAGGAAATAAAATGTGAAAAAAATATTTCTACATCCCATGGCCTTTCCCAACCATTTAAATATTTATCTTACATGTCTAACACTACCGAAAAACCAATACAACTCCCACCCGGAACAATATATAAAGGTAAACGAACCGTTCACTGGGTACTTATCCGTACGAAAATCCCTATTGATTTACCTGTTTTTACAAGGAAATAAAATGTGAAAAAAATATTTCTACATCCCATGGCCTTTCCCAACTATTTAAATTTTTCTCTTACATGTCTAACGCTTCTGAAAAACCAATACAACGCCCACGCGGAACAATATATAAAGCTAAACGGACCGTTCACTGGGTATTTATCCGTACGAAAATCCCTATTGATTTACCTGTTTTTACAAGGAAATAAAATGTGAAAAAAATATTTCTACATCCCATGGCCTTTCCCAACCATTTAAACTTTTCTCTTACAGGTCTAACACTTCTGAAAAACCAATACAACGGCCACCCGGAACATTGTATAAAGCTAAACGAACCGTTCACTGGGCACTTATCCGTACAAAAATCCCTATTGATTTACCTGTTTTTACAAGGAAGTAAAATGTGAAAAAAATATTTCTATATCACATGGCTTTTCCCAACCATTTAAATTTTTCTCTTACATGTCTAACACTTCCGAAAAACCAATACAACGCCCACCCGGAACAAAATATAAAGCTAAACGAACCGTTCACTGGGTACTTATCCGTACGAAAATCCCTATTGATTTACCTGTTTTTACAAGGAAGTAAAATGTAAAAAAAATATTTCTACATCCCATGGCCTTTCCCAACCATTTAAATATTTCTCTTACATGTCTAACACTTCCGAAAAACCAATACAACGCCCACCCGGAACAATGTATAAAGCTAAACGAACCGTTCACTGGGTACTTATCCATACGAAAATCCCTATTGATTTACCTGTATTTACAAGGAAATAAAATGTGAAAAAAATATTTCTACATCCCATGGCCTTTCCCAACCATTTAAATATTTATCTTACAGGTCTAACACTACCGAAAAACCAATACAACTCCCACCCGGAACAATATATAAAGCTAAACGAACCGTTCACTGGGTACTTATCCGTACGAAAATCCCTATTGATTTACCTGTTTTTACAAGGAAATAAAATGTGAAAAAAATATTTCTACATCCCATGGCCATTCCCAACCATTTAAACATTTCTCTTACAGGTCTAACACTTCCGAAAAACCAATACAACGCCCTCCCGGAACAATATTTAAAGCTAAACGGACCGTTCACTGGGTACTTATCCGTACGAAAATCCCTATTGATTTACCTGTTTTTACAAGGAAATAAAATGTGAAAAAAATATTTCTACATCCCATGGCCTTTCCCAACCATTTAAATTTTTCTCTTACAGGTCTAACGCTTCCGAAAAACCAATACAACGCCCACCCGGAACAATATATGAAGCTAAACAAACCGTTCACTGGGTACTTATCCGTACGAAAATCCCTATTGATTTACCTCTTTTTACAAGGAAGTAAAATGTGAAAAAAATATTTCTACATCCCATGGCCTTTCCCAACCATTTAAATTTTTCTCTTACAGGTCTAACAGTTGCGAAAAACCAATACAACGCCCACCCGGAAAAATATATAAAGCTAAACGAACCGTTCACTGGGTACTTATCCGTACGAAAATCCCTATTGATTTACCTGTTTTTACAAGGAAATAAAATGTGAAAAAAATATTTCTACATCCCATGGCCTTTCCCAACCATTTAAATTTTTCTCTTACAGGTCTAACACTTCCGAAAAACCAATACAACGGCCACCCGGAACAATGTATAAAGCTAAACGAACCGTTCACTGGGTACTTATCCGTACGAAAATCCCTATTGATTTACCTGTTTTTACAAGGAAGTAAAATGTGAAAAAAATATTTCTACATCCCATGCCTTTTCCCAACCATTTAAATTTTTCTCTTACATGTCTAACACTTCCGAAAAAACAATACAACGCCTTCCCGGAACAATACATAAAGCTAAACGAACCGTTCACTGGGTACTTATCCGTACGAAAATCCCTATTGATTTACCTTTTTTTACAAGGAAATAAAATGTGAAAAAAATATTTCTACATCCCATGGCCTTTCCCAACCATTTAAACTTTTCTCTTACAGGTCTAACACTTCCGAAAAACCAATACAACGGCCACCCGGAACAATATATAAAGCTAAACGAACCGTTCACTGGGCACTTATCCGTACAAAAATCCCTATTGATTTTCCTGTTTTTACAAGGAAATAAAATGTGAAAAAATATTTCTACATTCCATGGCCTTTCCCAACCATTTAAATTTTTATCTTACAGGTCTAACACTACCCAAAAACCGATACAACTCCCACCGGGAACAATATATAAAGCTAAATGTACCGTTCACTGGGGACTTATACGTATGAAAATCCCTATTGAGTTACCAGTGTTTACAAGGAAGTAAAATGTGAAAAAAATATTTCTACATCCCATGGCCTTTCCCAACCATTTAAACATTTCTCTTACAGGTCTAACACTTCCGAAAAACCAATACAACACCCACACGGAACAATATATAAAGCTAAACTAACCGTTCACTGTTTACTTATCCATACGAAAATCCCTATTGATTTACCTGTATTTACAAGGAAATAAAATGTGAAAAAAATATTTCTACATCCCATGGCCTTTCCCAACCATTTAAATATTTATCTTACAGGTCTAACACTACCGAAAAACCAATACAACTCCCACCCGGAACAATATATAAAGGTAAACGAACCGTTCACTGGGTACTTATCCGTACGAAAATCCCTATTGATTTACCTGTTTTTACAAGGAAATAAAATGTGAAAAAAATATTTCTACATCCCATGGCCTTTCCCAACCATTTAAACATTTCTCTTACAGGTCTAACACTTCCGAAAAACCAATACAACACCCACACGGAACAATATATAAAGCTAAACGAACCGTTCACTGGGTACTTATCCATACGAAAATCCCTATTGATTTACCTGTATTTACAAGGAAATAAAATGTGAAAAAAATATTTCTACATCCCATGGCCTTTCCCAACCATTTAAATATTTATCTTACATGTCTAACGCTTCTGAAAAACCAATACAACGCCCACGCGGAACAATATATAAAGCTAAACGGACCGTTCACTGGGTATTTATCCGTACGAAAATCCCTATTGATTTACCTGTTTTTACAAGGAAATAAAATGTGAAAAAAATATTTCTACATCCCATGGCCTTTCCCAACCATTTGAACTTTTCTCTTACAGGTCTAACACTTCTGAAAAACCAATACAACGGCCACCCGGAACATTGTATAAAGCTAAACGAACCGTTCACTGGGCACTTATCCGTACAAAAATCCCTATTGATTTACCTGTTTTTACAAGGAAGTAAAATGTGAAAAAAATATTTCTATATCCCATGGCTTTTCCCAACCATTTAAATTTTTCTCTTACATGTCTAACACTTCCGAAAAACCAATACAACGCCCACCCGGAACAATATATAAAGCTAAACGAACCGTTCACTGGGTACTTATCCGTACGAAAATCCCTATTGATTTACCTGTTTTTACAAGGAAGTAAAATGTAAAAAAAATATTTCTACATCCCATGGCCTTTCCCAACCATTTAAATATTTCTCTTACATGTCTAACACTTCCGAAAAACCAATACAACGCCCACCCGGAACAATGTATAAAGCTAAACGAACCGTTCACTGGGTACTTATCCATACGAAAATCCCTATTGATTTACCTGTATTTACAAGGAAATAAAATGTGAAAAAAATATTTCTACATCCCATGGCCTTTCCCAACCATTTAAATATTTATCTTACAGGTCTAACACTACCGAAAAACCAATACAACTCCCACCCGGAACAATATATAAAGCTAAACGAACCGTTCACTGGGTACTTATCCGTACGAAAATCCCTATTGATTTACCTGTTTTTACAAGGAAATAAAATGTGAAAAAAATATTTCTACATCCCATGGCCATTCCCAACCATTTAAACATTTCTCTTACAGGTCTAACACTTCCGAAAAACCAATACAACGCCCTCCCGGAACAATATATAAAGCTAAACGGACCGTTCACTGGGTACTTATCCGTACGAAAATCCCTATTGATTTACCTGTTTTTACAAGGAAATAAAATGTGAAAAAAATATTTCTACATCCCATGGCCTTTCCCAACCATTTAAATTTTTCTCTTACAGGTCTAACGCTTCCGAAAAACCAATACAACGCCCACCCGGAACAATATATGAAGCTAAACAAACCGTTCACTGGGTACTTATCCGTACGAAAATCCCTATTGATTTACCTCTTTTTACAAGGAAGTAAAATGTGAAAAAAATATTTCTACATCCCATGGCCTTTCCCAACCATTTAAATTTTTCTCTTACAGGTCTAACAGTTGCGAAAAACCAATACAACGCCCACCCGGAAAAATATATAAAGCTAAACGAACCGTTCACTGGGTACTTATCCGTACGAAAATCCCTATTGATTTACCTGTTTTTACAAGGAAATAAAATCTGAAAAAAATATTTCTACATCCCATGGCCTTTCCCAACCATTTAAATTTTTCTCTTACAGGTCTAACACTTCCGAAAAACCAATACAACGCCCACCCGGAACAATGTATAAAGCTAAACGAACCGTTCACTGGGGACTTATCCGTGCGAAAAGCCCTATTGATTTCCCTCTTTTTACAAGGAAGTAAAATGTGAAAAAAATATTTCTACATCCCATGGCCTTTCCCAACCATTTAAATTTTTCTCTTACAGGTCTAACAGTTGCGAAAAACCAATACAACGCCCACCCGGAAAAATATATAAAGCTAAACGAACCATTCACTGGGTACTAATCCATACGAAAATCCGTATTGATTTACCTGTTTTTACAAGGAAATAAAATGTGAAAAAAATATTTCTACATTCCATGGCCTTTCCCAACCATTTAAATTTTTCTCTTACAGGTCTAACACTTCCGAAAAACCAATACAACGCCCACCCGGAACAATATATAAAGCTAAACGAACCGTTCACTGGGTACTTATCCGTACGAAAATCCCTATTGATTTACCTGTTTTTACAAGGAAATAAAATGTGAAAAAAATATTTCTACATCCCATGGCCTTTCCCAGCCATTTAAATTTTTCTCTTACAGGTCTAACAGTTGCGAAAAACCAATACAACGCCCACCCGGAACAATGTATAAAGCTAAACGAACCGTTCACTGGGTACTAATCCATACGAAAATCCCAATTGATTTACCTGTTTTTACAAGGAAATAAAATGTGAAAAAAATATTTCTACATCCCATGGCCTTTCCCAGCCATTTAAATTTTTCTCTTACAGGTCTAACACTTCCGAAAAACCAATACAACGCCCACCCGGAACAATGTATAAAGCTAAACGAACCGTTCACTGGGTACTTATCCGTGCGAAAAGCCCTATTGATTTACCTGTTTTTACAAGGAAGTAAAATGTGAAAAAAATATTTCTACATCCCATGGCCTTTCCCAACCATTTAAATTTTTATCTTACAGGTCTAACACTACCGAAAAACCAATACAACTCCCACCCGGAACAATATATAAAGCTAAACGAACCGTTCACTGGGTACTTATACGTACGAAAACCCCTATTGATTTACCTGTTTTTACAAGGAAATACAATGTGAAAAAAATATTTCTACATCCCATGGCCATTCCCAACCATTTAAACTTTTCTCTTACAGGTCTAACACTTCTGAAAAACCAATACAACTGCCACCTGGAACAATGTATAAAGCTAAACGAACCGTTCACTGGGTACTTATCCGTACGAAAATCCCTATTGATTTACCTGTTTTTACAAGGAAGTAAAATGTAAAAAAAATATTTCTACATCCCATGGCCTTTCCCAACCATTTAAATTTTTCTCTTACATGTCTAACACTTCCGAAAAACCAATACAACGCCCACCCGGAAAAATGTATAAAGCTAAACGAACCGTTCAATGGGTACTTATCCGTACGAAAAGCCCTATTGATTTTCCTGTTTTTACAAGGAAGTAAAATGTGAAAAAAATATTTCTACATCCCATGGCCTTTACCAGCCATTTAAATTTTTCTCTTACAGGTCTAACACTTCCGAAAAACCGATACAACGCCCACCCGGAACAATATATAAAGCTAAACGAACAGTTCACTGGGTACTTATCCGTACGAAAAGCCCTATTGATCTACCTGTTTTTACAAGGAAGTAAAATGTGAAAAAAATATTTCTACATCCCATGGCCTTTCCCAACCATTGAAATTTTTATCTTACAGGTCTAACAGTACCGAAAAACCGATACAACTCCCACCCGGAACAATATATAAAGCTAAACGAACCGTTCACTGGGTACTTATCCATACGAAAATCCCTATTGATTTACCTGTATTTACATGGAAATAAAATGTGAAAAAAATATTTCTACATCCCATGGCCTTTCCCAACCATTTAAATATTTATCTTACAGGTCTAACACTACCGAAAAACCAATACAACTCCCACCCGGAACAATATATAAAGCTAAACGAACCGTTCACTGGGTACTTATCCGTACGAAAATACTTATTGATTTACCTGTATTTACAAGGAAATAAAATGTGAAAAAAATATTTCTACATCCCATGGCCTTTCCCAACCATTTAAATATTTATCTTACAGGTCTAACACTACCGAAATCCAATACAACTCCCTCCCGGAACAATATATAAAGCTAAACGAACCGTTCACTGGGTACTTATCCGTACGAAAATCCCTATTGATTTACCTGTTTTTACAAGGAAATAAAATGTGAAAAAAATATTTCTACATCCCATGGCCATTCCCAACCATTTAAACTTTTCTCTTACAGGTCTAACACTTCCGAAAAACCGATACAACGCCCTCCCGGAACAATATATAAAGCTAAACGGACCGTTCACTGGGTATTTATCCGTACGAAAAGCCCTATTGATTTACCTGTTTTTACAAGGAAGTAAAATGTGAAAAAAATATTTCTACATCCCATGGCCTTTCCCAGCCATTTAAATTTTTCTCTTACAGGTCTAACGCTTCCGAAAAACCAATACAACGCCCACGCGGAACAATATATAAAGCTAAATGAACCGTTCACTGGGTAGTTATCCATACGAAAATCCCTATTGATTTACCTGTTTTTACAAGGAAATAAAATGTGAAAAAAATATTTCTACATCCCATGGCCTTTCCCAGCCATTTAAATTTTTCTCTTACATGTCTAACACTTCCGAAAAACCAATACAACGCCCACCCGGAACAATGTATAAAGCTAAACGAACCGTTCACTGGGTACTTATCCGTGCGAAAAGCCCTATTGATTTACCTGTTTTTACAAGGAAATAAAATGTGAAAAAATATTTCTATATCCCATGTCCTTTCCCAACCATTTAAATTTTTCTCTTACATGTCTAACACTTCCGAAAAACCAATACAACGCCCACCCGGAACAATATATAAAGCTAAACGAACCGTTCACTGGGTACTTATCCGTACGAAAAGCCCTATTCATTTACCTGTTTTTACAAGGAAGTAAAATGTGAAAAAAATATTTCTACATCCCATGGCCTTTCCCAACCATTTAAACATTTCTCTTACAGGTCTAACGCTTCTGAAAAACCAATACAACGCCCACGCGGAACAATATATAAAGCTAAACGAACCGTTCACTGGGTACTTATCCGTACGAAAATACTTATTGATTTACCTGTATTTACAAGGAAATAAAATGTGAAAAAAATATTTCTACATCCCATGGCCTTTCCCAACCATTTAAATATTTATCTTACAGGTCTAACACTACCGAAATCCAATACAACGCCCTCCCGGAACAATATATAAAGCTAAACGGACCGTTCACTGGGTATTTATCCGTACGAAAAGCCCTATTGATTTACCTGTTTTTACAAGGAAGTAAAATGTGAAAAAAATATTTCTACATCCCATGGCCTTTCCCAGCCATTTAAATTTTTCTCTTACAGGTCTAACGCTTCCGAAAAACCAATACAACGCCCACGCGGAACAATATATAAAGCTAAACGAACCGTTCACTGGGTAGTTATCCGTACGAAAATCCCTATTGATTTACCTGTTTTTACAAGGAAATAAAATGTGAAAAAAATATTTCTACATCCCATGGCCTTTCCCAGCCATTTAAATTTTTCTCTTACATGTCTAACACTTCCGAAAAACCAATACAACGCCCACCCGGAACAATGTATAAAGCTAAACGAACCGTTCACTGGGTACTTATCCGTGCGAAAAGCCCTATTGATTTACCTGTTTTTACAAGGAAATAAAATGTGAAAAAAATATTTCTACATCCCATGGCCTTTCCCAACCATTTAAACTTTTCTCTTACAGGTCTAACACTTCTGAAAAACCAATACAACGGCCACCCGGAACAATTTATAAAGCTAAACAAACCGTTCACTGGGCACTTATCCGTACAAAAATCCCTATTGATTTTCCTGTTTTTACAAGGAAATAAAATGTGAAAAAATATTTCTACATTCCATGGCCTTTCCCAACCATTTAAATTTTTATCTTACAGGTCTAACACTACCGAAAAACCGATACAACTCCCACCGGGAACAATATATAAAGCTAAATGTACCGTTCACTGGGGACTTATACGTATGAAAATCCCTATTGATTTACCAGTTTTTACAAGGAAGTAAAATGTGAAAAAAATATTTCTACATCCCATGGCCTTTCACAACCATTTAAACATTTCTCTTACAGGTCTAACACTTCCGAAAAACCAATACAACACCCACACGGAACAATATATAAAGCTAAACGAACCGTTCACTGGGTACTTATCCATACGAAAATCCCTATTGATTTACCTGTATTTACAAGGAAATAAAATGTGAAAAAAATATTTCTACATCCCATGGCCTTTCCCAACCATTTAAATTTTTCTCTTACAGGTCTAACACTTCTGAAAAACCAATACAACGGCCACCCGGAACAATATATAAAGCTAAACAAACCGTTCACTGGGCACTTATCCGTACAAAAATCCCTATTGATTTTCCTGTTTTTACAAGGAAATAAAATGTGAAAAAATATTTCTACATTCCATGGCCTTTCCCAACCATTTAAATTTTTATCTTACAGGTCTAACACTACCGAAAAACTGATACAACTCCCACCGGGAACAATATATAAAGCTAAATGTACCGTTCACTGGGGACTTATACGTATGAAAATCCCTATTGATTTACCAGTTTTTACAAGGAAGTAAAATGTGAAAAAAATATTTCTACATCCCATGGCCTTTCCCAGCCATTTAAATTTTTCTCTTACAGGTCTAACGCTTCCGAAAAACCAATACAACGCCCACGCGGAACAATATATAAAGCTAAATGAACCGTTCACTGGGTAGTTATCCATACGAAAATCCCTATTGATTTACCTGTTTTTACAAGGAAATAAAATGTGAAAAAAATATTTCTACATCCCATGGCCTTTCCCAGCCATTTAAATTTTTCTCTTACATGTCTAACACTTCCGAAAAACCAATACAACGCCCACCCGGAACAATGTATAAAGCTAAACGAACCGTTCACTGGGTACTTATCCGTGCGAAAAGCCCTATTGATTTACCTGTTTTTACAAGGAAATAAAATGTGAAAAAATATTTCTATATCCCATGTCCTTTCCCAACCATTTAAATTTTTCTCTTACATGTCTAACACTTCCGAAAAACCAATACAACGCCCACCCGGAACAATATATAAAGCTAAACGAACCGTTCACTGGGTACTTATCCGTACGAAAAGCCCTATTCATTTACCTGTTTTTACAAGGAAGTAAAATGTGAAAAAAATATTTCTACATCCCATGGCCTTTCCCAACCATTTAAACATTTCTCTTACAGGTCTAACGCTTCTGAAAAACCAATACAACGCCCACGCGGAACAATATATAAAGCTAAACGAACCGTTCACTGGGTACTTATCCGTACGAAAATACTTATTGATTTACCTGTATTTACAAGGAAATAAAATGTGAAAAAAATATTTCTACATCCCATGGCCTTTCCCAACCATTTAAATATTTATCTTACAGGTCTAACACTACCGAAATCCAATACAACGCCCTCCCGGAACAATATATAAAGCTAAACGGACCGTTCACTGGGTATTTATCCGTACGAAAAGCCCTATTGATTTACCTGTTTTTACAAGGAAGTAAAATGTGAAAAAAATATTTCTACATCCCATGGCCTTTCCCAGCCATTTAAATTTTTCTCTTACAGGTCTAACGCTTCCGAAAAACCAATACAACGCCCACGCGGAACAATATATAAAGCTAAACGAACCGTTCACTGGGTAGTTATCCGTACGAAAATCCCTATTGATTTACCTGTTTTTACAAGGAAATAAAATGTGAAAAAAATATTTCTACATCCCATGGCCTTTCCCAGCCATTTAAATTTTTCTCTTACATGTCTAACACTTCCGAAAAACCAATACAACGCCCACCCGGAACAATGTATAAAGCTAAACGAACCGTTCACTGGGTACTTATCCGTGCGAAAAGCCCTATTGATTTACCTGTTTTTACAAGGAAATAAAATGTGAAAAAAATATTTCTACATCCCATGGCCTTTCCCAACCATTTAAACTTTTCTCTTACAGGTCTAACACTTCTGAAAAACCAATACAACGGCCACCCGGAACAATTTATAAAGCTAAACAAACCGTTCACTGGGCACTTATCCGTACAAAAATCCCTATTGATTTTCCTGTTTTTACAAGGAAATAAAATGTGAAAAAATATTTCTACATTCCATGGCCTTTCCCAACCATTTAAATTTTTATCTTACAGGTCTAACACTACCGAAAAACCGATACAACTCCCACCGGGAACAATATATAAAGCTAAATGTACCGTTCACTGGGGACTTATACGTATGAAAATCCCTATTGATTTACCAGTTTTTACAAGGAAGTAAAATGTGAAAAAAATATTTCTACATCCCATGGCCTTTCACAACCATTTAAACATTTCTCTTACAGGTCTAACACTTCCGAAAAACCAATACAACACCCACACGGAACAATATATAAAGCTAAACGAACCGTTCACTGGGTACTTATCCATACGAAAATCCCTATTGATTTACCTGTATTTACAAGGAAATAAAATGTGAAAAAAATATTTCTACATCCCATGGCCTTTCCCAACCATTTAAATTTTTCTCTTACAGGTCTAACACTTCTGAAAAACCAATACAACGGCCACCCGGAACAATATATAAAGCTAAACAAACCGTTCACTGGGCACTTATCCGTACAAAAATCCCTATTGATTTTCCTGTTTTTACAAGGAAATAAAATGTGAAAAAATATTTCTACATTCCATGGCCTTTCCCAACCATTTAAATTTTTATCTTACAGGTCTAACACTACCGAAAAACCGATACAACTCCCACCGGGAACAATATATAAAGCTAAATGTACCGTTCACTGGGGACTTATACGTATGAAAATCCCTATTGATTTACCAGTTTTTACAAGGAAGTAAAATGTGAAAAAAATATTTCTACATCCCATGGCCTTTCACAACCATTTAAACATTTCTCTTACAGGTCTAACACTTCCGAAAAACCAATACAACACCCACACGGAACAATATATAAAGCTAAACGAACCGTTCACTGGGTACTTATCCATACGAAAATCCCTATTGATTTACCTGTATTTACAAGGAAATAAAATGTGAAAAAAATATTTCTACATCCCATGGCCTTTCCCAACCATTTAAATTTTTCTCTTACAGGTCTAACACGTCTGAAAAACCAATACAACGGCCACCCAGAACAATGTATAAAGCTAAACGAACCGTTCACTGGGTACTTATCCGTACGAAAATCCCTATTGATTTACCTGTTTTTACAAGGAAGTAAAATGTGAAAAAAATATTTCTACATCCCATGGCCTTTCCCAACTATTTAAATTTTTCTCTTACATGTCTAACACTTCTGAAAAACCAATACAACCCCCACCCGGAACAATATATAAAGCTAAACGAACCGTTCACTGGGTACTTATACGTACGAAAATCCCTATTGATTTACCTGTTTTTACATGGAAATAAAATGTGAAAAAAATATTTCTACATCCCATGGCCATTCCCAACCATTTAAACTTTTCTCTTACAGGTCTAACACTTCTGAAAAACCAATACAACGGCCACCCGGAACAATGTATAAAGCTAAACGAACCGTTCACTGGGTACTTATCCGTACGAAAATCCCTATTGATTTACCTGTTTTTACAAGGAAGTAAAATGTGAAAAAAATATTTCTACATCCCATGCCTTTTCCCAACCATTTAAATTTTTCTCTTACATGTCTAACACTTCCGAAAAACCAATACAACGCCTTCCCGGAACAATATATAAAGCTAAACGAACCGTTCACTGGGTACTTATCCGTACGAAAATCCCTATTGATTTACCTGTTTTTACAAGGAAATAAAATGTGAAAAAAATATTTCTACATCCCATGGCCTTTCCCAACCATTTAAACTTTTCTCTTACAGGTCTAACACTTCCGAAAAACCAATACAACGGCCACCCGGAACAATATATAAAGCTAAACGAACCGTTCACTGGGCACTTATCCGTACAAAAATCCCTATTGATTTTCCTGTTTTTACAAGGAAATAAAATGTGAAAAAATATTTCTACATTCCATGGCCTTTCCCAACCATTTAAATTTTTATCTTACAGGTCTAACACTTCCCAAAAACCGATACAACTCCCACCGGGAACAATATATAAAGCTAAATGTACCGTTCACTGGGGACTTATACGTATGAAAATCCCTATTGAGTTACCAGTGTTTACAAGGAAGTAAAATGTGAAAAAAATATTTCTACATCCCATGGCCTTTCCCAACCATTTAAACATTTCTCTTACAGGTCTAACACTTCCGAAAAACCAATACAACACCCACACGGAACAATATATAAAGCTAAACGAACCGTTCACTGGGTACTTATCCATACGAAAATCCCTATTGATTTACCTGTATTTACAAGGAAATAAAATGTGAAAAAAATATTTCTACATCCCATGGCCTTTCCCAACCATTTAAATATTTATCTTACAGGTCTAACACTACCGAAAAACCAATACAACTCCCACCCGGAACAATATATAAAGGTAAACGAACCGTTCACTGGGTACTTATCCGTACGAAAATCCCTATTGATTTACCTGTTTTTACAAGGAAATAAAATGTGAAAAAAATATTTCTACATCCCATGGCCTTTCCCAACCATTTAAACATTTCTCTTACAGGTCTAACACTTCCGAAAAACCAATACAACACCCACACGGAACAATATATAAAGCTAAACGAACCGTTCACTGGGTACTTATCCATACGAAAATCCCTATTGATTTACCTGTATTTACAAGGAAATAAAATGTGAAAAAAATATTTCTACATCCCATGGCCTTTCCCAACCATTTAAATATTTATCTTACAGGTCTAACACTACCGAAAAACCAATACAACTCCCACCCGGAACAATATATAAAGGTAAACGAACCGTTCACTGGGTACTTATCCGTACGAAAATCCCTATTGATTTACCTGTTTTTACAAGGAAATAAAATGTGAAAAAAATATTTCTACATCCCATGGCCATTCCCAACCATTTAAATTTTTCTCTTTCAGGTCTAACACGTCTGAAAAACCAATACAACGGCCACCCAGAACAATGTATAAAGCTAAACAAACCGTTCACTGGGTACTTATCCGTACGAAAATCCCTATTGATTTACCTGTTTTTACAAGGAAGTAAAATGTGAAAAAAATATTTCTACATCCCATGGCCTTTCCCAACTATTTAAATTTTTCTCTTACATGTCTAACACTTCTGAAAAACCAATACAACCCCCACCCGGAACAATATATAAAGCTAAACGAACCGTTCACTGGGTACTTATACGTACGAAAATCCCTATTGATTTACCTGTTTTTACAAGGAAATAAAATGTGAAAAAAAAATTTCTACATCCCATGGCCATTCCCAACCATTTAAACATTTCTCTTACAGGTCTAACGCTTCTGAAAAACCAATACAACGCCCACGCGGAACAATATATAAAGCTAAACGAACCGTTCACTGGGTACTTATCCGTACGAAAATACTTATTGATTTACCTGTATTTACAAGGAAATAAAATGTGAAAAAAATATTTCTACATCCCATGGCCTTTCCCAACCATTTAAATATTTATCTTACAGGTCTAACACTACCGAAATCCAATACAACTCCCTCCCGGAACAATATATAAAGCTAAACGAACCGTTCACTGGGTACTTATCCGTACGAAAATCCCTATTGATTTACCTGTTTTTACAAGGAAATAAAATGTGAAAAAAATATTTCTACATCCCATGGCCATTCCCAACCATTTAAACTTTTCTCTTACAGGTCTAACACTTCCGAAAAACCGATACAACGCCCTCCCGGAACAATATATAAAGCTAAACGGACCGTTCACTGGGTATTTATCCGTACGAAAAGCCCTATTGATTTACCTGTTTTAACAAGGAAGTAAAATGTGAAAAAAATATTTCTACATCCCATGGCCTTTCCCAGCCATTTAAATTTTTCTCTTACAGGTCTAACGCTTCCGAAAAACCAATACAACGCCCACGCGGAACAATATATAAAGCTAAACGAACCGTTCACTGGGTAGTTATCCGTACGAAAATCCCTATTGATTTACCAGTTTTTACAAGGAAATAAAATGTGAAAAAAATATTTCTACATCCCATGGCCTTTCCCAGCCATTTAAATTTTTCTCTTACATGTCTAACACTTCCGAAAAACCAATACAACGCCCACCCGGAACAATGTATAAAGCTAAACGAACCGTTCACTGGGTACTTATCCGTGCGAAAAGCCCTATTGATTTACCTGTTTTTACAAGGAAATAAAATGTGAAAAAATATTTCTACATCCCATGTCCTTTCCCAACCATTTAAATTTTTCTCTTACATGTCTAACACTTCCGAAAAACCAATACAACGCCCACCCGGAACAATATATAAAGCTAAACGAACCGTTCACTGGGTACTTATCCGTACGAAAAGCCCTATTCATTTACCTGTTTTTACAAAGAAGTAAAATGTGAAAAAAATATTTCTACATCCCATGGCCTTTCCCAGCCATTTAAATATTTCTCTTACAGGTCTAACACTTCCGAAAAACCAATACAACGCCCACCCGGAACAATATATAAAGCTAAACGAACCGCTCACTGGGTACTTATCCGTACGAAAATCCCTATTGATTTACCTGTTTTTACAAGGAAATAAAATGTGAAAAAAATATTTCTACATCCCATGGCCTTTCCCAACCATTTAAACTTTTCTCTTACAGGTCTAACACTTCTGAAAAACCAATACAACGGCCACCCGGAACAATATATAAAGCTAAACGAACCGTTCACTGGGCACTTATCCGTACAAAAATCCCTATTGATTTTCCTGTTTTTACAAGGAAATAAAATGTGAAAAAATATTTCTACATTCCATGGCCTTTCCCAACCATTTAAATTTTTATCTTACAGGTCTAACACTACCGAAAAACCGATACAACTCCCACCGGGAACAATATATAAAGCTAAATGTACCGTTCACTGGGTACTTATCCGTACGAAAATCCCTATTGATTTACCTGTTTTTACAAGGAAGTAAAATGTGAAAAAAATATTTCTAAATCCTATGGCCTTTCCCAACTATTTAAATTTTTCTCTTACATGTCTAACACTTCTGAAAAACCAATACAACCCCCACCCGGAACAATATATAAAGCTAAACGAACCGTTCACTGGGTACTTATACGTACGAAAATCCCTATTGATTTACCTGTTTTTACATGGAAATAAAATGTGAAAAAAATATTTCTACATCCCATGGCCATTCCCAACCATTTAAACTTTTCTCTTATAGGTCTAACACTTCTGAAAAACCAATACAACGGCCACCCGGAACAATGTATAAAGCTAAACGAACCGTTCACTGGGTACTTATCCGTACGAAAATCCCTATTGATTTACCTGTTTTTACAAGGAAGTAAAATGTGAAAAAAATATTTCTACATCCCATGCCTTTTCCCAACCATTTAAATTTTTCTCTTACATGTCTAACACTTCCGAAAAACCAATACAACGCCTTCCCGGAACAATATATAAAGCTAAACGAACCGTTCACTGGGTACTTATCCGTACGAAAATCCCTATTGATTTACCTGTTTTTACAAGGAAATAAAATGTGAAAAAAATATTTCTACATCCCATGGCCTTTCCCAACCATTTAAACTTTTCTCTTACAGGTCTAACACTTCTGAAAAACCAATACAACGGCCACCCGGAACATTGTATAAAGCTAAACGAACCGTTCACTGGGCACTTATCCGTACAAAAATCCCTATTGATTTACCTGTTTTTACAAGGAAGTAAAATGTGAAAAAAATATTTCTATATCCCATGGCTTTTCCCAACCATTTAAATTTTTCTCTTACATGTCTAACACTTCCGAAAAACCAATACAACGCCCACCCGGAACAATATATAAAGCTAAACGAACCGTTCACTGGGTACTTATACGTACGAAAATCCCTATTGATTTACCAGTTTTTACAAGGAAATACAATGTGAAAAAAATATTTCTACATCCCATGGCCATTCCCAACCATTTAAACTTTTCTCTTACAGGTCTAACACTTCTGAAAAACCAATACAACGGCCACCTGGAACAATGTATAAAGCTAAACGAACCGTTCACTGGGTACTTATCCGTACGAAAATCCCTATTGATTTACCTGTTTTTACAAGGAAGTAAAATGTAAAAAAAATATTTCTACATCCCATGGCCTTTCCCAACCATTTAAATATTTCTCTTACATGTCTAACACTTCCGAAAAACCAATACAACGCCCACCCGGAACAATGTATAAAGCTAAACAAACCGTTCACTGGGTACTTATCCATACGAAAATCCCTATTGATTTACCTGTATTTACAAGGAAATAAAATGTGAATAAAATATTTCTACATCCCATGGCCTTTCCCAACCATTTAAATATTTATCTTACAGGTCTAACACTACCGAAAAACCAATACAACTCCCACCCGGAACAATATATAAAGCTAAACGAACCGTTCACTGGGTACTTATCCGTACGAAAATCCCTATTGATTTACCTGTTTTTACAAGGAAATAAAATGTGAAAAAAATATTTCTACATCCCATGGCCATTCCCAACCATTTAAACATTTCTCTTACAGGTCTAACACTTCCGAAAAACCAATACAACGCCCTCCCGGAACAATATATAAAGCTAAACGGACCGTTCACTGGGTACTTATCCGTACGAAAATCCCTATTGATTTACCTGTTTTTACAAGGAAATAAAATGTGAAAAAAATATTTCTACATCCCATGGCCTTTCCCAACCATTTAAATTTTTCTCTTACAGGTCTAACGCTTCCGAAAAACCAATACAACGCCCACCCGGAACAATATATGAAGCTAAACAAACCGTTCACTGGGTACTTATCCGTACGAAAATCCCTATTGATTTACCTCTTTTTACAAGGAAGTAAAATGTGAAAAAAATATTTCTACATCCCATGGCCTTTCCCAACCATTTAAATTTTTCTCTTACAGGTCTAACAGTTGCGAAAAACCAATACAACGCCCACCCGGAAAAATAAATAAAGCTAAACGAACCGTTCACTGGGTACTTATCCGTACGAAAATCCCTATTGATTTACCTGTTTTTACAAGGAAATAAAATGTGAAAAAAATATTTCTACATCCCATGGCCTTTCCCAACCATTTAAATTTTTCTCTTACAGGTCTAACACTTCCGAAAAACCAATACAACGCCCACCCGGAACAATGTATAAAGCTAAACGAACCGTTCACTGGGGACTTATCCGTGCGAAAAGCCCTATTGATTTCCCTCTTTTTACAAGGAAGTAAAATGTGAAAAAAATATTTCTACATCCCATGGCCTTTCCCAACCATTTAAATTTTTCTCTTACAGGTCTAACAGTTGCGAAAAACCAATACAACGCCCACCCGGAACAATATATAAAGCTAAACGAACCGTTCACTGGGTACTTATCCGTACGAAAATCCCTATTGATTTACCTGTTTTTACAAGGAAATAAAATGTGAAAAAAATATTTCTACATCCCATGGCCTTTCCCAGCCATTTAAATTTTTCTCTTACAGGTCTAACAGTTGCGAAAAACCAATACAACGCCCACCCGGAACAATGTATAAAGCTAAACGAACCGTTCACTGGGCACTTATCCGTACAAAAATCCCTATTGATTTACCTGTTTTTACAAGGAAGTAAAATGTGAAAAAAATATTTCTATATCCCATGGCTTTTCCCAACCATTTAAATTTTTCTCTTACATGTCTAACACTTCCGAAAAACCAATACAACGCCCACCCGGAACAATATATAAAGCTAAACGAACCGTTCACTGGGTACTTATACGTACGAAAATCCCTATTGATTTACCAGTTTTTACAAGGAAATACAATGTGAAAAAAATATTTCTACATCCCATGGCCATTCCCAACCATTTAAACTTTTCTCTTACAGGTCTAACACTTCTGAAAAACCAATACAACGGCCACCTGGAACAATGTATAAAGCTAAACGAACCGTTCACTGGGTACTTATCCGTACGAAAATCCCTATTGATTTACCTGTTTTTACAAGGAAGTAAAATGTAAAAAAAATATTTCTACATCCCATGGCCTTTCCCAACCATTTAAATATTTCTCTTACATGTCTAACACTTCCGAAAAACCAATACAACGCCCACCCGGAACAATGTATAAAGCTAAACAAACCGTTCACTGGGTACTTATCCATACGAAAATCCCTATTGATTTACCTGTATTTACAAGGAAATAAAATGTGAATAAAATATTTCTACATCCCATGGCCTTTCCCAACCATTTAAATATTTATCTTACAGGTCTAACACTACCGAAAAACCAATACAACTCCCACCCGGAACAATATATAAAGCTAAACGAACCGTTCACTGGGTACTTATCCGTACGAAAATCCCTATTGATTTACCTGTTTTTACAAGGAAATAAAATGTGAAAAAAATATTTCTACATCCCATGGCCATTCCCAACCATTTAAACATTTCTCTTACAGGTCTAACACTTCCGAAAAACCAATACAACGCCCTCCCGGAACAATATATAAAGCTAAACGGACCGTTCACTGGGTACTTATCCGTACGAAAATCCCTATTGATTTACCTGTTTTTACAAGGAAATAAAATGTGAAAAAAATATTTCTACATCCCATGGCCTTTCCCAACCATTTAAATTTTTCTCTTACAGGTCTAACGCTTCCGAAAAACCAATACAACGCCCACCCGGAACAATATATGAAGCTAAACAAACCGTTCACTGGGTACTTATCCGTACGAAAATCCCTATTGATTTACCTCTTTTTACAAGGAAGTAAAATGTGAAAAAAATATTTCTACATCCCATGGCCTTTCCCAACCATTTAAATTTTTCTCTTACAGGTCTAACAGTTGCGAAAAACCAATACAACGCCCACCCGGAAAAATAAATAAAGCTAAACGAACCGTTCACTGGGTACTTATCCGTACGAAAATCCCTATTGATTTACCTGTTTTTACAAGGAAATAAAATGTGAAAAAAATATTTCTACATCCCATGGCCTTTCCCAACCATTTAAATTTTTCTCTTACAGGTCTAACACTTCCGAAAAACCAATACAACGCCCACCCGGAACAATGTATAAAGCTAAACGAACCGTTCACTGGGGACTTATCCGTGCGAAAAGCCCTATTGATTTCCCTCTTTTTACAAGGAAGTAAAATGTGAAAAAAATATTTCTACATCCCATGGCCTTTCCCAACCATTTAAATTTTTCTCTTACAGGTCTAACAGTTGCGAAAAACCAATACAACGCCCACCCGGAACAATATATAAAGCTAAACGAACCGTTCACTGGGTACTTATCCGTACGAAAATCCCTATTGATTTACCTGTTTTTACAAGGAAATAAAATGTGAAAAAAATATTTCTACATCCCATGGCCTTTCCCAGCCATTTAAATTTTTCTCTTACAGGTCTAACAGTTGCGAAAAACCAATACAACGCCCACCCGGAACAATGTATAAAGCTAAACGAACCGTTCACTGGGTACTAATCCATACGAAAATCCCAATTGATTTACCTGTTTTTACAAGGAAATAAAATGTGAAAAAAATATTTCTACATCCCATGGCCTTTCCCAGCCATTTAAATTTTTCTCTTACAGGTCTAACACTTCTGAAAAACCAATACAACGCCCACCCGGAACAATGTATAAAGCTAAACGAACCGTTCACTGGGTACTTATCCGTGCGAAAAGCCCTATTGATTTACCTGTTTTTACAAGGAAGTAAAATGTGAAAAAAATATTTCTACATCCCATGGCCTTTCCCAACCATTTAAATTTTTATCTTACAGGTCTAACACTACCGAAAAACCAATACAACTCCCACCCGGAACAATATATAAAGCTAAACGAACCGTTCACTGGGTACTTATACGTACGAAAACCCCTATTGATTTACCTGTTTTTACAAGGAAATACAATGTGAAAAAAATATTTCTACATCCCATGGCCATTCCCAACCATTTAAACTTTTCTCTTACAGGTCTAACACTTCTGAAAAACCAATACAACTGCCACCTGGAACAATGTATAAAGCTAAACGAACCGTTCACTGGGTACTTATCCGTACGAAAATCCCTATTGATTTACCTGTTTTTACAAGGAAGTAAAATGTAAAAAAAATATTTCTACATCCCATGGCCTTTCCCAACCATTTAAATTTTTCTCTTACATGTCTAACACTTCCGAAAAACCAATACAACGCCCACCCGGAAAAATGTATAAAGCTAAACGAACCGTTCAATGGGTACTTATCCGTACGAAAAGCCCTATTGATTTTCCTGTTTTTACAAGGAAGTAAAATGTGAAAAAAATATTTCTACATCCCATGGCCTTTACCAGCCATTTAAATTTTTCTCTTACAGGTCTAACACTTCCGAAAAACCGATACAACGCCCACCCGGAACAATATATAAAGCTAAACGAACAGTTCACTGGGTACTTATCCGTACGAAAAGCCCTATTGATTTACCTGTTTTTACAAGGAAGTAAAATGTGAAAAAAATATTTCTACATTCCATGGCCTTTCCCAACCATTGAAATTTTTATCTTACAGGTCTAACAGTACCGAAAAACCGATACAACTCCCACCCGGAACAATATATAAAGCTAAACGAACCGTTCACTGGGTACTTATCCATACGAAAATCCCTATTGATTTACCTGTATTTACATGGAAATAAAATGTGAAAAAAATATTTCTACATCCCATGGCCTTTCCCAACCATTTAAATATTTATCTTACAGGTCTAACACTACCGAAAAACCAATACAACTCCCACCCGGAACAATATATAAAGCTAAACGAACCGTTCACTGGGTACTTATCCGTACGAAAATCCCTATTGATTTACCTGTTTTTACAAGGAAATAAAATGTGAAAAAATATTTCTACATCCCATGGCCATTCCCAACCATTTAAACATTTCTCTTACAGGTCTAACACTTCCGAAAAACCAATACAACGCCCTCCCGGAACAATATATAAAGCTAAACGGACCGTTCACTGGGTACTTATCCGTACGAAAATCCCTATTGATTTACCTGTTTTTACAAGGAAATAAAATGTGAAAAAAATATTTCTACATCCCATGGCCTTTCCCAACCATTTAAATTTTTTTCTTACATGTCTAACACTTCCGAAAAACCAATACAACACCCACCCGGAAAAATATATACAGCTAAACGAACCGTTTACTGGGTACTAATCCATAAAAAATCCCTATTGATTTACCTGTTTTTACAAGGAAATAAAATGTGAAAAAAATATTTCTACATCCCATGGCCTTTCCCAACCATTTAAATTTTTCTCTTACAGGTCTAACACTTCTGAAAAACCAATACAACGCCCACCCGGAACAATACATAAAGCTAAACGAACCGTTCACTGGGTACTTATCCGTACGAAAATCCCTATTGATTTACCTGTTTTTACAAGGAAATAAAATGTGAAAAAAATATTTCTACATCCCATGGCCTTTCCCAACCATTTAAATTTTTCTCTTACAGGTCTAACGCTTCCGAAAAACCAATACAACGCCCACCCGGAACAATATATGAAGCTAAACAAACCGTTCACTGGGTACTTATCCGTACGAAAATCCCTATTGATTTACCTCTTTTTACAAGGAAGTAAAATGTGAAAAAAATATTTCTACATCCCATGGCCTTTCCCAACCATTTAAATTTTTCTCTTACAGGTCTAACAGTTGTGAAAAAACAATACAACGCCCACCCGGAAAAATATATAAAGCTAAACGAACCGTTCACTGGGTACTTATCCGTACGAAAATCCCTATTGATTTACCTTCTTTTACAAGGAAATAAAATGTGAAAAAAATATTTCTACATCCCATGGCCTTTCCCAACCATTTAAGTTTTTCTCTTACAGGTCTAACACTTCCGAAAAACCAATACAACGCCCACCCGGAACAATGTATAAAGCTAAACGAACCGTTCACTGGGGACTTATCCGTGCGAAAAGCCCTATTGATTTCCCTCTTTTTACAAGGAAGTAAAATGTGAAAAAAATATTTCTACATCCCATGGCCTTTCCCAACCATTTAAATTTTTCTCTTACAGGTCTAACAGTTGCGAAAAACCAATACAATGCCCACCCGGAACAATGTATAAAGCTAAACGAACCGTTCACTGGGTACTTATACGTGCGAAAAGCCCTATTGATTTACCTGTTTTTACAAGGAAGTAAAATGTGATAAAAATATTTCTACATCCCATGGCCTTTCCCAACCATTTAAATTTTTCTCTTACAGGTCTAACACTACCGAAAAACCAATACAACTCCCACCCGGAACAATATATAAAGCTAAACGAACCGTTCACTGGGTACTTATACGTACGAAAATCCCTATTGATTTACCTGTTTTTACAAGGAAATAAAATGTGAAAAAAATATTTCTACATCCCATGGCCTTTCCCAACCCAACCATTTAAATTTTTCTCTTACAGGTCTAACACTTCCGAAAAACCAATACAACGCCCACCCGGAACAATGTATAAAGCTAAACGAACCGTTCACTGGGGACTTATCCGTGCGAAAAGCCCTATTGATTTCCCTCTTTTTACAAGGAAGTAAAATGTGAAAAAAATATTTCTACATCCCATGGCCTTTCCCAACCATTTAAATTTTTCTCTTACAGGTCTAAAAGTTGCGAAAAACCAATACAACGCCCACCCGGAAAAATATATAAAGCTAAACGAACCATTCACTGGGTACTAATCCATACGAAAATCCCTATTGATTTACCTGTTTTTACAAGGAAATAAAATGTGAAAAAAATATTTCTACATTCCATGGCCTTTCCCAACCATTTAAATTTTTCTCTTACAGGTCTAACACTTCCGAAAAACCAATACAACGCCCACCCGGAACAATATATAAAGCTAAACGAACCGTTCACTGGGTACTTATCTGTACGAAAATCCCTATTGATTTACCTGTTTTTACAAGGAAATAAAATGTGAAAAAAATATTTCTACATCCCATGGCCTTTCCCAGCCATTTAAATTTTTCTCTTACAGGTCTAACAGTTGCGAAAAACCAATACAACGCCCACCCGGAACAATGTATAAAGCTAAACGAACCGTTCACTGGGTACTTAACCGTGCGAAAAGGCCTATTGATTTACCTCTTTTTACAAGGAAGTAAAATGTGAAAAAAATATTTCTACATCCCATGGCCTTTCCCAACCATTTAAATTTTTATCTTACAGGTCTAACACTACCGAAAAACCAATACAACTCCCACCCGGAACAATATATAAAGCTAAACGAACCGTTCACTGGGTACTTATACGTACGAAAATCCCTATTGATTTACCTGTTTTTACAAGGAAATAAAATGTGAAAAAAATATTTCTACATCCCATGGCCTTTCCCAACCATTTAAATTTTTCTCTTACAGGTCTAACACTTCTGAAAAACCAGTACAACGCCCACCCGGAACAATGTATAAAGCTAAACGAACCGTTCACTGGGTACTTATCTGTGCGAAAAGCCCTATTTATTTACCTGTTTTTACAAGGAAGTAAAATGTGAAAAAAATATTTCTACATCCCATGGCCTTTCCCAACCATTTAAATTTTTCTCTTACAGGTCTAACAGTTGCGAAAAACCAATACAACGCCCACCCGGAACAATGTATAAAGCTAAACGAACCGTTCACTGGGTACTTATACGTGCGAAAAGCCCTATTGATTTACCTGTTTTTACAAGGAAGTAAAATGTGAAAAAAATATTTCTACATCCCATGGCCTTTCCCAACCATTTAAATTTTTCTCTTACAGGTCTAACACTACCGAAAAACCAATACAACTCCCACCCGGAACAATATATAAAGCTAAACGAACCGTTCACTGGGTACTTATACGTACGAAAATCCCTATTGATTTACCTGTTTTTACAAGGAAATAAAATGTGAAAAAAATATTTCTACATCCCATGGCCTTTCCCAACCATTTAAATTTTTCTCTTACAGGTCTAACACTTCCGAAAAACCAATACAACGCCCACCCGGAAAAATATATAAAGCTAAACGAACCGTTCACTGGGTACTTATCTGTACGAAAATCCCTATTGATTTACCTGTTTTTACAAGGAAATAAAATGTGAAAAAAATATTTCTACATCCCATGGCCTTTCCCAACCATTTAAATTTTTCTCTTACAGGACTAACACTTCCGAAAAACCAATACAACGCCCACCCGGAACAATGTATAAAGCTAAACGAACCGTTCACTGGGTACTTATCCGTGCGAAAAGCCCTATTGATTTCCCTCTTTTTACAAGGAAGTAAAATGTGAAAAAAATATTTCTACATCCCATGGCCTTTCCCAACCATTTAAATTTTTCTCTTACAGGTCTAACAGTTGCGAAAAACCAATACAACGCCCACCCGGAAAAATATATAAAGCTAAACGAACCGTTCACTGGGTACTTATCCGTACGAAAATCACTATTGATTTACCTGTTTTTACAAGGAAATAAAATGTGAAAAAAATATTTCTACATCCCATGGCCTTTCCCAACCATTTAAATTTTTCTCTTACAGGTCTAACACTTCCGAAAAACCAATACAACGCCCACCCGGAACAATATATAAAGCTAAACGAACCGTTCACTGGGTACTTATCTGTACGAAAATCCCTATTGATTTACCTGTTTTTACAAGGAAATAAAATGTGAAAAAAATATTTCTACATCCCATGGCCTTTCCCAGCCATTTAAATTTTTCTCTTACAGGTCTAACAGTTGCGAAAATCCAATACAACGCCCACCCGGAACAATGTATAAAGCTAAACGAACCGTTCACTGGGTACTTAACCGTGCGAAAAGGCCTATTGATTTACCTCTTTTTACAAGGAAGTAAAATGTGAAAAAAATATTTCTACATCCCATGGCCTTTCCCAACCATTTAAATTTTTATCTTACAGGTCTAACACTACCGAAAAACCAATACAACTCCCACCCGGAACAATATATAAAGCTAAACGAACCGTTCACTGGGTACTTATACGTACGAAAATCCCTATTGATTTACCTGTTTTTACAAGGAAATAAAATGTGAAAAAAATATTTCTACATCCCATGGCCTTTCCCAACCATTTAAATTTTTCTCTTACAGGTCTAACACTTCTGAAAAACCAGTACAACGCCCACCCGGAACAATGTATAAAGCTAAACGAACCGTTCACTGGGTACTTATCTGTGCGAAAAGCCCTATTTATTTACCTGTTTTTACAAGGAAGTAAAATGTGAAAAAAATATTTCTACATCCCATGGCCTTTCCCAACCATTTAAATTTTTCTCTTACAGGTCTAACAGTTGCGAAAAACCAATACAACGCCCACCCGGAACAATGTATAAAGCTAAACGAACCATTCACTGGGTACTTATACGTGCGAAAAGCCCTATTGATTTACCTGTTTTTACAAGGAAGTAAAATGTGAAAAAAATATTTCTACATCCCATGGCCTTTCCCAACCATTTAAATTTTTCTCTTACAGGTCTAACACTACCGAAAAACCAATACAACTCCCACCCGGAACAATATATAAAGCTAAACGAACCGTTCACTGGGTACTTATACGTACGAAAATCCCTATTGATTTACCTGTTTTTACAAGGAAATAAAATGTGAAAAAAATATTTCTACATCCCATGGCCTTTCCCAACCATTTAAATTTTTCTCTTACAGGTCTAACACTTCCGAAAAACCAATACAACGCCCACCCGGAAAAATATATAAAGCTAAACGAACCGTTCACTGGGTACTTATCCGTACGAAAATCACTATTGATTTACCTGTTTTTACAAGGAAATAAAATGTGAAAAAAATATTTCTACATCCCATGGCCTTTCCCAACCATTTAAATTTTTCTCTTACAGGTCTAACACTTCCGAAAAACCAATACAACGCCCACCCGGAACAATGTATAAAGCTAAACGAACCGTTCACTGGGTACTTATCCGTGCGAAAAGCCCTATTGATTTCCCTCTTTTTACAAGGAAGTAAAATGTGAAAAAAATATTTCTACATCCCATGGCCTTTCCCAACCATTTAAATTTTTCTCTTACAGGTCTAACAGTTACGAAAAACCAATACAACGCCCACCCGGAAAAATATATAAAGCTAAACGAACCATTCACTGGGTACTAATCCATACGAAAATCCCTATTGATTTACCTGATTTTACAAGGAAATAAAATGTGAAAAAAAATATTTCTACATTCCATGGCCTTTCCCAACCATTTAAATTTTTCTCTTACAGGTCTAACACTTCCGAAAAACCAATACAACGCCCACCCGGAACAATATATAAAGCTAAACGAACCGTTCACTGGGTACTTATCCGTACGAAAATCCCTATTGATTTACCTGTTTTTACAAGGAAATAAAATGTGAAAAAAATATTTCTACATCCCATGGCCTTTCCCAGCCATTTAAATTTTTCTCTTACAGGTCTAACAGTTGCGAAAAACCAATACAACGCCCACCCGGAACAATGTATAAAGCTAAACGAACCGTTCACTGGGTACTGATCCATACGAAAATCCCAATTGATTTACCTGTTTTTACAAGGAAATAAAATGTGAAAAAAATATTTCTACATCCCATGGCCTTTCCCAGCCATTTAAATTTTTCTCTTACAGGTCTAACACTTCCGAAAAACCAATACAACGCCCACCCGGAACAATGTATAAAGCTAAACGAACCGTTCACTGGGTACTTATCCGTGCGAAAAGCCCTATTGATTTACCTGTTTTTACAAGGAAGTAAAATGTGAAAAAAATATTTCTACATCCCATGGCCTTTCCCAGCCATTTAAATTTTTCTCTTACAGGTCTAACACTTCCGAAAAACCAATACAACGCCCACCCGGAACAATGTATAAAGCTAAACGAACCGTTCACTGGGGACTTATCCGTGCGAAAAGCCCTATTGATTTCCCTCTTTTTACAAGGAAGTAAAATGTGAAAAAAATATTTCTACATCCCATGGCCTTTCCCAGCCATTTAAATTTTTCTCTTACAGGTCTAACACTTCCGAAAAACCAATACAACGCCCACCCGGAACAATGTATAAAGCTAAACGAACCGTTCACTGGGTACTTATCCGTGCGAAAAGCCCTATTGATTTACCTGTTTTTACAAGGAATTAAAATGTGAAAAAAATATTTCTACATCCCATGGCCTTTCCCAACCATTTAAATTTTTATCTTACAGGTCTAACACTACCGAAAAGCCAATACAACTCCCACCCGGAACAATATATAAAGCTAAACGAACCGTTCACTTGGTACTTATACGTATGAAAATCCCTATTGATTTACCTGTTTTTACAAGGAAATACAATGTGAAAAAAATATTTCTACATCCCATGGCCATTCCCAACCATTTAAACTTTTCTCTTACAGGTCTAACACTTCTGAAAAACCAATACAACTGCCACCTGGAACAATGTATAAAGCTAAACGAACCGTTCACTGGGTACTTATCCGTACGAAAATCCCTATTGATTTACCTGTTTTTACAAGGAAGTAAAATGTAAAAAAAATATTTCTACATCCCATGGCCTTTCCCAACCATTTAAATTTTTCTCTTACATGTCTAACACTTCCGAAAAACCAATACAACGCCCACCCGGAACAATGTATAAAGCTAAACGAACCGTTCACTGGGTACTTATCCGTGCGAAAAGCCCTATTGATTTTCCTTTTTTTACAAGGAAGTAAAATGTGAAAAAAATATTTCTACATCCCATGGCCTTTACCAGCCATTTAAATTTTTCTCTTACAGGTCTAACACTTCCGAAAAACCAATACAACGCCCACCCGGAACAATATATAAAGCTAAACGAACAGTTCACTGGGTACTTATCCGTACGAAAAGCCCTATTGATTTACCTGTTTTTACAAGGAAGTAAAATGTGAAAAAAATATTTCTACATCCCATGGCCTTTCCCAACCATTTAAATTTTTATCTTACAGGTCTAACAGTACCGAAAAACCGATACAACTCCCACCCGGAACAATATATAAAGCTAAACGAACCGTTCACTGGGTACTTATCCATACGAAAATCCCTATTGATTTACCTGTATTTACAAGGAAATAAAATGTGAAAAAAATATTTCTACATCCCATGGCCTTTCCCAACCATTTAAATATTTATCTTACAGGTCTAACACTACCGAAAAACCAATACAACTCCCACCCGGAACAATATATAAAGCTAAACGAACCGTTCACTGGGTACTTATCCGTACGAAAATCCCTATTGATTTACCTGTTTTTACAAGGAAATAAAATGTGAAAAAATATTTCTACATCCCATGGCCATTCCCAACCATTTAAACATTTCTCTTACAGGTCTAACACTTCCGAAAAACCAATACAACGCCCTCCCGGAACAATATATAAAGCTAAACGAACCGTTCACTGGGTACTTATCCGTACGAAAATCCCTATTGATTTACCTGTTTTTACAAGGAAATAAAATGTGAAAAAAATATTTCTACATCCCATGGCCTTTCCCAACCATTTAAATTTTTCTCTTACAGGTCTAACACTTCCGAAAAACCAATACAACGCCCAACCGGAACAATGTATAAAGCTAAACGAACCGTTCACTGGGTACTTATCCGTGCGAAAAGCCCTTTTGATTTCCCTCTTTTTACAAGGAAGTAAAATGTGAAAAAAATATTTCTACATCCCATGGCCTTTCCCAACCATTTAAATTTTTCTCTTACAGGTCTAACTCTTCCGAAAAACCAATACAACGCCCACCCGGAACAATATATAAAGCTAAACGAACCGTTCACTGGGTACTTATCCGTGCGAAAAGCCCTATTGATTTTCCTTTTTTTACAAGGAAGTAAAATGTGAAAAAAATATTTCTACATCCCATGGCCTTTACCAGCCATTTAAATTTTTCTCTTACAGGTCTAACACTTCCGAAAAACCGATACAACGCCCACCCGGAACAATATATAAAGCTAAACGAACAGTTCACTGGGTACTTATCCGTACGAAAAGCCCTATTGATTTACCTGTTTTTACAAGGAAGTAAAATGTGAAAAAAATATTTCTACATCCCATGGCCTTTCCCAACCATTTAAATTTTTCTCTTACAGGTCTAACACTTCCGAAAAACCAATACAACACCCACCCGGAAAGATATATACAGCTAAATGAACCGTTTACTGGGTACTAATCCATACAAAAATCCCTATTGATTTACCTGTTTTTACAAGGAAATAAAATGTGAAAAAAATATTTCTACATCCCATGGCCTTTCCCAACCATTTAAATTTTTCTCTTACAGGTCTAACACTTCCGAAAAACCAATACAACGCCCACCCGGAACAATACATAAAGCTAAACGAACCGTTCACTGGGTACTTATCCGTACGAAAATCCCTATTGATTTACCTGTTTTTACAAGGAAATAAAATGTGAAAAAAATATTTCTACATCCCATGGCCTTTCCCAACCATTTAAATTTTTCTCTTACAGGTCTAACGCTTCCGAAAAACCAATACAACGCCCACCCGGAACAATATATGAAGCTAAACAAACCGTTCACTGGGTACTTATCCGTACGAAAATCCCTATTGATTTACCTCTTTTTACAAGGAAGTAAAATGTGAAAAAAATATTTCTACATCCCATGGCCTTTCCCAACCATTTAAATTTTTCTCTTACAGGTCTAACAGTTGCGAAAAACCAATACAACACCCACCCGGAAAAATATATAAAGCTAAACGAACCGTTCACTGGGTACTTATCCGTACGAAAATCCCTGTTGATTTACCTTCTTTTACAAGGAAATAAAATGTGAAAAAAATATTTCTACATCCCATGGCCTTTCCCAACCATTTAAATTTTTCTCTTACAGGTCTAACACTTCCAAAAAACCAATACAACGCCCACCCGGAACAATATATAAAGCTAAACGAACCGTTCACTGGGTACTTATCCGTACGAAAATCCCTATTGATTTACCTGTTTTTACAAGGAAATAAAATGTGAAAAAAATATTTCTACATCCCATGGCCTTTCCCAGCCATTTAAATTTTTCTCTTACAGGTCTAACAGTTGCGAAAATCCAATACAACGCCCACCCGGAACAATGTATAAAGCTAAACGAACCGTTCACTGGGTACTAATCCATACGAAAATCCCAATTGATTTACCTGTTTTTACAAGGAAATTAAATGTGAAAAAAATATTTCTACATCCCATGGCCTTTCCCAGCCATTTAAATTTTTCTCTTACAGGTCTAACACTTCCGAAAAACCAATACAACGCCCACCCGGAACAATGTATAAAGCTAAACGAACCGTTCACTGGGTACTTATCCGTGCGAAAAGCCCTATTGATTTACCTGTTTTTACAAGGAAGTAAAATGTGAAAAAAATATTTCTACATCCCATGGCCTTTCCCAACCATTTAAATTTTTATCTTATAGGTCTAACACTACCGAAAAACCAATACAACTCCCACCCGGAACAATATATAAAGCTAAACGAACCGTTCACTGGGTACTTATACGTACGAAAATCCCTATTGATTTACCTGTTTTTACAAGGAAATAAAATGTGAAAAAAATATTTCTACATCCCATGGCCTTTCCCAACCATTTAAATTTTTCTCTTACAGGTCTAACACTTCTGAAAAACCAATACAACGCCCACCCGGAACAATGTATAAAGCTAAACGAACCGTTCACTGGGTACTTATCTGTGCGAAAAGCCCTATTGATTTACCTGTTTTTACAAGGAAGTAAAATGTGAAAAAAATATTTCTACATCCCATGGCCTTTCCCAACCATTTAAATTTTTCTCTTACAGGTCTAACAGTTGCGAAAAACCAATACAACGCCCACCCGGAACAATGTATAAAGCTAAACGAACCGTTCACTGGGTACTTATACGTGCGAAAAGCCCTATTGATTTACCTGTTTTTACAAGGAAGTAAAATGTGATAAAAATATTTCTACATCCCATGGCCTTTCCCAACCATTTAAATTTTTCTCTTACAGGTCTAACACTACCGAAAAACCAATACAACTCCCACCCGGAACAATATATAAAGCTAAACGAACCGTTCACTGGGTACTTATACGTACGAAAATCCCTATTGATTTACCTGTTTTTACAAGGAAATAAAATGTGAAAAAAATATTTCTACATCCCATGGCCTTTCCCAACCATTTAAATTTTTCTCTTACAGGTCTAACACTTCCGAAAAACCAATACAACGCCCACCGGGAACAATGTATAAAGCTAAACGAACCGTTCACTGGGGACTTATCCGTGCGAAAAGCCCTATTGATTTCCCTCTTTTTACAAGGAAGTAAAATGTGAAAAAAATATTTCTACATCCCATGGCCTTTCCCAACCATTTAAATTTTTCTCTTACAGGTCTAACAGTTGCGAAAAACCAATACAACGCCCACCCGGAAAAATATATAAAGCTAAACGAACCATTCACTGGGTACTAATCCATATGAAAATCCCTATTGATTTACCTGTTTTTACAAGGAAATAAAATGTGAAAAAAATATTTCTACATCCCATGGCCTTTCCCAGCCATTTAAATTTTTCTCTTACAGGTCTAACAGTTGCTAAAAACCAATACAACGCCCACCCGGAACAATGTATAAAGCTAAACGAACCGTTCACTGGGTACTAATCCATACGATAATCCCAATTGATTTACCTGTTTTTACAAGGAAATAAAATGTGAAAAAAATATTTCTACATCCCATGGCCTTTCCCAGCCATTTAAATTTTTCTCTTACAGGTCTAACACTTCCGAAAATCCAATACAACGCCCACCCGGAACAATGTATAAAGCTAAACGAACCGTTCACTGGGTACTTATCCGTGCGAAAAGCCCTATTGATTTACCTGTTTTTACAAGGAAGTAAAATGTGAAAAAAATATTTCTACATCCCATGGCCTTTCCCAACCATTTAAATTTTTATCTTACAGGTCTAACACTACCGAAAAACCAATACAACTCCCACCCGGAACAATATATAAAGCTAAATGAACCGTTCACTGGGTACTTATACGTACGAAAATCCCTATTGATTTACCTGTTTTTACAAGGAAATAAAATGTGAAAAAAATATTTCTACATCCCATGGACTTTCCCAACCATTTAAATTTTTCTCTTACAGGTCTAACACTTCTGAAAAACCAATACAATGCCCACCCGGAACAATGTATAAAGCTAAACGAACCGTTCACTGGGTACTTATCTGTGCGAAAAGCCCTATTTATTTACCTGTTTTTACAAGGAAGTAAAATGTGAAAAAAATATTTCTACATCCCATGGCCTTTCCCAACCATTTAAATTTTTCTCTTACAGGTCTAACAGTTGCGAAAAACCAATACAACGCCCACCCGGAACAATTTATAAAGCTAAACGAACCGTTCACTGGGTACTTATACGTGCGAAAAGCCCTATTGATTTCCCTCTTTTTACAAGGAAGTAAAATGTGAAAAAAATATTTCTACATCCCATGGCCTTTCCCAACCATTTAAATTTTTCTCTTACAGGTCTAACAGTTGCGAAAAACCAATACAACGCCCACCCGGAAAAATATATAAAGCTAAACGAACCATTCACTGGGTACTAATCCATACGAAAACCCCTATTGATTTACCTGTTTTTACAAGGAAATAAAATGTGAAAAAAATATTTCTACATCCCATGGCCTTTCCCAGCCATTTAAATTTTTCTCTTACAGGTCTAACAGTTGCTAAAAACCAATACAACGCCCACCCGGAACAATGTATAAAGCTAAACGAACCGTTCACTGGGTACTAATCCATACGATAATCCCAATTGATTTACCTGTTTTTACAAGGGAATAAAATGTGAAAAAAATATTTCTACATCCCATGGCCTTTCCCAGCCATTTAAATTTTTCTCTTACAGGTCTAACACTTCCGAAAAACCAATACAACGCCCACCCGGAACAATGTATAAAGCTAAACGAACCGTTCACTGGGTACTTATCCGTGCGAAAAGCCCTATTGATTTACCTGTTTTTACAAGGAAGTAAAATGTGAAAAAAATATTTCTACATCCCATGGCCTTTCCCAACCATTTAAATTTTTCTCTTACAAGTCTAACACTACCGAAAAACCAATACAACTCCCACCCGGAACAATATATAAAGCTAAACGAACCGTTCACTGGGTACTTATACGTACGAAAATCCCTATTGATTTACCTGTTTTTACAAGGAAATAAAATGTGAAAAAAATATTTCTACATCCCATGGCCTTTCCCAACCATTTAAATTTTTCTCTTACAGGTCTAACACTTCCGAAAAACCGATACAACGCCCACCCGGAAAAATATATAAAGCTAAACGAACCGTTCACTGGGTACTTATCTGTACGAAAATCCCTATTGATTTACCTGTTTTTACAAGGAAATAAAATGTGAAAAAAATATTTCTACATCCCATGGCCTTTCCCAACCATTTAAATTTTTCTCTTACAGGACTAACACTTCCGAAAAACCAATACAACGCCCACCCGGAACAATGTATGAAGCTAAACGAACCGTTCACTGGGTACTTATCCGTGCGAAAAGCCCTATTGATTTCCCTCTTTTTACAAGGAAGTAAAATGTGAAAAAATATTTCTACATCCCATGGCCTTTCCCAACCATTTAAATTTTTCTCTTACAGGTCTAACAGTTGCGAAAAACCAATACAACGCCCACCCAGAAAAATATATAAAGCTAAACGAACCGTTCACTGGGTACTTATCCGTACGAAAATCCCTATTGATTTACCTGTTTTTACAAGGAAATAAAATGTGAAAAAAATATTTCTACATCCCATGGCCTTTCCCAACCATTTAAATTTTTCTCTTACAGGTCTAACACTTCCGAAAAACCAATACAACGCCCACCCGGAACAATGTATAAAGCTAAACGAACCGTTCACTGGGTACTTATCCGTGCGAAAAGCCCTATTGATTTCCCTCTTTTTACAAGGAAGTAAAATGTGAAAAAAATATTTCTACATCCCATGGCCTTTCCCAACCATTTAAATTTTTCTCTTACAGGTCTAACAGTTACGAAAAACCAATACAACGCCCACCCGGAAAAATATATAAAGCTAAACGAACCATTCACTGGGTACTAATCCATACGAAAATCCCTATTGATTTACCTGTTTTTACAAGGAAATAAAATGTGAAAAAAAATATTTCTACATTCCATGGCCTTTCCCAACCATTTAAATTTTTCTCTTACAGGTCTAACACTTCCGAAAAACCAATACAACGCCCACCCGGAACAATATATAAAGCTAAACGAACCGTTCACTGGGTACTTATCCGTACGAAAATCCCTATTGATTTACCTGTTTTTACAAGGAAATAAAATGTGAAAAAAATATTTCTACATCCCATGGCCTTTCCCAGCCATTTAAATTTTTCTCTTACAGGTCTAACAGTTGCGAAAAACCAATACAATGCCCACCCGGAACAATGTATAAAGCTAAACGAACCGTTCACTGGGTACTGATCCATACGAAAATCCCAATTGATTTACCTGTTTTTACAAGGAAATAAAATGTGAAAAAAATATTTCTACATCCCATGGCCTTTCCCAGCCATTTAAATTTTTCTCTTACAGGTCTAACACTTCCGAAAAACCAATACAACGCCCACCCGGAACAATGTATAAAGCTAAACGAACCGTTCACTGGGTACTTATCCGTGCGAAAAGCCCTATTGATTTACCTGTTTTTACAAGGAAGTAAAATGTGAAAAAAATATTTCTACATCCCATGGCCTTTCCCAACCATTTAAATTTTTATCTTACAGGTCTAACACTACCGAAAAACCAATACAACTCCCACCCGGAACAATATATAAAGCTAAACGAACCATTCACTGGGTACTTATACGTACGAAAATCCCTATTGATTTACCTGTTTTTACAAGGAAATAAAATGTGAAAAAAATATTTCTACATCCCATGGCCTTTCCCAACCATTTAAATTTTTCTCTTACAGGTCTAACACTTCCGAAAAACCAATACAACGCCCACCCGGAACAATGTATAAAGCTAAACGAACCGTTCACTGGGTACTTATCTGTGCGAAAAGCCCTATTGATTTACCTGTTTTTACAAGGAAGTAAAATGTGAAAAAAATATTTCTACATCCCATGGCCTTTCCCAACCATTTAAATTTTTCTCTTACAGGTCTAACAGTTGCGAAAAACCAATACAACGCCCACCCGGAACAATGTATAAAGCTAAACGAACCGTTCACTGGGTACTTATACGTGCGAAAAGCCCTATTGATTTACCTGTTTTTACAAGGAAGTAAAATGTGAAAAAAATATTTCTACATCCCATAGCCTTTCCCAACCATTTAAATTTTTCTCTTACAGGTCTAACACTACCGAAAAACCAATACAACTCCCACCCGGAACAATATATAAAGCTAAACGAACCGTTCACTGGGTACTTATACGTACGAAAATCCCTATTGATTTACCTGTTTTTACAAGGAAATAAAATGTGAAAAAAATATTTCTACATCCCATGGCCTTTCCCAACCATTTAAATTTTTCTCTTACAGGTCTAACGCTTCCGAAAAACCAATACAACGCCCACCCGGAAAAATATATAAAGCTAAACGAACCGTTCACTGGGTACTTATCCGTACGAAAATCCCTATTGATTTACCTGTTTTTACAAGTAAATAAAATGTGAAAAAAATATTTCTACATCCCATGGCCTTTCCCAACCATTTAAATTTTTCTCTTACAGGTCTAACAGTTGCGAAAAACCAATACAACGCCCACCCGGAACAATGTATAAAGCTAAACGAACTGTTCACTGGGTACCAATACGTGCGAAAAGCCCTATTGATTTACCTGTTTTTACAAGGAAGTAAAATGTGAAAAAAATATTTCTACATCCCATGGCCTTTCCCAACCATTTAAATTTTTCTCTTACAGGTCTAACAGTTGCGAAAAACCAATACAACGCCCACCCGGAACAATGTATAAAGCTAAACGAACCGTTCACTGGGTACTTATCCGTACGAAAATCCCTATTGATTTACCTGTTTTTACAAGGAAATAAAATGTGAAAAAAATATTTCTACATCCCATGGCCTTTCCCAGCCATTTAAATTTTTCTCTTACAGGTCTAACAGTTGCGAAAAACCAATACAACGCCCACCCGGAACAATGTATAAAGCTAAACGAACCGTTCACTGGGTACTGATCCATACGAAAATCCCAATTGATTTACCTGTTTTTACAAGGAAATAAAATGTGAAAAAAATATTTCTACATCCCATGGCCTTTCCCAGCCATTTAAATTTTTCTCTTAGAGGTCTAACAGTTGCGAAAAACCAATACAACGCCCACCCGGAAAAATATATAAAGCTAAACGAACCGTTCACTGGGTACTTATCCGTACGAAAATCCCTATTGATTTACCTGTTTTTACAAGGAAATAAAATGTGAAAAAAATATTTCTACATCCCATGGCCTTTCCCAACCATTTAAATTTTTCTCTTACAGGTCTAACACTTCCGAAAAACCAATACAACGCCCACCCGGAACAATGTATAAAGCTAAACGAACCGTTCACTGGGTACTTATCCGTGCGAAAAGCCCTATTGATTTACCTCTTTTTACAAGGAAGTAAAATGTGAAAAAAATATTTCTACATCCCATGGCCTTTCCCAACCATTTAAATTTTTCTCTTACAGGTCTAACAGTTACGAAAAACCAATACAACGCCCACCCGGAAAAATATATAAAGCTAAACGAATCATTCACTGGGTACTAATCCATACGAAAATCCCTATTGATTTACCTGTTTTTACAAGGAAATAAAATGTGAAAAAAAATATTTCTACATTCCATGGCCTTTCCCAACCATTTAAATTTTTCTCTTACAGGTCTAACGCTTCCGAAAAACCAATACAACGCCCACCCGGAACAATATATAAAGCTAAACGAACCGTTCACTGGGTACTTATCCGTACGAAAATCCCTATTGATTTACCTGTTTTTACAAGGAAATAAAATGTGAAAAAAATATTTCTACATCCCATGGCCTTTCCCAGCCATTTAAATTTTTCTCTTACAGGTCTAACAGTTGCGAAAAACCAATACAACGCCCACCCGGAACAATGTATAAAGCTAAACGAACCGTTCACTGGGTACTGATCCATACGAAAATCCCAATTGATTTACCTGTTTTTACAAGGAAATAAAATGTGAAAAAAATATTTCTACATCCCATGGCCTTTCCCAGCCATTTAAATTTTTCTCTTACAGGTCTAACACTTCCGAAAAACCAATACAACGCCCACCCGGAACAATGTATAAAGCTAAACGAACCGTTCACTGGGTACTTATCCGTGCGAAAAGCTCTATTGATTTACCTGTTTTTACAAGGAAGTAAAATGTGAAAAAAATATTTCTACATCCCATGGCCTTTCCCAACCATTTAAATTTTTCTCTTACAGGTCTAACACTACCGAAAAACCAATACATCTCCCACCCGGAACAATATATAAAGCTAAACGAACCGTTCACTGGGTACTTATACGTACGAAAATCCCTATTGATTTCCCTCTTTTTACAAGGAAGTAAAATGTGAAAAAAATATTTCTACATCCCATGGCCTTTCCCAACCATTTAAATTTTTCTCTTACAGGTCTAACGCTTCCGAAAAACCAATACAACGCCCACCCGGAACAATATATAAAGCTAAACGAACCGTTCACTGGGTACTTATCCGTACGAAAATCCCTATTGATTTACCTGTTTTTACAAGGAAATAAAATGTGAAAAAAATATTTCTACATCCCATGGCCTTTCCCAGCCATTTAAATTTTTCTCTTACAGGTCTAACAGTTGCGAAAAACCAATACAACGCCCACCCGGAACAATGTATAAAGCTAAACGAACCGTTCACTGGGTACTGATCCATACGAAAATCCCAATTGATTTACCTGTTTTTACAAGGAAATAAAATGTGAAAAAAATATTTCTACATCCCATGGCCTTTCCCAGCCATTTAAATTTTTCTCTTACAGGTCTAACACTTCCGAAAAACCAATACAACGCCCACCCGGAACAATGTATAAAGCTAAACGAACCGTTCACTGGGTACTTATCCGTGCGAAAAGCTCTATTGATTTACCTGTTTTTACAAGGAAGTAAAATGTGAAAAAAATATTTCTACATCCCATGGCCTTTCCCAACCATTTAAATTTTTCTCTTACAGGTCTAACACTACCGAAAAACCAATACATCTCCCACCCGGAACAATATATAAAGCTAAACGAACCGTTCACTGGGTACTTATACGTACGAAAATCCCTATTGATTTCCCTCTTTTTACAAGGAAGTAAAATGTGAAAAAAATATTTCTACATCCCATGGCCTTTCCCAACCATTTAAATTTTTCTCTTATAGGTCTAACAGTTGCGAAAAACCAATACAACGCCCACCCGGAAAAATATATAAAGCTAAGCGAACCGTTCACTGGGTACTTATCCGTACGAAAATCCCTATTGATTTACCTGTTTTTACAAGGAAATAAAATGTGAAAAAAATATTTCTACATCCCATGGCCTTTCCCAACCATTTAAATTTTTCTCTTACAGGTCTAACACTTCCGAAAAACCAATACAACGCCCACCCGGAACAATGTATAAAGCTAAACGAACCGTTCACTGGGTACTTATCCGTGCGAAAAGCCCTATTGATTTCCCTCTTTTTACAAGGAAGTAAAATGTGAAAAAAATATTTCTACATCCCATGGCCTTTCCCAACCATTTAAATTTTTCTCTTACAGGTCTAACAGTTACGAAAAACCAATACAACGCCCACCCGGAAAAATATATAAAGCTAAACGAACCATTCACTGGGTACTAATCCATACGAAAATCCCTATTGATTTACCTGTTTTTACAAGGAAATAAAATGTGAAAAAAAATATTTCTACATTCCATGGCCTTTCCCAACCATTTAAATTTTTCTCTTACAGGTCTAACCCTTCCGAAAAACCAATACAACGCCCACCCGGAACAATATATAAAGCTAAACGAACCGTTCACTGGGTACTTATCCGTACGAAAATCCCTATTGATTTACCTGTTTTTACAAGGAAATAAAATGTGAAAAAAATATTTCTACATCCCATGGCCTTTCCCAGCCATTTAAATTTTTATCTTACAGGTCTAACACTTCCGAAAAACCAATACAACTCCCACCCGGAACAATGTATAAAGCTAAACGAACCGTTCACTGCGTACTTATCCGTGCGAAAAGCCCTATTGATTTACCTGTTTTTACAAGGAAGTAAAATGTGAAAAAAATATTTCTACATCCCATGGCCTTTCCCAACCATTTAAATTTTTATCTTACAGGTCTAACACTTCCGAAAAACCAATACAACTCCCACCCGGAACAATATATAAAGCTAAACGAACCGTTCACTGGGTACTTATACGTACGAAAATCCCTATTGATTTACCTGTTTTTACAAGGAAATAAAATGTGAAAAAAATATTTCTACATCCCATGGCCTTTCCCAACCATTTAAATTTTTCTCTTACAGGTCTAACACTTCCGAAAAACCAATACAACGCCCACCCGGAACAATGTATAAAGCTAAACGAACCGTTCACTGGGTACTTATCTGTGCGAAAAGCCCTATTGATTTACCTGTTTTTACAAGGAAGTAAAATGTGAAAAAAATATATCTACATCCCATGGCCTTTCCCAACCATTTAAATTTTTCTCTTACAGGTCTAACACTACCGAAAAACCAATACAACTCCCACCCGGAACAATATATAAAGCTAAACGAACCGTTCACTGGGTACTTATACGTGCGAAAATCCCTATTGATTTACCTGTTTTTACAAGGAAATAAAATGTGAAAAAAATATTTCTACATCCCATGGCCTTTCCCAACCATTTAAATTTTTCTCTTACAGGTCTAACACTTCCGAAAAACCAATACAACGCCCACCCGGAACAATATATAAAGCTAAACGAACCGTTCACTGGGTACTTATCCGTACGAAAATCCCTATTGATTTACCTGTTTTTACAAGGAAATAAAATGTGAAAAAAATATTTCTACATCCCATGGCCTTTCCCAACCATTTAAATTTTTCTCTTACAGGTCTAACGCTTCCGAAAAACTAATACCATGCCCACCCGGAAAAATATATAAAGCTAAACGAACCGTTCACTGGGTACTTATCCGTACGAAAATCCCTATTGATTTACCTGTTTTTACAAGGAAATAAAATGTGAAAAAAATATTTCTACATCCCATGGCCTTTCCCAACCATTTAAATTTTTCTCTTACAGGTCTAACAGTTGCGAAAAACCAATACAACGCCCACCCGGAACAATGTATAAAGCTAAACGAACCGTTCACTGGGTACTAATACGTGCGAAAAGCCCTATTGATTTACCTGTTTTTACAAGGAAGTAAAATGTGAAAAAAATATTTCTACATCCCATGGCCTTTCCCAACCATTTAAATTTTTCTCTTACAGGTCTAACAGTTGCGAAAAACCAATACAACGCCCACCCGGAACAATGTATAAAGCTAAACGAACCGTTCACTGGGTACTTATACGTGCGAAAAGCCCTATTGATTTACCTGTTTTTACAAGGAAGTAAAATGTGAAAAAAATATTTCTACATCCCATTGCTTTTCCCAACCATTTAAATTTTTCTCTTACAGGTCTAACACTACCGAAAAACCAATACATCTCCCACCCGGAACAATATATAAAGCTAAACGAACCGTTCACTGGGTACTTATACGTACGAAAATCCCTAATGATTTACCTGTTTTTACAAGAAAATAAAATGTGAAAAAAATATTTCTACATCCCATGGCCTTTCCCAACCATTTAAATTTTTCTCTTACAGGTCTAACACTTCCGAAAAACCAATACAACGCCCACCCGGAAAAATATATAAAGCTAAACGAACCGTTCACTGTGTACTTATCCGTACGAAAATCCCAATTGATTTACCTGTTTTTACAAGGAAATAAAATGTGAAAAAAAAATTTCTACATCCCATGGCCTTTCCCAGCCATTTAAATTTTTCTCTTACAAGTCTAACACTTCCGAAAAACCAATACAACGCCCACCCGGAACAATGTATAAAGCTAAACGAACCGTTCACTGGGTACTTATCCGTGCGAAAAGCCCTATTGATTTCCCTCTTTTTACAAGGAAGTAAAATGTGAAAAAAATATTTCTACATCCCATGGCCTTTCCCAACCATTTAAATTTTTATCTTACAGGTCTAACAGTTGCGTAAAACCAATACAACGCCCACCCGGAAAAATATATAAAGCTAAACGAACCGTTCACTGGGTACTTATCCGTACGAAAATCCCTATTGATTTACCTGTTTTTACAAGGAAATAAAATGTGAAAAAAATATTTCTACATCCCGTGGCCTTTCCCAACCATTTAAATTTTTCTCTTACAGGTCTAACACTTCCGAAAAACCAATACAACGCCCACCCGGAACAATGTATAAAGCTAAACGAACCGTTCACTGGGTACTTATCCGTGCGAAAAGTCCTATTGATTTCCCTCTTTTTACAAGGAAGTAAAATGTGAAAAAAATATTTCTACATCCCATGGCCTTTCCCAACCATTTAAATTTTTCACTTACAGGTCTAACAGTTACGAAAAACCAATACAACGCCCACCCGGAACAATGTATAAAGCTAAACGAACCGTTCACTGGGTACTTATACGTGCGAAAAGCCCTATTGATTTACCTGTTTTGACAAGGAAATAAAATGTGAAAAAAATATTTCTACATCCCATGGCCTTTCCCAACCATTTAAATTTTTCTCTTACAGGTCTAACGCTTCCGAAAAACCAATACAACGCCCACCCGGAACAATATATAAAGCTAAACGAACCGTTCACTGGGTACTTATCCGTACGAAAATCACTATTGATTTACCTGTTTTTACAAGGAAATAAAATGTGAAAAAAATATTTCTACATCCCATGGCCTTTCCCAACCATTTAAATTTTTCTCTTACAGGTCTAACAGTTGCGAAAAACCAATACAACGCCCACCCGGAACAATGTATAAAGCTAAACGAACCGTTCACTGGGTACTAATACGTGCGAAAATCTCTATTGATTTACCTGTTTTTACAAGGAAGTAAAATGTGAAAAAAATATTTCTACATCCCATGGCCTTTCCCAACCATTTAAATTTTTCTCTTACAGGTCTAACAGTTGCGAAAAAACAATACAACGCCCACCCGAACAATGTATAAAGCTAAACGAACCGTTCACTGGGTACATATACGTGCGAAAAGCCCTATTGATTTACCTGTTTTTACAAGGAAGTAAAATGTGAAAAAAATATTTCTACATCCCATGGCCTTTCCCAACCATTTAAATTTTTCTCTTACAGGTCTAACACTACCGAAAAACCAATACAACTCCCACCCGGAACAATATATAAAGCTAAACGAACCGTTAACTGGGTACTTATACGTACGAAAATCCCTTTTGATTTACCTGTTTTTACAAGGAAATAAAATGTGAAAAAAATATTTCTACATCCCATGGCCTTTCCCAACCATTTAAATTTTTCTCTTACAGGTCTAACACTTCCGAAAAACCAATACAACCCCCACCCGGAAAAATATATAAAGCTAAACGAACCGTTCACTGTGTACTTATCCGTACGAAAATCCCTATTGATTTACCTGTTTTTACAAGGAAATAAAATGTGAAAAAAATATTTCTACATCCCATGGCCTTTCCCAACCATTTAAATTTTTCTCTTACAGGTCTAACACTTCCGAAAAACCAATACAACGCCCACCCGGAACAATGTATAAAGCTAAACGAACCGTTCACTGGGTACTTATCCGTGCGAATAGCCCTATTGATTTCCCTCTTTTTACAAGGAAGTAAAATGTGAAAAAAATATTTCTACATCCCATGGCCTTTCCCAACCATTTAAATTTTTCTCTTACAGGTCTAACACTTCCGAAAAACCAATACAACGCCCACCCGGAACAATGTATAAAGCTAAACGAACCGTTCACTGGGTACTTATCCGTGCGAATAGCCCTATTGATTTCCCTCTTTTTACAAGGAAGTAAAATGTGAAAAAAATATTTCTACATCCCATGGCCTTTCCCAACCATTTAAATTTTTCTCTTACAGGTCTAACAGTTGCGAAAAACCAATACAACGCCCACCCGGAAAAATATATAAAGCTAAACGAACCATTCACTGGGTACTAATCCATACGAAAAGCCCTATTGATTTACCTGTTTTTACAAGGAAGTAAAATGTGAAAAAAATATTTCTACATCCCATGGCCTTTCCCAACCATTTAAATTTTTCTCTTACAGGTCTAACAGTTGCGAAAAACCAATACAACGCCCACCCGGAACAATATATAAAGCTAAACGAACCGTTCACTGGGTACTAATACGTGCGAAAAGCCCTATTGATTTACCTGTTTTTACAAGGAAGTAAAATGTGAAAAAAATATTTCTACATCCCATGGCCTTTCCCAACCATTTAAATTTTTCTCTTACAGGTCTAACAGTTGAGAAAACCAATACAACGCCCACCCGGAACAATGTATAAAGCTAAACGAACCGTTCACTGGGTACTTATACGTGCGAAAAGCCCTATTGATTTACCAGTTTTTACAAGGAAGTAAAATGTGAAAAAAATATTTCTACATCCCATTGCTTTTCCTAACCATTTAAATTTTTCTCTTACAGGTCTAACACTACCGAAAAACCAATACATCTCCCACACGGAACGATATATAAAGCTAAACGAACCGTTCACTGGGTACTTATACGTACGAAAATCCCTATTGATTTACCTGTTTTTACAAGGAAATAAAATGTGAAAAAAATATTTCTACATCCCATGGCCTTTCCCAACCATTTAAATTTTTCTCTTACAGGTCTAACACTTCCGAAAAACCAATACAACGCCCACCCGGAAAAATATATAAAGCTAAACGAACCGTTCACTGTGTACTTATCCGTACGAAAATCCCTATTGATTTACCTGTTTTTACAAGGAAATAAAATGTGAAAAAAATATTTCTACATCCCATGGCCTTTCCCAACCATTTAAATTTTTCTCTTACAGGTCTAACACTTCTGAAAAACCAATACAACGCCCACCCGGAACAATGTATAAAGCTAAACGAACCGTTCACTGGGTACTTATCCGTGCGAAAAGCCCTATTGATTTCCCTCTTTTTACAAGGAAGTAAAATGTGAAAAAAATATTTCTACATCCCATGGCCTTTCCCAACCATTTAAATTTTTCTCTTACAGGTCTAACAGTTGCGAAAAACCAAAACAACGCCCACCCGGAACAATGTATAAAGCTAAACGAACCGTTCACTGGGTACTTATACGTGCGAAAAGCCCTATTGATTTACCTGTTTTTACAAGGAAATAAAATGTGAAAAAAATATTTCTACATCCCATGGCCTTTCCCAACCATTTAAATTTTTCTCTTACAGGTCTAACACTTCCGAAAAACCAATACATCCCCCACCCGGAAAAATATATAAAGCTAAACGAACCGTTCACTGTGTACTTATCCGTACGAAAATCCCTATTGATTTACCTGTTTTTACAAGGAAATAAAATGTGAAAAAAATATTTCTACATCCCATGGCCTTTCCCAACCATTTAAATTTTTCTCTTACAGGTCTAACACTTCCGAAAAACCAATACAACGCCCACCCGGAACAATGTATAAAGCTAAACGAACCGTTCACTGGGTACTTATACGTACGAAAATCCCTTTTGATTTACCTGTTTTTACAAGGAAGTAAAATGTGAAAAAAATATTTCTACATCCCATGGCCTTTCCCAACCATTTAAATTTTTCTCTTACAGGTCTAACAGTTGCGAAAAACCAATACAACGCCCACCCGGAAAAATATATAAAGCTAAACGAACCATTCACTGGGTACTAATCCATACGAAAAGCCCTATTGATTTACCTGTTTTTACAAGGAAGTAAAATGTGAAAAAAATATTTCTACATCCCATGGCCTTTCCCAACCATTTAAATTTTTCTCTTACAGGTCTAACAGTTGCGAAAAACCAATACAACGCCCACCCGGAACAATATATAAAGCTAAACGAACCGTTCACTGGGTACTAATACGTGTGAAAAGCCCTATTGATTTACCTGTTTTTACAAGGAAGTAAAATGTGAAAAAAATATTTCTACATCCCATGGCCTTTCCCAACCATTTAAATTTTTCTCTTACAGGTCTAACAGTTGCGAAAAACCAATACAACGCCCACCCGGAACAATGTATAAAGCTAAACGAACCGTTCACTGGGTACTTATACGTGCGAAAAGCCCTATTGATTTACCAGTTTTTACAAGGAAGTAAAATGTGAAAAAAATATTTCTACATCCCATTGCTTTTCCCAACCATTTAAATTTTTCTCTTACAGGTCTAACACTACCGAAAAACCAATACATCTCCCACCCGGAACGATATATAAAGCTAAACGAACCGTTCACTGGGTACTTATACGTACGAAAATCCCTATTGATTTACCTGTTTTTACAAGGAAATAAAATGTGAAAAAAATATTTCTACATCCCATGGCCTTTCCCAACCATTTAAATTTTTCTCTTACAGGTCTAACACTTCCGAAAAACCAATACAACGCCCACCCGGAAAAATATATAAAGCTAAACGAACCGTTCACTGTGTACTTATCCGTACGAAAATCCCTATTGATTTACCTGTTTTTACAAGGAAATAAAATGTGAAAAAAATATTTCTACATCCCATGGCCTTTCCCAACCATTTAAATTTTTCTCTTACAGGTCTAACACTTCTGAAAAACCAATACAACGCCCACCCGGAACAATGTATAAAGCTAAACGAACCGTTCACTGGGTACTTATCCGTGCGAAAAGCCCTATTGATTTCCCTCTTTTTACAAGGAAGTAAAATGTGAAAAAAATATTTCTACATCCCATGGCCTTTCCCAACCATTTAAATTTTTCTCTTACAGGTCTAACAGTTGCGAAAAACCAAAACAACGCCCACCCGGAACAATGTATAAAGCTAAACTAACCGTTCACTGGGTACTTATACGTGCGAAAAGCCCTATTGATTTACCTGTTTTTACAAGGAAATAAAATGTGAAAAAAATATTTCTACATTCCATGGCCTTTCCCAACCATTTAAATTTTTCTCTTACAGGTCTAACACTACCGAAAAACCAATACATCCCCCACCCGGAACAATGTATAAAGCTAAACGAACCGTTCACTGGGTACTTATACGTGCGAAAAGCCCTATTGATTTACCTGTTTTTACAAGGAAGTAAAATGTGAAAAAAATATTTCTACATCCCATGGCCTTTCCCAACCATTTAAATTTTTCTCTTACAGGTCTAACAGTTGCGAAAAACCAATACAACGCCCACCCGGAACAATGTATTAAGTTAAACGAACTGTTCACTGGGTACTTATACGTGCGAAAAGCCCTATTGATTTACCTGTTTTTACAAGGAAATAAAATGTGAAAAAAATATTTCTACATTCCATGGCCTTTCCCAACCATTTAAATTTTTCTCTTACAGGTCTAACACTTCCGAAAAACCAATACCACGCCCACCCGGAACAATATATAAAGCTAAACGAACCGTTCACTGGGTACTTATCCGTACGAAAATCCCTATTGATTTACCTGTTTTTACAAGGAAATAAAATGTGAAAAAATTATTTCTACATCCCATGGCCTTTCCCAGCCATTTAAATTTTTCTCTTACAGGTCTAACAGTTGCGAAAAACCAATACAACGCCCACCCGGAACAATGTATAAAGCTAAACGAACCGTTCACTGGGTACTTATACGTGCGAAAAGCCCAATTGATTTACCTGTTTCTACAAGGAAGTAAAATGTGAAAAAAATATTTCTACATCCCATGGCCTTTCCCAACCATTTAAATTTTTCTCTTACAGGTCTAACACTTCCGAAAAACCAATACAACGCCCACCCGGAACAATGTATAAAGCTAAATGAACCGTTCACTGGGTACTTATCTGTGCGAAAAGCCCTATTGATTTACCTGTTTTTACAAGGAAGTAAAATGTGAAAAAAATATTTCTACATCCCATGGCCTTTCCCAACCATTTAAATTTTTCTCTTACAGGTCTAACAGTTGCGAAAAACCAATACAACGCCCACCCGGAACAATGTATAAAGCTAAACGAACCGTTCACTGGGTACTTATATGTGCGAAAAGCCCTATTGATTTACCTGTTTTTACAAGGAAGTAAAATGTGAAAAAAATATTTCTACATCCCATGGCCTTTCCCAACCATTTAAATTTTTCTCTTACAGGTCTAACACTACCGAAAAACCAATACAACTCCCACCCAGAACAATATATAAAGCTAAACGAACCATTCACTGGGTACTTATACGTGCGAAAATCCCTATTGATTTACCTGTTTTTACAAGGAAATAAAATGTGAAAAAAATATTTCTACATCCCATGGCCTTTCCCAACCATTTAAATTTTTCTCTTACAGGTCTAACACTTCCGAAAAACCAATACAACGCCCACCCGGAAAAATATATAAAGCTAAACGAACCGTTCACTGGGTACTTATCCGTACGAAAATCCCTATTGATTTACCTGTTTTTACAAGGAAATAAAATGTGAAAAAAATATTTCTACATCCCAGGGCCTTTCCCAACCATTTAAATTTTTCTCTTACAGGTCTAACAGTTGCGAAAAACCAATACAACGCCCACCCGGAACAATGTATAAAGCTAAACGAACCGTTCACTGGGTACTTATACGTGCGAAAAGCCCTATTGATTTACCTGTTTTTACAAGGAAGTAAAATGTGAAAAAAATATTTCTACATCCCATGGCCTTTCCCAACCATTTAAATTTTTCTCTTACAGGTCTAACAGTTGCGAAAAACCAATACAACGCCCACCCGGAACAATGTATAAAGCTAAACGAACCGTTCACTGGGTACTTATACGTGCGAAAAGCCCTATTGATTTACCTGTTTTTACAAGGAAGTAAAATGTGAAAAAAATATTTCTACATCCCATGGCCTTTCCCAACCATTTAAATTTTTCTCTTACAGGTCTAACACTACCGAAAAACCAATACAACTCCCACCCGGAACAATATATAAAGCTAAACGAACCGTTCACTGTGTACTTATCCGTACGAAAATCCCTATTGATTTACCTGTTTTTACAAGGAAATAAAATGTGAAAAAAATATTTCTACATCCCATGGCCTTTCCCAACCATTTAAATTTTTCTCTTACAGGTCTAACACTTCCGAAAAACCAATACAACGCCCACCCGGAACAATGTATAAAGCTAAACGAACCGTTCACTGGGTACTTATCCGTGCGAAAAGCCCTATTGATTTACCTGTTTTTACAAGGAAATAAAATGTGAAAAAAATATTTCTACATCCCATGGCCTTTCCCAACCATTTAAATTTTTCTCTTACAGGTCTAACACTTCCGAAAAACCAATACAACGCCCACCCGGAACAATGTATAAAGCTAAACGAACCGTTCACTGGGTACTTATCCGTGCGAAAAGCCCTATTGATTTACCTGTTTTTACAAGGAAGTAAAATGTGAAAAAAATATTTCTACATCCCATGGCCTTTCCCAACCATTTAAATTTTTCTCTTACAGGTCTAACACTACCGAAAAACCAATACAACTCCCACCCGGAACAATATATAAAGCTAAACGAACCGTTCACTGGGTACTTATACGTACGAAAATCCCTATTGATTTACCTGTTTTTACAAGGAAATAAAATGTGAAAAAAATATTTCTACATCCCATGGCCTTTCCCAACCATTTAAATTTTTCTCTTACAGGTCTAACACTTCCGAAAAACCAATACAACGCCCACCTGGAAAAATATATAAAGCTAAACGAACCGTTCACTGTGTACTTATCCGTACGAAAATCCCTATTGATTTACCTGTTTTTACAAGGAAATAAAATGTGAAAAAAATATTTCTACATCCCATGGCTTTTCCCAACCATTTAAATTTTTCTCTTACAGGTCTAACACTTCTGAAAAACCAATACAACGCCCACCCGGAACAATGTATAAAGCTAAACGAACCGTTCACTGGGTACTTATCCGTGCGAAAAGCCCTATTGATTTACCTGTTTTTACAAGGAAATAAAATGTGAAAAAAATATTTCTACATCCCATGGCCTTTCCCAACCATTTAAATTTTTCTCTTACAGGTCTAACACTTCCGAAAAACCAATACAACGCCCACCCGGAAAAATATATAAAGCTAAACGAACCGTTCACTGGGTACTTATCCGTACGAAAATCCCTATTGATTTACCTGTTTTTACAAGGAAGTAAAATGTGAAAAAAATATTTCTACATCCCATGGCCTTTCCCAACCATTTAAATTTTTCTCTTACAGGTCTAACACTTCTGAAAAACCAATACAACGCCCACCCGGAACAATGTATAAAGCTAAACGAACCGTTCACTGGGTACTTATACGTGCGAAAAGCCCTATTGATTTACCTGTTTTTACAAGGAAGTGAAATGTGAAAAAAATATTTCTACATCCCATGGCCTTTCCCAACCATTTAAATTTTTCTCTTACAGGTCTAACAGTTGCGAAAAACCAATACAACGCCCACCTGGAACAATGTATAAAGCTAAACGAACCGTTCACTGGGTACTTATACGTGCGAAAAGCCCTATTGATTTACCTGTTTTTACAAGGAAGTAAAATGTGAAAAAAATATTTCTACATCCCATGGCCTTTCTCAACCATTTAAATTTTTCTCTTACAGGTCTAACACTACCGAAAAACCAATACAACTCCCACCCGGAACAATATATAAAGCTAAACGAACCGTTCACTGGGTACTTATACGTACGAAAATCCCTATTGATTTACCTGTTTTTACAAGGAAATAAAATGTGAAAAAAATATTTCTACATCCCATGGCCTTTCCCAACCATTTAAATTTTTCTCTTACAGGTCTAACACTTCCGAAAAACCAATACAACGCCCACCTGGAAAAATATATAAAGCTAAACGAACCGTTCACTGTGTACTTATCCGTACGAAAATCCCTATTGATTTACCTGTTTTTACAAGGAAATAAAATGTGAAAAAAATATTTCTACATCCCATGGCCTTTCCCAACCATTTAAATTTTTCTCTTACAGGTCTAACACTTCTGAAAAACCAATACAACGCCCACCCGGAACAATGTATAAAGCTAAACGAACCGTTCACTGGGTACTTATCCGTGCGAAAAGCCCTATTGATTTACCTGTTTTTACAAGGAAATAAAATGTGAAAAAAATATTTCTACATCCCATGGCCTTTCCCAACCATTTAAATTTTTCTCTTACAGGTCTAACACTTCCGAAAAACCAATACAACGCCCACCCGGAAAAATATATAAAGCTAAACGAACCGTTCACTGGGTACTTATCCGTACGAAAATCCCTATTGATTTACCTGTTTTTACAAGGAAGTAAAATGTGAAAAAAATATTTCTACATCCCATGGCCTTTCCCAACCATTTAATTTTTTCTCTTACAGGTCTAACACTTCCGAAAAACCAATACAACGCCCACCCGGAACAATGTATAAAGCTAAACGAACCGTTCACTGGGTACTTATCCGTGCGAAAAGCCCTATCGATTTCCCTCTTTTTACAAGGATGTAAAATGTGAAAAAAATATTTCTACATCCCATGGCCTTTCCCAACCATTTAAATTTTTCTCTTACAGGTCTAACACTTCCGAAAAACCAATACAACGCCCACCCGGAACAATGTATAAAGCTAAACGAACCGTTCACTGGGTACTTATACGTGCGAAAAGCCCTATTGATTTACCTGTTTTACAAGGAAATAAAATGTGAAAAAAATATTTCTACATCCCCTGGCCTTTCCCAACCATTTAAATTTTTCTCTTACAGGTCTAACACTACCGAAAAACCAATACAACTCCCACCCGGAACAATATATAAAGCTAAACGAACCGTTCACTGGGTACTTATACGTACGAAAATCCCTATTGATTTACCTGTTTTTACAAGGAAATAAAATGTGAAAAAAATATTTCTACATCCCATGGCCTTTCCCAACCATTTAAATTTTTCTCTTACAGGTCTAACACTTCCGAAAAACCAATACAACGCCCACCTGGAAAAATATATAAAGCTAAACGAACCGTTCACTGTGTACTTATCCGTACGAAAATCCCTATTGATTTACCTGTTTTTACAAGGAAATAAAATGTGAAAAAAATATTTCTACATCCCATGGCCTTTCCCAACCATTTAAATTTTTCTCTTACAGGTCTAACACTTCTGAAAAACCAATACAACGCCCACCCGGAACAATGTATAAAGCTAAACGAACCGTTCACTGGGTACTTATCCGTGCGAAAAGCCCTATTGATTTACCTTTTTTTACAAGGAAATAAAATGTGAAAAAAATATTTCTACATCCCATGGCCTTTCCCAACCATTTCAATTTTTCTCTTACAGGTCTAACACTTCCGAAAAACCAATACAACGCCCACCCGGAAAAATATATAAAGCTAAACGAACCGTTCACTGGGTACTTATCCGTACGAAAATCCCTATTGATTTACCTGTTTTTACAAGGAAGTAAAATGTGAAAAAAATATTTCTACATCCCATGGCCTTTCCCAACCATTTAAATTTTTCTCTTACAGGTCTAACAGTTGCGTAAAACCAATACAACGCCCACCCGGAACAATGTATAAAGCTAAACGAACCGTTCACTGGGTACTTATACGTGCGAAAAGCCCTATTGATTTACCTGTTTTTACAAGTAAGTAAAATGTGAAAAAAATATTTCTACATCCCATGGCCTTTCCCAACCATTTAAATTTTTCTCTTACAGGTCTAACACTTCCGAAAAACCAATACAATGCCCACCCGGAACAATATATAAAGCTAAACGAACCGTTCACTGGGTACTTACACGTACGAAAATCCCTATTGATTTACCTGTTTTTACAAGGAAATAAAATGTGAAAAAATATTTCTAGATCCCATGGCCTTTCCCAACCATTTAAATTTTTCTCTTACATGTCTAACACTTCCGAAAAACCAATACAACGCCCACCCGGAACAACGTATAAAGCTAAACGAACCGTTCACTGGGTACTTATCCGTACGAAAAGCCCTATTGATTTACCTGTTTTTACAAGGAAGTAAAATGTGAAAAAATATTTCTACATCCCATGGCCTTTCCCAACCATTTAAATTTTTCTCTTACAGGTCTAACAGTTGCGAAAAACCAATACAACACCCACCCGGAAAAATATATACAGCTAAACGAACCGTTCACTGGGTACTTATCCGTACGAAAATCCCTATTGATTTACCTGTTTTTACAAGGAAATAAAATGTGAAAAAAATATTTCTACATCCCATGGCCTTTCCCAACCATTTAAATTTTTCTCTTACCTGTCTAACACTTCCGAAAAACCAATACAACGCCCACCCGGAACAACGTATAAAGCTAAACGAACCGTTCACTGGGTACTTATCCGTACGAAAAGCCCTATTGATTTACCTGTTTTTACAAGGAAGTAAAATGTGAAAAAATATTTCTACATCCCATGGCCTTTCCCAACCATTTAAATTTTTCTCTTACAGGTCTAACAGTTGCGAAAAACCAATACAACACCCACCCGGAAAAATATATACAGCTAAACGAACCGTTCACTGGGTACTTATCCGTACGAAAATCCCTATTGATTTACCTGTTTTTACAAGGAAATAAAATGTGAAAAAAATATTTCTACATCCCATGGCCTTTCCCAACCATTTAAATTTTTCTCTTACCTGTCTAACACTTCCGAAAAACCAATACAACGCCCACCCGGAACAATACATAAAGCTAAACGAACCGTTCACTGGGTACTTATACGTACGAAAAGCCCTATTCATTTACCTGTTTTTACAAGGAAGTAAAATGTGAAAAAAATATTTCTACATCCCATGGCCTTTCCCAGCCATTTAAATTTTTCTCTTACAGGTCTAACACTTCTGAAAAACCAATACAACGCCCACCCAGAACAATATATAAAGCTAAACGAACCGTTCACTGGGTACTTATCCGTACGAAAAGCCCTATTGATTTACCTGTTTTTACAAGGAAGTAAAATGTGAAAAAAATATTTCTACATCCCATGGCCTTTCCCAACCATTTAAATTTTTCTCTTACAGGTCTAACAGTTGCGAAAAACCAATACAACACTCACCCGGAAAAATATATACAGCTAAACGAACCGTTTACTGGGTACTAATCCATACGAAAATCCCTATTGATTTACCTGTTTTTACAAGGAAATAAAATGTGAAAAAAATATTTCTACACCCCATGGCCTTTCCCAACCATTTAAATTTTTCTCTTACAGGTCTAACACTTCCGAAAAACCAATACAACGCCCACCCGGAACAATATATAAAGCTAAACGAACCGTTCACTGGGTACTTATCCGTACGAAAATCCCTATTGATTTACCTGTTTTTACAAGGAAATAAAATGTGAAAAAAATATTTCTACATCCCATGGCCTTTCCCAACCATTTAAATTTTTCTCTTACCTGTCTAACACTTCCTAAAAACCAAAACAACGCCCACCCGGAACAATATATAAAGCTAAACGAACCGTTCACTGGGTACTTATACGTACGAAAAGCCCTATTCATTTACCTGTTTTTACAAGGAAGTAAAATGTGAAAAAATATTTCTACATCCCATGGCCTTTCCCAGCTATTTAAATTTTTCTCTTACAGGTCTAACACTTCCGAAAAACCAATACAACGCCCACCCGGAACAATATATAAAGCTAAACGAAGTGTTCACTGGGTACTTATCCGTACGAAAATCCCTATTCATTTACCTGTTTTTACAAGGAAGTAAAATGTGAAAAAATATTTCTACATCCCATGGCCTTTCCCAGCTATTTAAATTTTTCTCTTACAGGTCTAACACTTCCGAAAAACCAATACAACGCCCACGCGGAACAATATATAAAGCTAAACGAACCGTTCACTGGGTACTTATCCGTACGAAAATCCCTATTGATTTACCTGTTTTTACAAGGAAATAAAATGTGAAAAAAATATTTCTACATCCCATGGCCTTTCCCAACCATTTAAACTTTTCTCTTACAGGTCTAACACTTCCGAAAAACCAATACAACGCCCACCCGGAACAATATATAAAGCTAAACGAACAGTTCACTGGGTACTTATCCGTACGAAAAGCCCTATTGATTTACCTGTTTTTACAAGGAAGTAAAATGTGAAAAAATATTTCTACATCCCATGGCCTTTCCCAACCATTTAAATTTTTCTCTTACAGGTCTAACAGTTGCGAAAAACCAATACAACACCCACCCGGAAAAATATATACAGCTAAACGAACCGTTCACTGGGTACTTATCCGTACGAAAATCCCTATTGATTTACCTGTTTTTACAAGGAAATAAAATGTGAAAAAAATATTTCTACATCCCATGGCCTTTCCCAACCATTTAAATTTTTCTCTTACCTGTCTAACACTTCCGAAAAACCAATACAACGCCCACCCGGAACAATATATAAAGCTAAACGAACCGTTCACTGGGTACTTATACGTACGAAAAGCCCTATTCATTTACCTGTTTTTACAAGGAAGTAAAATGTGAAAAAAATATTTCTACATCCCATGGCCTTTCCCAGCCATTTAAATTTTTCTCTTACAGGTCTAACACTTCCGAAAAACCAATACAACGCCCACCCGGAACAATATATAAAGCTAAACGAACCGTTCACTGGGTACTTATCCGTACGAAAATCCCTATTGATTTACCGGTTTTACAAGGAAATAAAATGTGAAAAAAATATTTCTACATCCCATGGCCTTTCCCAACCATTTAAACTTTTCTCTTACAGGTCTAACACTTCCGAAAAACCAATATAACGGCCACCCGGAACAATATATAAAGCTAAACGAACCGTTCACTGGGCACTTATCCGTACAAAAATCCCTATAGATTTTCCTGTTTTTACAAGGAAATAAAATGTGAAAAAAATATTTCTACATCCCATGGCCTTTCCCAACCATTTAAATATTTATCTTACAGGTCTAACACTACCGAAAAACCGATACAACTCCCACCCGGAACAATATATAAAGCTAAACGAACCGTTCACTGGGTACTTATACGTACGAAAAGCCCTATTCATTTACCTGTTTTTACAAGGAAGTAAAATGTGAAAAAATATTTCTACATCCCATGGCCTTTCCCAACCATTTAAATTTTTCTCTTACAGGTCTAACAGTTGCGAAAAACCAATACAACACCCACCCGGAAAAATATATACAGCTAAACGAACCGTTCACTGGGTACTTATCCGTACGAAAATCCCTATTGATTTACCTGTTTTTACAAGGAAATAAAATGTGAAAAAAATATTTCTACATCCCATGGCCTTTCCCAACCATTTAAATTTTTCTCTTACCTGTCTAACACTTCCGAAAAACCAATACAACGCCCACCCGGAACAATATATAAAGCTAAACGAACCGTTCACTGGGTACTTATACGTACGAAAAGCCCTATTCATTTACCTGTTTTTACAAGGAAGTAAAATGTGAAAAAAATATTTCTACATCCCATGGCCTTTCCCAGCCATTTAAATTTTTCTCTTACAGGTCTAACACTTCCGAAAAACCAATACAACGCCCACCCGGAACAATATATAAAGCTAAACGAACCGTTCACTGGGTACTTATCCGTACGAAAATCCCTATTGATTTACCGGTTTTACAAGGAAATAAAATGTGAAAAAAATATTTCTACATCCCATGGCCTTTCCCAACCATTTAAACTTTTCTCTTACAGGTCTAACACTTCCGAAAAACCAATATAACGGCCACCCGGAACAATATATAAAGCTAAACGAACCGTTCACTGGGCACTTATCCGTACAAAAATCCCTATAGATTTTCCTGTTTTTACAAGGAAATAAAATGTGAAAAAAATATTTCTACATCCCATGGCCTTTCCCAACCATTTAAATATTTATCTTACAGGTCTAACACTACCGAAAAACCGATACAACTCCCACCCGGAACAATATATAAAGCTAAACGAACCGTTCACTGGGTACTTATACGTACGAAAAGCCCTATTCATTTACCTGTTTTTACAAGGAAGTAAAATGTGAAAAAATATTTCTACATCCCATGGCCTTTCCCAACCATTTAAATTTTTCTCTTACATGTCTAACACTTCCGAAAAACCAATAAAAAGCCCACCCGGAACAATATATAAAGCTAAACGAACCGTTCACTGGGTACTTATACGTACGAAAATCCCTATTGATTTACCTGTTTTTACAAGGAAATAAAATGTGAAAAAATATTTCTAGATCCCATGGCCTTTCCCAACCATTTAAATTTTTCTCTTACATGTCTAACACTTCCGAAAAACCAATACAACGCCCACCCGGAACAACGTATAAAGCTAAACGAACCGTTCACTGGGTACTTATCCGTACGAAAATCCCTATTGATTTACCTGTTTTTACAAGGAAGTAAAATATGAAAAAAATATTTCTACATCCCATGGCCTTTACCAGCCATTTAAATTTTTCTCTTACAGGTCTAACACTTCCGAAAAACCAATACAACGCCCACCCAGAACAATATATAAAGCTAAACGAACCGTTCACTGGGTACTTATCCGTACGAAAAGCCCTATTGATTTACCTGTTTTTACAAGGAAGTAAAATGTGAAAAAAATATTTCTACATCCCATGGCCTTTCCCAACCATTTAAATTTTTCTCTTACAGGTCTAACAGTTGCGAAAAACCAATACAACACCCACCCGGAAAAATATATACAGCTAAACGAACCGTTTACTGGGTACTAATCCATACGAAAATCCCTATTGATTTACCTGTTTTTACAATGAAATAAAATGTGAAAAAAATATTTCTACACCCCATGGCCTTTCCCAACCATTTAAATTTTTCTCTTACAGGTCTAACACTTCCGAAAAACCAATACAACGCCCACCCGGAACAATATATAAAGCTAAACGAACCGTTCACTGGGTACTTATCCGTACGAAAATCCCTATTGATTTACCTGTTTTTACAAGGAAATAAAATGTGAAAAAAATATTTCTACATCCCATGGCCTTTCCCAACCATTTAAATTTTTCTCTTACCTGTCTAACACTTCCTAAAAACCAAAACAACGCCCACCCGGAACAATATATAAAGCTAAACGAACCGTTCACTGGGTACTTATACGTACGAAAAGCCCTATTCATTTACCTGTTTTTACAAGGAAGTAAAATGTGAAAAAAATATTTCTACATCCCATGGCCTTTCCCAGCCATTTAAATTTTTCTCTTACAGGTCTAACACTTCCGAAAAACCAATACAACGCCCACCCGGAACAATATATAAAGCTAAACGAACCGTTCACTGGGTACTTATCCGTACGAAAATCCCTATTGATTTACCGGTTTTACAAGGAAATAAAATGTGAAAAAAATATTTCTACATCCCATGGCCTTTCCCAACCATTTAAACTTTTCTCTTACAGGTCTAACACTTCCGAAAAACCAATATAACGGCCACCCGGAACAATATATAAAGCTAAACGAACCGTTCACTGGGCACTTATCCGTACAAAAATCCCTATAGATTTTCCTGTTTTTACAAGGAAATAAAATGTGAAAAAAATATTTCTACATCCCATGGCCTTTCCCAACCATTTAAATATTTATCTTACAGGTCTAACACTACCGAAAAACCGATACAACTCCCACCCGGAACAATATATAAAGCTAAACGAACCGTTCACTGGGTACTTATACGTACGAAAAGCCCTATTCATTTACCTGTTTTTACAAGGAAGTAAAATGTGAAAAAATATTTCTACATCCCATGGCCTTTCCCAACCATTTAAATTTTTCTCTTACATGTCTAACACTTCCGAAAAACCAATAAAAAGCCCACCCGGAACAATATATAAAGCTAAACGAACCGTTCACTGGGTACTTATACGTACGAAAATCCCTATTGATTTACCTGTTTTTACAAGGAAATAAAATGTGAAAAAAATATTTCTACACCCCATGGCCTTTCCCAACCATTTAAATTTTTCTCTTACAGGTCTAACACTTCCGAAAAACCAATACAACGCCCACCCGGAACAATATATAAAGCTAAACGAACCGTTCACTGGGTACTTATCCGTACGAAAATCCCTATTGATTTACCTGTTTTTACAAGGAAATAAAATGTGAAAAAAATATTTCTACATCCCATGGCCTTTCCCAACCATTTAAATTTTTCTCTTACCTGTCTAACACTTCCTAAAAACCAAAACAACGCCCACCCGGAACAATATATAAAGCTAAACGAACCGTTCACTGGGTACTTATACGTACGAAAAGCCCTATTCATTTACCTATTTTTACAAGGAAGTAAAATGTGAAAAAATATTTCTACATCCCATGGCCTTTCCCAGCTATTTAAATTTTTCTCTTACAGGTCTAACACTTCCGAAAAACCAATACAACGCCCACCCGGAACAATATATAAAGCTAAACGAAGTGTTCACTGGGTACTTATCCGTACGAAAATCCCTATTCATTTACCTGTTTTTACAAGGAAGTAAAATGTGAAAAAATATTTCTACATCCCATGGCCTTTCCCAGCTATTTAAATTTTTCTCTTACAGGTCTAACACTTCCGAAAAACCAATACAACGCCCACCCGGAACAATATATAAAGCTAAACGAACCGTTCACTGGGTACTTATCCGTACGAAAATCCCTATTGATTTACCTGTTTTTACAAGGAAATAAAATGTGAAAAAAATATTTCTACATCCCATGGCCTTTCCCAACCATTTAAACTTTTCTCTTACAGGTCTAACACTTCCGAAAAACCAATACAACGCCCACCCGGAACAATATATAAAGCTAAACGAACAGTTCACTGGGTACTTATCCGTACGAAAAGCCCTATTGATTTACCTGTTTTTACAAGGAAGTAAAATGTGAAAAAATATTTCTACATCCCATGGCCTTTCCCAACCATTTAAATTTTTCTCTTACAGGTCTAACAGTTGTGAAAAACCAATACAACACCCACCCGGAAAAATATATACAGCTAAACGAACCGTTCACTGGGTACTTATCCGTACGAAAATCCCTATTGATTTACCTGTTTTTACAAGGAAATAAAATGTGAAAAAAATATTTCTACATCCCATGGCCTTTCCCAACCATTTAAATTTTTCTCTTACCTGTCTAACACTTCCGAAAAACCAATACAACGCCCACCCGGAACAATATATAAAGCTAAACGAACCGTTCACTGGGTACTTATACGTACGAAAAGCCCTATTCATTTACCTGTTTTTACAAGGAAGTAAAATGTGAAAAAAATATTTCTACATCCCATGGCCTTTCCCAGCCATTTAAATTTTTCTCTTACAGGTCTAACACTTCCGAAAAACCAATACAACGCCCACCCGGAACAATATATAAAGCTAAACGAACCGTTCACTGGGTACTTATCCGTACGAAAATCCCTATTGATTTACCGGTTTTACAAGGAAATAAAATGTGAAAAAAATATTTCTACATCCCATGGCCTTTCCCAACCATTTAAACTTTTCTCTTACAGGTCTAACACTTCCGAAAAACCAATATAACGGCTACCCGGAACAATATATAAAGCTAAACGAACCGTTCACTGGGCACTTATCCGTACAAAAATCCCTATAGATTTTCCTGTTTTTACAAGGAAATAAAATGTGAAAAAAATATTTCTACATCCCATGGCCTTTCCCAACCATTTAAATATTTATCTTACAGGTCTAACACTACCGAAAAACCGATACAACTCCCACCCGGAACAATATATAAAGCTAAACGAACCGTTCACTGGGTACTTATACGTACGAAAAGCCCTATTCATTTACCTGTTTTTACAAGGAAGTAATATGTGAAAAAATATTTCTACATCCCATGGCCTTTCCCAACCATTTAAATTTTTCTCTTACATGTCTAACACTTCCGAAAAACCAATAAAAAGCCCACCCGGAACAATATATAAAGCTAAACGAACCGTTCACTGGGTACTTATACGTACGAAAATCCCTATTGATTTACCTGTTTTTACAAGGAAATAAAATGTGAAAAAATATTTCTAGATCCCATGGCCTTTCCCAACCATTTAAATTTTTCTCTTACATGTCTAACACTTCCGAAAAACCAATACAACGCCCACCCGGAACAACGTATAAAGCTAAACGAACCGTTCACTGGGTACTTATCCGTACGAAAATCCCTATTGATTTACCTGTTTTTACAAGGAAGTAAAATATGAAAAAAATATTTCTACATCCCATGGCCTTTACCAGCCATTGAAATTTTTCTCTTACAGGTCTAACACTTCCGAAAAACCAATACAACGCCCACCCAGAACAATATATAAAGCTAAACGAACCGTTCACTGGGTACTTATCCGTACGAAAAGCCCTATTGATTTACCTGTTTTTACAAGGAAGTAAAATGTGAAAAAAATATTTCTACATCCCATGGCCTTTCCCAACCATTTAAATTTTTCTCTTACAGGTCTAACAGTTGCGAAAAACCAATACAACACCCACCCGGAAAAATATATACAGCTAAACGAACCGTTTACTGGGTACTAATCCATACGAAAATCCCTATTGATTTACCTGTTTTTACAAGGAAATAAAATGTGAAAAAAATATTTCTACATCCCATGGCCTTTCCCAACCATTTAAATTTTTCTCTTACAGGTCTAACACTTCCGAAAAACCAATACAACGCCCACCCGGAACAATATATAAAGCTAAACGAACCGTTCACTGGGTACTTATCCGTACGAAAATCCCTATTGATTTACCTGTTTTTACAAGGAAATAAAATGTGAAAAAAATATTTCTACATCCCATGGCCTTTCCCAACCATTTAAATTTTTCTCTTACCTGTCTAACACTTCCTAAAAACCAATACAACGCCCACCCAGAACAATATATAAAGCTAAACGAACCGTTCACTGGGTACTTATACGTACGAAAAGCCCTATTCATTTACCTGTTTTTACAAGGAAGTAAAATGTGAAAAAATATTTCTACATCCCATGGCCTTTCCCAGCTATTTAAATTTTTCTCTTACAGGTCTAACACTTCCGAAAAACAAATACAACGCCCACCCGGAACAATATATAAAGCTAAACGAAGCGTTCACTGGGTACTTATCCGTACGAAAATCCCTATTCATTTACCTGTTTTTACAAGGAAGTAAAATGTGAAAAAATATTTCTACATCCCATGGCCTTTCCCAGCTATTTAAATTTTTCTCTTACAGGTCTAACATTTGCGAAAAACCAATACAACGCCCACCCGGAACAATGTATAAAGCTAAACGAACCGTTCACTGGGTACTTATACGTGCGAAAAGCCCTATTGATTTACCTGTTTTTACAAGGAAGTAAAATGTGAAAAAAATATTTCTACATCCCATGGCCTTTCCCAACCATTTAAATTTTTCTCTTACAGGTCTAACACTACCGAAAAACCAATACAACTCCCACCCGGAACAATATATAAAGCTATACGAACCGTTCACTGGGTACTTATACGTACGAAAATCCCTATTGATTTACCTGTTTTTACAAGGAAATAAAATGTGAAAAAAATATTTCTACATACCATGGCCTTTCCCAACCATTTAAATTTTTCTCTTACAGGTCTAACACTTCTGAAAAACCAATACAACGCCCACCCGGAACAATGTATAAAGCTAAACGAACCGTTCACTGGGTACTTATCCGTGCGAAAAGCCCTATTGATTTACCTGTTTTTACAAGGAAATAAAATGTGAAAAAAATATTTCTACATCCCATGGCCTTTCCCAACCATTTATATTTTTCTCTTACAGGTCTAACAGTTGCGTAAAACCAATACAACGCCCACCCGGAACAATGTATAAAGCTAAACGAACCGTTCACTGGGTACTTATACGTGCGAAAAGCCCTATTGATTTACCTGTTTTTACAAGGAAGTAAAATGTGAAAAAAATATTTCTACATCCCATGGCCTTTCCCAACCATTTAAATTTTTCTCTTACAGGTCTAACAGTTGCGAAAAACCAATACAACGCCCACCTGGAACAATGTATAAAGCTAAACGAACCGTTCACTGGGTACTTATACGTGCAAAAAGCCCTATTGATTTACCTGTTTTTACAAGGAAGTAAAATGTGAAAAAAATATTTCTACATCCCATGGCCTTTCCCAACCATTTAAATTTTTCTCTTACAGGTCTAACACTACCGAAAAACCAATACAACTCCCACCCGGAACAATATATAAAGCTAAACGAACCGTTCACTGGGTACTTATACGTACGAAAATCCCTATTGATTTACCTGTTTTTACAAGGAAATAAAATGTGAAAAAAATATTTCTACATCCCATGGCTTTTCCCAACCATTTAAATTTTTCTCTTACAGGTCTAACACTTCCGAAAAACCAATACAACGCCCACCTGGAAAAATATATAAAGCTAAACGAACCGTTCACTGTGTACTTATCCGTACGAAAATCCCTATTGATTTACCTGTTTTTACAAGGAAATAAAATGTGAAAAAAATATTTCTACATCCCATGGCCTTTCCCAACCATTTAAATTTTTCTCTTACAGGTCTAACACTTCTGAAAAACCAATACAACGCCCACCCGGAACAATGTATAAAGCTAAACGAACCGTTCACTGGGTACTTATCCGTGCGAAAAGCCCTATTGATTTACCTGTTTTTACAAGGAAATAAAATGTGAAAAAAATATTTCTACATCCCATGGCCTTTCCCAACCATTTAAATTTTTCTCTTACAGGTCTAACACTTCCGAAAAACCAATACAACGCCCACCCGGAAAAATATATAAAGCTAAACGAACCGTTCACTTGGTACTTATCCGTACGAAAATCCCTATTGATTTACCTGTTTTTACAAGGAAGTAAAATGTGAAAAAAATATTTCTACATCCCATGGCCTTTCCCAACCATTTAAATTTTTCTCTTACAGGTCTAACACTTCCGAAAAACCAATACAACGCCCACCCGGAACAATGTATAAAGCTAAACGAACCGTTCACTGGGTACTTATCCGTGCGAAAAGCCCTATCGATTTCCCTCTTTTTACAAGGAAGTAAAATGTGAAAAAAATATTTCTACATCCCATGGCCTTTCCCAACCATTTAAATTTTTCTCTTACAGGTCTAACACTTCCGAAAAACCAATACAACGCCCACCCGGAACAATGTATAAAGCTAAACGAACCGTTCACTGGGTACTAATCCATACAAAAATCCCTATTGATTTACCTGTTTTTACAAGGAAATAAAATGTGAAAAAAATATTTCTACATCCCATGGCCTTTCCCAACCATTTAAATTTTTCTCTTACCTGTCTAACACTTCCTAAAAACCAATACAACGCCCACCCGGAACAATATATAAAGCTAAACGAACCGTTCACTGGGTACTTATACGTACGAAAAGCCCTATTCATTTACCTGTTTTTACAAGGAAGTAAAATGTGAAAAAATATTTCTACATCCCATGGCCTTTCCCAGCTATTTAAATTTTTCTCTTACAGGTCTAACACTTCCGAAAAACCAATACAACGCCCACCCGGAACAATATATAAAGCTAAACGAAGCGTTCACTGGGTACTTATCCGTACGAAAATCCCTATTCATTTACCTGTTTTTACAAGGAAGTAAAATGTGAAAAAATATTTCTACATCCCATGGCCTTTCCCAACCATTTAAATTTTTCTCTTACAGGTCTAACAGTTGCGAAAAACCAATACAACACCCACCCGGAAAAATATATACAGCTAAACGAACCGTTCACTGGGTACTTATCCGTACGAAAATCCCTATTGATTTACCTGTTTTTACAAGGAAATAAAATGTGAAAAAAATATTTCTACATCCCATGGCCTTTCCCAACCATTTAAATTTTTCTCTTACATGTCTAACACTTCCGAAAAACCAATACAACGCCCACCCGGAACAATATATAAAGCTAAACGAACCGTTCACTGGGTACTTATACGTACGAAAAGCCCTATTCATTTACCTGTTTTTACAAGGAAGTAAAATGTGAAAAAAATATTTCTACATCCCATGGCCTTTCCCAGCCATTTAAATTTTTCTCTTACAGGTCTAACACTTCCGAAAAACCAATACAACGCCCACCCGGAACAATGTATAAAGCTAAACGAACCGTTCACTGGGTACTTATCCGTACGAAAATCCCTATTGATTTACCTGTTTTTACAAGGAAATAAAATGTGAAAAAAATATTTCTACATACCATGGCCTTTCCCAACCATTTAAATTTTTCTCTTACAGGTCTAACACTTCTGAAAAACCAATACAACGCCCACCCGGAACAATGTATAAAGCTAAACGAACCGTTCACTGGGTACTTATCCGTGCGAAAAGCCCTATTGATTTACCTGTTTTTACAAGGAAATAAAATGTGAAAAAAATATTTCTACATCCCATGGCCTTTCCCAACCATTTATATTTTTCTCTTACAGGTCTAACAGTTGCGTAAAACCAATACAACGCCCACCCGGAACAATGTATAAAGCTAAACGAACCGTTCACTGGGTACTTATACGTGCGAAAAGCCCTATTGATTTACCTGTTTTTACAAGGAAGTAAAATGTGAAAAAAATATTTCTACATCCCATGGCCTTTCCCAACCATTTAAATTTTTCTCTTACAGGTCTAACAGTTGCGAAAAACCAATACAACGCCCACCTGGAACAATGTATAAAGCTAAACGAACCGTTCACTGGGTACTTATACGTGCAAAAAGCCCTATTGATTTACCTGTTTTTACAAGGAAGTAAAATGTGAAAAAAATATTTCTACATCCCATGGCCTTTCCCAACCATTTAAATTTTTCTCTTACAGGTCTAACACTACCGAAAAACCAATACAACTCCCACCCGGAACAATATATAAAGCTAAACGAACCGTTCACTGGGTACTTATACGTACGAAAATCCCTATTGATTTACCTGTTTTTACAAGGAAATAAAATGTGAAAAAAATATTTCTACATCCCATGGCTTTTCCCAACCATTTAAATTTTTCTCTTACAGGTATAACACTTCCGAAAAACCAATACAACGCCCACCTGGAAAAATATATAAAGCTAAACGAACCGTTCACTGTGTACTTATCCGTACGAAAATCCCTATTGATTTACCTGTTTTTACAAGGAAATAAAATGTGAAAAAAATATTTCTACATCCCATGGCCTTTCCCAACCATTTAAATTTTTCTCTTACAGGTCTAACACTTCTGAAAAACCAATACAACGCCCACCCGGAACAATGTATAAAGCTAAACGAACCGTTCACTGGGTACTTATCCGTGCGAAAAGCCCTATTGATTTACCTGTTTTTACAAGGAAATAAAATGTGAAAAAAATCTTTCTACATCCCATGGCCTTTCCCAACCATTTAAATTTTTCTCTTACAGGTCTAACACTTCCGAAAAACCAATACAATGCCCACCCGGAAAAATATATAAAGCTAAACGAACCGTTCACTTGGTACTTATCCGTACGAAAATCCCTATTGATTTACCTGTTTTTACAAGGAAGTAAAATGTGAAAAAAATATTTCTACATCCCATGGCCTTTCCCAACCATTTAAATTTTTCTCTTACAGGTCTAACACTTCCGAAAAACCAATACAACGCCCACCCGGAACAATGTATAAAGCTAAACGAACCGTTCACTGGGTACTTATCCGTGCGAAAAGCCCTATCGATTTCCCTCTTTTTACAAGGAAGTAAAATGTGAAAAAAATATTTCTACATCCCATGGCCTTTCCCAACCATTTAAATTTTTCTCTTACAGGTCTAACACTTCCGAAAAACCAATACAACGCCCACCCGGAACAATGTATAAAGCTAAACGAACCGTTCACTGGGTACTAATCCATACAAAAATCCCTATTGATTTACCTGTTTTTACAAGGAAATAAAATGTGAAAAAAATATTTCTACATCCCATGGCCTTTCCCAACCATTTAAATTTTTCTCTTACCTGTCTAACACTTCCTAAAAACCAATACAACGCCCACCCGGAACAATATATAAAGCTAAACGAACCGTTCACTGGGTACTTATACGTACGAAAAGCGCTATTCATTTACCTGTTTTTACAAGGAAGTAAAATGTGAAAAAATATTTCTACATCCCATGGCCTTTCCCAGCTATTTAAATTTTTCTCTTACAGGTCTAACACTTCCGAAAAACCAATACAACGCCCACCCGGAACAATATATAAAGCTAAACGAAGCGTTCACTGGGTACTTATCCGTACGAAAATCCCTATTCATTTACCTGTTTTTACAAGGAAGTAAAATGTGAAAAAATATTTCTACATCCCATGGCCTTTCCCAACCATTTAAATTTTTCTCTTACAGGTCTAACAGTTGCGAAAAACCAATACAACACCCACCCGGAAAAATATATACAGCTAAACGAACCGTTCACTGGGTACTTATCCGTACGAAAATCCCTATTGATTTACCTGTTTTTACAAGGAAATAAAATGTGAAAAAAATATTTCTACATCCCATGGCCTTTCCCAACCATTTAAATTTTTCTCTTACCTGTCTAACACTTCCGAAAAACCAATACAACGCCCACCCGGAACAATATATAAAGCTAAACGAACCGTTCACTGGGTACTTATACGTACGAAAAGCCCTATTCATTTACCTGTTTTTACAAGGAAGTAAAATGTGAAAAAAATATTTCTACATCCCATGGCCTTTCCCAGCCATTTAAATTTTTCTCTTACAGGTCTAACACTTCCGAAAAACCAATACAACGCCCACCCGGAACAATGTATAAAGCTAAACGAACCGTTCACTGGGTACTTATCCGTACGAAAATCCCTATTGATTTACGGGTTTTACAAGGAAATAAAATGTGAAAAAAATATTTCTACATCCCATGGCCTTTTCCAACCATTTAAACTTTTCTCTTACAGGTCTAACACTTCCGAAAAACCAATATAACGGCCACCCGGAACAATATATAAAGCTAAACGAACCGTTCACTGGGCACTTATCCGTACAAAAATCCCTATAGATTTTCCTGTTTTTACAAGGAAATAAAATGTGAAAAAAATATTTCTACATCCCATGGCCTTTCCCAACCATTTAAATATTTATCTTACAGGTCTAACACTACCGAAAAACCGATACAACTCCCACCCGGAACAATATATAAAGCTAAACGAACCGTTCACTGGGTACTTATACGTACGAAAAGCCCTATTCATTTACCTGTTTTTACAAGGAAGTAAAATGTGAAAAAATATTTCTACATCCCATGGCCTTTCCCAACCATTTAAATTTTTCTCTTACATGTCTAACACTTCCGAAAAACCAATAAAAAGCCCACCCGGAACAATATATAAAGCTAAACGAACCGTTCACTGGGTACTTATACGTACGAAAATCCCTATTGATTTACCTGTTTTTACAAGGAAATAAAATGTGAAAAAATATTTCTAGATCCCATGGCCTTTCCCAACCATTTAAATTTTTCTCTTACATGTCTAACACTTCCGAAAAACCAATACAACGCCCACCCGGAACAACGTATAAAGCTAAACGAACCGTTCACTGGGTACTTATCCGTACGAAAATCCCTATTGATTTACCTGTTTTTACAAGGAAGTAAAATATGAAAAAAATATTTCTACATCCCATGGCCTTTACCAGCCATTTAAATTTTTCTCTTACAGGTCTAACACTTCCGAAAAACCAATAAAACTCCCACCCGGAACAATGTATAAAGCTAAACGAACCGTTCACTGGGTACTTATATGTGCGAAAAGCCCTATTGATTTACCTGTTTTTACAAGGAAATAAAATGTGAAAAAAATATTTCTACATCCCATGGCCTTTCCCAACCATTTAAATTTTTCTCTTACCTGTCTAACACTTCCTAAAAACCAATACAACGCCCACCCAGAACAATATATAAAGCTAAACGAACCGTTCACTGGGTACTTATACGTACGAAAAGCCCTATTCATTTACCTGTTTTTACAAGGAAGTAAAATGTGAAACAATATTTCTACATCCCATGGCCTTTCCCAGCTATTTAAATTTTTCTCTTACAGGTCTAACACTTCCGAAAAACCAATACAACGCCCACCCGGAACAATATATAAAGCTAAACGAAGCGTTCACTGGGTACTTATCCGTACGAAAATCCCTATTCATTTACCTGTTTTTACAAGGAAGTAAAATGTGAAAAAATATTTCTACATCCCATGGCCTTTCCCAGCTATTTAAATTTTTCTCTTACAGGTCTAACACTTCCGAAAAACCAATACAACGCCCACCCGGAACAATATATAAAGCTAAACGAACCGTTCACTGGGTACTTATCCGTACGAAAATCCCTATTGATTTACCTGTTTTTACAAGGAAATAAAATGTGAAAAAAATATTTCTACATCCCATGGCCTTTCCCAACCATTTAAACTTTTCTCTTACAGGTCTAACACTTCCGAAAAACCAATACAACGCCCACCCGGAACAATATATAAAGCTAAACGAACAGTTCACTGGGTACTTATCCGTACGAAAAGCCCTATTGATTTACCTGTTTTTACAAGGAAGTAAAATGTGAAAAAATATTTCTACATCCCATGGCCTTTCCCAACCATTTAAATTTTTCTCTTACAGGTCTAACAGTTGCGAAAAACCAATACAACACCCACCCGGAAAAATATATACAGCTAAACGAACCGTTCACTGGGTACTTATCCGTACGAAAATCCCTATTGATTTACCTGTTTTTACAAGGAAATAAAATGTGAAAAAAATATTTCTACATCCCATGGCCTTTCCCAACCATTTAAATTTTTCTCTTACCTGTCTAACACTTCCGAAAAACCAATACAACGCCCACCCGGAACAATACATAAAGCTAAACGAACCGTTCACTGGGTACTTATACGTACGAAAAGCCCTATTCATTTACCTGTTTTTACAAGGAAGTAAAATGTGAAAAAAATATTTCTACATCCCATGGCCTTTCCCAGCCATTTAAATTTTTCTCTTACAGGTCTAACACTTCCGAAAAACCAATACAACGCCCACCCAGAACAATATATAAAGCTAAACGAACCGTTCACTGGGTACTTATCCGTACGAAAAGCCCTATTGATTTACCTGTTTTTACAAGGAAGTAAAATGTGAAAAAAATATTTCTACATCCCATGGCCTTTCCCAACCATTTAAATTTTTCTCTTACAGGTCTAACAGTTGCGAAAAACCAATACAACACCCACCCGGAAAAATATATACAGCTAAACGAACCGTTTACTGGGTACTAATCCATACGAAAATCCCTATTGATTTACCTGTTTTTACAAGGAAATAAAATGTGAAAAAAATATTTCTACACCCCATGGCCTTTCCCAACCATTTAAATTTTTCTCTTACAGGTCTAACACTTCCGAAAAACCAATACAACGCCCACCCGGAACAATATATAAAGCTAAACGAACCGTTCACTGGGTACTTATCCGTACGAAAATCCCTATTGATTTACCTGTTTTTACAAGGAAATAAAATGTGAAAAAAATATTTCTACATCCCATGGCCTTTCCCAACCATTTAAATTTTTCTCTTACCTGTCTAACACTTCCTAAAAACCAATACAACGCCCACCCGGAACAATATATAAAGCTAAACGAACCGTTCACTGGGTACTTATACGTACGAAAAGCCCTATTCATTTACCTGTTTTTACAAGGAAGTAAAATGTGAAAAAATATTTCTACATCCCATGGCCTTTCCCAGCTATTTAAATTTTTCTCTTACAGGTCTAACACTTCCGAAAAACCAATACAACGCCCACCCGGAACAATATATAAAGCTAAACGAAGCGTTCACTGGGTACTTATCCGTACGAAAATCCCTATTCATTTACCTGTTTTTACAAGGAAGTAAAATGTGAAAAAATATTTCTACATCCCATGGCCTTTCCCAGCTATTTAAATTTTTCTCTTACAGGTCTAACACTTCCGAAAAACCAATACAACGCCCACCCGGAACAATATATAAAGCTAAACGAACCGTTCACTGGGTACTTATCCGTACGAAAATCCCTATTGATTTACCTGTTTTTACAAGGAAATAAAATGTGAAAAAAATATTTCTACATCCCATGGCCTTTCCCAACCATTTAAACTTTTCTCTTACAGGTCTAACACTTCCGAAAAACCAATACAACGCCCACCCGGAACAATATATAAAGCTAAACGAACAGTTCACTGGGTACTTATCCGTACGAAAAGCCCTATTGATTTACCTGTTTTTACAAGGAAGTAAAAGGTGAAAAAATATTTCTACATCCCATGGCCTTTCCCAACCATTTAAATTTTTCTCTTACAGGTCTAACAGTTGCGAAAAACCAATACAACACCCACCCGGAAAAATATATACAGCTAAACGAACCGTTCACTGGGTACTTATCCGTACGAAAATCCCTATTGATTTACCTGTTTTTACAAGGAAATAAAATGTGAAAAAAATATTTCTACATCCCATGGCCTTTCCCAACCATTTAAATTTTTCTCTTACCTGTCTAACACTTCCGAAAAACCAATACAACGCCCACCCGGAACAATATATAAAGCTAAACTAACCGTTCACTGGGTACTTATACGTACGAAAAGCCCTATTCATTTACCTGTTTTTACAAGGAAGTAAAATGTGAAAAAAATATTTCTACATCCCATGGCCTTTCCCAGCCATTTAAATTTTTCTCTTACAGGTCTAACACTTCCGAAAAACCAATACAACGCCCACCCGGAACAATATATAAAGCTAAACGAACCGTTCACTGGGTACTTATCCGTACGAAAATCCCTATTGATTTACTGGTTTTACAAGGAAATAAAATGTGAAAAAAATATTTCTACATCCCATGGCCTTTCCCAACCATTTAAACTTTTCTCTTACAGGTCTAACACTTCCGAAAAACCAATATAACGGCCACCCGGAACAATATATAAAGCTAAACGAACCGTTCACTGGGCACTTATCCGTACAAAAATCCCTATAGATTTTCCTGTTTTTACAAGGAAATAAAATGTGAAAAAAATATTTCTACATCCCATGGCCTTTCCCAACCATTTAAATATTTATCTTACAGGTCTAACACTACCGAAAAACCGATACAACTCCCACCCGGAACAATATATAAAGCTAAACGAACCGTTCACTGGGTACTTATACGTACGAAAAGCCCTATTCATTTACCTGTTTTTACAAGGAAGTAAAATGTGAAAAAATATTTCTACATCCCATGGCCTTTCCCAGCTATTTAAATTTTTCTCTTACAGGTCTAACACTTCCGAAAAACCAATACAACGCCCACCCGGAACAATATATAAAGCTAAACGAACCGTTCACTGGGTACTTATCCGTACGAAAATCCCTATTGATTTACCTGTTTTTACAAGGAAATAAAATGTGAAAAAAATATTTCTACATCCCATGGCCTTTCCCAACCATTTAAACTTTTCTCTTACAGGTCTAACACTTTCGAAAAACCAATACAACGCCCACCCGGAACAATATATAAAGCTAAACGAACAGTTCACTGGGTACTTATCCGTACGAAAAGCCCTATTGATTTACCTGTTTTTACAAGGAAGTAAAAGGTGAAAAAATATTTCTACATCCCATGGCCTTTCCCAACCATTTAAATTTTTCTCTTACAGGTCTAACAGTTGCGAAAAACCAATACAACACCCACCCGGAAAAATATATACAGCTAAACGAACCGTTCACTGGGTACTTATCCGTACGAAAATCCCTATTGATTTACCTGTTTTTACAAGGAAATAAAATGTGAAAAAAATATTTCTACATCCCATGGCCTTTCCCAACCATTTAAATTTTTCTCTTACCTGTCTAACACTTCCGAAAAACCAATACAACGCCCACCCGGAACAATATATAAAGCTAAACGAACCGTTCACTGGGTACTTATACGTACGAAAAGCCCTATTCATTTACCTGTTTTTACAAGGAAGTAAAATGTGAAAAAAATATTTCTACATCCCATGGCCTTTCCCAGCCATTTAAATTTTTCTCTTACAGGTCTAACACTTCCGAAAAACCAATACAATATATAAAGCTAAACGAACCGTTCACTGGGTACTTATCCGTACGAAAATCCCTATTGATTTACCGGTTTTACAAGGAAATAAAATGTGAAAAAAATATTTCTACATCCCATGGCCTTTCCCAACCATTTAAACTTTTCTCTTACAGGTCTAACACTTCCGAAAAACCAATATAACGGCCACCCGGAACAATATATAAAGCTAAACGAACCGTTCACTGGGCACTTATCCGTACAAAAATCCCTATAGATTTTCCTGTTTTTACAAGGAAATAAAATGTGAAAAAAATATTTCTACATCCCATGGCCTTTCCCAACCATTTAAATATTTATCTTACAGGTCTAACACTACCGAAAAACCGATACAACTCCCACCCGGAACAATATATAAAGCTAAACGAACCGTTCACTGGGTACTTATACGTACGAAAAGCCCTATTCATTTACCTGTTTTTACAAGGAAGTAAAATGTGAAAAAATATTTCTACATCCCATGGCCTTTCCCAGCTATTTAAATTTTTCTTTTACAGGTCTAACACTTCCGAAAAACCAATACAACGCCCACCCGGAACAATATATAAAGCTAAACGAAGCGTTCACTGGGTACTTATCCGTACGAAAACCCCTATTGATTTACCTGTTTTTACAAGGAAGTAAAATGTGAAGAAATATTTCTACATCCCATGGCCTTTCCCAACCATTTAAATTTTTCTCTTACAGGTCTAACAGTTGCGAAAAACCAATACAACACCCACCCGGAAAAATATATACAGCTAAACGAACCGTTTACTGGGTACTAATCCATACGAAAATCCCTATTGATTTACCTGTTTTTACAAGGAAATAAAATGTGAAAAAAATATTTCTACATCCCATGGCCTTTCCCAACCATATAAATTTTTCTCTTACAGGTCTAACAATTCCGAAAAACCAATACAACGCCCACCCGGAACAATATATAAAGCTAAACGAACCGTTCACTGGGTACTTATCCGTACGAAAATCCCTATTGATTTACCTGTTTTTACAAGGAAATAAAATGTGAAAAAAATATTTCTACATCCCATGGCCTTTCCCAACCATTTAAATTTTTCTCTTGCCTGTCTAACACTTCCGAAAAACCAATACAACGCCCACCCGGAACAATATATAAAGCTAAACGAACCGTTCACTGGGTACTTATACGTACGAAAAGCCCTATTCATTTACCTGTTTTTACAAGGAAGTAAAATGTGAAAAAAATATTTCTACATCCCATGGCCTTTCCCAGCCATTTAAATTTTTCTCTTACAGGTCTAACACTTCCGAAAAACCAATACAACGCCGACCCGGAACAATATATAAAGCTAAACGAACCGTTCACTGGGTACTTATCCGTACGAAAATCCCTATTGATTTACCGGTTTTACAAGGAAATAAAATGTGAAAAAAATATTTCTACATCCCATGGCCTTTCCCAACCATTTAATCTTTTCTCTTACAGGTCTAACACTTCCGAAAAACCAATATAACGGCCACCCGGAACAATATATAAAGCTAAACGAACCGATCACTGGGCACTTATCTGTACAAAAATCCCTATAGATTTTCCTGTTTTTACAAGGAAATAAAATGTGAAAAAAATATTTCTACATCCCATGGCCTTTCCCAACCATTTAAATTTTTCTCTTACATGTCTAACACTTCCGAAAAACCAATACAACGCCCACCCGGAACAATATATAAAGCTAAACGAACCGTTCACTGGGTACTTATCCGTACGAAAATCCCTATTGATTTACCTGTTTTTACAAGGAAATAAAATGTGAAAAAAATATTTCTACATCCCATGGCCATTCCCAACCATTTAAATTTTTCTCTTACAGGTCTAACACTTCCGAAAAACCAATACAACGGCCACCCGGAACAATGTATAAAGCTAAACGAACCGTTCACTGGGTACTTATCCGTACGAAAATCCCTATTGATTTACCTGTTTTTACAAGGAAATAAAATGTGAAAAAAAATTTTCTACATCCCATGGCCTTTTCCAACCATTTAAATTTTTCTCTTACAGGTCTAACACTTCCGAAAAACCAATACAACGCCCACCCGGAACAATATATAAAGCTAAACGAACCGTTCACTGGGTACTTATCCGTACGAAAATCCCTATTGATTTACCTGTTTTTACAAGGAAATAAAATGTGAAAAAAATATTTCTACATCCCATGGCCATTCCCAACCATTTAAATTTTTCTCTTACCTGTCTAACACTTCCGAAAAACCAATACAACGCCCACCCGGAACAATATATAAAGCTAAACGAACCGTTCACTGGGTACTTATACGTACGAAAAGCCCTATTCATTTACCTGTTTTTACAAGGAAGTAAAATGTGAAAAAAATATTTCTACATCCCATGGCCTTTCCCAGCCATTTAAATTTTTCTCTTACAGGTCTAACACTTCCGAAAAACCAATACAACGCCCACCCGGAACAATATATAAAGCTAAACGAACCGTTCACTGGGTACTTATCCGTACGAAAATCCCTATTGATTTACCGGTTTTACAAGGAAATAAAATGTGAAAAAAATATTTCTACATCCCATGGCCTTTCCCAACCATTTAAACTTTTCTCTTACAGGTCTAACACTTCCGAAAAACCAATATAACGGCCACCCGGAACAATATATAAAGCTAAACGAACCGTTCACTGGGCACTTATCCGTACAAAAATCCCTATAGATTTTCCTGTTTTTACAAGGAAATAAAATGTGAAAAAAATATTTCTACATCCCATGGCCTTTCCCAACCATTTAAATATTTATCTTACAGGTCTAACACTACCGAAAAACCGATACAACTCCCACCCGGAACAATATATAAAGCTAAACGAACCGTTCACTGGGTACTTATACATACGAAAAGCCCTATTCATTTACCTGTTTTTACAAGGAAGTAAAATGTGAAAAAATATTTCTACATCCCATGGCCTTTCCCAGCTATTTAAATTTTTCTTTTACAGGTCTAACACTTCCGAAAAACCAATACAACGCCCACCCGGAACAATATATAAAGCTAAACGAAGCGTTCACTGGGTACTTATCCGTACGAAAACCCCTATTGATTTACCTGTTTTTACAAGGAAGTAAAATGTGAAGAAATATTTCTACATCCCATGGCCTTTCCCAACCATTTAAATTTTTCTCTTACAGGTCTAACAGTTGCGAAAAACCAATACAACACCCACCCGGAAAAATATATACAGCTAAACGAACCGTTTACTGGGTACTAATCCATACGAAAATCCCTATTGATTTACCTGTTTTTACAAGGAAATAAAATGTGAAAAAAATATTTCTACATCCCATGGCCTTTCCCAGCCATTTAAATTTTTCTCTTACAGGTCTAACACTTCCGAAAAACCAATACAACGCCGACCCGGAACAATATATAAAGCTAAACGAACCGTTCACTGGGTACTTATCCGTACGAAAATCCCTATTGATTTACCGGTTTTACAAGGAAATAAAATGTGAAAAAAATATTTCTACATCCCATGGCCTTTCCCAACCATTTAAACTTTTCTCTTACAGGTCTAACACTTCCGAAAAACCAATATAACGGCCACCCGGAACAATATATAAAGCTAAACGAACCGATCACTGGGCACTTATCTGTACAAAAATCCCTATAGATTTTCCTGTTTTTACAAGGAAATAAAATGTGAAAAAAATATTTCTACATCCCATGGCCTTTCCCAACCATTTAAATTTTTCTCTTACATGTCTAACACTTCCGAAAAACCAATACAACGCCCACCCGGAACAATATATAAAGCTAAACGAACCGTTCACTGGGTACTTATCCGTACGAAAATCCCTATTGATTTACCTGTTTTTACAAGGAAATAAAATGTGAAAAAAATATTTCTACATCCCATGGCCATTCCCAACCATTTAAATTTTTCTCTTACAGGTCTAACACTTCCGAAAAACCAATACAACGGCCACCCGGAACAATGTATAAAGCTACACGAACCGTTCACTGGGTACTTATCCGTACGAAAATCCCTATTGATTTACCTGTTTTTACCAGGAAATAAAATGTGAAAAAAATATTTCTACATCCCATGGCCTTTCCCAACCATTTAAATTTTTCTCTTACAGGTCTAACACTTCCGAAAAACCAATACAACGCCCACCCGGAACAATATATAAAGCTAAACGAACCGTTCACTGGGTACTTATCCGTACGAAAATCCCTATTGATTTACCTGTTTTTACAAGGAAATAAAATGTGAAAAAAATATTTCTACATCCCATGGCCATTCCCAACCATTTATATTTTTCTCTTACCTGTCTAACACTTCCGAAAAAGCAATACAACGCCCACCCGGAACAATATATAAAGCTAAACGAACCGTTCACTGGGTACTTATACGTACGAAAAGCCCTATTCATTTACATGTTTTTACAAGGAAGTAAAATGTGAAAAAAATATTTCTACATCCCATGGCCTTTCCCAGCCATTTAAATTTTTCTCTTACAGGTCTAACACTTCCGAAAAACCAATACAACGCCCACCCGGAACAATATATAAAGCTAAACGAACCGTTCTCTGGGTACTTATCCGTACGAAAATCCCTATTGATTTACCGGTTTTACAAGGAAATAAAATGTGAAAAAAATATTTCTACATCCCATGGCCTTTCCCAACCATTTAAACTTTTCTCTTACAGGTCTAACACTTCCGAAAAACCAATATAACGGCCACCCGGAACAATATATAAAGCTAAACGAACCGATCACTGGGCACTTATCCGTACAAAAATCCCTATAGATTTTCCTGTTTTTACAAGGAAATAAAATGTGAAAAAAAATATTTCTACATCCCATGGCCTTTCCCAACCATTTAAATATTTATCTTACAGGTCTAACACTACCGAAAAACCGATACAACTCCCACCCGGAACAATATATAAAGCTAAACGAACCGTTCACTGGGTACTTATCCGTACGAAAATCCCTATTGATTTACCTGTTTTTACAAGGAAATAAAATGTGAAAAAAATATTTCTACATCCCATGGCCTTTCCCAACCATTTAAACTTTTCTCTTACAGGTCTAACACTTCCGAAAAACCAATACAACGCCCTCCCGGAACAATATATAAAGCTAAACGGACCGTTCACTGGGTAATTATCCGTACAAAAAGCCCTATTGATTTACCTGTTTTTACAAGGAAATAAAATGTGAAAAAAATATTTCTACATCCCATGGCCATTCCCAACCATTTAAATTTTTCTCTTACAGGTCTAACACTTCTGAAAAACCAATACAACGGCCACCCGGAACAATGTATAAAGCTAAACGAACCGTTCACTGGGTACTTATCCGTACGAAAATCCCTATTGATTTACCTGTTTTTACAAGGAAGTAAAATGTGAAAAAAATATTTCTACATCCCATGGCCTTTCCCAACCATTTAAATTTTTCTCTTACATGTCTAACACTTCCGAAAAACCAATACAACGCCCACCCGGAACAATATATAAAGCTAAACGAACCGTTCACTGGGTACTTATCCGTACGAAAATCCCTATTGATTTACCTGTTTTTACAAGGAAATAAAATGTGAAAAAAATATTTCTACATCCCATGGCCTTTCCCAACCATTTAAATTTTTCTCTTACAGGTCTAACACTTCTGAAAAACCAATACAACGGCCACCCGGAACAATGTATAAAGCTAAACGAACCGTTCACTGGGTACTTATCCGTACGAAAATCCCTATTGATTTACCTGTTTTTACAAGGAAGTAAAATGTGAAAAAAATATTTCTACATCCCATGGCCTTTCCCAACCATTTAAATTTTTCTCTTACAGGTCTAACACTTCCGAAAAACCAATACAACGCCCACCCGGAACAATATATAAAGCTAAACGAACCGTTCACTGGGTACTTATCCGTACGAAAATCCCTATTGATTTACCTGTTTTTACAAGGAAATAAAATGTGAAAAAAATATTTCTACATCCCATGGCCTTTCCCAACCATTTAAATTTTTCTCTTACATGTCTAACACTTCCGAAAAACCAATACAACGCCCACCCGGAACAATATATAAAGCTAAACGAACCGTTCACTGGTTACTTATCCGTACGAAAAGCCCTATTGATTTACCTGTTTTTACAGGGAAGTAAAATGTGAAAAAAATATTTCTACATCCCATGGCCTTTCCCAACCATTTAAATTTTTCTCTTACAGGTCTAACAGTTGCGAAAAATCAATACAACACCCACCCGGGAAAATATATACAGCTAAACGAACTGTTTACTGGGTACTAATCCATACATATATCCCTATTGATTTACCTGTTTTTACAAGGAAATAAAATGTGAAAAAAATATTTCTACATCCCATGGCCTTTCCCAACCATTTAAATTTTTCTCTTACAGGTCTAAAACTTCCGAAAAACCAATACAACGCCCACCCGGAACAATATATAAAGCTAAACGAACCGTTCACTGGGTACTTATCCGTACGAAAATCCCTATTGATTTACCTGTTTTTACAAGGAAATAAAATGTGAAAAAAAAATTTCTACATCCCAAGGCCTTTCCCAACCATTTAAATTTTTCTCTTACAGGTCTAACAGTTGCGAAAAACCAATACAACACCCACCCGGAAAAATATATACATCTAAACGAACCGTTTACTGGGTACTAATCCATACGAAAATCCCTATTGATTTACCTGTTTTTACAAGGAAATAAAATGTGAAAAAAATATTTCTACATCCCATGGCCTTTCCCAACCATTTAAATTTTTCTCTTACAGGTCTAACACTTCCGAAAAACCAATACAACGCCCACCCGGAACAATATATAAAGCTAAACGAACCGTTCACTGGGTACTTATCCGTACGAAAATCCCTATTGATTTACCTGTTTTTACAAGGAAATAAAATGTGAAAAAAATATTTCTACATCCCATGGCCTTTCCCAACCATTTAAATTTTTCTCTTACAGGTATAACACTTCCGAAAAACCAATACAACGCCCACCCGGAACAATATATAAAGCTAAACGAACCGTTCACTGGGTACTTATCCGTACGAAAATCTCTATTGATTTACCTGTTTTTACAAGGAAATAAAATGTGAAAAAAATATTTCTACATCCCATGGCCTTTCCCAACCATTTAAATTTTTCTCTTACAGGTATAACACTTCCGAAAAACCAATACAACGCCCACCCGGAACAATATATAAAGCTAAACGAACCGTTCACTGGGTACTTATACGTACGAAAATCCCTATTGATTTACCTGTTTTTACAAGGAAATAAAATGTGAAAAAAATATTTCTACATCCCATGGCCTTTCCCAACCATTTAAATTTTTCTCTTACAGGTCTAATGCTTCCGAAAAACCAATACAACGCCCACCCGGAACAATATATAAAGCTAAACAAACCGTTCACTGGGTACTTATCGGTACGAAAATCCCTATTGATTTACCTGTTTTTACAACGAAGTAAAATGTGAAAAAAATATTTCTACATCCCATGGCCTTTCCCAACCATTTAAATTTTTCTCTTACTGGTCTAACAGTTGCGAAAAACCAATACAACGCCCACCCGGAACAATATATAAAGCTAAACGAACCGTTCACTGGGTACTTATCCGTACGAAAATCCCTATTGATTTACCTGTTTTTACAAGGAAATAAAATGTGAAAAAAAAATTTCTGCATCCCATGGTCTTTCCCAACCATTTAAATTTTTCTCTTACAGGTCTAACACTTCTGAAAAACCAATATAACGCCCACCCGGAACAATATATAAAGCTAAACAAACCGTTCACTGGGTACTTATCCGTACGAAAATCCCTATTGATTTACCTGTTTTTACAACAAAGTAAAATGTGAAAAAAATATTTCTACATCCCATGGCCTTTCCCAACCATTTAAATTTTTCTCTTACATGTCTAACACTTCCGAAAAACCAATACAACGCCCACCCGGAACAATATATAAAGCTAAACGAACCGTTCACTGGGTACTTATACGTACGAAAATCCCTATTGATTTACCTGTTTTTACAAGGAAATAAAATGTGAAAAAAATATTTCTACATCCCATGGCCTTTCCCAACCATTTAAATTTTTCTCTTACAGGTCTAACAGTTGCGAAAAACCAATACAACACCCACCCGGAACAATATATACATCTAAACGAACCGTTTACTGGGTACTAATCCATACGAAAATCCCTATTGATTTACCTGTTTTTACAAGGAGATAAAATGTGAAAAAAATATTTCTACATCCCATGGCCTTTCCCAACCATTTAAATTTTTCTCTTACAGGTCTAACACTTCCGAAAAACCAATACAACGCCCACCCGGAACAATATATAAAGCTAAACGAAGCGTTCACTGGGTACTTATCCGTACGAAAATCCCTATTGATTTACCTGTTTTTACAAGGAAATAAAATGTGAAAAAAATATTTCTACATCCCATGGCCTTTCCCAACCATTTAAATTTTTCTCTTACAGGTCTAACAGTTGCGAAAAACCAATACAACGCCCACCCGGAACAATATATAAAGCTAAACGAAGCGTTCACTGGGTACTTATCCGTACGAAAATCCCTATTGATTTACCTGTTTTTACAAGGAAATAAAATGTGAAAAAAATATTTCTACATCCCATGGCCTTTCCCAACCATTTAAATTTTTCTCTTACAGGTCTAACACTTCCGAAAAACCAATACAACGCCCACCCGGAAGAATATATAAAGCTAAACGAACCGTTCACTGGGTACTTATCCATACGAAAATCTCTATTGATTTACCTGTTTTTACAAGGAAATAAAATGTGAAAAAAATATTTCTACATCCCATGGCCTTTCCCAACCATTTAAATTTTTCTCTTACATGTCTAACACTTCCGAAAAACCAATACAACGCCCACCCGGAACAATATATAAAGCTAAACGAACCGTTCACTGGGTACTTATCCGTACGAAAATCCCTATTGATTTACCTGTTTTTACAAGGAGATAAAATGTGAAAAAAATATTTCTACATCCCATGGCCTTTCCCAACCATTTAAATTTTTCTCTTACAGGTCTAACACTTCCGAAAAACAAATACAACGCCCACCCGGAACAATATATAAAGCTAAACGAAGCGTTCACTGGGTACTTATCCGTACGAAAATCCCTATTGATTTACCTGTTTTTACAAGGAAATAAAATGTGAAAAAAATATTTCTACATCCCATGGCCTTTCCCAACCATTTAAATTTTTCTCTTACAGGTCTAACACTTCCGAAAAACCAATACAACACCCACCCGGAAGAATATATAAAGGTAAACGAACCGTTCACTGGGTACTTATCCATACGAAAATCTCTATTGATTTACCTGTTTTTACAAGGAAATAAAATGTGAAAAAAATATTTCTACATCCCATGGCCTTTCCCAACCATTTAAATTTTTCTCTTACAGGTCTAACACTACCGAAAAACCAATACAACTCCCACCCGGAACAATATATAAAGCTAAACGAACCGTTCACTGGGTAATTATCCGTACGAAAATCCCTATTGATTTACCTGTTTTTACAAGGAAATAAAATGTGAAAAAAATATTTCTACATCCCATGGCCATTCCCAACCATTTAAATTTTTCTCTTACAGGTCTAACACTTCTGAAAAACCAATACAACGGCCACCCGGAACAATGTATAAAGCTAAACGAACCGTTCACTGGGTACTTATCCGTACGAAAATCCCTATTGATTTACCTGTTTTTACAAGGAAGTAAAATGTGAAAAAAATATTTGTACATCCCATGGCCTTTCCCAACCATTTAAATTTTTCTCTTACAGGTCTAACACTTCCGAAAAACCAATACAACGCCCACCCGGAACTATCTATAAAGCTATACGAACCGTTCACTGGGTACTTATACGTACGAAAATCCCTATTGATTTACCTGTTTTTACAAGGAAATAAAATGTGAAAAAAATATTTCTACATCCCATGGCCTTTCCCAACCATTTAAATTTTTCTCTTACAGGTCTAACACTTCCGAAAAACCAATACAACGCCCACCCGGAACAATATATAAAGCTAAACGAACCGTTCACTGGGTACTTATCCGTACGAAAATCTCTATTGATTTACCTGTTTTTACAAGGAAATAAAATGTGAAAAAAATATTTCTACATCCCATGGCCTTTCCCAACCATTTAAATTTTTCTCTTACAGGTATAACACTTCCGAAAAACCAATACAACGCCCACCCGGAACAATATATAAAGCTAAACGAACCGTTCACTGGGTACTTATTCGTACGAAAATCCCTATTGATTTACCTGTTTTTTCAAGGAAATAAAATGTGAAAAAAATATTTCTACATCCCATGGTCTTTCCCAACCATTTAAATTTTTCTCTTACAGGTCTAACACTTCTGAAAAACCAATATAACGCCCACCCGGAACAATATATAAAGCTAAACAAACCGTTCACTGGGTACTTATCCGTACGAAAATCCCTATTGATTTACCTGTTTTTACAACGAAGTAAAATGTGAAAAAAATATTTCTACATCCCATGGCCTTTCCCAACCATTTAAATTTTTCTCTTACATGTCTAACACTTCCGAAAAACCAATACAACGCCCACCCGGAACAATATATAAAGCTAAACGAACCGTTCACTGGGTACATATCCGTACGAAAATCCCTATTGATTTACCTGTTTTTACAAGGAGATAAAATGTGAAAAAAATATTTCTACATCCCATGGCCTTTCCCAACCATTTAAATTTTTCTCTTACAGGTCTAACACTTCCGAAAAACCAATACAACGCCCACCCGGAACAATATATAAAGCTAAACGAAGCGTTCACTGGGTACTTATCCGTACGAAAATCCCTATTGATTTACCTGTTTTTACAAGGAAATAAAATGTGAAAAAAATATTTCTACATCCCATGGCCTTTCCCAACCATTTAAATTTTTCTCTTACAGGTCTAACACTTCCGAAAAACCAATACAACGCCCACCCGGAAGAATATATAAAGCTAAACGAACCGTTCACTGGGTACTTATCCATACGAAAATCTCTATTGATTTACCTGTTTTTACAAGGAAATAAAATGTGAAAAAAATATTTCTACATCCCATGGCCTTTCCCAACCATTTAAATTTTTCTCTTACAGGTCTAACACTACCGAAAAACCAATACAACTCCCACCCGGAACAATATATAAAGCTAAACGAACCGTTCACTGGGTAATTATCCGTACGAAAATCCCTATTGATTTACCTGTTTTTACAAGGAAATAAAATGTGAAAAAAATATTTCTACATCCCATGGCCATTCCCAACCATTTAAATTTTTCTCTTACAGGTCTAACACTTCTGAAAAACCAATACAACGGCCACCCGGAACAATGTATAAAGCTAAACGAACCGTTCACTGGGTACTTATCCGTACGAAAATACCTATTGATTTACCTGTTTTTACAAGGAAGTAAAATGTGAAAAAAATATTTCTACATCCCATGGCCTTTCCCAACCATTTAAATTTTTCTCTTACAGGTCTAACACTTCCGAAAAACCAATACAACGCCCACCCGGAACTATATATAAAGCTAAACGAACCGTTCACTGGGTACTTATACGTACGAAAATCCCTATTGATTTACCTGTTTTTACAAGGAAATAAAATGTGAAAAAAATATTTCTACATCCCATGGCCTTTCCCAACCATTTAAATTTTTCTCTTACAGGTCTAACGCTTCCGAAAAACCAATACAACGCCCACCCGGAAGAATATATAAAGCTAAACGAACCGTTCACTGGGTACTTATCCATACGAAAATCTCTATTGATTTACCTGTTTTTACAAGGAAATAAAATGTGAAAAAAATATTTCTACATCCCATGGCCTTTCCCAACCATTTAAATTTTTCTCTTACAGGTCTAACGCTTCCGAAAAACCAATACAACGCCCACCCGGAACAATATATAAAGCTAAACAAACCGTTCACTGGGTACTTATCCGTACGAAAATCCCTATTGATTTACCTGTTTTTACAAGGAAATAAAATGTGAAAAAAATATTTCTACATCCCATGGCCTTTCCCAACCATTTAAATTTTTCTCTTACATGTCTAACACTACCGAAAAACCAATACAACTCCCACCCGGAACAATATATAAAGCTAAACGAACCGTTCACTGGGTAATTATCCGTACGAAAATCCCTATTGATTTACCTGTTTTTACAAGGAAATAAAATGTGAAAAAAATATTTCTACATCCCATGGCCATTCCCAACCATTTAAATTTTTCTCTTACAGGTCTAACACTTCCGAAAAACCAATACAACGCCCACCCGGAACAATATATAAAGCTAAACAAACCGTTCACTGGGTACTTATCCGTACGAAAATCCCTATTGATTTACCTGTTTTTACAAGGAAATAAAATGTGAAAAAAATATTTCTACATCCCATGGCCTTTCCCAACCATTTAAATTTTTCTCTTACAGGTCTAACGCTTCCGAAAAACCAATACAACGCCCACCCGGAACAATATATAAAGCTAAACAAACCGTTCACTGGGTACTTATCCGTACGAAAATCCCTATTGATTTACCTGTTTTTACAAGGAAATAAAATGTGAAAAAAATATTTCTACATCCCATGGCCTTTCCCAACCATTTAAATTTTTCTCTTACATGTCTAACACTACCGAAAAACCAATACAACTCCCACCCGGAACAATATATAAAGCTAAACGAACCGTTCACTGGGTAATTATCCGTACGAAAATCCCTATTGATTTACCTGTTTTTACAAGGAAATAAAATGTGAAAAAAATATTTCTACATCCCATGGCCATTCCCAACCATTTAAATTTTTCTCTTACAGGTCTAACACTTCCGAAAAACCAATACAACGCCCACCCGGAAGAATGTATAAAGCTAAACGAACCGTTCACTGGGTACTTATCCATACGAAAATCTCTATTGATTTACCTGTTTTTACAAGGAAATAAAATGTGAAAAAAATATTTCTACATCCCATGGCCTTTCCCAACCATTTAAATTTTTCTCTTACAGGTCTAACACTACCGAAAAACCAATACAACACCCACCCGGAACAATATATAAAGCTAAACGAACCGTTCACTGGGTAATTATCCGTACGAAAATCCCTATTGATTTACCTGTTTTTACAAGGAAATAAAATGTGAAAAAAATATTTCTACATCCCATGGCCATTCCCAACCATTTAAATTTTTCTCTTACAGGTCTAACACTTCTGAAAAACCAATACAACGGCCACCCGGAACAATGTATAAAGCTAAACGAACCGTTCACTGGGTACTTATCCGTACGAAAATCCCTATTGATTTACCTGTTTTTACAAGGAAGTAAAATGTGAAAAAAATATTTCTACATCCCATGGCCTTTCCCAACCATTTAAATTTTTCTCTTACAGGTCTAACACTTCCGAAAAACCAATACAACGCCCACCCGGAACTATATATAAAGCTAAACGAACCGTTCACTGGGTACTTATACGTACGAAAATCCCTATTGATTTACCTGTTTTTACAAGGAAATAAAATGTGAAAAAAATATTTCTACATCCCATGGCCTTTCCCAACCATTTAAATTTTTCTCTTACATGTCTAACACTACCAAAAAACCAATACAACTCCCACCCGGAACAATATATAAAGCTAAACGAACCGTTCACTGGGTAATTATCCGTACGAAAATCCCTATTGATTTACCTGTTTTTACAAGGAAATAAAATGTTATTTTTCTCTTACATGTCTAACACTTCCGAAAAACCAATACAACGCCCACCCGGAACAATATATAAAGCTAAACGAACCGTTCACTGGGTACTTATCCGTACGAAAATCCCTATTGATTTACCTGTTTTTACAAGGAAATAAAATATGAAAAAAATATTTCTACATCCCCTGGCCTTTCCCAACCATTTAAATTTTTCTCTTACATGTCTAACACTTCCGAAAAACCAATACAACGCCCACCCGGAACAATACATAAAGTTAAACGAACCGTTCACTGGGTACTTATACGTACGAAAATCCCTATTGATTTACCTGTTTTTACAAGGAAATAAAATGTGAAAAAATATTTCTACATCCCATGGCCTTTCCCAACCATTTAAATTTTTCTCTTACATGTCTAACACTTCCGAAAAACCAATACAACGCCCACCCAGAACAATGTATAAAGCTAAACGAACCGTTCACTGGGTACTTATCCGTGCGAAAAGCCCTATTGATTTACCTGTTTTTACAAGGAAGTAAAATGTGAAAAAAATATTTCTACATCCCATGGCCATTCCCAACCATTTAAATTTTTCTCTTACAGGTCTAACACTTCTGAAAAACCAATACAACGGCCACCCGGAACAATGTATAAAGCTAAACGAACCGTTCACTGGGTACTTATCCGTACGAAAATCCCTATTGATTTACCTGTTTTTACAACGATGTAAAATGTGAAAAAAATATTTCTACATCCCATGGCCTTTCCCAACCATTTAAATTTTTCTCTTACAGGTCTAACACTTCCGAAAAACCAATACAACGCCCACCCGGAACAATATATAAAGCTAAACGAACCGTTCACTGGGTACTTATCCGTACGAAAATCCCTATTGATTTACCTGTTTTTACAAGGAAATAAAATGTGAAAAAAATATTTCTACATCCCATGGCCTTTCCCAACCATTTAAATTTTTCTCTTACATGTCTAACACTTCCGAAAAACCAATACAACGCCCACCCGGAAGAATATATAAAGCTAAACGAACCGTTCACTGGGTACTTATCCGTACGAAAATCCCTATTGATTTACCTGTTTTTACAAGGAAATAAAATATGAAAAAAATATTTCTACATCCCCTGGCCTTTCCCAACCATTTAAATTTTTCTCTTACATGTCTAACACTTCCGAAAAACCAATACAACGCCCACCCGGAACAATACATAAAGCTAAAGGAACCGTTCACTGGGTACTTATACGTACGAAAATCCCTATTGATTTACCTGTTTTTACAAGGAAATAAAATGTGAAAAAATATTTCTACATCCCATGGCCTTTCCCAACCATTTAAATTTTTCTCTTACATGTCTAACACTTCCGAAAAACCAATACAACGCCCACCCGGAACAATGTATAAAGCTAAACGAACCGTTCACTGGGTACTTATCCGTGCGAAAAGCCCTATTGATTTACCTGCTTTTACAAGGAAGTAAAATGTGAAAAAAATATTTCTACATCCCATGGCCATTCCCAACCATTTAAATTTTTCTCTTACAGGTCTAACACTTCTGAAAAACCAATACAACGGCCACCCGGAACAATGTATAAAGCTAAACGAACAGTTCACTGGGTACTTATCCGTACGAAAATCCCTATTGATTTACCTGTTTTTACAACGATGTAAAATGTGAAAAAAATATTTCTACATCCCATGGCCTTTCCCAACCATTTAAATTTTTCTCTTACATGTCTAACACTTCCGAAAAACCAATACAACGCCCTCCCGGAACAATATATAAAGCTAAACGAACCGTTCACTGGGTACTTATACGTACGAAAATCCCTATTGATTTACCTGTTTTTACAAGGAAATAAAATGTGAAAAAAATATTTCTACATCCCATGGCCATTCCCAACCATTTAAATTTTTCTCTTACAGGTCTAACACTTCCGAAAAACCAATACAACGCCCACCCGGAACAATATATAAAGCTAAACAAACCGTTCACTGGGTACTTATCCGTACGAAAATCCCTATTGATTTACCTGTTTTTACAAGGAAATAAAATGTGAAAAAAATATTTCTACATCCCATGGCCTTTCCCAACCATTTAAATTTTTCTCTTACATGTCTAACACTACCGAAAAACCAATACAACTCCCACCCGGAACAATATATAAAGCTAAACGAACCGTTCACTGGGTAATTATCCGTACGAAAATCCCTATTGATTTACCTGTTTTTACAAGGAAATAAAATGTGAAAAAAATATTTCTACATCCCATGGCCATTCCCAACCATTTAAATTTTTCTCTTACAGGTCTAACACTTCCGAAAAACCAATACAACGCCCACCCGGAAGAATATATAAAGCTAAACGAACCGTTCACTGGGTACTTATCCATACGAAAATCTCTATTGATTTACCTGTTTTTACAAGGAAATAAAATGTGAAAAAAATATTTCTACATCCCATGGCCTTTCCCAACCATTTAAATTTTTCTCTTACAGGTCTAACACTACCGAAAAACCAATACAACACCCACCCGGAACAATATATAAAGCTAAACGAACCGTTCACTGGGTAATTATCCGTACGAAAATCCCTATTGATTTACCTGTTTTTACAAGGAAATAAAATGTGAAAAAAATATTTCTACATCCCATGGCCATTCCCAACCATTTAAATTTTTCTCTTACAGGTCTAACACTTCTGAAAAACCAATACAACGGCCACCCGGAACAATGTATAAAGCTAAACGAACCGTTCACTGGGTACTTATCCGTACGAAAATCCCTATTGATTTACCTGTTTTTACAAGGAAGTAAAATGTGAAAAAAATATTTCTACATCCCATGGCCTTTCCCAACCATTTAAATTTTTCTCTTACAGGTCTAACACTTCCGAAAAACCAATACAACGCCCACCCGGAACTATATATAAAGCTAAACGAACCGTTCACTGGGTACTTATACGTACGAAAATCCCTATTGATTTACCTGGTTTTACAAGGAAATAAAATGTGAAAAAAATATTTCTACATCCCATGGCCTTTCCCAACCATTTAAATTTTTCTCTTACATGTCTAACACTACCGAAAAACCAATACAACTCCCACCCGGAACAATATATAAAGCTAAACGAACCGTTCACTGGGTAATTATCCGTACGAAAATCCCTATTGATTTACCTGTTTTTACAAGGAAATAAAATGTTATTTTTCTCTTACATGTCTAACACTTCCGAAAAACCAATACAACGCCCACCCGGAACAATATATAAAGCTAAACGAACCGTTCACTGGGTACTTATCCGTACGAAAATCCCTATTGATTTACCTGTTTTTACAAGGAAATAAAATATGAAAAAAATATTTCTACATCCCCTGGCCTTTCCCAACCATTTAAATTTTTCTCTTACATGTCTAACACTTCCGAAAAACCAATACAACGCCCACCCGGAACAATACATAAAGCTAAACGAACCGTTCACTGGGTACTTATACGTACGAAAATCCCTATTGATTTACCTGTTTTTACAAGGAAATAAAATGTGAAAAAATATTTCTACATCCCATGGCCTTTCCCAACCATTTAAATTTTTCTCTTACATGTCTAACACTTCCGAAAAACCAATACAACGCCCACCCAGAACAATGTATAAAGCTAAACGAACCGTTCACTGGGTACTTATCCGTGCGAAAAGCCCTATTGATTTACCTGTTTTTACAAGGAAGTAAAATGTGAAAAAAATATTTCTACATCCCATGGCCATTCCCAACCATTTAAATTTTTCTCTTACAGGTCTAACACTTCTGAAAAACCAATACAACGGCCACCCGGAACAATGTATAAAGCTAAACGAACCGTTCACTGGGTACTTATCCGTACGAAAATCCCTATTGATTTACCTGTTTTTACAACGATGTAAAATGTGAAAAAAATATTTCTACATCCCATGGCCTTTCCCAACCATTTAAATTTTTCTCTTACAGGTCTAACACTTCCGAAAAACCAATACAACGCCCACCCGGAACAATATATAAAGCTAAACGAACCGTTCACTGGGTACTTATCCGTACGAAAATCCCTATTGATTTACCTGTTTTTACAAGGAAATAAAATGTGAAAAAAATATTTCTACATCCCATGGCCTTTCCCAACCATTTAAATTTTTCTCTTACATGTCTAACACTTCCGAAAAACCAATACAACGCCCACCCGGAACAATATATAAAGCTAAACGAACCGTTCACTGGGTACTTATCCGTACGAAAATCCCTATTGATTTACCTGTTTTTACAAGGAAATAAAATATGAAAAAAATATTTCTACATCCCCTGGCCTTTCCCAACCATTTAAATTTTTCTCTTACATGTCTAACACTTCCGAAAAACCAATACAACGCCCACCCGGAACAATACATAAAGCTAAAGGAACCGTTCACTGGGTACTTATACGTACGAAAATCCCTATTGATTTACCTGTTTTTACAAGGAAATAAAATGTGAAAAAATATTTCTACATCCCATGGCCTTTCCCAACCATTTAAATTTTTCTCTTACATGTCTAACACTTCCGAAAAACCAATACAACGCCCACCCGGAACAATGTATAAAGCTAAACGAACCGTTCACTGGGTACTTATCCGTGCGAAAAGCCCTATTGATTTACCTGCTTTTACAAGGAAGTAAAATGTGAAAAAAATATTTCTACATCCCATGGCCATTCCCAACCATTTAAATTTTTCTCTTACAGGTCTAACACTTCTGAAAAACCAATACAACGGCCACCCGGAACAATGTATAAAGCTAAACGAACAGTTCACTGGGTACTTATCCGTACGAAAATCCCTATTGATTTACCTGTTTTTACAACGATGTAAAATGTGAAAAAAATATTTCTACATCCCATGGCCTTTCCCAACCATTTAAATTTTTCTCTTACATGTCTAACACTTCCGAAAAACCAATACAACGCCCTCCCGGAACAATATATAAAGCTAAACGAACCGTTCACTGGGTACTTATACGTACGAAAATCCCTATTGATTTACCTGTTTTTACAAGGAAATAAAATGTGAAAAAAATATTTCTACATCCCATGGCCTTTCCCAACCATTTAAATTTTTCTCTTACAGGTCTAACAGTTGCGAAAAACCAATACAACACCCACCCGGAAAAATATATACATCTAAACGAACCGTTTACTGGGTACTAATCCATACGAAAATCCCTATTGATTTACCTGTTTTTACAAGGAAATAAAATGTGAAAAAAATATTTCTACATCCCATGGCCTTTCCCAACCATTTAAATTTTTCTCTTACAGGTCTAACACTTCCGAAAAACCAATACAACGCCCACCCGGAAGAATATATAAAGCTAAACGAACCGTTCACTGGGTACTTATCCATACGAAAATCTCTATTGATTTACCTGTTTTTACAAGGAAATAAAATGTGAAAAAAATATTTCTACATCCCATGGCCTTTCCCAACCATTTAAATTTTTCTCTTACATGTCTAACACTTCCGAAAAACCAATACAACGCCCACCCGGAACAATATATAAAGCTAAACGAACCGTTCACTGGGTACTTATCCGTACGAAAATCCCTATTGATTTACCTGTTTTTACAAGGAGATAAAATGTGAAAAAAATATTTCTACATCCCATGGCCTTTCCCAACCATTTAAATTTTTCTCTTACAGGTCTAACACTTCCGAAAAACCAATACAACGCCCACCCGGAACAATATATAAAGCTAAACGAAGCGTTCACTGGGTACTTATCCGTACGAAAATCCCTATTGATTTACCTGTTTTTACAAGGAAATAAAATGTGAAAAAAATATTTCTACATCCCATGGCCTTTCCCAACCATTTAAATTTTTCTCTTACAGGTCTAACACTTCCGAAAAACCAATACAACGGCCACCCGGAACAATATATAAAGCTAAACGAACCGTTCACTGGGTACTTATACGTACGAAAATCCCTATTGATTTACCTGTTTTTACAAGGAAGTAAAATGTGAAAAAAATATTTCTACATCCCATGGCCTTTCCCAACCATTTAAATTTTTCTCTTACAGGTCTAACACTTCCGAAAAACCAATACAACGCCCACCCGGAACTATATATAAAGCTAAACGAACCGTTCACTGGGTACTTATACGTACGAAAATCCCTATTGATTTACCTGGTTTTACAAGGAAATAAAATGTGAAAAAAATATTTCTACATCCCATGGCCTTTCCCAACCATTTAAATTTTTCTCTTACATGTCTAACACTACCGAAAAACCAATACAACTCCCACCCGGAACAATATATAAAGCTAAACGAACCGTTCACTGGGTAATTATCCGTACGAAAATCCCTATTGATTTACCTGTTTTTACAAGGAAATAAAATGTTATTTTTCTCTTACATGTCTAACACTTCCGAAAAACCAATACAACGCCCACCCGGAACAATATATAAAGCTAAACGAACCGTTCACTGGGTACTTATCCGTACGAAAATCCCTATTGATTTACCTGTTTTTACAAGGAAATAAAATATGAAAAAAATATTTCTACATCCCCTGGCCTTTCCCAACCATTTAAATTTTTCTCTTACATGTCTAACACTTCCGAAAAACCAATACAACGCCCACCCGGAACAATACATAAAGCTAAACGAACCGTTCACTGGGTACTTATACGTACGAAAATCCCTATTGATTTACCTGTTTTTACAAGGAAATAAAATGTGAAAAAATATTTCTACATCCCATGGCCTTTCCCAACCATTTAAATTTTTCTCTTACATGTCTAACACTTCCGAAAAACCAATACAACGCCCACCCAGAACAATGTATAAAGCTAAACGAACCGTTCACTGGGTACTTATCCGTGCGAAAAGCCCTATTGATTTACCTGTTTTTACAAGGAAGTAAAATGTGAAAAAAATATTTCTACATCCCATGGCCATTCCCAACCATTTAAATTTTTCTCTTACAGGTCTAACACTTCTGAAAAACCAATACAACGGCCACCCGGAACAATGTATAAAGCTAAACGAACCGTTCACTGGGTACTTATCCGTACGAAAATCCCTATTGATTTACCTGTTTTTACAACGATGTAAAATGTGAAAAAAATATTTCTACATCCCATGGCCTTTCCCAACCATTTAAATTTTTCTCTTACAGGTCTAACACTTCCGAAAAACCAATACAACGCCCACCCGGAACAATATATAAAGCTAAACGAACCGTTCACTGGGTACTTATCCGTACGAAAATCCCTATTGATTTACCTGTTTTTACAAGGAAATAAAATGTGAAAAAAATATTTCTACATCCCATGGCCTTTCCCAACCATTTAAATTTTTCTCTTACATGTCTAACACTTCCGAAAAACCAATACAACGCCCACCCGGAACAATATATAAAGCTAAACGAACCGTTCACTGGGTACTTATCCGTACGAAAATCCCTATTGATTTACCTGTTTTTACAAGGAAATAAAATATGAAAAAAATATTTCTACATCCCCTGGCCTTTCCCAACCATTTAAATTTTTCTCTTACATGTCTAACACTTCCGAAAAACCAATACAACGCCCACCCGGAACAATACATAAAGCTAAAGGAACCGTTCACTGGGTACTTATACGTACGAAAATCCCTATTGATTTACCTGTTTTTACAAGGAAATAAAATGTGAAAAAATATTTCTACATCCCATGGCCTTTCCCAACCATTTAAATTTTTCTCTTACATGTCTAACACTTCCGAAAAACCAATACAACGCCCACCCGGAACAATGTATAAAGCTAAACGAACCGTTCACTGGGTACTTATCCGTGCGAAAAGCCCTATTGATTTACCTGCTTTTACAAGGAAGTAAAATGTGAAAAAAATATTTCTACATCCCATGGCCATTCCCAACCATTTAAATTTTTCTCTTACAGGTCTAACACTTCTGAAAAACCAATACAACGGCCACCCGGAACAATGTATAAAGCTAAACGAACAGTTCACTGGGTACTTATCCGTACGAAAATCCCTATTGATTTACCTGTTTTTACAACGATGTAAAATGTGAAAAAAATATTTCTACATCCCATGGCCTTTCCCAACCATTTAAATTTTTCTCTTACATGTCTAACACTTCCGAAAAACCAATACAACGCCCTCCCGGAACAATATATAAAGCTAAACGAACCGTTCACTGGGTACTTATACGTACGAAAATCCCTATTGATTTACCTGTTTTTACAAGGAAATAAAATGTGAAAAAAATATTTCTACATCCCATGGCCTTTCCCAACCATTTAAATTTTTCTCTTACAGGTCTAACAGTTGCGAAAAACCAATACAACACCCACCCGGAAAAATATATACATCTAAACGAACCGTTTACTGGGTACTAATCCATACGAAAATCCCTATTGATTTACCTGTTTTTACAAGGAAATAAAATGTGAAAAAAATATTTCTACATCCCATGGCCTTTCCCAACCATTTAAATTTTTCTCTTACAGGTCTAACACTTCCGAAAAACCAATACAACGCCCACCCGGAAGAATATATAAAGCTAAACGAACCGTTCACTGGGTACTTATCCATACGAAAATCTCTATTGATTTACCTGTTTTTACAAGGAAATAAAATGTGAAAAAAATATTTCTACATCCCATGGCCTTTCCCAACCATTTAAATTTTTCTCTTACATGTCTAACACTTCCGAAAAACCAATACAACGCCCACCCGGAACAATATATAAAGCTAAACGAACCGTTCACTGGGTACTTATCCGTACGAAAATCCCTATTGATTTACCTGTTTTTACAAGGAGATAAAATGTGAAAAAAATATTTCTACATCCCATGGCCTTTCCCAACCATTTAAATTTTTCTCTTACAGGTCTAACACTTCCGAAAAACCAATACAACGCCCACCCGGAACAATATATAAAGCTAAACGAAGCGTTCACTGGGTACTTATCCGTACGAAAATCCCTATTGATTTACCTGTTTTTACAAGGAAATAAAATGTGAAAAAAATATTTCTACATCCCATGGCCTTTCCCAACCATTTAAATTTTTCTCTTACAGGTCTAACACTTCCGAAAAACCAATACAACACCCACCCGGAAGAATATATAAAGGTAAACGAACCGTTCACTGGGTACTTATCCATACGAAAATCTCTATTGATTTACCTGTTTTTACAAGGAAATAAAATGTGAAAAAAATATTTCTACATCCCATGGCCTTTCCCAACCATTTAAATTTTTCTCTTACAGGTCTAACACTACCGAAAAACCAATACAACTCCCACCCGGAACAATATATAAAGCTAAACGAACCGTTCACTGGGTAATTATCCGTACGAAAATCCCTATTGATTTACCTGTTTTTACAAGGAAATAAAATGTGAAAAAAATATTTCTACATCCCATGGCCATTCCCAACCATTTAAATTTTTCTCTTACAGGTCTAACACTTCTGAAAAACCAATACAACGGCCACCCGGAACAATATATAAAGCTAAACGAACCGTTCACTGGGTACTTATCCGTACGAAAATCCCTATTGATTTACCTGTTTTTACAAGGAAGTAAAATGTGAAAAAAATATTTGTACTTCCCATGGCCTTTCCCAACCATTTAAATTTTTCTCTTACAGGTCTAACACTTCCGAAAAACCAATACAACGCCCACCCGGAACTATATATAAAGCTAAACGAACCGTTCACTCGGTACTTATACGTACGAAAATCCCTATTGATTTACCTGTTTTTACAAGGAAATAAAATGTGAAAAAAATATTTCTACATCCCATGGCCTTTCCCAACCATTTAAATTTTTCTCTTACAGGTCTAACACTTCCGAAAAACCAATACAACGCCCACCCGGAACAATATATAAAGCTAAACGAACCGTTCACTGGGTACTTATCCGTACGAAAATCTCTATTGATTTACCTGTTTTTACAAGGAAATAAAATGTGAAAAAAATATTTCTACATCCCATGGCCTTTCCCAACCATTTAAATTTTTCTCTTACAGGTATAACACTTCCGAAAAACCAATACAACGCCCACCCGGAACAATATATAAAGCTAAACGAACCGTTCACTGGGTACTTATCCGTACGAAAATCCCTATTGATTTACCTGTTTTTACAAGGAGATAAAATGTGAAAAAAATATTTCTACATCCCATGGCCTTTCCCAACCATTTAAATTTTTCTCTTACAGGTCTAACACTTCCGAAAAACCAATACAACGCCCACCCGGAACAATATATAAAGCTAAACGAAGCGTTCACTGGGTACTTATCCGTACGAAAATCCCTATTGATTTACCTGTTTTTACAAGGAAATAAAATGTGAAAAAAATATTTCTACATCCCATGGCCTTTCCCAACCATTTAAATTTTTCTCTTACAGGTCTAACACTTCCGAAAAACCAATACAACGCCCACCCGGAAGAATATATAAAGCTAAACGAACCGTTCACTGGGTACTTATCCATACGAAAATCTCTATTGATTTACCTGTTTTTACAAGGAAATAAAATGTGAAAAAAATATTTCTACATCCCATGGCCTTTCCCAACCATTTAAATTTTTCTCTTACAGGTCTAACACTACCGAAAAACCAATACAACTCCCACCCGGAACAATATATAAAGCTAAACGAACCGTTCACTGGGTAATTATCCGTACGAAAATCCCTATTGATTTACCTGTTTTTACAAGGAAATAAAATGTGAAAAAAATATTTCTACATCCCATGGCCATTCCCAACCATTTAAATTTTTCTCTTACAGGTCTAACACTTCTGAAAAACCAATACAACGGCCACCCGGAACAATGTATAAAGCTAAACGAACCGTTCACTGGGTACTTATCCGTACGAAAATCCCTATTGATTTACCTGTTTTTACAAGGAAGTAAAATGTGAAAAAAATATTTCTACATCCCATGGCCTTTCCCAACCATTTAAATTTTTCTCTTACAGGTCTAACACTTCCGAAAAACCAATACAACGCCCACCCGGAACTATATATAAAGCTAAACGAACCGTTCACTGGGTACTTATACGTACGAAAATCCCTATTGATTTACCTGTTTTTACAAGGAAATAAAATGTGAAAAAAATATTTCTACATCCCATGGCCTTTCCCAACCATTTAAATTTTTCTCTTACAGGTCTAACGCTTCCGAAAAACCAATACAACGCCCACCCGGAAGAATATATAAAGCTAAACGAACCGTTCACTGGGTACTTATCCATACGAAAATCTCTATTGATTTACCTGTTTTTACAAGGAAATAAAATGTGAAAAAAATATTTCTACATCCCATGGCCTTTCCCAACCATTTAAATTTTTCTCTTACAGGTCTAACACTACCGAAAAACCAATACAACTCCCACCCGGAACAATATATAAATCTAAACGAACCGTTCACTGGGTAATTATCCGTACGAAAATCCCTATTGATTTACCTGTTTTTACAAGGAAATAAAATGTGAAAAAAATATTTCTACATCCCATGGCCATTCCCAACCATTTAAATTTTTCTCTTACAGGTCTAACACTTCTGAAAAACCAATACAACGGCCACCCGGAACAATGTATAAGGCTAAACGAACCGTTCACTGGGTACTTATCCGTACGAAAATCCCTATTGATTTACCTGTTTTTACAAGGAAGTAAAATGTGAAAAAAATATTTCTACATCCCATGGCCTTTCCCAACCATTTAAATTTTTCTCTTACAGGTCTAACACTTCCGAAAAACCAATACAACGCCCACCCGGAACTATATATAAAGCTAAACGAACCGTTCACTGGGTACTTATACGTACGAAAATCCCTATTGATTTACCTGTTTTTACAAGGAAATAAAATGTGAAAAAAATATTTCTACATCCCATGGCCTTTCCCAACCATTTAAATTTTTCTCTTACAGGTCTAACGCTTCCGAAAAACCAATACAACGCCCACCCGGAACAATATATAAAGCTAAACAAACCGTTCACTGGGTACTTATCCGTACGAAAATCCCTATTGATTTACCTGTTTTTACAAGGAAATAAAATGTGAAAAAAATATTTCTACATCCCATGGCCTTTCCCAACCATTTAAATTTTTCTCTTACATGTCTAACACTACCGAAAAACCAATACAACTCCCACCCGGAACAATATATAAAGCTAAACGAACCGTTCACTGGGTAATTATCCGTACGAAAATCCCTATTGATTTACCTGTTTTTACAAGGAAATAAAATGTGAAAAAAATATTTCTACATCCCATGGCCATTCCCAACCATTTAAATTTTTCTCTTACAGGTCTAACACTTCCGAAAAACCAATACAACGCCCACCCGGAACAATATATAAAGCTAAACAAACCGTTCACTGGGTACTTATCCGTACGAAAATCCCTATTGATTTACCTGTTTTTACAAGGAAATAAAATGTGAAAAAAATATTTCTACATCCCATGGCCTTTCCCAACCATTTAAATTTTTCTCTTACAGGTCTAACGCTTCCGAAAAACCAATACAACGCCCACCCGGAACAATATATAAAGCTAAACAAACCGTTCACTGGGTACTTATCCGTACGAAAATCCCTATTGATTTACCTGTTTTTACAAGGAAATAAAATGTGAAAAAAATATTTCTACATCCCATGGCCTTTCCCAACCATTTAAATTTTTCTCTTACATGTCTAACACTACCGAAAAACCAATACAACTCCCACCCGGAACAATATATAAAGCTAAACGAACCGTTCACTGGGTAATTATCCGTACGAAAATCCCTATTGATTTACCTGTTTTTACAAGGAAATAAAATGTGAAAAAAATATTTCTACATCCCATGGCCATTCCCAACCATTTAAATTTTTCTCTTACAGGTCTAACACTTCCGAAAAACCAATACAACGCCCACCCGGAAGAATATATAAAGCTAAACGAACCGTTCACTGGGTACTTATCCATACGAAAATCTCTATTGATTTACCTGTTTTTACAAGGAAATAAAATGTGAAAAAAATATTTCTACATCCCATGGCCTTTCCCAACCATTTAAATTTTTCTCTTACAGGTCTAACACTACCGAAAAACCAATACAACACCCACCCGGAACAATATATAAAGCTAAACGAACCGTTCACTGGGTAATTATCCGTACGAAAATCCCTATTGATTTACCTGTTTTTACAAGGAAATAAAATGTGAAAAAAATATTTCTACATCCCATGGCCATTCCCAACCATTTAAATTTTTCTCTTACAGGTCTAACACTTCTGAAAAACCAATACAACGGCCACCCGGAACAATGTATAAAGCTAAACGAACCGTTCACTGGGTACTTATCCGTACGAAAATCCCTATTGATTTACCTGTTTTTACAAGGAAGTAAAATGTGAAAAAAATATTTCTACATCCCATGGCCTTTCCCAACCATTTAAATTTTTCTCTTACAGGTCTAACACTTCCGAAAAACCAATACAACGCCCACCCGGAACTATATATAAAGCTAAACGAACCGTTCACTGGGTACTTATACGTACGAAAATCCCTATTGATTTACCTGTTTTTACAAGGAAATAAAATGTGAAAAAAATATTTCTACATCCCATGGCCTTTCCCAACCATTTAAATTTTTCTCTTACATGTCTAACACTACCGAAAAACCAATACAACTCCCACCCGGAACAATATATAAAGCTAAACGAACCGTTCACTGGGTAATTATCCGTACGAAAATCCCTATTGATTTACCTGTTTTTACAAGGAAATAAAATGTTATTTTTCTCTTACATGTCTAACACTTCCGAAAAACCAATACAACGCCCACCCGGAACAATATATAAAGCTAAACGAACCGTTCACTGGGTACTTATCCGTACGAAAATCCCTATTGATTTACCTGTTTTTACAAGGAAATAAAATATGAAAAAAATATTTCTACATCCCCTGGCCTTTCCCAACCATTTAAATTTTTCTCTTACATGTCTAACACTTCCGAAAAACCAATACAACGCCCACCCGGAACAATACATAAAGCTAAACGAACCGTTCACTGGGTACTTATACGTACGAAAATCCCTATTGATTTACCTGTTTTTACAAGGAAATAAAATGTGAAAAAATATTTCTACATCCCATGGCCTTTCCCAACCATTTAAATTTTTCTCTTACATGTCTAACACTTCCGAAAAACCAATACAACGCCCACCCAGAACAATGTATAAAGCTAAACGAACCGTTCACTGGGTACTTATCCGTGCGAAAAGCCCTATTGATTTACCTGTTTTTACAAGGAAGTAAAATGTGAAAAAAATATTTCTACATCCCATGGCCATTCCCAACCATTTAAATTTTTCTCTTACAGGTCTAACACTTCTGAAAAACCAATACAACGGCCACCCGGAACAATGTATAAAGCTAAACGAACCGTTCACTGGGTACTTATCCGTACGAAAATCCCTATTGATTTACCTGTTTTTACAACGATGTAAAATGTGAAAAAAATATTTCTACATCCCATGGCCTTTCCCAACCATTTAAATTTTTCTCTTACAGGTCTAACACTTCCGAAAAACCAATACAACGCCCACCCGGAACAATATATAAAGCTAAACGAACCGTTCACTGGGTACTTATCCGTACGAAAATCCCTATTGATTTACCTGTTTTTACAAGGAAATAAAATGTGAAAAAAATATTTCTACATCCCATGGCCTTTCCCAACCATTTAAATTTTTCTCTTACATGTCTAACACTTCCGAAAAACCAATACAACGCCCACCCGGAACAATATATAAAGCTAAACGAACCGTTCACTGGGTACTTATCCGTACGAAAATCCCTATTGATTTACCTGTTTTTACAAGGAAATAAAATATGAAAAAAATATTTCTACATCCCCTGGCCTTTCCCAACCATTTAAATTTTTCTTTTACATGTCTAACACTTCCGAAAAACCAATACAACGCCCACCCGGAACAATACATAAAGCTAAACGAACCGTTCACTGGGTACTTATACGTACGAAAATCCCTATTGATTTACCTGTTTTTACAAGGAAATAAAATGTGAAAAAATATTTCTACATCCCATGGCCTTTCCCAACCATTTAAATTTTTCTCTTACAGGTCTAACACTTCCGAAAAACCAATACAACGCCCACCCGGAACAATGTATAAAGCTAAACGAACCGTTCACTGGGTACTTATCCGTGCGAAAAGCCCTATTGATTTACCTGTTTTTACAAGGAAGTAAAATGTGAAAAAAATATTTCTACATCCCATGGCCTTTTCCAGCCATTTAAATTTTTCTCTTACAGGTCTAACACTTCCGAAAAACCAATACAACGCCTACTCGGAACAATATATAAAGCTAAACGAACAGTTCACTTGGTACTTATCCGTACGAAAAGCCCTATTGATTTACCTGTTTTTACAAGGAAGTAAAATGTGAAAAAAATATTTCTACATCCCATGGCCTTTCCCAACCATTTAAATTTTTCTCTTACAGGTCTAACACTTCCGAAAAACCAATACAACTCCCACCCGGAACAATATATAAAGCTAAACGAACCGTTCACTGGGTACTTATCCGTACGAAAATCTCTATTGATTTACCTGTTTTTACAAGGAAATAAAATGTGAAAAAAATATTTCTACATCCCATGGCCATTCCCAACCATTTAAATTTTTCTCTTACAGGTCTAACACTTCTGAAAAACCAATACAACGGCCACCCGGAACAATGTATAAAGCTAAACGAACCGTTCACTTGGTACTTATCCGTACGAAAATCCCTATTGATTTACCTGTTTTTACAACGAAGTAAAATGTGAAAAAAATATTTCTACATCCCATGGCCTTTCCCAACCATTTAAATTTTTCTCTTACATGTCTAACACTTCCGAAAAACCAATACAACGCCCACCCGGAAAAATATATAAAGCTAAACGAACCGTTCACTGGGTACTTATACGTACGAAAATCCCTATTGATTTACCTGTTTTTACAAGGAAATAAAATGTGAAAAAAATATTTCTACATCCCATGGCCTTTCCCAACCATTTAAATTTTTCTCTTACAGGTCTAACAGTTGCGAAAAACCAATACAACACCCACCCGGAAAAATATATACATCTAAACGAACCGTTTACTGGGTACTAATCCATACGAAAATCCCTATTGATTTACCTGTTTTTACAAGGAAATAAAATGTGAAAAAAATATTTCTACATCCCATGGCCTTTCCCAACCATTTAAATTTTTCTCTTACAGGTCTAACACTTCCGAAAAACCAATACAACGCCCACCTGGAACAATATATAAAGCTAAACGAACCGTTCACTGGGTACTTATCCGTACGAAAATCCCTGTTGATTTACCTGTTTTTACAAGGAAGTAAAATGTGAAAAAAATATTTCTACATCCCATGGCCTTTCCCAACCATTTAAATTTTTCTCTTACAGGTCTAACACTTCCGAAAAACCAATACAACGCCCACCCGGAACAATATATAAAGCTAAACGAACCGTTCACTGGGTACTTATACGTACGAAAATCCCTATTGATTTACCTGTTTTTACAAGGAAATAAAATGTGAAAAAAATATTTCTACATCCCATGGCCTTTCCCAACCATTTAAATTTTTCTCTTACAGGTCTAACGCTTCCGAAAAACCAATACAACGCCCACCCGGAACAATATATAAAGCTAAACAAACGGTTCACTGGGTACTTATCCGTACGAAAATCCCTATTGATTTACCTGTTTTTACAAGGAAATAAAATGTGAAAAAAATATTTCTACATCCCATGGCCTTTCCCAACCATTTAAACTTTTCTCTTACAGGTCTAACACTTCCGAAAAACCAATACAATGCCCTCCCGGAACAATATATAAAGCTAAACGAACCGTTCACTGGGTACTTATCCGTACGAAAATTCTATTGATTTACCTGTTTTTACAAGGAAGTAAAATGTGAAAAAAATATTTCTACATCCCATGGCCTTTCCCAACCATATAGATTTTTCTCTTACATGTCTAACACTTCAGAAAAACCAATACAACGCCCACCCGGAACAATATATAAAGCTAAACGAACCGTTCACTGGGTACTTATCCGTACGAAAATCCCTATTGATTTACCTGTTTTTACAAGGAAATAAAATGTGAAAAAAATATTTCTACATCCCATGGCCATTCCCAACCATTTAAATTTTTCTCTTACAGGTCTAACACTTCTGAAAAACCAATACAACGGCCACTCGGAACAATGTATAAAGCTAAACGAACCGTTCACTGGGTACTTATCCGTACGAAAATCCCTATTGATTTACCTGTTTTTACAAGGAAGTAAAATGTGAAAAAAATATTTCTACATCCCATGGCCTTTCCCAACCATTTAAATTTTTCTCTTACATGTCTAACACTTCCGAAAAACCAATACAACGCCCACCCGGAACAATATATAAAGCTAAACGAACCGTTCACTGGGTACTTATACGTACGAAAATCCCTATTGATTTACCTGTTTTTACAAGGAAATAAAATGTGAAAAAAATATTTCTACATCCCATGGCCTTTCCCAACCATTTAAACTTTTCTCTTACAGGTCTAACACTTCCGAAAAACCAATACAATGCCCTCCCGGAACAATATATAAAGCTAAACGAACCGTTCACTGGGTACTTATCCGTACGAAAATTCTATTGATTTACCTGTTTTTACAAGGAAGTAAAATGTGAAAAAAATATTTCTACATCCCATGGCCTTTCCCAACCATTTAGATTTTTCTCTTACATGTCTAACACTTCCGAAAAACCAATACAACGCCCACCCGGAACAATATATAAAGCTAAACGAACCGTTCACTGGGTACTTATCCGTACGAAAATCCCTATTGATTTACCTGTTTTTACAAGGAAATAAAATGTGAAAAAAATATTTCTACATCCCATGGCCATTCCCAACCATTTAAATTTTTCTCTTACAGGTCTAACACTTCTGAAAAACCAATACAACGGCCACTCGGAACAATGTATAAAGCTAAACGAACCGTTCACTGGGTACTTATCCGTACGAAAATCCCTATTGATTTACCTGTTTTTACAAGGAAGTAAAATGTGAAAAAAATATTTCTACATCCCATGGCCTTTCCCAACCATTTAAATTTTTCTCTTACATCTCTAACACTTCCGAAAAACCGATACAACGCCCACCCGGAACAATATATAAAGCTAAACGAACCGTTCACTGGGTACTTATACGTACGAAAATCCCTATTGATTTACCTGTTTTTACAAGGAAGTAAAATGTGAAAAAAATATTTCTACATCCCATGGCCTTTCCCAGCCATTTAAATTTTTCTCTTACAGGTCTAACACTTCCGAAAAACCAATACAACGCCCACCCGGAACAATATATAAAGCTAATCGAACCGTTCACTGGGTACTTATCCGTACGAAAATCCCTATTGATTTACCGGTTTTACAAGGAAATAAAATGTGAAAAAAATATTTCTACATCCCATGGCCATTCCCAACCATTTAAACTTTTCTCTTACAGGTCTAACACTTCCGAAAAACCAATATAACGGCCACCCGGAACAATATATAAAGCTAAACGAACCGTTCACTGGGCACTTATCCGTACAAAAATCCCTATTGATTTTCCTGTATTTAAAAGGAAATAAAATGTGAAAAAAATATTTCTACATCCCATGGCCTTTCCCAACCATTTAAATATTTATCTTACAGGTCTAACACTACCGAAAAACCGATACAACTCCCACCCGGAACAATATATAAAGCTAAACGAACCGTTCACTGGGTACTTATCCGTACGAAAATCCCTATTGATTTACCTGTTTTTACAAGGAAATAAAATGTGAAAAAAATATTTCTACATCCCATGGCCTTTCCCAACCATTTAAACGTTTCTCTTACAGGTCTAACACTTCCGAAAAACCAATACAACGCCCTCCCGGAACAATATATAAAGCTAAACGGACCGTTCACTGGGTAATTATCCATACAAAAAGCCCTATTGATTTACCTGTTTTTACAAGGAAGTAAAATGTGAAAAAAATATTTCTACATCCCATGGCCTTTCCCAGCCATGTAAATTTTTCTCTTACAGGTCTAACGCTTCCGAAAAACCAATACAACGCCCACCCGGAACAATATATAAAGCTAAACGAACCGTTCACTTTGTACTTATCCGTACGAAAATCCCTATTGATTTACCTGTTTTTACAATGAAATAAAATGTGAAAAAAATATTTCTACATCCCATGGCCATTCCCAACCATTTAAATTTTTCGCTTACAGGTCTAACACTTCTGAAAAACCAATACAACGGCCACCCGGAACAATGTATAAAGCTAAACGAACCGTTCACTGGGTACTTATCCGTACGAAAATCCCTATTGATTTACCTGTTTTTACAAGGAAATAAAATGTGAAAAAAATATTTCTATATCCCATGGCCTTTCCCAACCATTTAAATTTTTCTCTTACATGTCTAACACTTCCGAAAAACCAATACAACGCCCACCCGGAACAATATATAAAGCTAAACGAACCATTCATTGGTTACTTATCCTTACAAAAATCCCTATTGATTTACCTGTTTTTACAAGGAAATAAAATGTGAAAAAAATATTTCTACATCCCATGGCCATTCCCAACCATTTAAATTTTTCTCTTACAGGTCTAACACTTCTGAAAAACCAATACAACGGCCATCCGGAACAATGTATAAAGCTAAACGAACCGTTCACTGGGTACTTATCCGTACGAAAATCCCTATTGATTTACCTATTTTTACAACGAAGTAAAATGTGAAAAAAATATTTCTACATCCCATGGCCTTTCCCAACCATTTAAATTTTTCTCTTACATGTCTAACACTTCCGAAAAACCAATACAACGCCCACCCGGAACAATATATAAAGCTAAACGAACCGTTTACTGGGTACTTATACGTACGAAAATCCCTATTGATTTACCTGTTTTTACAAGGAAATAAAATGTGAAAAAAATATTTCTACATCCCATGGCCTTTCCCAACCATTTAAACGTTTCTCTTACAGGTCTAACACTTCCGAAAAACCAATACAACGCCCTCCCGGAACAATATATAAAGCTAAACGGACCGTTCACTGGGTAATTATCCATACAAAAAGCCCTATTGATTTACCTGTTTTTACAAGGAAGTAAAATGTGAAAAAAATATTTCTACATCCCATGGCCTTTCCCAGCCATGTAAATTTTTCTCTTACAGGTCTAACGCTTCCGAAAAACCAATACAACGCCCACCCGGAACAATATATAAAGCTAAACGAACCGTTCACTGGGTACTTATCCGTACGAAAATCCCTATTGATTTACCTGTTTTTACAAGGAAATAAAATGTGAAAAAAATATTTCTACATCCCATGGCCATTCCCAACCATTTAAATTTTTCGCTTACAGGTCTAACACTTCTGAAAAACCAATACAACGGCCACCCGGAACAATGTATAAAGCTAAACGAACCGTTCACTGGGTACTTATCCGTACGAAAATCCCTATTGATTTACCTGTTTTTACAAGGAAATAAAATGTGAAAAAAATATTTCTATATCCCATGGCCTTTCCCAACCATTTAAATTTTTCTCTTACATGTCTAACACTTCCGAAAAACCAATACAACGCCCACCCGGAACAATATATAAAGCTAAACGAACCATTCATTGGTTACTTATCCGTAAAAAAATCCCTATTGATTTACCTGTTTTTACAAGGAAATAAAATGTGAAAAAAATATTTCTACATCCCATGGCCATTCCCAACCATTTAAATTTTTCTCTTACAGGTCTAACACTTCTGAAAAACCAATACAACGGCCATCCGGAACAATGTATAAAGCTAAACGAACCGTTCACTGGGTACTTATCCGTACGAAAATCCCTATTGATTTACCTATTTTTACAACGAAGTAAAATGTGAAAAAAATATTTCTACATCCCATGGCCTTTCCCAACCATTTAAATTTTTCTCTTACATGTCTAACACTTCCGAAAAACCAATACAACGCCCACCCGGAACAATATATAAAGCTAAACGAACCGTTTACTGGGTACTTATACGTACGAAAATCCCTATTGATTTACCTGTTTTTACAAGGAAATAAAATGTGAAAAAAATATTTCTACATCCCATGGCCTTTCCCAACCATTTAAACTTTTCTCTTACAGGTCTAACACTTCCGAAAAACCAATACAATGCCCTCCCGGAACAATATATAAAGCTAAACGAACCGTTCACTGGGTACTTATCCGTACGAAAATTCTATTGATTTACCTGTTTTTACAAGGAAGTAAAATGTGAAAAAAATATTTCTACATCCCATGGCCTTTCCCAACCATTTAGATTTTTCTCTTACATGTCTAACACTTCCGAAAAACCAATACAACGCCCACCCGGAACAATATATAAAGCTAAACGAACCGTTCACTGGGTACTTATCCGTACGAAAATCCCTATTGATTTACCTGTTTTTACAAGGAAATAAAATGTGAAAAAAATATTTCTACATCCCATGGCCATTCCCAACCATTTAAATTATTCTCTTACAGGTCTAACACTTCTGAAAAACCAATACAACGGCCACTCGGAACAATGTATAAAGCTAAACGAACCGTTCACTGGGTACTTATCCGTACGAAAATCCCTATTGATTTACCTGTTTTTACAAGGAAGTAAAATGTGAAAAAAATATTTCTACATCCCATGGCCTTTCCCAACCATTTAAATTTTTCTCTTACATGTCTAACACTTCTGAAAAACCGATACAACGCCCACCCGGAACAATATATAAAGCTAAACGAACCGTTCACTGGGTACTTATACGTACGAAAATCCCTATTGATTTACCTGTTTTTACAAGGAAATAAAATGTGAAAAAAATATTTCTACATCCCATGGCCTTTCCCAACCATTTAAATTTTTCTCTTACAGGTCTAACGCTTCCGAAAAACCAATACAACGCCCACCCGGAACAATATATAAAGCTAAACAAACGGTTCACTGGGTACTTATCCGTACGAAAATCCCTATTGATTTACCTGTTTTTACAAGGAAATAAAATGTGAAAAAAATATTTCTACATCCCATGGCCATTCCCAACCATTTAAATATTTCTCTTACAGGTCTAACACTTCTGAAAAACCAATACAACGGCCACCCGGAACAATGTATAAAGCTAAACGAACCGTTCACTGGGTACTTATCCGTACGAAAATCCCTAATGATTTACCTGTTTTTACAACGAAGTAAAATGTGAAAAAAATATTTCTACATCCCATGGCCTTTCCCAACCATTTAAATTTTTCTCTTACATGTCTAACACTTCCGAAAAACCAATACAACGCCCACCCGGAACAATATATAAAGCTAAACGAACCGTTCACTGGGTACTTATACGTACGAAAATCCCTATTGATTTACCTGTTTTTACAAGGAAATAAAATGTGAAAAAAATATTTCTACATCCCATGGCCTTTCCCAACCATTTAAACTTTTCTCTTACAGGTCTAACACTTCCGAAAAACCAATACAATGCCCTCCCGGAACAATATATAAAACTAAACGAACCGTTCACTGGGTACTTATCCGTACGAAAATTCTATTGATTTACCTGTTTTTACAAGGAAGTAAAATGTGAAAAAAATATTTCTACATCCCATGGCCTTTCCCAACCATTTAGATTTTTCTCTTACATGTCTAACACTTCCGAAAAACCAATACAACGCCCACCCGGAACAATATATAAAGCTAAACGAACCGTTCACTGGGTACTTATCCGTACGAAAATCCCTATTGATTTACCTGTTTTTACAAGGAAATAAAATGTGAAAAAAATATTTCTACATCCCATGGCCATTCCCAACCATTTAAATTTTTCTCTTACAGGTCTAACACTTCTGAAAAACCAATACAACGGCCACTCGGAACAATGTATAAAGCTAAACGAACCGTTCACTGGGTACTTATCCGTACGAAAATCCCTATTGATTTACCTGTTTTTACAAGGAAGTAAAATGTGAAAAAAATATTTCTACATCCCATGGCCTTTCCCAACCATTTAAATTTTTCTCTTACATCTCTAACACTTCCGAAAAACCGATACAACGCCCACCCGGAACAATATATAAAGCTAAACGAACCGTTCACTGGGTACTTATACGTACGAAAATCCCTATTGATTTACCTGTTTTTACAAGGAAGTAAAATGTGAAAAAAATATTTCTACATCCCATGGCCTTTCCCAGCCATTTAAATTTTTCTCTTACATGTCTAACACTTCCGAAAAACCAATACAACGCCCACCCGGAACAATATATAAAGCTAATCGAACCGTTCACTGGGTACTTATCCGTACGAAAATCCCTATTGATTTACCGGTTTTACAAGGAAATAAAATGTGAAAAAAATATTTCTACATCCCATGGCCATTCCCAACCATTTAAACTTTTCTCTTACAGGTCTAACACTTCCGAAAAACCAATATAACGGCCACCCGGAACAATATATAAAGCTAAACGAACCGTTCACTGGGCACTTATCCGTACAAAAATCCCTATTGATTTTCCTGTATTTAAAAGGAAATAAAATGTGAAAAAAATATTTCTACATCCCATGGCCTTTCCCAACCATTTAAATATTTATCTTACAGGTCTAACACTACCGAAAAACCGATACAACTCCCACCCGGAACAATATATAAAGCTAAACGAACCGTTCACTGGGTACTTATCCGTACGAAAATCCCTATTGATTTACCTGTTTTTACAAGGAAATAAAATGTGAAAAAAATGTTTCTACATCCCATGGCCTTTCCCAACCATTTAAACGTTTCTCTTACAGGTCTAACACTTCCGAAAAACCAATACAACGCCCTCCCGGAACAATATATAAAGCTAAACGGACCGTTCACTGGGTAATTATCCATACAAAAAGCCCTATTGATTTACCTGTTTTTACAAGGAAGTAAAATGTGAAAAAAATATTTCTACATCCCATGGCCTTTCCCAGCCATGTAAATTTTTCTCTTACAGGTCTAACGCTTCCGAAAAACCAATACAACGCCCACCCGGAACAATATATAAAGCTAAACGAACCGTTCACTGGGTACTTATCCGTACGAAAATCCCTATTGATTTACCTGTTTTTACAAGGAAATAAAATGTGAAAAAAATATTTCTACATCCCATGGCCATTCCCAACCATTTAAATTTTTCGCTTACAGGTCTAACACTTCTGAAAAACCAATACAACGGCCACCCGGAACAATGTATAAAGCTAAACGAACCGTTCACTGGGTACTTATCCGTACGAAAATCCCTATTGATTTACCTGTTTTTACAAGGAAATAAAATGTGAAAAAAAAAATTTCTACATCCCATGGCCTTTCCCAACCATTTAAATTTTTCTCTTACATGTCTAACACTTCCGAAAAACCAATACAACGCCCACCCGGAACAATATATAAAGCTAAACGAACCATTCATTGGTTACTTATCCTTACAAAAATCCCTATTGATTTACCTGTTTTTACAAGGAAATAAAATGTGAAAAAAATATTTCTACATCCCATGGCCATTCCCAACCATTTAAATTTTTCTCTTACAGGTCTAACACTTCTGAAAAACCAATACAACGGCCATCCGGAACAATGTATAAAGCTAAACGAACCGTTCACTGGGTACTTATCCGTACGAAAATCCCTCTTGATTTACCTATTTTTACAACGAAGTAAAATGTGAAAAAAATATTTCTACATCCCATGGCCTTTCCCAACCATTTAAATTTTTCTCTTACATGTCTAACACTTCCGAAAAACCAATACAACGCCCACCCGGAACAATATATAAAGCTAAACGAACCGTTTACTGGGTACTTATACGTACGAAAATCCCTATTGATTTACCTGTTTTTACAAGGAAATAAAATGTGAAAAAAATATTTCTACATCCCATGGCCTTTCCCAACCATTTAAACTTTTCTCTTACAGGTCTAACACTTCCGAAAAACCAATACAATGCCCTCCCGGAACAATATATAAAGCTAAACGAACCGTTCACTGGGTACTTATCCGTACGAAAATTCTATTGATTTACCTGTTTTTACAAGGAAGTAAAATGTGAAAAAAATATTTCTACATCCCATGGCCTTTCCCAACCATTTAGATTTTTCTCTTACATGTCTAACACTTCCGAAAAACCAATACAACGCCCACCCGGAACAATATATAAAGCTAAACGAACCGTTCACTGGGTACTTATCCGTACGAAAATCCCTATTGATTTACCTGTTTTTACAAGGAAATAAAATGTGAAAAAAATATTTCTACATCCCATGGCCATTCCCAACCATTTAAATTATTCTCTTACAGGTCTAACACTTCTGAAAAACCAATACAACGGCCACTCGGAACAATGTATAAAGCTAAACGAACCGTTCACTGGGTACTTATCCGTACGAAAATCCCTATTGATTTACCTGTTTTTACAAGGAAGTAAAATGTGAAAAAAATATTTCTACATCCCATGGCCTTTCCCAACCATTTAAATTTTTCTCTTACATGTCTAACACTTCCGAAAAACCGATACAACGCCCACCCGGAACAATATATAAAGCTAAACGAACCGTTCACTGGGTACTTATACGTACGAAAATCCCTATTGATTTACCTGTTTTTACAAGGAAATAAAATGTGAAAAAAATATTTCTACATCCCATGGCCTTTCCCAACCATTTAAATTTTTCTCTTACAGGTCTAACGCTTCCGAAAAACCAATACAACGCCCACCCGGAACAATATATAAAGCTAAACAAACGGTTCACTGGGTACTTATCCGTACGAAAATCCCTATTGATTTACCTGTTTTTACAAGGAAATAAAATGTGAAAAAAATATTTCTACATCCCATGGCCATTCCCAACCATTTAAATATTTCTCTTACAGGTCTAACACTTCTGAAAAACCAATACAACGGCCACCCGGAACAATGTATAAAGCTAAACGAACCGTTCACTGGGTACTTATCCGTACGAAAATCCCTAATGATTTACCTGTTTTTACAACGAAGTAAAATGTGAAAAAAATATTTCTACATCCCATGGCCTTTCCCAACCATTTAAATTTTTCTCTTACATGTCTAACACTTCCGAAAAACCAATACAACGCCCACCCGGAACAATATATAAAGCTAAACGAACCGTTCACTGGGTACTTATACGTACGAAAATCCCTATTGATTTACCTGTTTTTACAAGGAAATAAAATGTGAAAAAAATATTTCTACATCCCATGGCCTTTCCCAACCATTTAAACTTTTCTCTTACAGGTCTAACACTTCCGAAAAACCAATACAATGCCCTCCCGGAACAATATATAAAACTAAACGAACCGTTCACTGGGTACTTATCCGTACGAAAATTCTATTGATTTACCTGTTTTTACAAGGAAGTAAAATGTGAAAAAAATATTTCTACATCCCATGGCCTTTCCCAACCATTTAGATTTTTCTCTTACATGTCTAACACTTCCGAAAAACCAATACAACGCCCACCCGGAACAATATATAAAGCTAAACGAACCGTTCACTGGGTACTTATCCGTACGAAAATCCCTATTAATTTACCTGTTTTTACAAGGAAATAAAATGTGAAAAAAATATTTCTACATCCCATGGCCATTCCCAACCATTTAAATTTTTCTCTTACAGGTCTAACACTTCTGAAAAACCAATACAACGGCCACTCGGAACAATGTATAAAGCTAAACGAACCGTTCACTGGGTACTTATCCGTACGAAAATCCCTATTGATTTACCTGTTTTTACAAGGAAGTAAAATGTGAAAAAAATATTTCTACATCCCATGGCCTTTCCCAACCATTTAAATTTTTCTCTTACATCTCTAACACTTCCGAAAAACCGATACAACGCCCACCCGGAACAATATATAAAGCTAAACGAACCGTTCACTGGGTACTTATACGTACGAAAATCCCTATTGATTTACCTGTTTTTACAAGGAAGTAAAATGTGAAAAAAATATTTCTACATCCCATGGCCTTTCCCAGCCATTTAAATTTTTCTCTTACATGTCTAACACTTCCGAAAAACCAATACAACGCCCACCCGGAACAATATATAAAGCTAATCGAACCGTTCACTGGGTACTTATCCGTACGAAAATCCCTATTGATTTACCGGTTTTACAAGGAAATAAAATGTGAAAAAAATATTTCTACATCCCATGGCCATTCCCAACCATTTAAACTTTTCTCTTACAGGTCTAACACTTCCGAAAAACCAATATAACGGCCACCCGGAACAATATATAAAGCTAAACGAACCGTTCACTGGGCACTTATCCGTACAAAAATCCCTATTGATTTTCCTGTATTTAAAAGGAAATAAAATGTGAAAAAAATATTTCTACATCCCATGGCCTTTCCCAACCATTTAAATATTTATCTTACAGGTCTAACACTACCGAAAAACCGATACAACTCCCACCCGGAACAATATATAAAGCTAAACGAACCGTTCACTGGGTACTTATCCGTACGAAAATCCCTATTGATTTACCTGTTTTTACAAGGAAATAAAATGTGAAAAAAATGTTTCTACATCCCATGGCCTTTCCCAACCATTTAAACGTTTCTCTTACAGGTCTAACACTTCCGAAAAACCAATACAACGCCCTCCCGGAACAATATATAAAGCTAAACGGACCGTTCACTGGGTAATTATCCATACAAAAAGCCCTATTGATTTACCTGTTTTTACAAGGAAGTAAAATGTGAAAAAAATATTTCTACATCCCATGGCCTTTCCCAGCCATGTAAATTTTTCTCTTACAGGTCTAACGCTTCCGAAAAACCAATACAACGCCCACCCGGAACAATATATAAAGCTAAACGAACCGTTCACTGGGTACTTATCCGTACGAAAATCCCTATTGATTTACCTGTTTTTACAAGGAAATAAAATGTGAAAAAAATATTTCTACATCCCATGGCCATTCCCAACCATTTAAATTTTTCGCTTACAGGTCTAACACTTCTGAAAAACCAATACAACGGCCACCCGGAACAATGTATAAAGCTAAACGAACCGTTCACTGGGTACTTATCCGTACGAAAATCCCTATTGATTTACCTGTTTTTACAAGGAAATAAAATGTGAAAAAAAAAATTTCTACATCCCATGGCCTTTCCCAACCATTTAAATTTTTCTCTTACATGTCTAACACTTCCGAAAAACCAATACAACGCCCACCCGGAACAATATATAAAGCTAAACGAACCATTCATTGGTTACTTATCCTTACAAAAATCCCTATTGATTTACCTGTTTTTACAAGGAAATAAAATGTGAAAAAAATATTTCTACATCCCATGGCCATTCCCAACCATTTAAATTTTTCTCTTACAGGTCTAACACTTCTGAAAAACCAATACAACGGCCATCCGGAACAATGTATAAAGCTAAACGAACCGTTCACTGGGTACTTATCCGTACGAAAATCCCTATTGATTTACCTATTTTTACAACGAAGTAAAATGTGAAAAAAATATTTCTACATCCCATGGCCTTTCCCAACCATTTAAATTTTTCTCTTACATGTCTAACACTTCCGAAAAACCAATACAACGCCCACCCGGAACAATATATAAAGCTAAACGAACCGTTTACTGGGTACTTATACGTACGAAAATCCCTATTGATTTACCTGTTTTTACAAGGAAATAAAATGTGAAAAAAATATTTCTACATCCCATGGCCTTTCCCAACCATTTAAACGTTTCTCTTACAGGTCTAACACTTCCGAAAAACCAATACAACGCCCTCCCGGAACAATATATAAAGCTAAACGGACCGTTCACTGGGTAATTATACGTACGAAAATCCCTATTGATTTACCTGTTTTTACAAGGAAATAAAATGTGAAAAAAATATTTCTACATCCCATGGCCTTTCCCAACCATTTAAACTTTTCTCTTACAGGTCTAACACTTCCGAAAAACCAATACAATGCCCTCCCGGAACAATATATAAAGCTAAACGAACCGTTCACTGGGTACTTATCCGTACGAAAATTCTATTGATTTACCTGTTTTTACAAGGAAGTAAAATGTGAAAAAAATATTTCTACATCCCATGGCCTTTCCCAACCATTTAGATTTTTCTCTTACATGTCTAACACTTCCGAAAAACCAATACAACGCCCACCCGGAACAATATATAAAGCTAAACGAACCGTTCACTGGGTACTTATCCGTACGAAAATCCCTATTGATTTACCTGTTTTTACAAGGAAATAAAATGTGAAAAAAATATTTCTACATCCCATGGCCATTCCCAACCATTTAAATTATTCTCTTACAGGTCTAACACTTCTGAAAAACCAATACAACGGCCACTCGGAACAATGTATAAAGCTAAACGAACCGTTCACTGGGTACTTATCCGTACGAAAATCCCTATTGATTTACCTGTTTTTACAAGGAAGTAAAATGTGAAAAAAATATTTCTACATCCCATGGCCTTTCCCAACCATTTAAATTTTTCTCTTACATGTCTAACACTTCCGAAAAACCGATACAACGCCCACCCGGAACAATATATAAAGCTAAACGAACCGTTCACTGGGTACTTATACGTACGAAAATCCCTATTGATTTACCTGTTTTTACAAGGAAATAAAATGTGAAAAAAATATTTCTACATCCCATGGCCTTTCCCAACCATTTAAATTTTTCTCTTACAGGTCTAACGCTTCCGAAAAACCAATACAACGCCCACCCGGAACAATATATAAAGCTAAACAAACGGTTCACTGGGTACTTATCCGTACGAAAATCCCTATTGATTTACCTGTTTTTACAAGGAAATAAAATGTGAAAAAAATATTTCTACATCCCATGGCCATTCCCAACCATTTAAATATTTCTCTTACAGGTCTAACACTTCTGAAAAACCAATACAACGGCCACCCGGAACAATGTATAAAGCTAAACGAACCGTTCACTGGGTACTTATCCGTACGAAAATCCCTAATGATTTACCTGTTTTTACAACGAAGTAAAATGTGAAAAAAATATTTCTACATCCCATGGCCGTTCCCAACCATTTAAATTTTTCTCTTACATGTCTAACACTTCCGAAAAACCAATACAACGCCCACCCGGAACAATAAATAAAGCTAAACGAACCGTTCACTGGGTACTTATACGTACGAAAATCCCTATTGATTTACCTGTTTTTACAAGGAAATAAAATGTGAAAAAAATATTTCTACATCCCATGGCCTTTCCCAACCATTTAAACTTTTCTCTTACAGGTCTAACACTTCCGAAAAACCAATACAATGCCCTCCCGGAACAATATATAAAACTAAACGAACCGTTCACTGGGTACTTATCCGTACGAAAATTCTATTGATTTACCTGTTTTTACAAGGAAGTAAAATGTGAAAAAAATATTTCTACATCCCATGGCCTTTCCCAACCATTTAGATTTTTCTCTTACATGTCTAACACTTCCGAAAAACCAATACAACGCCCACCCGGAACAATATATAAAGCTAAATGAACCGTTCACTGGGTACTTATCCGTACGAAAATCCCTATTGATTTACCTGTTTTTACAAGGAAATAAAATGTGAAAAAAATATTTCTACATCCCATGGCCATTCCCAACCATTTAAATTTTTCTCTTACAGGTCTAACACTTCTGAAAAACCAATACAACGGCCACTCGGAACAATGTATAAAGCTAAACGAACCGTTCACTGGGTACTTATCCGTACGAAAATCCCTATTGATTTACCTGTTTTTACAAGGAAGTAAAATGTGAAAAAAATATTTCTACATCCCATGGCCTTTCCCAGCCATTTAAATTTTTCTCTTACATGTCTAACACTTCCGAAAAACCAATACAACGCCCACCCGGAACAATATATAAAGCTAATCGAACCGTTCACTGGGTACTTATTCGTACGAAAATCCCTATTGATTTACCGGTTTTACAAGGAAATAAAATGTGAAAAAAATATTTCTACATCCCATGGCCATTCCCAACCATTTAAATATTTATCTTACAGGTCTAACACTACCGAAAAACCGATACAACTCCCACCCGGAACAATATATAAAGCTAAACGGACCGTTCACTGGGTAATTATCCATACAAAAAGCCCTATTGATTTACCTGTTTTTACAAGGAAGTAAAATGTGAAAAAAATATTTCTACATCCCATGGCCTTTCCCAGCCATGTAAATTTTTCTCTTACAGGTCTAACGCTTCCGAAAAACCAATACAACGCCCACCCGGAACAATATATAAAGCTAAACGAACCGTTCACTGGGTACTTATCCGTACGAAAATCCCTATTGATTTACCTGTTTTTACAAGGAAATAAAATGTGAAAAAAATATTTCTACATCCCATGGCCATTCCCAACCATTTAAATTTTTCGCTTACAGGTCTAACACTTCTGAAAAACCAATACAACGGCCACCCGGAACAATGTATAAAGCTAAACGAACCGTTCACTGGGTACTTATCCGTACGAAAATCCCTATTGATTTACCTGTTTTTACAAGGAAATAAAATGTGAAAAAAAAAATTTCTATATCCCATGGCCTTTCCCAACCATTTAAATTTTTCTCTTACATGTCTAACACTTCCGAAAAACCAATACAACGCCCACCCGGAACAATATATAAAGCTAAACGAACCATTCATTGGTTACTTATCCGTACAAAAATCCCTATTGATTTACCTGTTTTTACAAGGAAATAAAATGTGAAAAAAATATTTCTACATCCCATGGCCATTCCCAACCATTTAAATTTTTCTCTTACAGGTCTAACACTTCTGAAAAACCAATACAACGGCCATCCGGAACAATGTATAAAGCTAAACGAACCGTTCACTGGGTACTTATCCGTACGAAAATCCCTATTGATTTACCTGTTTTTACAACGAAGTAAAATGTGAAAAAAATATTTCTACATCCCATGGCCTTTCCCAACCATTTAAATTTTTCTCTTACATGTCTAACACTTCCGAAAAACCAATACAACGCCCACCCGGAACAATATATAAAGCTAAACGAACCGTTCACTGGGTACTTATACGTACGAAAATCCCTACTGATTTACCTGTTTTTACAAGGAAATAAAATGTGAAAAAAATATTTCTACATCCCATGGCCTTTCCCAACCATTTAAACTTTTCTCTTACAGGTCTAACACTTCCGAAAAACCAATACAATGCCCTCCCGGAACAATATATAAAGCTAAACGAACCGTTCACTGGGTACTTATCCGTACGAAAATTCTATTGATTTACCTGTTTTTACAAGGAAGTAAAATGTGAAAAAAATATTTCTACATCCCATGGCCTTTCCCAGCCATGTAAATTTTTCTCTTACAGGTCTAACTCTTCCGAAAAACCAATACAACGCCCACCCGGAACAATATATAAAGCTAAACGAACCGTTCACTGGGTACTTATCCGTACGAAAATCCCTATTGATTTACCTGTTTTTACAAGGAAATAAAATGTGAAAAAAATATTTCTACATCCCATGGCCATTCCCAACCATTTAAATTTTTCGCTTACAGGTCTAACACTTCTGAAAAACCAATACAACGGCCACCCGGAACAATGTATAAAGCTAAACGAACCGTTCACTGGGTACTTATCCGTACGAAAATCCCTATTGATTTACCTGTTTTTACAAGGAAATAAAATGTGAAAAAAATATTTCTACATCCCATGGCCATTCCCAACCATTTAAATTTTTCTCTTACAGGTCTAACACTTCTGAAAAACCAATACAACGGCCATCCGGAACAATGTATAAAGCTAAACGAACCGTTCACTGGGTACTTATCCGTACGAAAATCCCTATTGATTTACCTGTTTTTACAAGGAAGTAAAATGTGAAAACAATATTTCTACATCCCATGGCCTTTCCCAACCATTTAAATTTTTCTCTTACATGTCTAACACTTCTGAAAAACCAATACAACGCCCACCCGGAACAATATATAAAGCTAAACGAACCGTTCACTGGGTACTTATACGTACGAAAATCCCTATTGATTTACCTGTTTTTAAAAGGAAATAAAATGTGAAAAAAATATTTCTACATCCCATGGCCTTTCCCAACCATTTAAATTTTTCTCTTACATGTCTAACACTTCCGAAAAACCAATACAACGCCCACCCAGAACAATGTATAAAGCTAAACGAACCGTTCACTGGGTACTTATCCGTGCGAAAAGCCCTATTGATTTACCTGTTTTTACAAGGACGTAAAATGTGAAAAAAATATTTCTACATCCCATGGCCTTTACCAGCCATTTAAATTTTTCTCTTACAGGTCTAACACTTCCGAAAAACCAATACAACGCCCACCCGGAACAATATATAAAGCTAAACGAACCGTTCACTGGGTACTTATCCGTACGAAAAGCCCTATTGATTTACCTGTTTTTACAAGGAAGTAAAATGTGAAAAAAATATTTCTACATCCCATGGCCTTTCCCAACCATTTAAATTTTTCTCTTACAGGTCTAACAGTTGCGAAAAATCAATACAACACCCACCCGGAAAAATATATACAGCTAAACGAACCGTTTACTGGGTACTAATCCATACGTAAATCCCTATTGATTTACCTGTTTTTACAAGGAAATAAAATGTGAAAAAAATATTTCTACATCCCATGGCCTTTCCCAACCATTTAAATTTTTCTCTTACATGTCTAACACTTCCGAAAAACCAATACAACGCCCACCCGGAACAATGTATGAAGCTAAACGAACCGTTCACTGGGTACTTATCCGTGCGAAAAGCCCTATTGATTTAGCTGTTTTTACAAGGAAGTAAAATGTGAAAAAAATATTTCTACATCCCATGGCCTTTACCAGTCATTTAAATTTTTCTCTTACATGTCTAACACTTCCGAAAAACCAATACAACGCCCACCCGGAACAATATATAAAGCTAAACGAACCGTTCATTGGTTACTTATCCGTACGAAAATCCCTATTGATTTACCTGTTTTTACAAGGAAATAAAATGTGAAAAAAATATTTCTACATCCCATGGCCATTCCCAACCATTTAAATTTTTCTCTTACAGGTCTAACACTTCTGAAAAACCAATACAACGGCCATCCGGAACAATGTATAAAGCTAAACAAACCGTTCACTGGGTACTTATCCGTACGAAAATCCCTATTGATTTACCTGTTTTTACAAGGAAGTAAAATGTGAAAAAAATATTTCTACATCCCATGGCCTTTCCCAACCATTTAAATTTTTCTCTTACAGGTCTAAAACTTGCGAAAAACCAATACAACGCCCACCCGGAACAATATATAAAGCTATACGAACGGTTCACTGGGTACTTATCCGTACGAAAATCCCTATTGATTTACCTGTTTTTACAAGGAAATAAAATGTGAAAAAATATTTCTACATCCCATGGCCTTTCCCAACCATTTAAATTTTTCTCTTACATGTCTAACACTTCCGAAAAACCAATACAACGCCCACCCGGAACAATGTATAAAGCTAAACGAACCGTTCACTGGGTACTTATCCGTGCGAAAAGCCCTATTGATTTAGCTGTTTTTACAAGGAAGTAAAATGTGAAAAAAATATTTCTACATCCCATGGCCTTTAGCAGTCACTTAAATTTTTCTCTTACATGTCTAACACTTCCGAAAAACCAATACAACGCCCACCCGGAACAATAAATAAAGCTAAACGAACCGTTCACTGGGTACTTATACGTACGAAAATCCCTATTGATTTACCTGTTTTTACAAGGAAATAAAATGTGAAAAAATATTTCTACATCCCATGGCCTTTCCAAACCATTTAAATTTTTCTCTTACATGTCTAACACTTCCGAAAAGCCAATACAACGCCCACCCGGAACAATGTATAAAGCTAAACGAACCGTTCACTGGGTACTTATCCGTGCGAAAAGCCCTATTGATTTACCTGTTTTTACAAGGAAGTAAAATGTGAAAAAAATATTTCTATATCCCATGGCCTTTACCAGCCATTTAAATTTTTCTCTTACAGGTCTAACATTTCCGAAAAACCAATACAACGCCTACGCGGAACAATATATAAAGCTAAACGTTCAGTTCACTGGGTACTTATCCGTACGAAAAGCCCTATTGATTTACCTGTTTTTACAAGGAAGTAAAATGTGAAAAAAATATTTCTACATCCCATGGCCTTTCCCAACCATTTAAATTTTTCTCTTACAGGTCTAACACTACCGAAAAACCAATACAACTCCCACCCGGAACAATATATAAAGTTAACGAACCGTTCACTGGGTACTTATCCGTACGAAAATCCCTATTGATTTACCTGTTTTTACAAGGAAATAAAATGTGAAAAAAATATTTCTACATCCCATGGCCATTCCCAACCATTTAAATTTTTCTCTTACAGGTCTAACACTTCCGAAAAACCAATACAACGCCCACCCGGAACAATATATAAAGCTAAACGAACCGTTCACTGGGTACTTATACGTACGAAAATCCCTATTGATTTACCTGTTTTTACAAGGAAATAAAATGTGAAAAAAATATTTCTACATCCCATGGCCTTTCCCAACCATTTAAATTTTTCTCTTACAGGTCTAACACTACCGAAAAACCAATACAACGCCCACCCGGAACAATATATAAAGCTAAACAAAACGTTCACTGGGTACTTATCCGTACGAAAATCCCTATTGATTTACCTGTTTTTACAAGGAAATAAAATGTGAAAAAAATATTTCTACATCCCCTGGCCTTTCCCAACCATTTAAATTTTTCTCTTACATGTCTAACACTACCGAAAAACCAATACAACTACCACCCGGAACAATATATAAAGCTAAACGAACGGTTCACTGGGTACTTATCCATACGAAAATCCCTATTTATTTACCTGTTTTTACAAGGAAATAAAATGTGAAAAAAATATTTCTACATCCCATGGCCATTCCCAACCATTTAAATTTTTCTCTTACAGGTCGAACACTTCTGAAAAACCAATACAACGGCCACCCGGAACAATGTATAAAGCTAAACGAACCGTTCACTGGGTACTTATCCGTACGAAAATCCCTATTGATTTATCTGTTTTTACAAGGAAATAAAATTTGAAAAAAATATTTCTACATCCCATGGCCTTTCCCAACCGTTTAAATTTTTCTCTTACAGGTCTAACACTACCGAAAAACCGATACAACTCCCACCCGGAACAATATATAAAGCTAAACGAACCGTTCACTGGGTACTTATACGTACGAAAATCCCTATTGATTTACCTGTTTTTACAAGGAAGTAAAATGTGAAAAAAATATTTCTACATCCCATGGCCTTTCCCAACCATTTAAATTTTTCTCTTACATGTCTAACACTTCCGAAAAACCAATACAACGCCCACCCGGAACAATATATAAAGCTAAACGAACCGTTCACTGGGTACTTATACGTACGAAAATCCCTATTGATTTACCTGTTTTTAAAAGGAAATAAAATGTGAAAAAAATATTTCTACATCCCATGGCCTTTCCCAACCATTTAAATTTTTCTCTTACATGTCTAACACTTCCGAAAAACCAATACAACGCCCACCCAGAACAATGAATAAAGCTAAACGAACCGTTCACTGGGTACTTATCCGTGCAAAAAGCCCTATTGATTTACCTGTGTTTACAAGGAAGTAAAATGTGAAAAAAATATTTCTACATCCCATGGCCTTTACCAGCCATTTAAATTTTTCTCTTACAGGTCTAACACTTCCGAAAAACCAATACAACGCCCACCCGGAACAATATATAAAGCTAAACGAACAGATCACTGGGTACTTATCCGTACGAAAAGCCCTATTGATTTACCTGTTTTTACAAGGAAGTAAAATGTGAAAAAAATATTTCTACATCCCATGGCCTTTCCCAACCATTTAAATTTTTCTCTTACAGGTCTAACAGTTGCGAAAAATCAATACAACACCCACCCGGAAAAATATATACAGCTAAACGAACCGTTTACTGGGTACTAATCCATACGTAAATCCCTATTGATTTACCTGTTTTTACAAGGAAATAAAATGTGAAAAAAATATTTCTACATCCCATGGCCTTTCCCAACCATTTAAATTTTTCTCTTACAGGTCTAAAACTTCCGAAAAACCAATACAACGCCCACCCGGAACAATATATAAAGCTAAACGAACGGTTCACTGGGTTCTTATCCGTACGAAAATCCCTATTGATTTACCTGTTTTTACAAGGAAATAAAATGTGAAAAAATATTTCTACATCCCATGGCCTTTCCCAACCATTTAAATTTTTCTCTTACATGTCTAACACTTCCGAAAAACCAATACAACGCCCACCCGGAACAATGTATAAAGCTAAACGAACCGTTCACTGGGTACTTATCCGTGCGAAAAGCCCTATTGATTTAGCTGTTTTTAAAAGGAAATAAAATGTGAAAAAAATATTTCTACATCCCATGGCCTTTCCCAACCATTTAAATTTTTCTCTTACATGTCTAACACTTCCGAAAAACCAATACAACGCCCACCCAGAACAATGAATAAAGCTAAACGAACCGTTCACTGGGTACTTATCCGTGCAAAAAGCCCTATTGATTTACCTGTTTTTACAAGGAAGTAAAATGTGAAAAAAATATTTCTACATCCCATGGCCTTTACCAGCCATTTAAATTTTTCTCTTACAGGTCTAACACTTCCGAAAAACCAATACAACGCCCACCCGGAACAATATATAAAGCTAAACGAACAGATCACTGGGTACTTATCCGTACGAAAAGCCCTATTGATTTACCTGTTTTTACAAGGAAGTAAAATGTGAAAAAAATATTTCTACATCCCATGGCCTTTCCCAACCATTTAAATTTTTCTCTTACAGGTCTAACAGTTGCGAAAAATCAATACAACACCCACCCGGAATAATATATACAGCTAAACGAACCGTTTACTGGGTACTAATCCATACGTAAATCCCTATTGATTTACCTGTTTTTACAAGGAAATAAAATGTGAAAAAAATATTTCTACATCCCATGGCCTTTCCCAACCATTTAAATTTTTCTCTTACAGGTCTAAAACTTCCGAAAAACCAATACAACGCCCACCCGGAACAATATATAAAGCTAAACGAACGGTTCACTGGGTTCTTATCCGTACGAAAATCCCTATTGGTTTACCTGTTTTTACAAGGAAATAAAATGTGAAAAAATATTTCTACATCCCATGGCCTTTCCCAACCATTTAAATTTTTCTCTTACATGTCTAACACTTCCGAAAAACCAATACAACGCCCACCCGGAACAATGTATAAAGCTAAACGAACCGTTCACTGGGTACTTATCCGTGCGAAAAGCCCTATTGATTTAGCTGTTTTTACAAGGAAGTAAAATGTGAAAAAAATATTTCTACATCCCATGGCCTTTACCAGCCATTTAAATTTTTCTCTTACAGGTCTAACACTTCCGAAAAACCAATACAACGCCTACCCGGAACAATATATAAAGCTAAACGAACAGTTCACTGGGTACTTATCCGTACGAAAAGCCCTATTGATTTACCTGTTTTTACAAGGAAGTAAAATGTGAAAAAAATATTTCTACATCCCATGGCCTTTCCCAACCATTTAAATTTTTCTCTTACAGGTCTAACACTACCGAAAAACCGATACAACTCCCACCCGGAAACATATATACAGCTAAACTAACCGTTTACTGGGTACTAATCCATACGAAAATCCCTATTGATTTAACTGTTTTTACAAGGAAATAAAATGTGAAAAAAATATTTCTACATCCCATGGCCTTTCCCAACCATTTAAATTTTTCTTTTACATGTCTAACACTACCGAAAAACCAATACAACTACCACCCGGAACAATATATAAAGCTAAACGAACGGTTCACTGGGTACTTATCCGTACGAAAATCCCTATTTATTTACCTGTTTTTACAAGGAAATAAAATGTGAAAAAAATATTTCTACATCCCATGGCCATTCCCAACCATTTAAATTTTTCTCTTACAGGTCGAACACTTCTGAAAAACCAATACAACGGCCACCCGGAACAATGTATAAAGCTAAACGAACCGTTCACTGGGTACTTATCCGTACGAAAATCCCTATTGATTTACCTGTTTTTACAAGGAAATAAAATTTGAAAAAAATATTTCTACATCCCATGGCCTTTCCCAACCGTTTAAATTTTTCTCTTACAGGTCTAACACTACCGAAAAACCGATACAACTCCTACCCGGAACAATATATAAAGCTAAACGAACCGTTCACTGGGTACTTATACGTACGAAAAGCCCTATTGATTTACCTGTTTTTACAAGGAAGTAAAATGTGAAAAAAATATTTCTACATCCCATGGCCTTTACCAGCCATTTAAATTTTTCTCTTACAGGTCTAACACTTCCGAAAAACCAATACAACGCCCACCCGGAACAATATATAAAGCTAATCGAACAGTTCACTGGGTACTTATCCGTACGAAAAGCCCTATTGATTTACCTGTTTTTACAATGAAGTAAAATGTGAAAAAAATATTTGTACATCCCATGGCCTTTCCCAACCATTTAAATTTTTCTCTTACAGGTCTAAAACTTCCGAAAAACCAATACAACGCCCACCCGGAACAATATATAAAGCTAAACGAACAGTTCACTGGGTACTTATCCGTACGAAAAGCCCTATTGATTTACCTGTTTTTACAAGGAAGTAAAATGTGAAAAAAATATTTCTACATCCCATGGCCTTTACCAGCCATTTAAATTTTTCTCTTACAGGTCTAACACTTCCGAAAAACCAATACAACGCCTACCCGGAACAATATATAAAGCTAAACGAACAGTTCACTGGGTACTTATCCATACGAAAAGCCCTATTGATTTACCTGTTTTTACAAGGAAGTAAAATGTGAAAAAAATATTTCTACATCCCATGGCCTTTCCCAACCATTTAAATTTTTCTCTTACAGGTCTAACACTACCGAAAAACCGATACAACTCCCACCCGGAAACATATATACAGCTAAACTAACCGTTTACTGGGTACTAATCCATACGAAAATCCCTATTGATTTAACTGTTTTTACAAGGAAATAAAATGTGAAAAAAATATTTCTACATCCCATGGCCTTTCCCAACCATTTAAATTTTTCTCTTACATGTCTAACACTTCCGAAAAACCAATACAACGCCCACCCGGAACAATATATAAAGCTAAACGAACCGTTCACTGGGTACTTATACGTACGAAAATCCCTATTGATTTACCTGTTTTTACAAGGAAATAAAATGTGAAAAAAATATTTCTACATCCCATGGCCTTTCCCAACCATTTAAATTTTTCTCTTACAGGTCTAACAGTTGCGAAAAACCAATACAACACCCACCCGGAAAAATATATACAGCTAACGAACCGTTTACTGGGTACTCATCCATACGAAAATCCCTATTGATTTACCTGTTTTTACAAGGAAATAAAATGTGAAAAAAAATATTTCTACATCCCATGGCCTTTCCCAACCATTTAAATTTTTCTCTTACAGGTCTAACACTTCCGAAAAACCAATACAACGCCCACCCGGAACAATATATAAAGGTAAATGAACCGTTCAATGGGTACTTATCCGTACGAAAATCCCTATTGATTTACCTGTTTTTACAGGGAAATAAAATGTGAAAAAAATATTTCTACATCCCATGGCCTTTCCCAACAATTTAAATTTTTCTCTTACATGTCTAACACTTCCGAAAAACCAATACAACGCCCACCCGGAACAATAAATAAAGCTAAACGAACCGTTCACTGGGTACTTATACGTACGAAAATCCCTATTGATTTACCTGTTTTTACAAGGAAATAAAATGTGAAAAAATATTTCTACATCCCATGGCCTTTCCCAACCATTTAAATTTTTCTCTTACATGTCTAACACTTCCGAAAAACCAATACAACGCCCACCCGGAACAATATATAAAGCTAAACGTTCAGTTCACTGGGTACTTATCCGTACAAAAAGCCCTATTGATTTACCTGTTTTTACAAGGAAGTAAAATGTGAAAAAAATATTTCTACATCCCATGGCCTTTCCCAACCATTTAAATTTTTCTCTTACAGGTCTAACAGTTGCGAAAAACCAATACAACACCCACCCGGAAAAATATATACAGCTAAACGAACCGTTTACTGGGTACTAATCCATACGAAAATCCCTATTGATTTACCTGTTTTTACAAGGAAATAAAATGTGAAAAAAATATTTCTACATCCCATGGCCTTTCCCAACCATTTAAATTTTTCTCTTACAGGTCTAACACTTCCGAAAAACCAATACAACGCCCACCCAGAACAATATATAAAGCTAAACGTACCGTTCACTGGGTACTTATCCGTATGAAAATCTCTATTGATTTACCTGTTTTACAAGGAAATAAAATGTGAAAAAAATATTTCTACATCCCCTGGCCTTTCCCAACCATTTAAATTTTTCTCTTACAGGTCTAACACTACCGAAAAACCAATACAACTCCCACCCGGAACAATATATAAAGCTAAACGAACCGTTCACTGGGTACTTATCCGTACGAAAATCCCTATTGATTTACCTGTTTTTACAAGGAAATAAAATTTGAAAAAAATATTTCTACATCCCATGGCCTTTCCCAACCGTTTAAATTTTTCTCTTACAGGTCTAACACTACCGAAAAACCGATACAACTCCCACCCGGAACAATATATAAAGCTAAACGAACCGTTCACTGGGTACTTATACGTACGAAAATCCCTATTGATTTACCTGTTTTTACAAGGAAGTAAAATGTGAAAAAAATATTTCTACATCCCATGGCCTTTCCCAACCATTTAAATTTTTCTCTTACATGTCTAACACTTCCGAAAAACCAATACAACGCCCACCCGGAACAATATATAAAGCTAAACGAACCGTTCACTGGGTACTTATACGTACGAAAATCCCTATTGATTTACCTGTTTTTAAAAGGAAATAAAATGTGAAAAAAATATTTCTACATCCCATGGCCTTTCCCAACCATTTAAATTTTTCTCTTACATGTCTAACACTTCCGAAAAACCAATACAACGCCCACCCAGAACAATGTATAAAGCTAAACGAACCGTTCACTGGGTACTTATCCTTGCGAAAAGCCCTATTGATTTACCTGTTTTTACAAGGAAGTAAAATGTGAAAAAAATATTTCTACATCCCATGGCCTTTACCAGCCATTTAAATTTTTCTCTTACAAGTCTAACACTTCCGAAAAACCAATACAACGGCCACCCGGAACAATATATAAAGCTAAACGAACAGTTCACTGGGTACTTATCCGTACGAAAAGCCCTATTGATTTACCTGTTTTTACAAGGAAGTAAAATGTGAAAAAAATATTTCTACATCCCATGGCCTTTCCCAACCATTTAAATTTTTCTCTTACAGGTCTAACAGTTGCGAAAAATCAATACAACACCCACCCGGAAAAATATATACAGCTAAACGAACCGTTTACTGGGTACTAATCCATACGAAAATCCCTATTGATTTACCTGTTTTTACAAGGAAATAAAATGTGAAAAAAATATTTCTACATCCCATGGCCATTCCCAACCATTTAAATTTTTCTCTTACAGGTCTAACACTTCTGAAAAACCAATACAACGGCCATCCGGAACAATGTATAAAGCTAAACGAACCGTTCACTGGGTACTTATCCGTACGAAAATCCCTATTGATTTACCTGTTTTTACAAGGAAGTAAAATGTGAAAACAATATTTCTACATCCCATGGCCTTTCCCAACCATTTAAATTTTTCTCTTACATGTCTAACACTTCCGAAAAACCAATACAACGCCCACCCGGAACAATATATAAAGCTAAACGAACCGTTCACTGGGTACTTATACGTACGAAAATCCCTATTGATTTACCTGTTTTTAAAAGGAAATAAAATGTGAAAAAAATATTTCTACATCCCATGGCATTTCCCAACCATTTAAATTTTTCTCTTACATGTCTAACACTTCCGAAAAACCAATACAACGCCCACCCGGAACAATATATAAAGCTAAACGAACCGTTCACTGGGTACTTATACGTACGAAAATCCCTATTGATTTACCTGTTTTTAAAAGGAAATAAAATGTGAAAAAAATATTTCTACATCCCATGGCATTTCCCAACCATTTAAATTTTTCTCTTACATGTCTAACACTTCCGAAAAACCAATACAACGCCCACCCAGAACAATGTATAAAGCTAAACGAACCGTTCACTGGGTACTTATCCATACGAAAAGCCCTATTGATTTACCTGTTTTTACAAGGAAGTAAAATGTGAAAAAAATATTTCTACATCCCATGGCCTTTCTCAACCATTTAAATTTTTCTCTTACAGGTCTAACACTACCGAAAAACCGATACAACTCCCACCCGGAAACATATATACAGCTAAACTAACCGTTTACTGGGTACTCATCCATACGAAAATCCCTATTGATTTACCTGTTTTTACAAGGAAATAAAATGTGAAAAAAAATATTTCTACATCCCATGGCCTTTCCCAACCATTTAAATTTTTCTCTTACAGGTCTAACACTTCCGAAAAACCAATACAACGCCCACCCGGAACAATATATAAAGCTAAACGAACCGTTCACTGGGTACTTATCCGTACGAAAATCCCTATTGATTTACCTGTTTTTACAGGGAAATAAAATGTGAAAAAAATATTTCTACATCCCATGGCCTTTCCCAACAATTTAAATTTTTCTCTTACATGTCTAACACTTCCGAAAAACCAATACAACGCCCACCCGGAACAATAAATAAAGCTAAACGAACCGTTCACTGGGTACTTATACGTACGAAAATCCCTATTGATTTACCTGTTTTTACAAGGAAATAAAATGTGAAAAAATATTTCTACATCCCATGGCCTTTCCCAACCATTTAAATTTTTCTCTTACATGTCTAACACTTCCGAAAAACCAATACAACGCCCACCCGGAACAATATATAAAGCTAAACGTTCAGTTCACTGGGTACTTATCCGTACGAAAAGCCCTATTGATTTACCTGTTTTTACAAGGAAGTAAAATGTGAAAAAAATATTTCTACATCCCATGGCCTTTCCCAACCATTTAAATTTTTCTCTTACAGGTCTAACAGTTGCGAAAAACCAATACAACACCCACCCGGAAAAATATATACAGCTAAACGAACCGTTTACTGGGTACTAATCCATACGAAAATCCCTATTGATTTACCTGTTTTTACAAGGAAATAAAATGTGAAAAAAATATTTCTACATCCCATGGCCTTTCCCAACCATTTAAATTTTTCTCTTACAGGTCTAACACTTCCGAAAAACCAATACAACGCCCACCCAGAACAATATATAAAGCTAAACGTACCGTTCACTGGGTACTTATCCGTATGAAAATCTCTATTGATTTACCTGTTTTACAAGGAAATAAAATGTGAAAAAAATATTTCTACATCCCCTGGCCTTTCCCAACCATTTAAATTTTTCTCTTACAGGTCTAACACTACCGAAAAACCAATACAACTCCCACCCGGAACAATATATAAAGCTAAACGAACCGTTCACTGGGTACTTATCCGTACGAAAATCCCTATTGATTTACCTGTTTTTACAAGGAAATAAAATTTGAAAAAAATATTTCTACATCCCATGGCCTTTCCCAACCGTTTAAATTTTTCTCTTACAGGTCTAACACTACCGAAAAACCGATACAACTCCCACCCGGAACAATATATAAAGCTAAACGAACCGTTCACTGGGTACTTATACGTACGAAAATCCCTATTGATTTACCTGTTTTTACAAGGAAGTAAAATGTGAAAAAAATATTTCTACATCCCATGGCCTTTCCCAACCATTTAAATTTTTCTCTTACATGTCTAACACTTCCGAAAAACCAATACAACGCCCACCCGGAACAATATATAAAGCTAAACGAACCGTTCACTGGGTACTTATACGTACGAAAATCCCTATTGATTTACCTGTTTTTAAAAGGAAATAAAATGTGAAAAAAATATTTCTACATCCCATGGCCTTTCCCAACCATTTAAATTTTTCTCTTACATGTCTAACACTTCCGAAAAACCAATACAACGCCCACCCAGAACAATGTATAAAGCTAAACGAACCGTTCACTGGGTACTTATCCTTGCGAAAAGCCCTATTGATTTACCTGTTTTTACAAGGAAGTAAAATGTGAAAAAAATATTTCTACATCCCATGGCCTTTACCAGCCATTTAAATTTTTCTCTTACAAGTCTAACACTTCCGAAAAACCAATACAACGGCCACCCGGAACAATATATAAAGCTAAACGAACAGTTCACTGGGTACTTATCCGTACGAAAAGCCCTATTGATTTACCTGTTTTTACAAGGAAGTAAAATGTGAAAAAAATATTTCTACATCCCATGGCCTTTCCCAACCATTTAAATTTTTCTCTTACAGGTCTAACAGTTGCGAAAAATCAATACAACACCCACCCGGAAAAATATATACAGCTAAACGAACCGTTTACTGGGTACTAATCCATACGAAAATCCCTATTGATTTACCTGTTTTTACAAGGAAATAAAATGTGAAAAAAATATTTCTACATCCCATGGCCATTCCCAACCATTTAAATTTTTCTCTTACAGGTCTAACACTTCTGAAAAACCAATACAACGGCCATCCGGAACAATGTATAAAGCTAAACGAACCGTTCACTGGGTACTTATCCGTACGAAAATCCCTATTGATTTACCTGTTTTTACAAGGAAGTAAAATGTGAAAACAATATTTCTACATCCCATGGCCTTTCCCAACCATTTAAATTTTTCTCTTACATGTCTAACACTTCCGAAAAACCAATACAACGCCCACCCGGAACAATATATAAAGCTAAACGAACCGTTCACTGGGTACTTATACGTACGAAAATCCCTATTGATTTACCTGTTTTTAAAAGGAAATAAAATGTGAAAAAAATATTTCTACATCCCATGGCATTTCCCAACCATTTAAATTTTTCTCTTACATGTCTAACACTTCCGAAAAACCAATACAACGCCCACCCGGAACAATATATAAAGCTAAACGAACCGTTCACTGGGTACTTATACGTACGAAAATCCCTATTGATTTACCTGTTTTTAAAAGGAAATAAAATGTGAAAAAAATATTTCTACATCCCATGGCATTTCCCAACCATTTAAATTTTTCTCTTACATGTCTAACACTTCCGAAAAACCAATACAACGCCCACCCAGAACAATGTATAAAGCTAAACGAACCGTTCACTTGGTACTTATCCGTGCGAAAAGCCCTATTGATTTACCTGTTTTTACAAGGACGTAAAATGTGAAAAAAATATTTCTACATCCCATGGCCTTTACCAGCCATTTAAATTTTTCTCTTACAGGTCTAACACTTCCGAAAAACCAATACAACGCCCACCCGGAACAATATATAAAGCTAAACGAACAGTTCACTGGGTACTTATCCGTACGAAAAGCCCTATTGATTTACCTGTTTTTACAAGGAAGTAAAATGTGAAAAAAATATTTCTACATCCCATGGCCTTTCCCAACCATTTAAATTTTTCTCTTACAGGTCTAACAGTTGCGAAAAACCAATACAACACCCACCCGGAAAAATATATACAGCTAAACGAACCGTTTACTGGGTACTAATCCATACGAAAATCCCTATTGATTTACCTGTTTTTACAAGGAAATAAAATGTGAAAAAAATATTTCTACATCCCATGGCCTTTCCCAACCATTTAAATTTTTCTCTTACAGGTCTAACACTTCTGAAAAACCAATACAACGGCCATCCGGAACAATGTATAAAGCTAAACGAACCGTTCACTGGGTACTTATCCGTACGAAAATCCCTATTGATTTACCTGTTTTTACAAGGAAGTAAAATGTGAAAAAAATATTTCTACATCCCATGGCCTTTCCCAACCATTTAAATTTTTCTCTTACAGGTCTAAAACTTCCGAAAAACCAATACAACGCCCACCCGGAACAATATATAAAGCTAAACGAACGGTTCACTGTGTACTTATCCGTACGAAAATCCCTATTGATTTACCTGTTTTTACAAGGAAATAAAATGTGAAAAAATATTTCTACATCCCATGGCCTTTCCCAACCATTTAAATTTTTCTCTTACATGTCTAACACTTCCGAAAAACCAATACAACGCCCACCCGGAACAATGTATAAAGCTAAACGAACCGTTCACTGGGTACTTATCCGTGCGAAAAGCCCTATTGATTTAGCTGTTTTTACAAGGAAGTAAAATGTGAAAAAAATATTTCTACATCCCATGGCCTTTAGCAGTCACTTAAATTTTTCTCTTACATGTCTAACACTTCCGAAAAACCAATACAACGCCCACCCGGAACAATAAATAAAGCTAAACGAACCGTTCACTGGGTACTTATCCGTACGAAAATCCCTATTGATTTACCTGTTTTTACAAGGAAATAAAATGTGAAAAAATATTTCTACATCCCATGGCCTTTCCCAACCATTTAAATTTTTCTCTTACATGTCTAACACTTCCGAAAAACCAATACAACGCCCACCCGGAACAATGTATAAAGCTAAACGAACCGTTCACTGGGTACTTATCCGTGCGAAAAGCCCTATTGATTTACCTGTTTTTACAAGGAAGTAAAATGTGAAAAAAATATTTCTATATCCCATGGCCTTTACCAGCCATTTAAATTTTTCTCTTACAGGTCTAACATTTCCGAAAAACCAATACAACGCCTACGCGGAACAATATATAAAGCTAAACGTTCAGTTCACTGGGTACTTATCCGTACGAAAAGCCCTATTGATTTACCTGTTTTTACAAGGAAGTAAAATGTGAAAAAAATATTTCTACATCCCATGGCCTTTCCCAACCATTTAAATTTTTCTCTTACAGGTCTAACAGTTGCGAAAAACCAATACAACACCCACCCGGAAAAATATATACAGCTAAACGAACCGTTTACTGGGTACTAATCCATACGAAAATCCCTATTGATTTACCTGTTTTTACAAGGAAATAAAATGTGAAAAAAATATTTCTACATCCCATGGCCTTTCCCAACCATTTAAATTTTTCTCTTACAGGTCTAACACTTCCGAAAAACCAATACAACGCCCACCCGGAACAATATATAAAGCTAAACGAACCGTTCACTGGGTACTTATACGTACGAAAATCCCTATTGATTTACCTGTTTTTACAAGGAAATAAAATGTGAAAAAAAATATTTCTACATCCCATGGCCTTTCCCAACCATTTAAATTTTTCTCTTACAGGTCTAACACTACCGAAAAACCAATACAACGCCCACCCGGAACAATATATAAAGCTAAACAAAACGTTCACTGGGTACTTATCCGTACGAAAATCCCTATTGATTTACCTGTTTTTACAAGGAAATAAAATGTGAAAAAAATATTTCTACATCCCCTGGCCTTTCCCAACCATTTAAATTTTTCTCTTACATGTCTAACACTACCGAAAAACCAATACAACTACCACCCGGAACAATATATAAAGCTAAACGAACGGTTCACTGGGTACTTATCCATACGAAAATCCCTATTTATTTACCTGTTTTTACAAGGAAATAAAATGTGAAAAAAATATTTCTACATCCCATGGCCATTCCCAACCATTTAAATTTTTCTCTTACAGGTCGAACACTTCTGAAAAACCAATACAACGGCCACCCGGAACAATGTATAAAGCTAAACGAACCGTTCACTGGGTACTTATCCGTACGAAAATCCCTATTGATTTACCTGTTTTTACAAGGAAATAAAATTTGAAAAAAATATTTCTACATCCCATGGCCTTTCCCAACCGTTTAAATTTTTCTCTTACAGGTCTAACACTACCGAAAAACTGATACAACTCCCACCCGGAACAATATATAAAGCTAAACGAACCGTTCACTGGGTACTTATACGTACGAAAATCCCTATTGATTTAACTGTTTTTACAAGGAAGTAAAATGTGAAAAAAATATTTCTACATCCCATGGCCTTTCCCAACCATTTAAATTTTTCTCTTACATGTCTAACACTTCCGAAAAACCAATACAACGCCCACCCGGAACAATATATAAAGCTAAACGAACCGTTCACTGGGTACTTATACGTACGAAAATCCCTATTGATTTACCTGTTTCTAAAAGGAAATAAAATGTGAAGAAAATATTTCTACATCCCATGGCCTTTCCCAACCATTTAAATTTTTCTCTTACATGTCTAACACTTCCGAAAAACCAATACAACGCCCACCCAGAACAATGAATAAAGCTAAACGAACCGTTCACCGGGTACTTATCCGTACGAAAAGCCCTATTGATTTACCTGTTTTTACAAGGAAGTAAAATGTGAAAAAAATATTTCTACATCCCATGGCCTTTACCAGCCATTTAAATATTTCTCTTACAGGTCTAACACTTCCGAAAAACCAATACAACGCCCACCCGGAACAATATATAAAGCTAAACGAACAGATCACTGGGTACTTATCCGTACGAAAAGCCCTATTGATTTACCTGTTTTTACAAGGAAGTAAAATGTGAAAAAAATATTTCTACATCCCATGGCCTTTCCCAACCATTTAAATTTTTCTCTTACAGGTCTAACAGTTGCGAAAAATCAATACAACACCCACCCGGAAAAATATATACAGCTAAACGAACCGTTTACTGGGTACTAATCCATACGTAAATCCCTATTGATTTACCTGTTTTTACAAGGAAATAAAATGTGAAAAAAATATTTCTACATCCCATGGCCTTTCCCAACCATTTAAATTTTTCTCTTACAGGTCTAAAACTTCCGAAAAACCAATACAACGCCCACCCGGAACAATATATAAAGCTAAACGAACGGTTCACTGGGTTCTTATCCGTACGAAAATCCCTATTGATTTACCTGTTTTTACAAGGAAATAAAATGTGAAAAAATATTTCTACATCCCATGGCCTTTCCCAACCATTTAAATTTTTCTCTTACATGTCTAACACTTCCGAAAAACCAATACAACGCCCACCCGGAACAATGTATAAAGCTAAACGAACCGTTCACTGGGTACTTATCCGTGCGAAAAGCCCTATTGATTTAGCTGTTTTTACAAGGAAGTAAAATGTGAAAAAAATATTTCTACATCCCATGGCCTTTACCAGCCATTTAAATTTTTCTCTTACAGGTCTAACACTTCCGAAAAACCAATACAACGCCTACCCGGAACAATATATAAAGCTAAACGAACAGTTCACTGGGTACTTATCCGTACGAAAAGCCCTATTGATTTACCTGTTTTTACAAGGAAGTAAAATGTGAAAAAAATATTTCTACATCCCATGGCCTTTCCCAACCATTTAAATTTTTCTCTTACAGGTCTAACACTACCGAAAAACCGATACAATTCCCACCCGGAAACATATATACAGCTAAACTAACCGTTTACTGGGTACTAATCCATACGAAAATCCCTATTGATTTAACTGTTTTTACAAGGAAATAAAATGTGAAAAAAATATTTCTACATCCCATGGCCTTTCCCAACCATTTAAATTTTTCTTTTACATGTCTAACACTACCGAAAAACCAATACAACTACCACCCGGAACAATATATAAAGCTAAACGAACGGTTCACTGGGTACTAATCCATACGAAAATCCTTATTTATTTACCTGTTTTTACAAGGAAATAAAATGTGAAAAAAATATTTCTACATCCCATGGCCATTCCCAACCATTTAAATTTTTCTCTTACAGGTCGAACACTTCTGAAAAACCAATACAACGGCCACCCGGAACAATGTATAAAGCTAAACGAACCGTTCACTGGGTACTTATCCGTACGAAAATCTCTATTGATTTACCTGTTTTACAAGGAAATAAAATGTGAAAAAAATATTTCTACATCCCCTGGCCTTTCCCAACCATTTAAATTTTTCTCTTACAGGTCTAACACTACCGAAAAACCAATACAACTAACACCCGGAACAATATATAAAGCTAAACGAACCGTTCACTGGGTACTTATCCGTACGAAAATCCCTATTGATTTACCTGTTTTTACAAGGAAATAAAATGTGAAAAAAATATTTCTACATCCCATGGCCATTCCCAACCATTTAAATTTTTCTCTTACAGGTCTAACACTTCTGAAAAACCAATACAACCGCCACCCGGAACAATGTATAAAGCTAAACGAACCGTTCACTGGGTACTTATCCGTACGAAAATCCCTATTGATTTACCTGGTTTTACAAGGAAATAAAATTTGAAAAAAATATTTCTACATCCCATGGCCTTTCCCAATCGTTTAAATTTTTCTCTTACAGGTCTAACACTACCGAAAAACCGATACAACTCCCACCCGGAACAATATATAAAGCTAAACGAACCGTTCACTGGGTACTTATACGTACGAAAATCCCTATTGATTTACCTGTTTTTACAAGGAAGTAAAATGTGAAAAAAATATTTCTACATCCCATGGCCTTTCCCAACCATTTAAATTTTTCTCTTACATGTCTAACACTTCTGAAAAACCAATACAACGCCCACCCGGAACAATATATAAAGCTAAACGAACCGTTCACTGGGTACTTATACGTACGAAAATCCCTATTGATTTACCTGTTTTTAAAAGGAAATAAAATGTGAAAAAAATATTTCTACATCCCATGGCCTTTCCCAACCATTTAAATTTTTCTCTTACATGTCTAACACTTCCGAAAAACCAATACAACGCCCACCCAGAACAATGTATAAAGCTAAACGAACCGTTCACTGGGTACTTATCCTTGCGAAAAGCCCTATTGATTTACCTGTTTTTACAAGGAAGTAAAATGTGAAAAAAATATTTCTACATCCCATGGCCTTTACCAGCCATTTAAATTTTTCTCTTACAGGTCTAACACTTCCGAAAAACCAATACAACGGCCACCCGGAACAATATATAAAGCTAAACGAACAGTTCACTGGGTACTTATCCGTACGTAAAGCCCTATTGATTTACCTGTTTTTACAAGGAAGTAAAATGTGAAAAAAATATTTCTACATCCCATGGCCTTTCCCAACCATTTAAATTTTTCTCTTACAGGTCTAACAGTTGCGAAAAATCAATACAACACCCACCCGGAAAAATATATACAGCTAAACGAACCGTTTACTGGGTACTAATCCATACGAAAATCCCTATTGATTTACCTGTTTTTACAAGGAAATAAAATGTGAAAAAAATATTTCTACATCCCATGGCCATTCCCAACCATTTAAATTTTTCTCTTACAGGTCTAACACTTCTGAAAAACCAATACAACGGCCATCCGGAACAATGTATAAAGCTAAACGAACCGTTCACTGGGTACTTATCCGTACGAAAATCCCTATTGATTTACCTGTTTTTACAAGGAAGTAAAATGTGAAAACAATATTTCTACATCCCATGGCCTTTCCCAACCATTTAAATTTTTCTCTTACATGTCTAACACTTCCGAAAAACCAATACAACGCCCACCCGGAACAATATATAAAGCTAAACGAACCGTTCACTGGGTACTTATACGTACGAAAATCCCTATTGATTTACCTGTTTTTAAAAGGAAATAAAATGTGAAAAAAATATTTCTACATCCCATGGCCTTTCCCAACCATTTAAATTTTTCTCTTACATGTCTAACACTTCCGAAAAACCAATACAACGCCCACCCAGAACAATGTATAAAGCTAAACGAACCGTTCACTTGGTACTTATCCGTGCGAAAAGCCCTATTGATTTACCTGTTTTTACAAGGACGTAAAATGTGAAAAAAATATTTCTACATCCCATGGCCTTTACCAGCCATTTAAATTTTTCTCTTACAGGTCTAACACTTCCGAAAAACCAATACAACGCCCACCCGGAACAATATATAAAGCTAAACGAACAGTTCACTGGGTACTTATCCGTACGAAAAGCCCTATTGATTTACCTGTTTTTACAAGGAAGTAAAATGTGAAAAAAATATTTCTACATCCCATGGCCTTTCCCAACCATTTAAATTTTTCTCTTACAGGTCTAACAGTTGCGAAAAATCAATACAACACCCACCCGGAAAAATATATACAGCTAAACGAACCGTTTACTGGGTACTAATCTATACGTAAATCCCTATTGATTTACCTGTTTTTACAAGGAAATAAAATGTGAAAAAAATATTTGTACATCCCATGGCCTTTCCCAACCATTTAAATTTTTCTCTTACAGGTCTAAAACTTCCGAAAAACCAATACAACGCCCACCCGGAACAATATATAAAGCTAAACGAACGGTTCACTGGGTTCTTATCCGTACGAAAATCCCTATTGATTTACCTGTTTTTACAAGGAAATAAAATGTGAAAAAATATTTCTACATCCCATGGCCTTTCCCAACCATTTAAATTTTTCTCTTACATGTCTAACACTTCCGAAAAACCAATACAACGCCCACCCGGAACAATGTATAAAGCTAAACGAACCGTTCACTGGATACTTATCCGTGCGAAAAGCCCTATTGATTTACCTGTTTTTACAAGGAAATAAAATGTGAAAAAAATATTTCTACATCCCATGGCCTTTCCCAACCATTTAAATTTTTCTCTTACAGGTCTAACAGTTGCGAAAAACCAATACAACACCCACCCGGAAAAATATATACAGCTAACGAACCGTTTACTGGGTACTAATCCATACGAAAATCCCTATTGATTGACCTGTTTTTACAAGGGAATAAAATGTGAAAAAAAAAATTTCTACATCCCATGGCCTTTCCCAACCATTTAAATTTTTCTCTTACAGGTCTAACACTTCCGAAAAACCAATACAACGCCCACCCGGAACAATATATAAAGGTAAACGAACCGTTCACTGGGTACTTATCCGTACGAAAATCCCTATTGATTTACCTGTTTTTACAGGGAAATAAAATGTGAAAAAAATATTTCTACATCCCATGGCCTTTCCCAACCATTTAAATTTTTCTCTTATATGTCTAACACTTCCGAAAAACCAATACAACGCCCACCCGGAACAATAAATAAAGCTAAACGAACCGTTCACTGGGTACTTATACGTACGAAAATCCCTATTGATTTACCTGTTTTTACAAGGAAATAAAATGTGAAAAAATATTTCTACATCCCATGGCCTTTCCCAACCATTTAAATTTTTATCTTACATGTCTAACAGTTGCGAAAAACCAATACAACGCCTACGCGGAACAATATATAAAGCTAAACGTTCAGTTCACTGGGTACTTATCCGTACGAAAAGCCCTATTGATTTACCTGTTTTTACAAGGAAGTAAAATGTGAAAAAAATATTTCTACATCCCATGGCCTTTCCCAACCATTGAAATTTTTATCTTACACTTCTAACAGTTGCGAAAAACCAATACAACACCCACCCGGAAAAATATATACAGCTAAACGAACCGTTTACTGGGTACTAATCCATACGAAAATCCCTATTGATTTACCTGTTTTTACAAGGAAATAAAATGTGAAAAAAATATTTCTACATCCCATGGCCTTTCCCAACCATTTAAATTTTTCTCTTACAGGTCTAACTCTTCCGAAAAACCAATACAACGCCCACCCAGAACAATATATAAAGCTAAACGTACCGTTCACTGGGTACTTATCCGTATGAAAATCTCTATTGATTTACATGTTTTACAAGGAAATAAAATGTGAAAAAAATATTTCTACATCCCCTGGCCTTTCCCAACCATTTAAATTTTTCTCTTACAGGTCTAACACTACCGAAAAACCAATACAACTCCCACCCGGAACAATATATAAAGCTAAACGAACCGTTCACTGGGTACTTATCCGTACGAAAATCCCTATTGATTTACCTGTTTTTACAAGGAAATAAAATGTGAAAAAAATATTTCTACATCCCATGGCCATTCCCAACCATTTAAATTTTTCTCTTACAGGTCTAACACTTCTGAAAAACCAATACAACGGCCACCCGGAACAATGTATAAAGCTAAACGAACCGTTCACTGGGTACTTATCCGTACGAAAATCCCTATTGATTTACCTGTTTTTACAAGGAAATAAAATTTGAAAAAAATATTTCTACATCCCATGGCCTTTCCCAACCGTTTAAATTTTTCTCTTACAGGTCTAACACTACCGAAAAACCGATACAACTCCCACCCGGAACAATATATAAAGCTAAACGAACCGTTCACTGGGTACTTATACGTACGAAAATCCCTATTGATTTACCTGTTTTTACAAGGAAGTAAAATGTGAAAAAAATATTTCTACATCCCATGGCCTTTCCCAACCATTTAAACTTTTCTCTTACATGTCTAACACTTCCGAGAAACCAATACAACGCCCACCCGGAACAATATATAAAGCTAAACGAACCGTTCACTGGGTACTTATACGTACGAAAATCCCTATTGATTTACCTGTTTTTAAAAGGAAATAAAATGTGAAAAAAATATTTCTACATCCCATGGCCTTTCCCAACCATTTAAATTTTTCTCTTACATGTCTAACACTTCCGAAAAACCAATACAACGCCCACACAGAACAATGTATAAAGCTAAACGAACCGTTCACTGGGTACTTATCCGTGCGAAAAGCCCTATTGATTTACCTGTTTTTACAAGGACGTAAAATGTGAAAAAAATATTTCTACATCCCATGGCCTTTACCAGCCATTTAAATTTTTCTCTTACAGGTCTAACACTTCCGAAAAACCAATACAACGCCCACCCGGAACAATATATAAAGCTAAACGAACAGTTCACTGGGTACTTATCCGTACGAAAAGCCCTATTGATTTACCTGTTTTTACAAGGAAGTAAAATGTGAAAAAAATATTTCTACATCCCATGGCCTTTCCCAACCATTTAAATTTTTCTCTTACAGGTCTAACAGTTGAGAAAAATCAATACAACACCCACCCGGAAAAATATATACAGCTAAACGAACCGTTTACTGGGTACTAATCCATACGTAAATCCCTATTGATTTACCTGTTTTTACAAGGAAATAAAATGTGAAAAAAATATTTCTACATCCCATGGCCTTTCCCAACCATTTAAATTTTTCTCTTACAGGTCTAAAGCTTCCGAAAAACCAATACAACGCCCACCCGGAACAATATATAAAGCTAAACGAACGGTTCACTGGGTACTTATCCGTACGAAAATCCCTATTGATTTACCTGTTTTTACAAGGAAATAAAATGTGAAAAAATATTTCTACATCCCATGGCCTTTCCCAACCATTTAAATTTTTCTCTTACATGTCTAACACTTCCGAAAAACCAATACAACGCCCACCCGGAACAATGTATAAAGCTAAACGAACCGTTCACTGGGTACTTATCCGTGCGAAAAGCCCTATTGATTTAGCTGTTTTTACAAGGAAGTAAAATGTGAAAAAAATATTTCTACATCCCATGGCCTTTACCAGTCATTTAAATTTTTCTCTTACATGTCTAACACTTCCGAAAAACCAATACAACGCCCACCCGGAACAATAAATAAAGCTAAACGAACCGTTCACTGGGTACTTATACGTACGAAAATCCCTATTGATTTACCTGTTTTTACAAGGAAATAAAATGTGAAAAAATATTTCTACATCTCATGGCCTTTCCCAACCATTTAAATTTTTCTCTTACATGTCTAACACTTCCGAAATACCAATACAACGCCCACCCGGAACAATGTATAAAGCTAAACGAACCGTTCACTGGGTACTTATCCGTGCGAAAAGCCCTATTGATTTACCTGTTTTTACAAGGAAGTAAAATGTGAAAAAAATATTTCTATATCCCATGGCCTTTACCAGCCATTTAAATTTTTCTCTTACAGGTCTAACATTTCCGAAAAACCAATACAACGCCTACGCGGAACAATATATAAAGCTAAACGTTCAGTTCACTGGGTACTTATCCGTACGAAAAGCCCTATTGATTTACCTGTTTTTACAAGGAAGTAAAATGTGAAAAAAATATTTCTACATCCCATGGCCTTTCCCAACCATTTAAATTTTTCTCTTACAGGTCTAACAGTTGCGAAAAACCAATACAACGCCCACCCGGAACAATGTATAAAGCTAAACGAACCGTTCACTGGGTACTAATCCATACGAAAATCCCTATTGATTTACCTGTTTTTACAAGGAAATAAAATGTGAAAAAAATATTTCTACATCCCATGGCCTTTCCCAACCATTTAAATTTTTCTCTTACAGGTCTAACACTTCCGAAAAACCAATACAACGCCCACCCAGAACAATATATAAAGCTAAACGTACCGTTCACTGGGTACTTATCTGTACGAAAATCTCTATTGATTTACCTGTTTTACAAGGAAATAAAATGTGAAAAAAATATTTCTACATCCCATGGCCTTTCCCAACCATTTAAATTTTTCTCTTACAGGTCTAACACTACCGAAAAACCAATACAACTCCCACCCGGAACAATATATAAAGCTAAACGAACCGTTCACTGGGTACTTATCCGTACGAAAATCCCTATTGATTTACCTGTTTTTACAAGGAAATAAAATGTGAAAAAAATATTTCTACATCCCATGGCCATTCCCAACCATTTAAATTTTTCTCTTACAGGTCTAACACTTCCGAAAAACCAATACAACGCCCACCCGGAACAATATATAAAGCTAAACGAACCGTTCACTGGGTACTTATACGTACGAAAATCCCTATTGATTTACCTGTTTTTACAAGGAAATAAAATGTGAAAAAAATATTTCTACATCCCATGGCCTTTCCCAACCATTTAAATTTTTCTCTTACATGTCTAACACTTCCGAAAAACCAATACAACGCCCACCCGGAACAATATATAAAGCTAAACGAACCGTTCACTGGGTACTTATACGTACGAAAATCCCTATTGATTTACCTGTTTTTAAAAGGAAATAAAATGTGAAAAAAATATTTCTACATCCCATGGCCTTTCCCAACCATTTAAATTTTTCTCTTACATGTCTAACACTTCCGAAAAACCAATACAACGCCCACCCAGAACAATGTATAAAGCTAAACGAACCGTTCACTGGGTACTTATCCGTGCGAAAAGCCCTATTGATTTACCTGTTTTTACAAGGAAGTAAAATGTGAAAAAAATATTTCTACATCCCATGGCCTTTACCAACCATTTAAATTTTTCTCTTACAGGTCTAACACTTCCGAAAAACCAATACAACGCCCACCCGGAACAATATATAAAGCTAAACGAACAGTTCACTGGGTACTTATCCGTACGAAAAGCCCTATTGATTTACCTTTTTTTACAAGGAAGTAAAATGTGAAAAAAATATTTCTACATCCCATGGCCTTTCCCAACCATTTAAATTTTTCTCTTACAGGTCTAACAGTTGCGAAAAATCAATACAACACCCACCCGGAAAAATATATACAGCTAAACGAACCGTTTACTGGGTACTAATCCATACGTAAATCTCTATTTACCCGTTCCATTTCTGTCTCGTACCTTAGTAACAGTTTATATATTTGGCCCTGTAAATGTGGTTTATCTTGGATTACTAAGTTTTCAAACTCTGGTATTGGGGCCTCTAGATTTAACGGTTGCTGGAACTCTGCTTTAAATCTGGATACTAGTTGGTTGTACTCTAACCATTGAATTTCTACTCCTTCATCCTTTATTGTTTGTATATCCTTAAGCTTACCAGTCTTTGATATTAAGTCTTTGTACTGAATACAGGTCAACCTTTTTTGTTGAGCTTTACCAAAATGTGCCTCAATTGGCGATTTCAATATTGATGGTGTGGGGGAAAGTCTCTTATTATATCTTGACCATACATTCATAAGCCCACTAGTCCAGGTATTTGCTACTACTTTTTGTTTTTGTTTCCCTGCTGGCCATAGTCTTTCATGAAAACTGTTACCCATAGTTTTTCTTTCAAATACCAATTCTCTTGAGTGCGGTTCCCGTATCCAGTCCACTATGTATGTAAGTGTTGCTGCGTCTTTGTATAGTTTTAAATTGGGTACACCTTGGCCTCCTCTCTCCTTCACGTCTTGAAGTATTTTAAAAGCAACTCTTGGCCTTTTTCCACTCCAAATAAATTTGTTAATCGCTGATTGCCATTTTCTTAGCGTTTTTTCCTGGACCACTATTGGTAACATTTGGAACAAAAAGTTGAATTTAGGCAACAGGTTCATCTTGACCGTAGCCATTCGAGCTGACCAGGACAGTTTTAACTCGTTCCATCTTTTGATATCCAGTTGCATGTTCTTCCAGAGTCTTTCATAGTTACCAATGAAGAGTTCTTGGAATTCTTTGTCTAGATAGATTCCCAGATATTTCACCCATTTGGGATTTGTCTCACATCCGGTTTTTCGGTTGATATTTTGCACTTCGAGATCTGTGGCTCCCTGTAAAACGATTTTTGTTTTATCCTTATTTATTTTGTACCCTGAGTAATGTCCAAAGTCTTTCAATAGTTCCAGGAGAGGGGGAATTGACGCTTTTGGGTTCATGACAGTACACACTACATCATCAGCATAACATTTTAATTTGAATTCCTGATCATCTATTTTGATTCCCATGATCTCCTCTGTGGCTCTTATCTTAGTTGTCAGCATTTCCAGTACCAGGTTAAATAACAATGGAGACAAAGGACATCCTTGTCTGGTGCCTTTACCTATTTTAATGGATTGTTTTGTAAGCATTCCATTTATTAAGATTCTGGCTTCTTGTTCCGAATATATTTGTCTGATGAATTCCAGGAAAGTACCACCACAATCGGTTGCTTTCAGTGTTTCAAATAGGAAATCCCAACTAACGTTGTCGAAGGCTTTCTCCGCATCCAGGAATATAAAAGCGGCCTTCAACTTTTCTTTACGCACGTAGTCTGCCACATTCAATACGAATCTTATGTTATTTCTCATTAATCTTTTTGGCATGAATCCAGTTTGATCTTGATGTATAACGTCTCCGATGCATTTTTTCAGTCTTTCTGCTAAGATTTTTGCCAAGATTTTGTAGTCCACATTTAGCAGAGAGATTGGTCTATACGAGTTGGGTGAGTTCGTGTCTCCTCCTTCCTTGTGAATAAGTGTTATTGAGGCCTGTTGCCATGATTTTGGGAGAGATTTTCCAGGATTGTCTATAATCTCATTCACTAGTTGAAGTAGATGTGGAGAGACAACATGACTCATCTTCTTGTAATATATTGCACTCAGTCCATCCGGCCCTGGGGCTTTCTGGGCTTTTGTTGTCATTATTGCATCGTTTATTTCTTGCATTGTAATTCTTTGATTAAGAATTTTTCTGTGATGGTCTGTGAATTTGCTCATTGATATTTTTTGACAAAATGTTCCAGGGTCTATATTTTGTTCCTTTTTCGTAAATATGTTCTGGAAGAATTGGGTAAGACATGAGTGAATTTCTACTTCATTATTATAGTTCTGGCCTTCATGTGATAGCTTTGTGATGCTATGCTTCTGATAGCTCTTCCGCAGTCTTTGAGCCAGCCATCTCCCCGGTTTATCTGCCCATTCAAAGTTTTTTTGTTTGAGATAGTCGAGTTTCTTTCTCATTTCCTCCACCTCTAGGTTGTCTCTCTGTATTCTTAGTAATTTTATTTGTTTTGCTAATCCTCTAGTTTGATGTTCTTGATGTTGCTTTTCTGTCTGTTGCAATTTTTCTTTTATTTCACTCAGAGTCTTTTCTTTTCTTTTTCTTATTGTAGTATTAAGTCGTAAGAGTATGCCTCTCATATATGCTTTACTGGCATCCCACACCGTGGCCGATGAGGAGTCTGGAGTGACATTTAGTTTGAAGAACTCTTGTAGACTTGCTTCGCAGGTCTGCTGAACCTTTGGGTCCTCCAGAAGATAATTATTCATTTTCCACCTTCTTATTCCGACTCTTTTCACACAAAGCTCTATTTGTAATGGGTTGTGGTCTGCGAAGGTGTTTGGTAGTATCTCTGAAGTTCTCAGTTTGTGTAACATTTGTTTTGACGTCCAGCATTGATCCAGTCTTGAGTAGGCATCATGTCTGTTTGAATAGAAGGTATATTGGCGCAATTTTGGATGGTGTTCTCTCCATACGTCCACTAGAGCCAGGTGCTTAAAATTAGATCTTGCAGAAGGTGGAAATGTTGAACCTGATTTCCTTGAAGATTTATCCCAGTATGAATCTTGGACTGCATTAAAGTCTCCGATTATCATTACCTCATTTTCCAATGAGTCCGAGTTGGACAGGAAGAAATCCCTATAAAATGTCTCTTTGGCGTTGTTTGGCGCGTAAAGGTTCACCAAGACAAAGTTTTGCCCGTCAGGAAGCTTAATCCTAAGGATAGAAAAGCGTCCATCTGGGTCCTCGGATATAATCTTCGCATTTATATTGGGGTTTACAATATATGTCACCACCCCTCTTTTCTTTTCCTTTGCTGATGCAATCCATTCTTTTCCTAGGCTTTTGTTTTTTAATAGTTTTTGGTGTCTTTTTGCAATATGGGTTTCTTGTAGACATATTATATCACATTTTAGTTTTCGTAGTTGATTGAAAACTTTCGATCTTTTGTTCGGTGAATTTAATCCATTAATATTAACAGAAACTATCTTCAGAAGCTCCATTTTTACTTTCTGGTCCCAGCACCTTTTCTTGCTACTCCCTTGTGTTCTTGCTGGCTTGTCTGTTTTCTCTGTTCTTCTGCCAGGGCAGAGCCTTCGGCTAGGGTATCCGCTAATTCTTGTGCTTGTTGTAGTGTTTTTATGATCCTTCTTCCAGTTGGTAATATAACTTCCAATGCGAATGGAATTTTCCAGAAGTATCTGATGTTTTGTCCAATCAAAATTTGCCGTAGGAAATGAAATTGTGCCCTTTTTTGTAATATCTCTGGTGGCAAGTCTTGAAAGATCTTAACTTCTTGGTCTTCCAGGGTGAATGGATCTTCTCTATGCTTTCCTTGGAGTGCGTTCTTTGCTGACTTAGATTCAAAGCCGACGAGAATGTCTCTTGGCTGGTTGTTTCTCTTGGCTGCTCTGGAATTTACTCTGTAAGCTTTCTCGATTTTCACCTCTTCTTCCTCCAAGTATGAAGCGATCGCCTCAGTGAGTTCTTTCTTTAAATCTTCCTTGCCAAAAGATTCCGGGGCCCCTCTGATTTTCACGTTCCTACTTCTCACTTCTGTTTGCAGGATTTCAAACTTGTCATCTGCTCCTACTCTCCAGCCTTCCAGTTTTTCAATTTTAACGTTGTGTTCTTTTAGTTGTTTTGTATTTCCTTCTACAAGTGTTTTTATTCCATCTATACTATCTGTGAGTTCCTTCTTGATGTCTTGTATTTCTTTGGAAAGTTCTTTAGATTGTTTTTTTAATGCTTCATCCGTATAGGCTTTTATCTCTTTGCTATGTTTCTCTAGAAGGCGGGCTATTTTTTCCATATCTAAGCTTTCTTCTTCTGAGCTTTCTTCCAGTTCTTCTTGGTCTTGTTGTTGTCGTTTCAGTCTTTCTAGTTCTTTTTCTTTTTCCTTAATTTTCTTTGCCTTGGCAGCTGTTGACATATCCTTCTTTCTTCTCCAAAAGGCTGTCACATCAACCTTTAATTTCTTTTTTGGTGATCTATCAGCTTTGGGGAGTTGTCTATCTTTTTTTCCAGACATACATTGAATACAAGTTATATTAATCAACAAGTGGTTATATCACCTGGTATATGTCGCTCTTTGAACTCTATTATTACAGGACACTATTAAATCAGCATATATACCGGTATACCCAATATACTTTATAGCCAAATTATAAAAAATAGTTACACCAATGTTCTACCCTCCGATCCTGCAGTGCCTCCTTGATGTCCTGGGTTCACTCTGCTTCGCTTCTTCAACCCTTCTTATCTACAGCATCTCAACAGATGGGAAACTTATCCCGGTTATATGCACCTGCACCTTAGCCTGTCAGGCACCTCTGGAAGCAGAGAGAGATAAAGAGATAAAGGTGTGTTAGATATGACTTGAAAACACCAGGGGGGGGGAGGATGGGGGGAAAAAAGGAAAAAGGGAGAGAAAAAATAGATCCGGGGCAAAAAGGAAATTTAAAAAAGTAACAAAAAAGAAAGAAAGAAAAAAATAATAATAATAGAAAAATGTGATTTAAAAATAGAATAAATGTGATTAAAAATAGAGTAAAAATACTAATGAGAAGCAATATGCTAAAAATAACAGCAACTTGAGAGGAAAATAAAATGTCCACTAGATGGCAGCAAAGTCTTGATAATCTATCAGTCTCTCCTTGTAAAACTCAGAGTCCTGGGAAATCAGCCAAAATACATTTATGAAGTCAAACAAGGAGCCCTTGCGAAACAGAACAAAAAGGAAAAATCAAAAATAGCACTCCAGATAAAATTTTGTCTCGTTACACGCACTAGTCCCTGTAGTTGCCAATGGGAAACCGAAACTATTTTCTTCACCAGCTGTCGTTCGTCGCTTTGATGACCTGTTGAAGCTTTTCCAAGCCTGAAATCTCGTTCTGGCACGAAACTCTCGCAGAACTCTCGCAAAGTCCTTATATCTGCTTTTTCAATCTCCGGTTTATAAACAATGGTGGGGGGGTGTTCTGGCTGTCTTAACCCCTTTCTCTTCCTTCTCCCACACTCCCTGTCACTCTAACTTGCTTAAATTAGAGAGAACAGCTCTTCACGCCGAAAGTTTGTTCCAAAGGGAGAGGATGCCGGGGGAAACCCCCACTCACTGTTTGTAGGCTCGATCTGATGTCTGCCAGTTGTTTTCACTCCGGAGTTGTGATGGGTCAAAAGTCTTGCAAGGAAGAATCCAATTAGCTTTGAAGATTAAAGTAGAGGCTGTGTAGATTGCAGAGTTGTAGAAAAGGACGAGAATTTTAAGATGGCGAACGGCTCTTGCTGGACCCTGTGCACACTGAGCTTGCGTTCCAGGGAATATTAAATCCCCTGCGGAACAGAAAGGCCCCAGAAATTCACAGGGAATTCCTGAGTTGGTGGTAGGTGAGTTTGCGTACTCAAAACCCGATTATTGTCAATCACAGCAGTGATTGACCCTCAGTGGAACAGGAGCTCGAAGTATTCGAGCTATCCAAGTGCCATGTCTCCGTCCACTCCCCATACGTAAATCCCTATTGATTTACCTGTTTTTACAAGGAAATAAAATGTGAAAAAATATTTCTACATCCCATGGCCTTTCCCAACCATTTAAATTTTTCTCTTACATGTCTAAAACTTCCGAAAAACTAATACAACGCCCACCCGGAACAATGTATAAAGCTAAACGAACCGTTCACTGGGTACTTATCCGTGCGAAAAGCCCTATTGATTTAGCTGTTTTTACAAGGAAGTAAAATGTGAAAAAAATATTTCTACATCCCATGGCCTTTACCAGCCATTTAAATTTTTCTCTTACAGGTCTAACACTTCCGAAAAACCAATACAACGCCTACCCGGAACAATATATAAAGCTAAACGAACAGTTCACTGGGTACTTATCCGTACGAAAAGCCCTATTGATTTACCTGTTTTTACAAGGAAGTAAAATGTGAAAAAAATATTTCTACATCCCATGGCCTTTCCCAACCATTTAAATTTTTCTCTTACAGGTCTAACACTACCGAAAAACCGATACAACTCCCACCCGGAAACATATATACAGCTAAACTAACCGTTTACTGGGTACTAATCCATACGAAAATCCCTATTGATTTAACTGTTTTTACAAGGAAATAAAATGTGAAAAAAATATTTCTACATCCCATGGCCTTTCCCAACCATTTAAATTTTTCTCTTACATGTCTAACACTTCCGAAAAACCAATACAACGCCCACCCGGAACAATATATAAAGCTAAACGAACCGTTCACTGGGTACTTATACGTACGAAAATCCCTATTGATTTACCTGTTTTTACAAGGAAATAAAATGTGAAAAAATATTTCTACATCCCATGGCCTTTCCCAACCATTTAAATTTTTCTCTTACATGTCTAAAACTTCCGAAAAACTAATACAACGCCCACCCGGAACAATGTATAAAGCTAAACGAACCGTTCACTGGGTACTTATCCGTGCGAAAAGCCCTATTGATTTAGCTGTTTTTACAAGGAAGTAAAATGTGAAAAAAATATTTCTACATCCCATGGCCTTTACCAGCCATTTAAATTTTTCTCTTACAGGTCTAACACTTCCGAAAAACCAATACAACGCCTACCCGGAACAATATATAAAGCTAAACGAACAGTTCACTGGGTACTTATCCGTACGAAAAGCCCTATTGATTTACCTGTTTTTACAAGGAAGTAAAATGTGAAAAAAATATTTCTACATCCCATGGCCTTTCCCAACCATTTAAATTTTTCTCTTACAGGTCTAACACTACCGAAAAACCGATACAACTCCCACCCGGAAACATATATACAGCTAAACTAACCGTTTACTGGGTACTAATCCATACGAAAATCCCTATTGATTTAACTGTTTTTACAAGGAAATAAAATGTGAAAAAAATATTTCTACATCCCATGGCCTTTCCCAACCATTTAAATTTTTCTCTTACATGTCTAACACTTCCGAAAAACCAATACAACGCCCACCCGGAACAATATATAAAGCTAAACGAACCGTTCACTGGGTACTTATACGTACGAAAATCCCTATTGATTTACCTGTTTTTACAAGGAAATAAAATGTGAAAAAAATATTTCTACATCCCATGGCCTTTCCCAACCATTTAAATTTTTCTCTTACAGGTCTAACAGTTGCGAAAAACCAATACAACACCCACCCGGAAAAATATATACAGCTAACGAACCGTTTACTGGGTACTCATCCATACGAAAATCCCTACTGATTTACCTGTTTTTACAAGGAAATAAAATGTGAAAAAAAATATTTCTACATCCCATGGCCTTTCCCAACCATTTAAATTTTTCTCTTACAGGTCTAACACTTCCGAAAAACCAATACAACGCCCACCCGGAACAATATATAAAGGTAAACGAACCGTTCACTGGGTACTTATCCGTACGAAAATCCCTATTGATTTACCTGTTTTTACAGGGAAATAAAATGTGAAAAAAATATTTCTACATCCCATGGCCTTTCCCAACCATTTAAATTTTTCTCTTACATGTCTAACACTTCCGAAAAACCAATACAACGCCCACCCGGAACAATATATAAAGCTAAACGAACCGTTCACTGGGTACTTATACGTACGAAAATCCCTATTGATTTACCTGTTTTTACAAGGAAATAAAATGTGAAAAAAATATTTCTACATCCCATGGCCTTTCCCAACCATTTAAATTTTTCTCTTACAGGTCTAACAGTTGCGAAAAACCAATACAACACCCACCCGGAAAAATATATACAGCTAACGAACCGTTTACTGGGTACTCATCCATACGAAAATCCCTATTGATTTACCTGTTTTTACAAGGAAATAAAATGTGAAAAAAATATTTCTACATCCCATGGCCTTTCCCAACCATTTAAATTTTTCTCTTACAGGTCTAACACTTCCGAAAAACCAATACAACGCCCACCCGGAACAATATATAAAGGTAAACGAACCGTTCACTGGGTAATTATCCGTACGAAAATCCCTATTGATTTACCTGTTTTTACAGGGAAATAAAATGTGAAAAAAATATTTCTACATCCCATGGCCTTTCCCAACCATTTAAATTTTTCTCTTACATGTCTAACACTTCCGAAAAACCAATACAACGCCCACCCGGAACAATAAATAAAGCTAAACGAACCGTTCACTGGGTACTTATACGTACGAAAATCCCTATTGATTTACCTGTTTTTACAAGGAAATAAAATGTGAAAAAATATTTCTACATCCCATGGCCTTTCCCAACCATTTAAATTTTTCTCTTACATGTCTAACAGTTGCGAAAAACCAATACAACGCCTACGCGGAACAATATATAAAGCTAAACGTTCAGTTCACTGGGTACTTATCCGTACGAAAAGCCCTATTGATTTACCTGTTTTTACAAGGAAGTAAAATGTGAAAAAAATATTTCTACATCCCATGGCCTTTCCCAACCATTTAAATTTTTCTCTTACAGGTCTAACAGTTGCGAAAAACCAATACAACACCCACCTGGAAAAATATATACAGCTAAACGAACCGTTTACTGGGTACTAATCCATATGAAAATCTCTATTGATTTACCTGTTTTACAAGGAAATAAAATGTGAAAAAAATATTTCTACATCCCATGGCCTTTCCCAACCATTTAAATTTTTCTCTTACAGGTCTAACACTTCCGAAAAACCAATACAACTCCCACCCGGAACAATATATAAAGCTAAACGAACCGTTCACTGGGTACTTATCCGTACGAAAATCCCTATTGATTTACCTGTTTTTACAAGGAAATAAAATGTGAAAAAAATATTTCTACATCCCATGGCCTCTCCCAACTATTTAAATTTTTATCTTACAGGTCTAAGACTACCGAAAAACCAATACAACTCCCACCCGGAACAATATATAAAGCTAAAAGAACCGTTCACTGGGTACTTATACGTACAAAAATCCCTATTGATTTACCTGTTTTTACAAGGAAATAAGATGTGAAAAAAATATTTCTACATCCCATGGCCTTTCCCAGCCATTTACATTTTTCTCTTACAGGTCTAACACTTCCGAAAAACCAATACAACGCCCACCCGGAACAATGTATAAAGCTAAACGAACCGTTCACTGGGTACTTATACGTACGAAAATCCCTATTGATTTACCTGTTTTTACAAGGAAATAAAATGTGAAAAAAATATTTCTACATCCCATGGCCTTACCCAACCATTTAAATTTTTCTCTTACAGGTCTAACACTTCCGAAAAACCAATACAACGCCCACCCGGAACAATATATAAAGCTAAACAAACCGTTCACTGGGCACTTATCCATACGAAAATCCCTATTGATTTACCTGTTTTTACAAGGAAATAAAATGTGAAAAAAATATTTCTACATCCCATGGCCATTCCCAACCATTTAAATTTTTCTCTTACAGGTCTAACAGTTGCGAAAAACCAATACAACACCCACCCGGAAAAATATATACACCTAAATGAACCGTTTACTGGGTACTTATCCGTACGAAAATCCCTATTGATTTACCTGTTTTTACAAGGAAATAAAATGTGAAAAAAATATTTCTTCATCCCATGGCCTTACCCAACCATTTAAATTTTTCTCTTACATGTCTAACACTTCCGAAAAACCAATACAACGGCCACCCGGAACAATGTATAAAGCTAAACGAACCGTTCACTGGGTACTTATCCGTACGAAAATCCCTATTGATTTACCTGTTTTTACAACGAAGTAAAATGTGAAAAAAGTATTTCTACATCCCATGGCCTTTCCCAACCATTTAAATTTTTCTCTTACATGTCTAACACTTCCGAAAAACCAATACAACGGCCACCCGGAACAATATATAAAGCTAAACGAACCGTTCACTGGGTACTTATCCGTGCGAAAAGCCCTATTGATTTACCTGTTTTTACAAGGAAGTAAAATGTGAAAAAAATATTTCTACATCCCATGGCCTTTCCCAACCATTTAAATTTTTCTCTTACAGGTCTAACACTTCCGAAAAACCAATACAACGCCTACCCGGAACAATATATAAAGCTAAACGAACAGTTCACTGGGTACTTATCCGTACGAAAAGCCCTATTGATTCACCTGTTTTTACAAGGAAATAAAATGTGAAAAAAATATTTCTACATCCCATGGCCTTTCCCAACCATTTAAATTTTTCTCTTACAGGTCTAACAGTTGCGAAAAAACAATACAACGCCTACCCGGAAAAATATATAAAGCTAAACGAACCGTTCACTGGGTAGTAATCCATACGAAAATCCCTATTGATTTACCTGTTTTTACAAGGAAATAAAATGTGAAAAAAATATTTCTACATCCCATGGCCTTTCCCAACCATTTAAATTTTTCTCTTACAGGTCTAACACTTCCGAAAAACCAATACAACGCCCACCCGGAAAAATATATAAAGCTAAACGAACCGTTCACTGGGTACTTATCCGTACGAAAATCCCTATTGATTTACCTGTTTTTACAAGGAAATAAAATGTGAAAAAAATATTTCTACATCCCATGGCCTCTCCCAACTATTTAAATTTTTATCTTACAGGTCTAAGACTACCGAAAAACCAATACAACTCCCACCCGGAACAATATATAAAGCTAAAAGAACCGTTCACTGGGTACTTATACGTACAAAAATCCCTATTGATTTACCTGTTTTTACAAGGAAATAAGATGTGAAAAAAATATTTCTACATCCCAAGGCCTTTCCCAGCCATTTACATTTTTCTCTTACAGGTCTAACACTTCGGAAAAACCAATACAACGCCCACCCCGGAACAATATATAAAGCTAAACGAACCGTTCACTGGGCACTTATCCATACGAAAATCCCTATTGATTTACCTGTTTTTACAAGGAAATAAAATGTGAAAAAAATATTTCTACATCCCATGGCCATTCCCAACCATTTAAATTTTTCTCTTACAGGTCTAACAGTTGCGAAAAACCAATACAACACCCACCCGGAAAAATATATACAGCTAAACGAACCGTTTACTGGGTACTTATCCGTACGAAAATCCCTATTGATTTATCTGTTTTTACAAGGAAATAAAATGTGAAAAAAATATTTCTTCATCCCATGGCCTTACCCAACCATTTAAATTTTTCTCTTACATGTCTAACACTTCCGAAAAACCAATACAACGGCCACCCGGAACAATGTATAAAGCTAAACGAACCGTTCACTGGGTACTTATCCGTACGAAAATCCCTATTGATTTACCTGTTTTTACAACGAATTAAAATGTGAAAAAAGTATTTCTACATCCCATGGCCTTTCCCAACCATTTAAATTTTTCTCTTACATGTCTAACACTTCCGAAAAACCAATACAACGCCCACCCGGAACAATATATAAAGCTAAACGAACCGTTCACTGGGTACTTATCCGTGCGAAAAGCCCTATTGATTTACCTGTTTTTACAAGGAAGTAAAATGTGAAAAAAATATTTCTACATCCCATGGCCTTTCCCAACCATTTAAATTTTTCTCTTACAGGTCTAACACATCCGAAAAACCAATACAACGCCTACCCGGAACAATATATAAAGCTAAACGAACAGTTCACTGGGTACTTATCCGTACGAAAAGCCCTATTGATTCACCTGTTTTTACAAGGAAATAAAATGTGAAAAAAATATTTCTACATCCCATGGCCTTTCCCAACCATTTAAATTTTTCTCTTACAGGTCTAACAGTTGCGAAAAAACAATACAACGCCTACCCGGAAAAATATATAAAGCTAAACGAACCGTTCACTGGGTAGTAATCCATACGAAAATCCCTATTGATTTACCTGTTTTTACAAGGAAATAAAATGTGAAAAAAATATTTCTACATCCCATGGCCTTTCCCAACCATTTAAATTTTTCTCTTACAGGTCTAACACTTCCGAAAAACCAATACAACGCCCACCCGGAAAAATATATAAAGCTAAACGAACCGTTCACTGGGTACTTATCCGTACGAAAATCCCTATTGATTTACCTGTTTTTACAAGGAAATAAAATGTGAAAAAAATATTTCTACATCCCATGGCCTCTCCCAACTATTTAAATTTTTATCTTACAGGTCTAAGACTACCGAAAAACCAATACAACTCCCACCCGGAACAATATATAAAGCTAAAAGAACCGTTCACTGGGTACTTATACGTACAAAATTCCCTATTGATTTACCTGTTTTTACAAGGAAATAAGATGTGAAAAAAATATTTCTACATCCCATGGCCTTTCCCAGCCATTTACATTTTTCTCTTACAGGTCTAACACTTCCGAAAAACCAATACAACGCCCACCCGGAACAATGTATAAAGCTAAACGAACCGTTCACTGGGTACTTATACGTACGAAAATCCCTATTGATTTACCTGTTTTTACAAGGAAATAAAATGTGAAAAAAATATTTCTTCATCCCATGGCCTTACCCAACCATTTAAATTTTTCTCTTACAGGTCTAACACTTCCGAAAAACCAATACAACGCCCACCCGGAACAATATATAAAGCTAAACGAACCGTTCACTGGGCACTTATCCATACGAAAATCCCTATTGATTTACCTGTTTTTACAAGGAAATAAAATGTGAAAAAAATATTTCTACATCCCATGGCCTTTCCCAACCATTTAAATTTTTCTCTTACAGGTCTAACAGTTGCGAAAAAACAATACAACGCCTACCCGGAAAAATATATAAAGCTAAACGAACCGTTCACTGGGTAGTAATCCATACGAAAATCCCTATTGATTTACCTGTTTTTACAAGGAAATAAAATGTGAAAAAAATATTTCTACATCCCATGGCCTTTCCCAACCATTTAAATTTTTCTCTTACAGGTCTAACACTTCCGAAAAACCAATACAACGCCCACCCGGAAAAATATATAAAGCTAAACGAACCGTTCACTGGGTACTTATCCGTACGAAAATCCCTATTGATTTACCTGTTTTTACAAGGAAATAAAATGTGAAAAAAATATTTCTACATCCCATGGCCTCTCCCAACTATTTAAATTTTTATCTTACAGGTCTAAGACTACCGAAAAACCAATACAACTCCCACCCGGAACAATATATAAAGCTAAAAGAACCGTTCACTGGGTACTTATACGTACAAAAATCCCTATTGATTTACTTGTTTTTACAAGGAAATAAGATGTGAAAAAAATATTTCTACATCCCATGGCCTTTCCCAGCCATTTACATTTTTCTCTTACAGGTCTAACACTTCCGAAAAACCAATACAACGCCCACCCGGAACAATGTATAAAGCTAAACGAACCGTTCACTGGGTACTTATACGTACGAAAATCCCTATTGATTTACCTGTTTTTACAAGGAAATAAAATGTGAAAAAAATATTTCTTCATCCCATGGCCTTACCCAACCATTTAAATTTTTCTCTTACAGGTCTAACACTTCCGAAAAACCAATACAACGCCCACCCGGAACAATATATAAAGCTAAACGAACCGTTCACTGGGCACTTATCCATACGAAAATCCCTATTGATTTACCTGTTTTTACAAGGAAATAAAATGTGAAAAAAATATTTCTACATCCCATGGCCATTCCCAACCATTTAAATTTTTCTCTTACAGGTCTAACAGTTGCGAAAAACCAATACAACACCCACCCGGAAAAATATATACAGCTAAACGAACCGTTTACTGGGTACTTATCCGTACGAAAATCCCTATTGATTTACCTGTTTTTACAAGGAAATAAAATGTGAAAAAAATATTTCTTCATCCCATGGCCTTACCCAACCATTTAAATTTTTCTCTTACATGTCTAACACTTCCGAAAAACCAATACAACGGCCACCCGTAACAATGTATAAAGCTAAACGAACCGTTCACTGGGTACTTATCCGTACGAAAATCCCTATTGATTTACCTGTTTTTACAACGAAGTAAAATGTGAAAAAAGTATTTCTACATCCCATGGCCTTTCCCAACCATTTAAATTTTTCTCTTACATGTCTAACACTTCCGAAAAACCAATACAACGCCCACCCGGAACAATATATAAAGCTAAACGAACCGTTCACTGGGTACTTATCCGTGCGAAAAGCCCTACTGATTTACCTGTTTTTACAAGGAAGTAAAATGTGAAAAAAATATTTCTACATCCCATGGCCTTTCCCAACCATTTAAATTTTTCTCTTACAGGTCTAACACTTCCGAAAAACCAATACAACGCCTACCCGGAACAATATATAAAGCTAAACGAACAGTTCACTGGGTACTTATCCGTACGAAAAGCCCTATTGATTCACCTGTTTTTACAAGGAAATAAAATGTGAAAAAAATATTTCTACATCCCATGGCCTTTCCCAACCATTTAAATTTTTCTCTTACAGGTCTAACAGTTGCGAAAAACCAATACAACACCCACCCGGAAAAATATATACAGCTAAACGAACCGTTTACTGGGTACTAATCCATACGAAAATCCCTATTGATTTACCTGTTTTTACAAGGAAATAAAATGTGAAAAAAATATTTCTACATCCCATGGCCTTTCCCAACCATTTAAATTTTTCTCTTACAGGTCTAACACTTCTGAAAAACCAATACAACGGCCACCCGGAACAATGTATAAAGCTAAACGAACCGTTCACTGGGTACTTATCCGTACGAAAATCCCTATTGATCTACCTGTTTTTACAAGGAAGTAAAATGTGAAAAAAAATTTTCTACATCCCATGGCCTTTCCCAACCATTTAAATTTTTCTCTTACAGGTCTAACACTTCCGAAAAACCAATACAACGCCCACCCGGAACAATAATATAAAGCTAAACGAACCGTTCTCTGGGTACTTATACGTACGAAAATCCCTATTGATTTACCTGTTTTTACAAGGAAATAAAATGTGAAAAAAATATTTCTACATCCCATGGCCTTTCCCAACCATTTAAATTTTTCTCTAACAGGTCTAACGCTTCCGAAAAACCAATACAACGCCCACCCGGAACAATATATAAAGCTAAACAAATCGTTCACTGGGTACTTATCTGTACGAAAATCCCTATTGATTTATCTGTTTTTACAACGAAGTAAAATGTGAAAAAAATATTTCTACATCCCATGGCCTTTCCCAACCATTTAAATTTTTCTCTTACAGGTCTAACAGTTGCGAAAAACCAATACAACACCCACCCGGAAAAATATATACAGCTAAACGAACCGTTCACTGGGTACTTATACGTACGAAAATCCCTATTGATTTACCTGTTTTTACAAGGAAATAAAATGTGAAAAAATATTTCTACATCCCATGGCCTTTTCCAACCATTTAAATTTTTCTCTTACAGGTCGAACACTTCTGAAAAACCAATACAACGCCCAACCGGAACAATGTATAAAGCTAAACGAACCGTTCACTGGGTACTTATCCGTGCAAAAATCTCTATTGATTTACCTGTTTTTACAAGGAAATAAAATGTGAAAAAAATATTTCTACATCCCATGGCCTTTCCCAACCATTTAAATTTTTCTCTTACAGGTCTAACACTACCGAAAAACCAATACAACTCCCACCCGGAACAATATATAAAGCTAAACGAACCGTTCACTGGGTACTTATACGTACGAAAATCCCTATTGATTTACCTGTTTTTACAAGGAAATAAAATGTGAAAAAAATATTTCTACATCCCATGGCCATTCCCAACCATTTAAATTTTTCTCTTACAGGTCTAACACTTCTGAAAAACCAATACAACGGCCACCCGGAACAATGTATAAAGCTAAACGAACCGTTCACTGGGTACTTATCCATACGAAAATCCCTATTGATCTACCTGTATTTACAAGGAAGTAAAATGTGAAAAAAAATTTTCTACATCCCATGGCCTTTCCCAACCATTTAAATTTTTCTCTTACAGGTCTAACACTTCCGAAAAACCAATACAACGCCCACCCGGAACAATATATAAAGCTAAACGAACCGTTCACTGGGTACTTATACGTACGAAAATCCCTATTGATTTACCTGTTTTTACAAGGAATGAGTACAAGGAATGAGTACCCAGCTTGCTGGGGGGTAAACGGTAATGACTGGGGAAGGCACTGGCAAACCACCCCGTATTGAGTCTGCCAAGAAAACGCTAGAGGGCGTCACCCCAAGGGTCAGACATGACTCGGTGCTTGCACAGGGGATACCTTTACCTTTACCTTTACAAGGAAATAAAATGTGAAAAAAATATTTCTACATCCCATGGCCTTTCCCAACCATTTAAATTTTTCTCTTACAGGTCTAACGCTTCCGAAAAACCAATACAACGCCCACCCGGAACAATATATAACGCTAAACAAACCGTTCACTGGGTACTTATCCGTACGAAAATCCCTATTGATTTACCTGTTTTTACAAGGAAATAAAATGTGAAAAAAATATTTCTACATCCCATGGCCTTTCCCAACCATTTAAATTTTTCTCTTACATGTCTAACACTACCGAAAAACCAATACAACTCCCACCCGGAACAATATATAAAGCTAAACGAACCGTTCACTGGGTACTTATCCGTACGAAAATCCCTATTGATTTACCTGTTTTTACAAGGAAATAAAATGTGAAAAAAATATTTCTACATCCCATGGCCATTCCCAACCATTTAAGTTTTTCTCTTACAGGTCTAACACTTCTGAAAAACCAATACAACGGCCACCCGGAACAATGTATAAAGCTAAACGAACCATTCACTGGGTACTTATCCGTACGAAAATCCCTATTGATTTACCTGTTTTTACAACGAAGTAAAATGTGAAAAAAATATTTCTACATCCCATGGCCTTTCCCAACCATTTAAATTTTTCTCTTACAGGTCTAACACTTCCGAAAAACCAATACAACGCCCACCCGGAACAATATATAAAGCTAAACGAACCGTTCACTGGGTACTTATACGTACGAAAATCCCTATTGATTTACCTGTTTTTACAAGGAAATAAAATGTGAAAAAAATATTTCTACATTCCATGGCGTTTCCCAACCATTTAAATTTTTCTCTTACAGGTCTAACAGTTGCGAAAAACCAATACAACACCCACCCGGAAAAATATATACATCTAAACGAACCGTTTACTGGGTACTAATCCATACGAAAATCCCTATTGATTTACCTGTTTTTACAAGGAAATAAAATGTGAAAAAAATATTTCTACATCCCATGGCCTTTCCCAACCATTTAAATTTTTCTCTTACAGGTCTAACACTTCCGAAAAACCAATACAACGCCCACCCGGAACAATATATAAAGCTAAACGAACCGTTCACTGGGTACTTATCCGTACGAAAATCCCTATTGATTTACCTGTTTTTACAAGGAAATAAAATGTGAAAAAAATATTTCTACATCCCATGGCCTTTCCCAACCACTTAAATTTTTCTCTTACATGTCTAACACTTCCGAAAAACCAATACAACGCCCACCCGGAACAATATATAAAGCTAAACGATCCGTTCACTGGGTACTTATCCGTCCGAAAATCCCTATTGATTGACCTGTTTTTACAAGGAAATAAAATGTGAAAAAAATATTTCTACATCCCCTGGCCTTTCCCAACCATTTAAATTTTTCTCTTACATGTCTAACACTTCTGAAAAACCAATACAACGCCCACCCGGAACAATGTATAAAGCTAAACGAACCGTTCACTGGGTACTTATCCGTATGAAAATCCCTATTGATTTACCTGTATTTACAAGGAAGTAAAATGTGAAAAAAATATTTCTACATCCCATGGCCTTTCCCAACCATTTAAATTTTTCTCTTACATGTCTAACACTTCCGAAAAACCAATACAACGCCCACCCGGAACAATATATAACGCTAAACGGACCGTTCACTGGGTACTTATACGTACGAAAATCCCTATTGATTTACCTGTTTTTACAAGGAAATAAAATGTGAAAAAATTTTTCTACATCCCATGGCCTTTCCCAACCATTTAAATTTTCTCTTACATGTCTAACACTTCCGAAAAACCAATACAACGCCCACCCAGAACAATGTATAAAGCTAAATGAACCGTTCACTGGGTACTTATCCGTGCGAAAAGCCCTATTGATTTACCTGTTTTTACAAGGAAGTAAAATGTGAAAAAAATATTTCTACATCTCATGGCCTTTACCAGCCATTTAAATTTTTCTCTTACAGGTCTAACACTTCCGAAAAACCAATACAACGCCCACCCGGAACAATATATAAAGCTAAACGAACCGTTTACTGGGTACTAATCCATACGAAAATCCCTATTGATTTACCTGTTTTTACAAGGAAATAAAATGTGAAAAAAATATTTCTACATCCCATGGCCTTTCCCAACCATTTAAATTTTTCTCTTACAGGTCTAACACTTCCGAAAAACCAATACAACGCCCACCCGGAACAATAGATAAAGCTAAAGGAACCGTTCACTGGGTACTTATCCGTATGAAAATCCCTATTGATTTACCTGTTTTTACAAGGAAATAAAATGTGAAAAAAATATTTCTACATCCCATGGCCTTTCCCAACCATTTAAATTTTTCTCTTACAGGTCTAACACTTCCGAAAAACCAATACAACGCCCACCCGGAACAATGTATAAATCTAAACGAACCGTTCACTGGGTACTTATCCGTGCGAAAAGCCCTATTGATTTACCTGTTTTTACAAGGAAGTAAAATGTGAAAAAAATATTTCTACATCCCATGGCCTTTCCCAACCATTTAAATTTTTCTCTTACAGGTCTAACATTTGCGAAAAACCAATACAACACCCACCCGGAAAAATATATACAGCTCAACGAACCGTTTACTGGGTACTAATCCATACGGAAATCCCTATTGATTTACCTGTTTTTACAAGGAAATAAAATGTGAAAAAAATATTTCTACATCCCATGGCCTTTCCCAACCATTTGAATTTTTCTCTTACAGGTCTAACACTTCCGAAAAACCAATACAACGCCCACCCGGAACAATATATAAAGGTAAACGAACCGATCACTGGGTACTTATCCGTACGAAAATCCCTATTGATTTACCTGTTTATACAAGGAAGTAAAATGTGAAAAAAATATTTCTACATCCCCTGGCCTTTCCCAACCATTTAAATTTTTCTCTTACATGTCTAACACTTCCGAAAAACCAATACAACGCCCACCCGGAACAATATATAAAGCTAAACGAACCGTTCACTGGGTACTTATACGTACGAAAATCCCTATTGATTTACCTGTTTTTACAAGGAAATAAAATGTGAAAAAAATATTTCTACATCCCATGGCCTTTCCCAACCATTTAAATTTTTCTCTTACATGTCTAACACTTCCGAAAAACCAATACAACGCCCACCCAGAACAATGTATAAAGCTAAACAAACCGTTCACTGGGTACTTATCCGTGCGAAAAGCCCTATTGATTTACCTGTTTTTACAAGGAAGTAAAATGTGAAAAAAATATTTCTACATCCCATGGCCTTTACCAGCCATTTAAATTTTTCTCTTACAGGTCTAACACTTCCGAAAAACCAATACAACGCCCACCCGGAACAATATATAAAGCTAAACGAACAGTTCACTCGGTACTTATCCGTACGAAAAGCCCTATTGATTTACCTGTTTTTACAAGGAAATAAAATGTGAAAAAAATATTTCTACATCCCATGGCCTTTCCCAACCATTTAAATTTTTCTCTAACAGGTCTAACGCTTCCGAAAAACCAATACAACGCCCACCCGGAACAATATATAAAGCTAAACAAACCGTTCACTGGGTACTTATCCGTACGAAAATCCCTATTGATTTACCTGTTTTTACAACGAAGTAAAATGTGAAAAAAATATTTCTACATCCCATGGCCTTTCCCAACCATTTAAATTTTTCCCTTACAGGTCTAACACTTCCGAAAAACCAATACAATGCCCACCCGGAACAATATATAAAGCTAAACGAACCGTTCACTGGGTACTTATACGTACGAAAATCCCTATTGATTTACCTGTTTTTACAAGGAAATAAAATGTGAAAAAAATATTTCTACATCCCATGGCCTTTCCCAACCATTTAAATTTTTCTCTTACAGGTCTAACAGTTGCAAAAAACCAATACAACACCCACCCGGAAAAATATATACAGCTAAACGAACCGTTTACTGGGTACTTATCCGTACGAAAATCCCTATTGATTTACCTGTTTTTACAAGGAAATAAAATGTGAAAAAAAATATTTCTACATCCCATGGCCTTTCCCAACCATTTAAATTTTTCTCTTACATGTCTAACACTTCCGAAAAACCAATACAACGCCCACCCGGAACAATATATAAAGCTAAACGAACCTTTCACTGGGTACTTATCCGTACGAAAATCCCTATTGATTTACCTGTTTTTACAAGGAAATAAAATGTGAAAAAAATATTTCTACATCCCCTGGCCTTTCCCAACCATTTAAATTTTTCTCTTACATGTCTAACACTTCCGAAAAACCAATACAACGCCCACCCGGAACAATAAATAAAGCTAAACGAACCGTTCACTGGGTAATTATACGTACGAAAATCCCTATTGATTTACCTGTTTTTACAAGGAAATAAAATGTGAAAAAATATTTCTACATCCCATGGCCTTTCCCAACCATTTAAATTTTTCTCTTACATGTCTAACACTTCCGAAAAACCAATACAACGCCCAACCGGAACAATGTATAAAGCTAAACGAACCGTTCACTGGGTAGTTATCCGTGCGAAAATCTCTATTGATTTACCTGTCTTTACAAGGAAATAAAATGTGAAAAAAATATTTCTACATCCCATGGCCTTTCCCAACCATTTAAATTTTTCTCTTACAGGTCTAACACTACCGAAAAACCAATACAACTCCCACCCGGAACAATATATAAAGCTAAACGAACCGTTCACTGGTTACTTATACGTACGAAAAGCCCTATTGATTTACCAGTTTTTACAAGGAAATAAAATGTGAAAAAAATATTTCTACATCCCATGGCCATTCCCAACCATTTAAATTTTTCTCTTACAGGTCTAACACTTCTGAAAAACCAATACAACGGCCACCCGGAAAAATGTATAAAGCTAAACGAACCGTTCACTGGGTACTTATCCGTACGAAAATCCCTATTGATCTACCTGTATTTACAAGGAAGTAAAATGTGAAAAAAAATTTTCTACATCCCATGGCCTTTCCCAACCATTTAAATTTTTCTCTTACATGTCTAACACTACCGAAAAACCAATACAACTCCCACCCGGAACAATATATAAAGCTAAACGAACCGTTCACTGGGTACTTATCCGTACGAAAATCCCTATTGATTTACCTGTTTTTACAAGGAAATAAAATGTGAAAAAAATATTTCTACATCCCATGGCCTTTCCCAACCATTTAAATTTTTCTCTTACATGTCTAACACTTCCGAAAAACCAATACAACGCCCACCCGGAACAATGTATAAAGCTAAACGAACCGTTCACTGGGTACTTATCCGTACGAAAATCCCTATTGATTTACCTGTTTTTACAAGGAAGTAAAATGTGAAAAAAATATTTCTACATCTCATGGCCTTTACCAGCCATTTAAATTTTTCTCTTACAGGTCTAACACTTCCGAAAAACCAATACAACGCCCACCTGGAACAATATATAAAGCTAAACGAACAGTTCACTGGGTACTTATCCGTACGAAAAGCCCTATTGATTTACCTCTTTTTACAAGGAAGTAAAATGTGAAAAAAATATTTCTACATCCCATGGCCTTTCCCAACCATTTAAATTTTTCTCTTACAGGTCTAACAGTTGCGAAAAACCAATACAACACCCACCCGGAAAAATATATACAGCTAAACGAACCGTTCACTGGGTACTTATCCGTATGAAAATCCCTATTGATTTACCTGTTTTTACAAGGAAATAAAATGTGAAAAAAATATTTCTACATCCCATGGCCTTTCCCAACCATTTAAATTTTTCTCTTACAGGTCTAACACTTCCGAAAAACCAATACAACGCCCACCCGGAACAATATATAAAGGTAAACGAACCGATCACTGGGTACTTATCCGTACGAAAATCCCTATTGATTTACCTGTTTTTACAAGGAAATAAAATGTGAAAAAAATATTTCTACATCCCATGGCCTTTCCCAACCATTTAAACTTTTCTCTTACAGGTACAACAATTCCGAAAAACCAATACAACGCCCTCCCGGAACAATATATAAAGCTAAACGGACCGTTCACTGGGTAATTATCCGTACAAAAAGCCCTATTGATTTACCTGTTTTTACAAGGAAGTAAAATGTGAAAAAAATATTTCTACATACCATGGCCTTTCCCAGCCATTAAAATTTTTCTCTTACAGGTCTAACGCTTCCGAAAAACCAATACAACGCCCACCCGGAACAATATATAAAGCTAAACGAACCGTTCACTGGGTACTTATACGTACGAAAATCCCTATTGATTTACCTGTTTTTACAAGGAAATAAAATGTGAAAAAAATATTTCTACATCCCATGGCCTTTCCCAACCATTTAAATTTTTCTCTTACAGGTCTAACAGTTGCGAAAAACCAATACAACACCCACCCGGAAAAATATATACAGCTAAACGAACCGTTTACTGGGTACTTATCCGTACGAAAATCCCTATTGATTTACCTGTTTTTACAAGGAAATAAAATGTGAAAAAAATATTTCTACATCCCATGGCCTTTCCCAACCATTTAAATTTTTCTCTTACATGTCTAACACTTCCGAAAAACCAATAAAACGCCCACCCGGAACAATATATAAAGGTAAACGAACCGATCACTGGGTACTTATCCGTACGAAAATCCCTATTGATTTACCTGTTTTTACAAGGAAATAAAATGTGAAAAAAATATTTCTACATCCCATGGCCTTTCCCAACCATTTAAACTTTTCTCTTACAGGTACAACAATTCCGAAAAACCAATACAACGCCCTCCCGGAACAATATATAAAGCTAAACGGACCGTTCACTGGGTAATTATCCGTACAAAAAGCCCTATTGATTTACCTGTTTTTACAAGGAAGTAAAATGTGAAAAAAATATTTCTACATACCATGGCCTTTCCCAGCCATTTAAATTTTTCTCTTACAGGTCTAACGCTTCCGAAAAACCAATACAACGCCCACCCGGAACAATATATAAAGCTAAACGAACCGTTCACTGGGTACTTATACGTACGAAAATCCCTATTGATTTACCTGTTTTTACAAGGAAATAAAATGTGAAAAAAATATTTCTACATCCCATGGCCTTTCCCAACCATTTAAATTTTTCTCTTACAGGTCTAACAGTTGCAAAAAACCAATACAACACCCACCCGGAAAAATATATACAGCTAAACGAACCGTTTACTGGGTACTTATCCGTACGAAAATCCCTATTGATTTACCTGTTTTTACAAGGAAATAAAATGTGAAAAAAATATTTCTACATCCCATGGCCTTTCCCAACCATTTAAATTTTTCTCTTACATGTCTAACACTTCCGAAAAACCAATAAAACGCCCACCCGGAACAATATATAAAGCTAAACGAACCGTTCACTGGGTACTTATCCGTACGAAAATCCCTATTGATTTACCTGTTTTTACAAGGAAATAAAATGTGAAAAAAATATTTCTACATCCCCTGGCCTTTCCCAACCATTTAAATTTTTCTCTTACATGTCTAACACTTCTGAAAAACCAATACAACGCCCACCCGGAACAATAAATAAAGCTAAACGAACCGTTCACTGGGTACTTATACGTACGAAAATCCCTATTGATTTACCTGTTTTTACAAGGAAATAAAATGTGAAAAAATATTTCTACATCCCATGGCCTTTCCCAACCATTTAAATTTTTCTCTTACATGTCTAACACTTCCGAAAAACCAATACAACGCCCACCCGGAACAATGTATAAAGCTAAACGAACCGTTCACTGGGTACTTATCCGTGCGAAAAGCCCTATTGATTTACCTGTTTTTACAAGGAAGTAAAATGTGAAAAAAATATTTCTACATCCCATGGCCTTTCCCAACCATTTAAATTTTTCTCTTACAGGTCTAACACTTCCGAAAAACCAATACAACGCCTACCCGGAACAATATATAAAGCTAAACGAACAGTTCACTGGGTACTTATCCGTACGAAAAGCCCTATTGATTCACCTGTTTTTACAAGGAAATAAAATGTGAAAAAAATATTTCTACATCCCATGGCCTTTCCCAACCATTTAAATTTTTCTCTTACAGGTCTAACAGTTGCGAAAAACCAATACAACACCCACCCGGAAAAATATATACAGCTAAACGAACCGTTCACTGGTTACTTATACGTACGAAAAGCCCTATTGATTTACCTGTTTTTACAAGGAAATAAAATGTGAAAAAAATATTTCTACATCCCATGGCCATTCCCAACCATTTAAATTTTTCTCTTACAGGTCTAACACTTCTGAAAAACCAATACAACGGCCACCCGGAACAATGTATAAAGCCTAACGAACCGTTCACTGGGTACTTATCCGTACGAAAATCCCTATTGATCTACCTGTATTTACAAGGAAGTAAAATGTGAAAAAAAATTTTCTACATCCCATGGCCTTTCCCAACCATTTAAATTTTTCTCTTACATGTCTAACACTACCGAAAAACCAATACAACTCCCACCCAGAACAATATATAAAGCTAAACGAACCGTTCACTGGGTACTTATCCGTACGAAAATCCCTATTGATTTACCTGTTTTTACAAGGAAATAAAATGTGAAAAAAATATTTCTACATCCCATGGCCTTTCCCAACCATTTAAATTTTTCTCTTACATGTCTAACACTTCCGAAAAACCAATACAACGCCCACCCGGAACAATGTATAAAGCTAAACGAACCGTTCACTGGGTACTTATCCGTACGAAAATCCCTATTGATTTACCTGTTTTTACAAGGAAGTAAAATGTGAAAAAAATATTTCTACATCTCATGGCCTTTACCAGCCATTTAAATTTTTCTCTTACAGGTCTAACACTTCCGAAAAACCAATACAACGCCCACCCGGAACAATATATAAAGCTAAACGAACCGTTCACTGGGTACTTATCCGTACGAAAATCCCTATTGATTTACCTGTTTTTACAAGGAAATAAAATGTGAAAAAAATATTTCTACATCCCCTGGCCTTTCCCAACCATTTAAATTTTTCTCTTACATGTCTAACACTTCTGAAAAACCAATACAACGCCCACCCGGAACAATAAATAAAGCTAAACGAACCGTTCACTGGGTACTTATACGTACGAAAATCCCTATTGATTTACCTGTTTTTACAAGGAAATAAAATGTGAAAAAATATTTCTACATCCCATGGCCTTTCCCAACCATTTAAATTTTTCTCTTACATGTCTAACACTTCCGAAAAACCAATACAACGCCCACCCGGAACAATGTATAAAGCTAAACGAACCGTTCACTGGGTACTTATCCGTGCGAAAAGCCCTATTGATTTACCTGTTTTTACAAGGAAGTAAAATGTGAAAAAAATATTTCTACATCCCATGGCCTTTCCCAACCATTTAAATTTTTCTCTTACAGGTCTAACACTTCCGAAAAACCAATACAACGCCTACCCGGAACAATATATAAAGCTAAACGAACAGTTCACTGGGTACTTATCCGTACGAAAAGCCCTATTGATTCACCTGTTTTTACAAGGAAATAAAATGTGAAAAAAATATTTCTACATCCCATGGCCTTTCCCAACCATTTAAATTTTTCTCTTACAGGTCTAACAGTTGCGAAAAACCAATACAACACCCACCCGGAAAAATATATACAGCTAAACGAACCGTTCACTGGTTACTTATACGTACGAAAAGCCCTATTGATTTACCTGTTTTTACAAGGAAATAAAATGTGAAAAAAATATTTCTACATCCCATGGCCATTCCCAACCATTTAAATTTTTCTCTTACAGGTCTAACACTTCTGAAAAACCAATACAACGGCCACCCGGAACAATGTATAAAGCCTAACGAACCGTTCACTGGGTACTTATCCGTACGAAAATCCCTATTGATCTACCTGTATTTACAAGGAAGTAAAATGTGAAAAAAAATTTTCTACATCCCATGGCCTTTCCCAACCATTTAAATTTTTCTCTTACATGTCTAACACTACCGAAAAACCAATACAACTCCCACCCAGAACAATATATAAAGCTAAACGAACCGTTCACTGGGTACTTATCCGTACGAAAATCCCTATTGATTTACCTGTTTTTACAAGGAAATAAAATGTGAAAAAAATATTTCTACATCCCATGGCCTTTCCCAACCATTTAAATTTTTCTCTTACATGTCTAACACTTCCGAAAAACCAATACAACGCCCACCCGGAACAATGTATAAAGCTAAACGAACCGTTCACTGGGTACTTATCCGTACGAAAATCCCTATTGATTTACCTGTTTTTACAAGGAAGTAAAATGTGAAAAAAATATTTCTACATCTCATGGCCTTTACCAGCCATTTAAATTTTTCTCTTACAGGTCTAACACTTCCGAAAAACCAATACAACGCCCACCCGGAACAATATATAAAGCTAAACGAACAGTTCACTGGGTACTTATCCGTACGAAAAGCCCTATTGATTTACCTCTTTTTACAAGGAAGTAAAATGTGAAAAAAATATTTCTACATCCCATGGCCTTTCCCAACCATTTAAATTTTTCTCTTACAGGTCTAACAGTTGCGAAAAACCAATACAACACCCACCCGGAAAAATATATACAGCTAAACGAACCGTTCACTGGGTACTTATCCGTATGAAAATCCCTATTGATTTACCTGTTTTTACAAGGAAATAAAATGTGAAAAAAATATTTCTACATCCCATGGCCTTTCCCAACCATTTAAATTTTTCTCTTACAGGTCTAACACTTCCGAAAAACCAATACAACGCCCACCCGGAACAATATATAAAGCTAAACGAACCGATCACTGGGTACTTATCCGTACGAAAATCCCTATTGATTTACCTGTTTTTACAAGGAAATAAAATGTGAAAAAAATATTTCTACATCCCATGGCCTTTCCCAACCATTTAAACTTTTCTCTTACAGGTACAACAATTCCGAAAAACCAATACAACGCCCTCCCGGAACAATATATAAAGCTAAACGGACCGTTCACTGGGTAATTATCCGTACAAAAAGCCCTATTGATTTACCTGTTTTTACAAGGAAGTAAAATGTGAAAAAAATATTTCTACATACCATGGCCTTTCCCAGCCATTTAAATTTTTCTCTTACAGGTCTAACGCTTCCGAAAAACCAATACAACGCCCACCCGGAACAATATATAAAGCTAAACGAACCGTTCACTGGGTACTTATACGTACGAAAATCCCTATTGATTTACCTGTTTTTACAAGGAAATAAAATGTGAAAAAAATATTTCTACATCCCATGGCCTTTCCCAACCATTTAAATTTTTCTCTTACAGGTCTAACAGTTGCGAAAAACCAATACAACACCCACCCGGAAAAATATATACAGCTAAACGAACCGTTTACTGGGTACTTATCCGTACGAAAATCCCTATTGATTTACCTGTTTTTACAAGGAAATAAAATGTGAAAAAAATATTTCTACATCCCATGGCCTTTCCCAACCATTTAAATTTTTCTCTTACATGTCTAACACTTCCGAAAAACCAATAAAACGCCCACCCGGAACAATATATAAAGCTAAACGAACCGTTCACTGGGTACTTATCCGTACGAAAATCCCTATTGATCTACCTGTTTTTACAAGGAAGTAAAATGTGAAAAAAAATTTTCTACATCCCATGGCCTTTCCCAACCATTTAAATTTTTCTCTTACAGGTCTAACACTTCCGAAAAACCAATACAACGCCCACCCGGAACAATATATAAAGCTAAACGAACCGTTCTCTGGGTACTTATACGTACGAAAATCCCTATTGATTTACCTGTTTTTACAAGGAAATAAAATGTGAAAAAAATATTTCTACATCCCATGGCCTTTCCCAACCATTTAAATTTTCCTCTAACAGGTCTATCGCTTCCGAAAAACCAATACAACGCCCAGCCGGAACAATATATAAAGCTAAACAAATCGTTCACTGGGTACTTATCTGTACGAAAATCCCTATTGATTTACCTGTTTTTACAACGAAGTAAAATGTGAAAAAAATATTTCTACATCCCATGGCCTTTCCCAACCATTTAAATTTTTCCCTTACAGGTCTAACACTTCCGAAAAACCAATACAACGCCCACCCGGAACAATATATAAAGCTAAACGAACCGTTCACTGGGTACTTATACGTACGAAAATCCCTATTGATCTACCTGTTTTTACAAGGAAATAAAATGTGAAAAAAATATTTCTACATCCCATGGCCTTTCCCAACCATTTAAATTTTTCTCTTACAGGTCTAACAGTTGCGAAAAACCAATACAACACCCACCCGGAAAAATATATACAGCTAAACGAACCGTTTACTGGGTACTTATCCGTACGAAGTTCCCTATTGATTTACCTGTTTTTACAAGGAAATAAAATGTGAAAAAAATATTTCTACATCCCATGGCCTTTCCCAACCATTTAAATTTTTCTCTTACATGTCTAACACTTCCGAAAAACCAATACAACGCCCACCCGGAACAATATATAAAGCTAAACGAACCGTTCACTGGGTACTTATACGTACGAAAATCCCTATTGATTTACCTGTTTTTACAAGGAAATAAAATGTGAAGAAATATTTCTACATCCCATGGCCTTTTCCAACCATTTAAATTTTTCTCTTACATGTCTAACAATTCTGAAAAACCAATACAACGCCCAACCGGAACAATGTATAAAGCTAAACGAACCGTTCACTGGGTACTTATCCGTGCAAAAATCTCTATTGATTTACCTGTTTTTACAAGGAAATAAAATGTGAAAAAAATATTTCTACATCCCATGGCCTTTCCCAACCATTTAAATTTTTCTCTTACAGGTCTAACACTACCGAAAAACCAATACAACTCCCACCCGGAACAATATATAAAGCTAAACGAACCGTTCACTGGGTACTTATACGTACGAAAATCCCTATTGATTTACCTGTTTTTACAAGGAAATAAAATGTGAAAAAAATATTTCTACATCCCATGGACATTCCCAACCATTTAAATTTTTCTCTTACAGGTCTAACACTTCTGAAAAACCAATACAACGGCCACCCGGAACAATGTATAAAGCTAAACGAACCGTTCACTGGCTACTTATCCGTACGAAAATCCCTATTGATCTACCTGTATTTACAAGGAAGTAAAATGTGAAAAAAAATTTTCTACATCCCATGGCCTTTCCCAACCATTTAAATTTTTCTCTTACAGGTCTAACACTTCCGAAAAACCAATACAACGCCCACCCGGAACAATATATAAAGCTAAACGAACCGTTCACTGGGTACTTATACGTACGAAAATCCCTATTGATTTACCTGTTTTTACAAGGAATGAGTACAAGGAATGAGTACCCAGCTTGCTGGGGGGTAAACGGTAATGACTGGGGAAGGCACTGGCAAACCACCCCGTATTGAGTCTGCCAAGAAAACGCTAGAGGGCGTCACCCCAAGGGTCAGACATGACTCGGTGCTTGCACAGGGGATACCTTTACCTTTACCTTTACAAGGAAATAAAATGTGAAAAAAATATTTCTACATCCCATGGCCTTTCCCAACCATTTAAATTTTTCTCTTACAGGTCTAACGCTTCCGAAAAACCAATACAACGCCCACCCGGAACAATATATAAAGCTAAACAAACCGTTCACTGGGTACTTATCCGTACGAAAATCCCTATTGATTTACCTGTTTTTACAAGGAAATAAAATGTGAAAAAAATATTTCTACATCCCATGGCCTTTCCCAACCATTTAAATTTTTCTCTTACATGTCTAACACTACCGAAAAACCAATACAACTCCCACCCGGAACAATATATAAAGCTAAACGAACCGTTCACTGGGTACTTATCCGTATGAAAATCCCTATTGATTTACCTGTTTTTACAAGGAAATAAAATGTGAAAAAAATATTTCTACATCCCATGGCCATTCCCAACCATTTAAATTTTTCTCTTACAGGTCTAACACTTCTGAAAAACCAATACAACGGCCACCCGGAACAATGTATAAAGCTAAACGAACCGTTCACTGGGTACTTATCCGTACGAAAATCCCTATTGATTTACCTGTTTTTACAATGAAGTAAAATGTGAAAAAAATATTTCTACATCCCATGGCCTTTCCCAACCATTTAAATTTTTTTCTTACATGTCTAACACTTCCGAAAAACCAATACAACGCCCACCCGGAACAATATATAAAGCTAAACGAACCGTTCACTGGGTACTTATACGTACGAAAATCCCTATTGATCTACCTGTTTTTACAAGGAAGTAAAATGTGAAAAAAATATTTCTACATCTCATGGCCTTTACCAGCCATTTAAATTTTTCTCTTACAGGTCTAACACTTCCGAAAAACCAATACAACGCCCACCCGGAACAATATATAAAGCTAAACGAACAGTTCAATGGGTACTTATCCGTACGAAAAGCCCTATTGATTTACCTCTTTTTACAAGGAAGTAAAATGTGAAAAAAATATTTCTACATCCCATGGCCTTTCCCAACCATTTAAATTTTTCTCTTACAGGTCTAACAGTTGCGAAAAACCAATACAACACCCACCCGGAAAAATATATACAGCTAAACGAACCGTTTACTGGGTACTAATCCATACGAAAATCCCTATTGATTTACCTGTTTTTACAAGGAAATAAAATGTGAAAAAAATATTTCTACATCCCATGGCCTTTCCCAACCATTTAAATTTTTCTCTTACAGGTCTAACACTTCCGAAAAACCAATACAACGCCCACCCGGAACAATATATAAAGGTAAACGAACCGATCACTGGGTACTTATCCGTACGAAAATCCCTATTGATTTACCTGTTTATACAAGGAAGTAAAATGTGAAAAAAATATTTCTACATCCCATGGCCTTTCCCAACCATTTAAATTTTTCTCTTACATGTCTAACACTTCCGAAAAACCAATACAACGCCCACCCGGAACAATATATAAAGCTAAACGAACCGTTCACTGGGTACTTATACGTACGAAAATCCCTATTGATTTACCTGTTTTTACAAGGAAATAAAATGTGAAAAAAATATTTCTACATCCCCTGGCCTTTCCCAACCATTTAAATTTTTCTCTTACATGTCTAACACTTCCGAAAAACCAATACAACGCCCACCCAGAACAATGTATAAAGCTAAACAAACCGTTCACTGGGTACTTATCCGTGCGAAAAGCCCTATTGATTTACCTGTTTTTACAAGGAAGTAAAATGTGAAAAAAATATTTCTACATCCCATGGCCTTTCCCAACCATTTAAATTTTTCTCTTACAGGTCTAACGCTTCCGAAAAACCAATACAACGCCCACCCGGAACAATATATAAAGCTAAACAAACCGTTCACTGGGTACTTATCCGTACGAAAATCCCTATTGATTTACCTGTTTTTACAACGAAGTAAAATCTGAAAAAAATATTTCTACATCCCATGGCCTTTCCCAACCATTTAAATTTTTCCCTTACAGGTCTAACACTTCCGAAAAACCAATACAATGCCCACCCGGAACAATATATAAAGCTAAACGAACCGTTCACTGGGTACTTATACGTACGAAAATCCCTATTGATTTACCTGTTTTTACAAGGAAATAAAATGTGAAAAAAATATTTCTACATCCCATGGCCTTTCCCAACCATTTAAATTTTTCTCTTACAGGTCTAACAGTTGCAAAAAACCAATACAACACCCACCCGGAAAAATATATACAGCTAAACGAACCGTTTACTGGGTACTTATCCGTACGAAAATCCCTATTGATTTACCTGTTTTTACAAGGAAATAGAATGTGAAAAAAAATATTTCTACATCCCATGGCCTTTCCCAACCATTTAAATTTTTCTCTTACAGGTCTAACGCTTCCGAAAAACCAATACAACGCCCACCCGGAACAATATATAAAGCTAAACAAACCGTTCACTGGGTACTTATCCGTACGAAAATCCCTATTGATTTACCTGTTTTTACAAGGAAATAAAATGTGAAAAAAATATTTCTACATCCCATGGCCTTTCCCAACCATTTAAATTTTTCTCTTACATGTCTAACACTACCGAAAAACCAATACAACTCCCACCCGGAACAATATATAAAGCTAAACGAACCGTTCACTGGGTACTTATCCGTATGAAAATCCCTATTGATTTACCTGTTTTTACAAGGAAATAAAATGTGAAAAAAATATTTCTACATCCCATGGCCATTCCCAACCATTTAAATTTTTCTCTTACAGGTCTAACACTTCTGAAAAACCAATACAACGGCCACCCGGAACAATGTATAAAGCTAAACGAACCGTTCACTGGGTACTTATCCGTACGAAAATCCCTATTGATTTACCTGTTTTTACAACGAAGTAAAATGTGAAAAAAATATTTCTACATCCCATGGCCTTTCCCAACCATTTAAATTTTTTTCTTACATGTCTAACACTTCCGAAAAACCAATACAACGCCCACCCGGAACAATATATAAAGCTAAACGAACCGTTCACTGGGTACTTATACGTACGAAAATCCCTATTGATTTACCTGTTTTTACAAGGAAGTAAAATGTGAAAAAAATATTTCTACATCTCATGGCCTTTACCAGCCATTTAAATTTTTCTCTTACAGGTCTAACACTTCCGAAAAACCAATACAACGCCCACCCGGAACAATATATAAAGCTAAACGAACAGTTCACTGGGTACTTATCCGTACGAAAAGCCCTATTGATTTACCTCTTTTTACAAGGAAGTAAAATGTGAAAAAAATATTTCTACATCCCATGGCCTTTCCCAACCATTTAAATTTTTCTCTTACAGGTCTAACAGTTGCGAAAAACCAATACAACACCCACCCGGAAAAATATATACAGCTAAACGAACCGTTTACTGGGTACTAATCCATACGAAAATCCCTATTGATTTACCTGTTTTTACAAGGAAATAAAATGTGAAAAAAATATTTCTACATCCCATGGCCTTTCCCAACCATTTAAATTTTTCTCTTACAGGTCTAACACTTCCGAAAAACCAATACAACGCCCACCCGGAACAATATATAAAGCTAAACGAACCGTTCACTGGGTACTTATCCGTATGAAAATCCCTATTGATTTACCTGTTTTTACAAGGAAATAAAATGTGAAAAAAATATTTCTACATCCCATGGCCTTTCCCAACCATTTAAATTTTTCTCTTACAGGTCTAACACTTCCGAAAAACAAATACAACGCCCACCCGGAACAATGTATAAATCTAAACGAACAGTTCACTGGGTACTTATCCGTGCGAAAAGCCCTATTGATTTACCTGTTTTTACAAGGAAGTAAAATGTGAAAAAAATATTTCTACATCCCATGGCCTTTCCCAACCATTTAAATTTTTCTCTTACAGGTCTAACATTTGCGAAAAACCAATACAACACCCACCCGGAAAAATATATACAGCTAAACGAACCGTTTACTGGGTACTAATCCATACGGAAATCCCTATTGATTTACCTGTTTTTACAAGGAAATAAAATGTGAAAAAAATATTTCTACATCCCATGGCCTTTCCCAACCATTTGAATTTTTCTCTTACAGGTCTAACACTTCCGAAAAACCAATACAACGCCCACCCGGAACAATATATAAAGGTAAACGAACCGATCACAGGGTACTTATCCGTACGAAAATCCCTATTGATTTACCTGTTTATACAAGGAAGTAAAATGTGAAAAAAATATTTCTACATCCCATGGCCTTTCCCAACCATTTAAATTTTTCTCTTACATGTCTAACACTTCCGAAAAACCAATACAACGCCCACCCGGAACAATATATAAAGCTAAACGAACCGTTCACTGGGTACTTATACGTACGAAAATCCCTATTGATTTACCTGTTTTTACAAGGAAATAAAATGTGAAAAAAATATTTCTACATCCCCTGGCCTTTCCCAACCATTTAAATTTTTCTCTTACATGTCTAACACTTCCGAAAAACCAATACAACGCCCACCCAGAACAATGTATAAAGCTAAACAAACCGTTCACTGGGTACTTATCCGTGCGAAAAGCCCTATTGATTTACCTGTTTTTACAAGGAAGTAAAATGTGAAAAAAATATTTCTACATCCCATGGCCTTTACCAGCCATTTAAATTTTTCTCTTACAGGTCTAACACTTCCGAAAAACCAATACAACGCCCACCCGGAACAATATATAAAGCTAAACGAACAGTTCACTGGGTACTTATCCGTACGAAAAGCCCTATTGATTTACCTGTTTTTACAAGGAAATAAAATGTGAAAAAAATATTTCTACATCCCATGGCCTTTCCCAACCATTTAAATTTTTCTCTAACAGGTCTAACGCTTCCGAAAAACCAATACAACGCCCACCCGGAACAATATATAAAGCTAAACAAACCGTTCACTGGGTACTTATCCGTACGAAAATCCCTATTGATTTACCTGTTTTTACAACGAAGTAAAATCTGAAAAAAATATTTCTACATCCCATGGCCTTTCCCAACCATTTAAATTTTTCCCTTACAGGTCTAACACTTCCGAAAAACCAATACAATGCCCACCCGGAACAATATATAAAGCTAAACGAACCGTTCACTGGGTACTTATACGTACGAAAATCCCTATTGATTTACCTGTTTTTACAAGGAAATAAAATGTGAAAAAAATATTTCTACATCCCATGGCCTTTCCCAACCATTTAAATTTTTCTCTTACAGGTCTAACAGTTGCAAAAAACCAATACAACACCCACCCGGAAAAATATATACAGCTAAACGAACCGTTTACTGGGTACTTATCCGTACGAAAATCCCTATTGATTTACCTGTTTTTACAAGGAAATAAAATGTGAAAAAAAATATTTCTACATCCCATGGCCTTTCCCAACCATTTAAATTTTTCTCTTACATGTCTAACACTTCCGAAAAACCAATACAACGCCCACCCGGAACAATATATAAAGCTAAACGAACCGTTCACTGGGTACTTATCCGTACGAAAATCCCTATTGATTTACCTGTTTTTACAAGTATATAAAATGTGAAAAAAATATTTCTACATCCCCTGGCCTTTCCCAACCATTTAAATTTTTCTCTTACATGTCTAACACTTCCGAAAAACCCATACAACGCCCACCCGGAACAATAAATAAAGCTAAACGAACCGTTCACTGGGTACTTATACGTACGAAAATCCCTATTGATTTACCTGTTTTTACAAGGAAATAAAATGTGAAAAAATATTTCTACATCCCATGGCCTTTCCCAACCATTTAAATTTTTCTCTTACATGTCTAACACTTCCGAAAAACCAATACAACGCCCAACCGGAACAATGTATAAAGCTAAACGAACCGTTCACTGGGTAGTTATCCGTGCGAAAATCTCTATTGATTTACCTGTTTTTACAAGGAAATAAAATGTGAAAAAAATATTTCTACATCCCATGGCCTTTCCCAACCATTTAAATTTTTCTCTTACAGGTCTAACACTACCGAAAAACCAATACAACTCCCACCCGGAACAATATATAAAGCTAAACGAACCGTTCACTGGGTACTTATACGTACGAAAAGCCCTATTGATTTACCTGTTTTTACAAGGAAATAAAATGTGAAAAAAATATGTCTACATCCCATGGCCATTCCCAACCATTTAAATTTTTCTCTTACAGGTCTAACACTTCTGAAAAACCAATACAACGGCCACCCGGAACAATGTATAAAGCTAAACGAACCGTTCACTGGGTACTTATCCGTACGAAAATCCCTATTGATCTACCTGTATTTACAAGGAAGTAAAATGTGAAAAAAAATTTTCTACATCCCATGGCCTTTCCCAACCATTTAAATTTTTCTCTTACAGGTCTAACACTTCCGAAAAACCAATACAACGCCCACCCGGAACAATATATAAAGCTAAACGAACCGTTCACTGGGTACTTATACGTACGAAAATCCCTATTGATTTACCTGTTTTTACAAGGAATGAGTACAAGGAATGAGTACCCAGCTTGCTGGGGGGTAAACGGTAATGACTGGGGAACGCACTGGCAAACCACCCCGTATTGAGTCTGCCAAGAAAACGCTAGAGGGTGTCACCCCAAGGGTCAGACATGACTCGGTGCTTGCACAGGGGATACCTTTACCTTGACCTTTACAAGGAAATAAAATGTGAAAAAAATATTTCTAAATCCCATGGCCTTTCCCAACCATTTAAATTTTTCTCTTACATGTCTAACACTACCGAAAAACCAATACAACTCCCACCCGGAACAATATATAAAGCTAAACGAACCGTTCACTGGGTACTTATCCGTACGAAAATCCCTATTGATTTACCTGTTTTTACAAGGAAATAAAATGTGAAAAAAATATTTCTACATCCCATGGCCATTCCCAACCATTTAAATTTTTCTCTTACAGGTCTAACACTTCTGAAAAACCAATACAACGGCCACCCGGAACAATGTATAAAGCTAAACGAACCGTTCACTGGGTACATATCCGTACGAAAATCCCTATTGATTTACCTGTTTTTACAACGAAGTAAAATGTGAAAAAAATATTTCTACATCCCATGGCCTTTCCCAACCATTTAAATTTTTTTCTTACATGTCTAACACTTCCGAAAAACCAATACAACGCCCACCCGGAACAATATATAAAGCTAAATGAACCGTTCACTGGGTACTTTTACGTACGAAAATCCCTATTGATTTACCTGTTTTTACAAGGAAATAAAATGTGAAAAAAATATTTCTACATCCCATGGCCTTTCCCAACCATTTAAATTTTTCTCTTACAGGTCTAACAGTTGCGAAAAACCAATACAACACCCACCCGGAAAAATATATACATCTAAACGAACCGTTTACTTGGTACTAATCCATACGAAAATCCCTATTGATTTACCTGTTTTTACAAGGAAATAAAATGTGAAAAAAATATTTCTACATCCCATGGCCTTTCCCAACCATTTAAATTTTTCTCTTACAGGTCTAACACTTCCGAAAAACCAATACAACGCCCACCCGGAACAATATATAAAGCTAAACGAACCGTTCACTGGGTACTTATCCGTACGAAAATCCCTATTAATTTACCTGTTTTTACAAGGAAATAAAATGTGAAAAAAATATTTCTACATCCCATGGCCTTTCCCAACCATTTAAATTTTTCTCTTACATGTCTAACACTTCCGAAAAACCAATACAACGCCCACCCGGAACAATATATAAAGCTAAATGAACCGTTCACTGGGTACTTATCCGGCCGAAAATCCCTATTGATTTACCTGTTTTTACAAGGAAATAAAATGTGAAAAAAATATTTCTACATCCCCTGGCCTTTCCCAACCATTTAAATTTTTCTCTTACATGTCTAACACTTCTGAAAAACCAATACAACGCCCACCCGGAACAATGTATAAAGCTAAACGAACCGTTCACTGGGTACTTATCCGTACGAAAATCCCTATTGATTTACCTGTTTTTACAAGGAAGTAAAATGTGAAAAAAATATTTCTACATCCCATGGCCTTTCCCAACCATTTAAATTTTTCTCTTACAGGTCTAACAGTTGCAAAAAACCAATACAACACCCACCCGGAAAAATATATACAGCTAAACGGACCGTTCACTGGGTACTTATACGTACGAAAATCCCTATTGATTTACCTGTTTTTACAAGGAAATAAAATGTGAAAAAAATATTTCTACATCCCATGGCCTTTCCCAACCATTTAAATTTTTCTCTTACATGTCTAACACTTCCGAAAAACCAATACAACGCCCACCCAGAACAATGTATAAAGCTAAACGAACCGTTCACTGGGTACTTATCCGTGCGAAAAGCCCTATTGATTTACCTGTTTTTACAAGGAAGTAAAATGTGAAAAAAATATTTCTACATCCCATGGCCTTTCCCAACCATTTAAATTTTTCTCTTACAGGTCTAACAGTTGCGAAAAACCAATACAACACCCACCCGGAAAAATATATACAGCTAAACGAACCGTTTACTGGGTACTAATCCATACGAAAATCCCTATTGATTTACCTGTTTTTACAAGGAAATAAAATGTGAAAAAAATATTTCTACATCCCATGGCCTTTCCCAACCATTTAAATTTTTCTCTTACAGGTCTAACACTTCCGAAAAACCAATACAACGCCCACCCGGAACAATATATAAAGCTAAACGAACCGTTCACTGGGTACTTATCCGTACGAAAATCCCTATTGATTTACCTGTTTTTACAAGGAAATAAAATGTGAAAAAAATATTTCTACATCCCATGGCCTTTCCCAACCATTTAAATTTTTCTCTTACATGTCTAACACTTCCGAAAAACAAATACAACGCCCACTCGGAACAATATATAAAGCTAAACGAACCGTTCACTGGGTACTTATCCGTCCGAAAATCCCTATTGATTTACCTGTTTTTACAAGGAAATAAAATGTGAAAAAAATATTTCTACATCCCCTGGCCTTTCCCAACCATTTAAATTTTTCTCTTACATGTCTAACACTTCTGAAAAACCAATACAACGCCCACCCGGAACAATGTATAAAGCTAAACGAACCGTTCACTGGGTACTTATCCGTACGAAAATCCCTATTGATTTACCTGTTTTTACAAGGAAGTAAAAGGTGAAAAAAATATTTCTACATCCCATGGCCTTTCCCAACCATTTAAATTTTTCTCTTACATGTCTAACACTTTCGAAAAACCAATACAACGCCCACCCGGAACAATATATAACGCTAAACGGACCGTTCACTGGGTACTTTTACGTACGAAAATCCCTATTGATTTACCTGTTTTTACAAGGAAATAAAATGTGAAAAAAATATTTCTACATCCCATGGCCTTTCCCAACCATTTAAATTTTTCTCTTACATGTCTAACACTTCCGAAAAACCAATACAACGCCCACCCGGAACAATGTATAAAGCTAAACGAACCGTTCACTGGGTACTTATCCGTGCGAAAAGCCCTATTGATTTACCTGTTTTTACAAGGAAGTAAAATGTGAAAAAAATATTTCTACATCCCATGGCCTTTCCCAACCATTTAAATTTTTCTCTTACATGTCTAACACTTTCGAAAAACCAATACAACGCCCACCCGGAACAATATATAACGCTAAACGGACCGTTCACTGGGTACTTTTACGTACGAAAATCCCTATTGATTTACCTGTTTTTACAAGGAAATAAAATGTGAAAAAAATATTTCTACATCCCATGGCCCTTCCCAACCATTTAAATTTTTCTCTTACAGGTCTAACACTTCCGAAAAACCAATACAACGCCCACCCGGAACAATATATAAAGCTAAACGAACCGTTCACTGGGTACTTATCCGTACGAAAATCCCTATTGATTTACCTGTTTTTACAAGGAAATAAAATGTGAAAAAAATATTTCTACATCCCATGGCCTTTCCCAACCATTTAAATTTTTCTCTTACATGTCTAACACTTCCGAAAAACAAATACAACGCCCACTCGGAACAATATATAAAGCTAAACGAACCGTTCACTGGGTACTTATCCGTCCGAAAATCCCTATTGATTTACCTGTTTTTACAAGGAAATAAAATGTGAAAAAAATATTTCTACATCCCCTGGCCTTTCCCAACCATTTAAATTTTTCTCTTACATGTCTAACACTTCTGAAAAACCAATACAACGCCCACCCGGAACAATGTATAAAGCTAAACGAACCGTTCACTGGGTACTTATCCGTACGAAAATCCCTATTGATTTACCTGTTTTTACAAGGAAGTAAAAGGTGAAAAAAATATTTCTACATCCCATGGCCTTTCCCAACCATTTAAATTTTTCTCTTACATGTCTAACACTTTCGAAAAACCAATACAACGCCCACCCGGAACAATATATAACGCTAAACGGACCGTTCACTGGGTACTTTTACGTACGAAAATCCCTATTGATTTACCTGTTTTTACAAGGAAATAAAATGTGAAAAAAATATTTCTACATCCCATGGCCTTTCCCAACCATTTAAATTTTTCTCTTACATGTCTAACACTTCCGAAAAACCAATACAACGCCCACCCGGAACAATGTATAAAGCTAAACGAACCGTTCACTGGGTACTTATCCGTGCGAAAAGCCCTATTGATTTACCTGTTTTTACAAGGAAGTAAAATGTGAAAAAAATATTTCTACATCCCATGGCCTTTCCCAACCATTTAAATTTTTCTCTTACATGTCTAACACTTTCGAAAAACCAATACAACGCCCACCCGGAACAATATATAACGCTAAACGGACCGTTCACTGGGTACTTTTACGTACGAAAATCCCTATTGATTTACCTGTTTTTACAAGGAAATAAAATGTGAAAAAAATATTTCTACATCCCATGGCCCTTCCCAACCATTTAAATTTTTCTCTTACATGTCTAACACTTCCGAAAAACCAATACAACGCCCACCCAGAACAATGTATAAAGCTAAACGAACCGTTCACTGGGTACTTATCCGTGCGAAAAGCCCTATTGATTTACCTGTTTTTACAAGGAAGTAAAATGTGAAAAAAATATTTCTACATCTCATGGCCTTTACCAGCCATTTAAATTTTTCTCTTACAGGTCTAACACTTCCGAAAAACCAATACAACGCCCACCCGGAACAATATATAAAGCTAAACGAACAGTTCACTGGGTACTTATCCGTACGAAAAGCCCTATTGATTTACCTCTTTTTACAAGGAAGTAAAATGTGAAAAAAATATTTCTACATCCCATGGCCTTTCCCAACCATTTAAATTTTTCTCTTACAGGTCTAACAGTTGCGAAAAACCAATACAACACCCACCCGGAAAAATATATACAGCTAAACGAACCGTTCACTGGGTACTTATCCGTATGAAAATCCCTATTGATTTACCTGTTTTTACAAGGAAATAAAATGTGAAAAAAATATTTCTACATCCCATGGCCTTTCCCAACCATTTAAATTTTTCTCTTACAGGTCTAACACTTCCGAAAAACCAATACACCGCCCACCCGGAACAATATATAAAGGTAAACGAACCGATCACTGGGTACTTATCCGTACGAAAATCCCTATTGATTTACCTGTTTTTACAAGGAAATAAAATGTGAAAAAAATATTTCTACATCCCATGGCCTTTCCCAACCATTTAAACTTTTCTCTTACAGGTATAACACTTCCGAAAAACCAATACAACGCCCTCCCGGAACAATATATAAAGCTAAACGGACCGTTCACTGGGTAATTATCCGTACAAAAAGCCCTATTGATTTACCTGTTTTTACAAGGAAGTAAAATGTGAAAAAAATATTTCTACATACCATGGCCTTTCCCAGCCATTTAAATTTTTCTCTTACAGGTCTAACGCTTCCGAAAAACCAATACAACGCCCACCCGGAACAATATATAAAGCTAAACGAACCGTTCACTGGGTACTTATCCGTACGAAAATCCCTATTGATTTACCTGTTTTTACAAGGAAATAAAATGTGAAAAAAATATTTCTACATCCCATGGCCATTCCCAACCATTTAAATTTTTCTCTTACAGGTCTAACACTTCTGAAAAACCAATACAACGGCCACCCGGAACAATGTATAAAGCTAAACGAACCGTTCACTGGGTACTTATCCGTACGAAAATCCCTATTGATTTACCTGTTTTTACAAGGAAGTAAAATGTGAAAAAAATATTTCTACATCCCATGGCCTTTCCCAACCATTTAAATTTTTCTCTTACATGTCTAACACTTCCGAAAAACCAATACAACGCCCACCCGGAACAATATATAAAGCTAAACGAACCGTTCACTGGGTACTTATACGTACTAAAATCCCTATTGATTTACCTGTTTTTACAAGGAAATAAAATGTGAAAAAAATATTTCTACATCCCATGGCCTTTCCCAACCATTTAAATTTTTCTCTTACATGTCTAACACTTCCGAAAAACCAATACAACGCCCACCCAGAACAATGTATAAAGCTAAACAAACCGTTCACTGGGTACTTATCCGTGCGAAAAGCCCTATTGATTTACCTGTTTTTACAAGGAAATAAAATGTGAAAAAAATATTTCTACATCCCATGGCCTTTACCAGCCATTTAAATTTTTCTCTTACAGGTCTAACACTTCCGAAAAACCAATACAACGCCCACCCGGAACAATATATAAAGCTAAACGAACAGTTCACTGGGTACTTATCCGTACGAAAAGCCCTATTGATTTACCTGTTTTTACAAGGAAGTAAAATGTGAAAAAAATATTTCTACATCCCATGGCCTTTCCCAACCATTTAAATTTTTCTCTTCCAGGTCTAACAGTTGCGAAAAACTAATACAACACCCACCCGGAAAAATATATACAGCTAAACGAACCGTTTACTGGGTACTAATCCATACGAAAATCCCTATTCATTTACCTGTTTTTACAAGGAAATAAAATGTGAAAAAAATATTTCTACATCCCATGGCCTTTCTCAACCATTTAAATTTTTCTCTTACAGGTCTAACACTTCCGAAAAACCAATACAACGCCCACCCGGAACAATATATAAAGCTAAACGAACCGTTTACTGGGTACTTATCCGTACGAAAATTCCTATTGATTTACCTGTTTTTACAAGGAAATAAAATGTGAAAAAATATTTCCACATCCCATGGCCTTTCCCAACCATTTAAATTTTTCTCTTACATGTCTAACACTTCCGAAAAACCAATACAACGCCCACCCGGAACAATGTATAAAGCTAAACGAACCGTTCACTGGGTACTTATCCGTGCGAAAAGCCCTATTGATTTACCTCTTTTTGCAAGGAAGTAAAATGTGAAAAAAATATTTCTACATCCCATGGCCTTTATCAGCCATTTAAATTTTTCTCTTACAGGTCTAACACTTCCGAAAAACCAATACAACGCCCACCCGGAACAATATATAAATCTAAACGAACCGTTCACGGGGTACTTATACGTACGAAAATCCCTATTGATTTACCTGTTTTTACAAGGAAATAAAATGTGAAAAAAATATTTCTACATCCCATGGCCTTTCCCAACCATTTAAACTTTTCTCTTACAGGTCTAACACTTCCGAAAAACCAATACAACGGCGACCCGGAACAATATATAAAGCTAAACGAACCGTTCACTGGGCAATTATCCGTACAAAAATCCCTATTGATTTTCCTGTTTTTACAAGGAAATAAAATGTGAAAAAAATATTTCTACATCCCATGGCCTTTCCCAACCATTTAAATTTTTATCTTACAGGTCTAACACTACCGAAAAACCGATACAACTCCTACCCGGAACAATATATAAAGCTAAACGAACCGTTCACTGGGTACTTATCCGTACGAAAATCCCTATTGATTTACCTGTTTTTACAAGGAAATAAAATGTGAAAAAAATATTTCTACATCCCATGGCCTTTCCCAACCATTTAAACTTTTCTCTTACAGGTCTAACACTTCCGAAAAACCAATACAACGCCCTCCCGGAACAAGATATAAAGCTAAACGGACCGTTCCCTGGCTACTTATCCGTACAAAAAGCCCTATTGATTTACCTGTTTTTACAAGGAAGTAAAATGTGAAAAAAATATTTCTACATCCCATGGCCTTTCCCAGCCATTTAAATTTTTCTCTTACAGGTCTAACGCTTCCGAAAAACCAATACAACGCCCACCCGGAACAATATATAAAGCTAAACGAACGGGGTACTTATCCGTACGAAAATCCCTATTGATTTACCTGTTTTTACAAGGAAATAAAATGTGAAAAAAATATTTCTACATCCCATGGCCTTTCCCAACCATTTAAATTTTTCTCTTACATGTCTAACACTTCCGAAAAACCAATACAACGCCCACCCGGAACAATATATAAAGCTAAACGAACCGTTCACTTGGTTCTTATACGTACGAAAAGCCCTATTCATTTACCTGTTTTTACAAGGAAGTAAAATGTGAAAAAAATATTTCTACATCCCATGGCCTTTCCCAGCCATTTAAATTTTTCTCTTACAGGTCTAACACTTCCGAAAAACCAATGCAACGCCCACCCGGAACAATATATAAAGCTAAACGAACCGTTCACTGGGCACTTATCTGTACAAAAATCCCTATTGATTTTCTTGTTTTTACAAGGAAATAAAATGTGAAAAAAATATTTCTACATCCCATGGCCTTTCCCAACCATTTAAATTTTTATCTTACAGGTCTAACACTACCGAAAAACCGATTCAACTCCCACCCGGAACAATATATAAAGCTAAACGAACCGTTCACTGGGTACTTATCCGTACGATAATCCCTATTGATTTACCTGTTTTTACAAGGAAATAAAATGTGAAAAAAATATTTCTACATCCCATGGCCTTTCCCAACCATTTAAACTTTTCTCTTACAGGTCTAACACTTCCGAAAAACCAATACAACGCCCTCCTGGAACAATATATAAAGCTAAAGGGACCGTTCACTAGGTACTTATCCGTACAAAAAGCCCTATTGATTTATCTGTTTTTACAAGGAAGTAAAATGTGAAAAAAATATTTCTACATCCCATGGCCTTTCCCAGCCATTTAAATTTTTCTCTTACAGGTCTAACGCTTCCGAAAAACCAATACAACGCCCACCCGGAACAATATATCAAGCTAAACGAACCGTTCACTGGGTACTTATCCTTACGAAAAGCCCTATTAATTTACCTGTTTTTACAAGGAAGTAAAATGTGAAAAAAATATTTCTACATCCCATGGCCTTTCCCAACCATTTAAATTTTTCTCTTACAGGTCTAACAGTTGCGAAAAACCAATACAACACCCACCCGGAAAAATATATACAGCTAAAAGAACCGTTTACTGGGTACTAATCCATATGAAAATCCCTATTGATTTACCTGTTTTTACAAGGAAATAAAATGTGAAAAAAATATTTCTACATCCCATGGCCTTTCCCAACCATTTAAATATTTCTCTTACAGGTCTAACACTTCCGAAAAACCAATACAACGCCCACCCGGAACAATATATAAAGCTAAACGAACCGTTCACTGGGTACTTATCCGTACGAAAATCCCTATTGATTTACCTGTTTTTACAAGGAAATAAAATGTGAAAAAAATATTTCTACATCCCATGGCCTTTCCCAACCATTTTAACTTTTCTCTTACAGGTCTAACACTTCCGAAAAACCAATACAACGGCGACCCGGAACAATATATAAAGCTAAACGAACCGTTCACTGGGCAATTATCCGTACAAAAATCCCTATTGATTTTCCTGATTTTACAAGGAAATAAAATGTGAAAAAAATATTTCTACATCCCATGGCCTTTCCCAACCATTTAAATTTTTATCTTACAGGTCTAACACTACCGAAAAACCGATACAACTCCCACCCGGAACAATATATAAAGCTAAACGAACCGTTCACTGGGTACTTATCCGTACGAAAATCCCTATTGATTTACCTGTTTTTACAAGGAAATAAAATGTGAAAAAAATATTTCTACATCCCATGGCCTTTCCCAACCATTTAAACTTTTCTCTTACAGGTCTAACACTTCCGAAAAACCAATACAACGCCCACCCGGAACAATATATAAAGCTAAACGAACTGGGTACTTATCCGTACGAAAATCCCTATTGATTTACCTGTTTTTACAAGGAAATAAAATGTGAAAAAAATATTTCTACATCCCATGGCCTTTCCCAACCATTTAAATTTTTCTCTTACATGTCTAACACTTCCGAAAAACCAATACAACGCCCACCCGGAACAATATATAAAGCTAAACGAACCGTTCACTTGGTACTTATACGTACGAAAAGCCCTATTCATTTACCTGTTTTTACAAGGAAGTAAAATGTGAAAAAAATATTTCTACATCCCATGGCCTTTCCCAGCCATTTAAATTTTTCTCTTACAGGTCTAACACTTCCGAAAAACCAATGCAACGCCCACCCGGAACTATATATAAAGCTAAACGAACCGTTCACTGGGCACTTATCTGTACAAAAATCCCTATTGATTTTCTTGTTTTTACAAGGAAATAAAATGTGAAAAAAATATTTCTACATCCCATGGCCTTTCCCAACCATTTAAATTTTTATCTTACAGGTCTAACACTACCGAAAAACCAATTCAACTCCCACCCGGAACAATATATAAAGCTAAACGAACCGTTCACTGGGTACTTATCCGTACGATAATCCCTATTGATTTACCTGTTTTTACAAGGAAATAAAATGTGAAAAAAATATTTCTACATCCCATGGCCTTTCCCAACCATTTAAACTTTTCTCTTACAGGTCTAACACTTCCGAAAAACCAATACAACGCCCTCCTGGAACAATATATAAAGCTAAAGGGACCGTTCACTGGGTACTTATCCGTACAAAAAGCCCTATTGATTTATCTGTTTTTACAAGGAAGTAAAATGTGAAAAAAATATTTCTACATCCCATGGCCTTTCCCAGCCATTTAAATTTTTCTCTTACAGGTCTAACGCTTCCGAAAAACCAATACAACGCCCACCCGGAACAATATATAAAGCTAAACGAACCGTTCACTGGGTACTTATCCGTACGAAAAGCCCTATTGATTTACCTGTTTTTACAAGGAAGTAAAATGTGAAAAAAATATTTCTACATCCCATGGCCTTTCCCAACCATTTAAATTTTTCTCTTACAGGTCTAACAGTTGCGAAAAACCAATACAACACCCACCCGGAAAAATATATACAGCTAAAAGAACCGTTTACTGGGTACTAATCCATATGAAAATCCCTATTGATTTACCTGTTTTTACAAGGAAATAAAATGTGAAAAAAATATTTCTACATCCCATGGCCTTTCCCAACCATTTAAATTTTTCTCTTACAGGTCTAACACTTCCGAAAAACCAATACAACGCCCACCCGGAACAATATATAAAGCTAAACGAACCGTTCACTGGGTACTTATCCGTACGAAAATCCCTATTGATTTACCTGTTTTTACAAGGAAATAAAATGTGAAAAAAATATTTCTACATCCCATGACCTTTCCCAACCATTTTAACTTTTCTCTTACAGGTCTAACACTTCCGAAAAACCAATACAACGGCGACCCGGAACAATATATAAAGCTAAACGAACCGTTCACTGGGCAATTATCCGTACAAAAATCCCTATTGATTTTCCTGATTTTACAAGGAAATAAAATGTGAAAAAAATATTTCTACATCCCATGGCCTTTCCCAACCATTTAAATTTTTATCTTACAGGTCTAACTCTACCGAAAAACCGATACAACTCCCACCCGGAACAATATATAAAGCTAAACGAACCGTTCACTGGGTACTTATCCGTACGAAAATCCCTATTGATTTACCTGTTTTTACAAGGAAATAAAATGTGAAAAAAATATTTCTACATCCCATGGCCTTTCCCAACCATTTAAACTTTTCTCTTACAGGTCTAACACTTCCGAAAAACCAATACAACGCCCTACCGGAACAATATATAAAGCTAAACGGACCGTTCACTGGGTACTTATCCGTACAAAAAGCCCTATTGATTTACCTGTTTTTACAAGGAAGTAAAATGTGAAAAAAATATTTCTACATACCATGGCCTTTCCCAGCCATTTAAATTTTTCTCTTCCAGGTCTAACGCTTCCGAAAAACCAATACAACGCCCACCCGGAACAATATATAAAGCTAAACGAACCGTTCACTGGGTACTTATCCGTACGAAAATCCCTATTGATTTACCTGTTTTTACAAGGAAATAAAATGTGAAAAAAATATTTCTACATCCCATGGCCTTTCCCAACCATTTAAATTTTTCTCTTACCTGTCTAACACTTCCGAAAAACCAATACAACACCCACCCGGAACAATATATAAAGCTAAACGAACCGTTCACTGGGTACTTATACGTACAAAAAGCCCTATTCATTTACCTGTTTTTACAAGGAAGTAAAATGTGAAAAAAATATTTCTACATCCCATGGCCTTTCCCAGCCATTTAAATTTTACTCTTACAGGTCTAACACTTCCGAAAAACCAATACAACGCACACCCGGAACAATATATAAAGCTAAACGAACCGTTCACGGGGTACTTATCCGTACGAAAATCCCTATTGATTTACCTGTATTTACAAGGAAATAAAATGTGAAAAAAATATTTCTACATCCCATGGCCTTTCCCAACCATTTAAACTTTTCTCTTACAGGTCTAACACTTCCGAAAAACCAATACAACGGCGACCCGGAACAATATATAAAGCTAAACGAACCGTTCACTGGGCAATTATCCGTACAAAAATCCCTATTGATTTTCCTGTTTTTACAAGGAAATAAAATGTGAAAAAAATATTTCTACATCCCATGGCCTTTCCCAACCATTTAAATTTTTATCTTACAGGTCTAACACTACCGAAAAACCGATACAACTCCCACCCGGAACAATATATAAAGCTAAACGAACCGTTCACTGGGTACTTATCCGTACGAAAATCCCTATTGATTTACCTGTTTTTACAAGGAAATAAAAAGTGAAAAAAATATTTCTACATCCCATGGCCTTTCCCAGCCATTTAAACTTTTCTCTTACAGGTCTAACACTTCCGAAAAACCAATACAACGCCCTCCCGGAACAATATATAAAGCTAAACAGACCGTTCACTGGGTACTTATCCGTACAAAAATCCCTATTGATTTACCTGTTTTTACAAGGAAATAAAATGTGAAAAAAATATTTCTACATCCCATGGTCTTTCCCAACCATTTAAACTTTTCTCTTACAGGTCTAACACTTCCGAAAAACCAATACAACGCCCTCCCGGAACAATATATAAAGCTAAACGGACCGTTCACTGGGTACTTATCCGTTCAAAAAGCCCTATTGATTTACCTGTTTTTACAAGGAAGTAAAATGTGAAAAAAATATTTCTACATACCATGGCCTTTCCCAGCCATTTAAATTTTTCTCTTCCAGGTCTAACGCTTCCGAAAAACCAATACAACGCCCACCCGGAACAATATATAAAGCTAAACGAACCGTTCACTGGGTACTTATCCGTACGAAAATCCCTATTGATTTACCTGTTTTTACAAGGAAATAAAATGTGAAAAAAATATTTCTACATCCCATGGCCTTTCCCAACCATTTAAATTTTTCTCTTACCTGTCTAACACTTCCGAAAAACCAATACAACGCCCACCCGGAACAATATATAAAGCTAAACGAACCGGTCACTGGGTACTTATACGTACAAAAAGCCCTATTCATTTACCTGTTTTTACAAGGAAGTAAAATGTGAAAAAAATATTTCTACATCCCATGGCCTTTCCCAACCATTTAAATTTTACTCTTACAGGTCTAACACTTCCGAAAAACCAATACAACGCACACCCGGAACAATATATAAAGCTAAACGAACCGTTCACGGGGTACTTATCCGTACGAAAATCCCTATTGATTTACCTGTTTTTACAAGGAAATAAAATGTGAAAAAAATATTTCTACATCCCATGGCCTTTCCCAACCATTTAAACTTTTCTCTTACAGGTCTAACACTTCCGAAAAACCAATACAACGGCGACCCGGAACAATATATAAAGCTAAACGAACCGTTCACTGGGCAATTATCCGTACAAAAATCCCTATTGATTTTCCTGTTTTTACAAGGAAATAAAATGTGAAAAAAATATTTCTACATCCCATGGCCTTTCCCAACCATTTAAATTTTTATCTTACAGGTCTAACACTACCGAAAAACCGATACAACTCCCACCCGGAACAATATATAAAGCTAAACGAACCGTTCACTGGGTACTTATCCGTACAAAAATCCCTATTGATTTACCTGTTTTTACAAGGAAATAAAATGTGAAAAAAATATTTGTACATCCCATGGCCTTTCCCAACCATTTAAACTTTTCTCTTACAGGTCTAACACTTCCGAAAAACCAATACAACGCCCTCCCGGAACAATATATAAAGTTAAACGGACCGTTCACTGGGTACTTATCCGTACAAAAAGCCCTATTGATTTACCTGTTTTTACAAGGTAGTAAAATGTGAAAAAAATATTTCTATATCCCATGGCCTTTCCCAACCATTTAAATTTTTCTCTTACGGGTCTAACGCTTCCGAAAAACCAATACAACGCCCACCCGGAACAATATATAAAGCTAAACGGACCGTTCACTGGGTACTTATCCGTACGAAAATCCCTATTGGTTTACCTGTTTTTACAAGGAAATAAAATGTGAAAAAAATATTTCTACATCCCATGGCCTTTCCCAACCATTTAAATTTTTCTCTTACAGGTCTAACAGTTGCGAAAAACCAATACAACGCCCACTCGGAACAATATATAAAGCTAAACGAACCGTTCTCTGGGTACTTATAAGTACGAAAAGCCCTATTCATTTACCTGTTTTTACAAGGTAGTAAAATGTGAAAAAAATATTTCTACATCCCATGGCCTTTCCCAGCCATTTAAATTTTTCTCTTACAGGTCTAACACTTCCGAAAAACCAATACAACGCCCACTCGGAACAATATATAAAGCTAAACGAACCGTTCACTGGGTACTTATCCGTACGAAAATCCCTATTGATTTACCTGTTTTTACAAGGAAATAAAATGTGAAAAAAATATTTCTACATCCCATGGCTTTTCCCAACCATTTAAACTTTTCTCTTACAGGTCTAACACTTCCGAAAAACCAATACAACGGCCACCCGGAACAATATATAAAGATAAACGAACCGTTCACTGGGCACTTATCCGTACAAAAATCCCTATTGATTTTCCTGTTTTTACAAGGAAATAAAATGTGAAAAAAATATTTCTACATCCCATGGCCTTTCCCAGCCATTTAAATTTTTCTCTTACAGGTCTAACACTTCCGAAAAACCAATACAACGCCCACTCGGAACAATATATAAAGCTAAACGAACCGTTCACTGGGTACTTATCCGTACGAAAATCCCTATTGATTTACCTGTTTTTACAAGGAAATAAAATGTGAAAAAAATATTTCTACATCCCATGGCCTTTCCCAGCCATTTAAATTTTTCTCTTACGGGTCTAACGCTTCCGAAAAACCAATACAACGCCCACCCGGAACAATGTATAAAGCTAAACGAACCGTTCACTGGGTACTTATCCGTGCGAAAAGCCCTATTGATTTACCTGTTTTTACAAGGAAGTAAAATGTGAAAAAAATATTTCTACATCCCATGGCCTTTACCAGCCATTTAAGTTTTTCTCTTACAGGTCTAACACTTCCGAAAAAACAATACAACGCCCACCCGGAACAATATATAAAGCTAAACGAACCGTTTACTGGGTACTAATCCATCCGAAAATCCCTATTGATTTACCTGTTTTTACAAGGAAATAAAATGTGAAAAAAATATTTCTACATCCCATGGCCTTTCCCAACCATTTAAATTTTTCTCTTACAGGTCTAACACTTCCGAAAAACAAATACAACGCCCACCCGGAAAAATATATAAAGCTAAACGAACCGTTCACTGGGTACTTATCCGTACGAAAATCCCTATTGATTTACCTGCTTTTACAAGACGTAAAATGTGAAAAAAATATTTCTACATCCCATGGCCTTTCCCAACCATTTAAATTTTTCTCTTACATGTCTAACACTTCCGAAAAACCAATACAACGGCCACCCGGAACAATATATAACGCTAAACGAACCGTTCACTGGGCACTTATCCGTACGAAAATCCCTATTGATTTTACTGTTTTTACAAGGAAATAAAATGTGAAAAAAATATTTCTACATCCCATGGCCTTTCCCAACCATTTAAATTTTTCTCTTACCTGTCTAACACTTCCGAAAAACCAATACAACGCCGACCCGGAACAATATATAAAGCTAAACGTACCGTTCACTGGGTACTTATCCGTACGAAAATCTCTATTGATTTACCTGTTTTACAAGGAAATAAAATGTGAAAAAAATATTTCTACATCCCATGGCCTTTCCCAACCATTTAAATTTTTCTCTTACAGGTCTAACACTACCGAAAAACCAATACAACTCCCACCCGGAACAATATATAAAGCTAAACGAACCGTTCACTGGGTACTTATCCGTACGAAAATCCCTATTGATTTACCTGTTTTTACAAGGAAATAAAATGTGAAAAAAATATTTCTACATCCCATGGCCATTCCCAACCATTTAAATTTTTCTCTTACAGGTCTAACACTTCAGAAAAACCAATACAACGCCCACCCGGAACAATATATAAAGCTAAACGAACCGTTCACTGGGTACTTATACGTACGAAAATCCCTATTGATTTACCTGTTTTTACAAGGAAATAAAATGTGAAAAAAATATTTCTACATCCCATGGCCTTTCCCAACCATTTAAATTTTTCTCTTACAGGTCTAACACTACCGAAAAACCAATACAACGCCCACCCGGAACAATATATAAAGCTAAACAAAACGTTCACTGGGTACTTATCCGTACGAAAATCCCTATTGATTTACCTGTTTTTACAAGGAAATAAAATGTGAAAAAAATATTTCTACATCCCCTGGCCTTTCCCAACCATTTAAATTTTTCTCTTACATGTCTAACACTACCGAAAAACCAATACAACTACCACCCGGAACAATATATAAAGCTAAACGAACGGTTCACTGGGTACTTATCCGTACGAAAATCCCTATTGATTTACCTGTTTTTACAAGGAAATAAAATGTGAAAAAAATATTTCTACATCCCATGGCCATTCGAAACCATTTAAATTTTTCTCTTACAGGTCTAACAGTGGCGAAAAATCATTACAACACCCACCCGGAAAAATATATACAGCTAAACGAACTGTTTACTGGGTACTAATCCATATGTAAATCCCTATTGATTTACCTGTTTTTACAAGGAAATAAAATGTGAAAAAAATATTTCTACATCCCATGGCCTTTCCCAACCATTTAAATTTTTCTCTTACAGGTCTAAAACTTCCGAAAAACCAATACAACGCCCACCCGGAACAATATATAAAGCTAAACGAACGGTTCACTGGGTTCTTATCCGTACGAAAATCCCTATTGATTTACCTGTTTTTACAAGGAAATAAAATGTGAAAAAATATTTCTACATCCCATGGCCTTTCCCAACCATTAAAATTTTTCTCTTACATGTCTAACACTTCCGAAAAACCAATACAACGCCCACCCAGAACAATGTATAAAGCTAACCGAACCGTTCACTGGGTACTTATCCGTGCGAAAAGCCCTATTGATTTAGCTGTTTTTACAAAGAAATAAAATGTGAAAAAAATATTTCTACATCCCATGGCCTTTCCCAACCATTAAAATTTTTCTCTTACAGGTCTAACAGTTGCGAAAAACCAATACAACACCCACCCGGAAAAATATATACAGCTAAACGAACCTTTACTGGGTACTAATCCATACGAAAATCCCTATTGATTTACCTGTTTTTACAAGGAAATAAAATGTGAAAAAAATATTTCTACATCCCATGGCCTTTCCCAACCATTTAAATATTTCTTTTACACGTCTAACACTTCCGAAAAACCAATACAACGCCCACCAGGAACAATACATAAAGCTAAACGAACCGTTCACTGGGTACTTATCCGTACGAAAATCCCTATTGATGTACCTGTTTATACAAGGAAGTAAAATGTGAAAAAAATATTTCTACATCCCATGGCCTTTCCCAACCATTTAAATTTTTCTCTTACAGGTCTAACGCTTCCGAAAAACCAATACAACTCCCACCCGGAACAATATATAAAGCTAAACGAACCGTTCACTGGGTACTTATCCGTACGAAAATCCCTATTGATTTACCTGTTTTTACAAGGAAATAAAATGTGAAAAAAATATTTCTACATCCCATGGCCTTTCCCAACCATTTAAACTTTTCTCTTACAGGTCTAACACTTCCGAAAAACCAATACAACGCCCACCCGGAACAATATATAAAGCTAAATGAACCGTTCACTGGGCACTTATCCGTACAAAAATCCCTATTGATTTTCCTGTTTTTACAAGGAAATAAAATGTGAAAAAAATATTTCTACATCCCATGGCCTTTCCCAACCATTTAAACTTTTTATCTTACAGGTCTAACACTACCGAAAAACCGATACAACGGCCACCCGGAACAATATATAAAGCTAAACGAACCGCTCACTGGGTACTTATACGTACGAAAATCCCTATTGATTTACCTGTTTTTACAAGGAAGTAAAATGTGAAAAAAATATTTCTACATCCCATGGCCTTTCCCAACCATTTAAATTTTTCTCTTACAGGTCTAACAGTTGCGAAAAATCAATACAACACCCACCCGGAAAAATATATACAGCTAAACGAACCGTTTACTGGGTACTAATCCATACGTAAATCCCTATTGATTTACCTGTTTTTACAAGGAAATAAAATGTGAAAAAAATATTTCTACATCCCATGGCCTTTCCCAACCATTTAAATTTTTCTCTTACAGGTCTAAAACTTCCGAAAAACCAATACAACGCCCACCCGGAACAATATATAAAGCTAAACGAACGGTTCACTGGGTTCTTATCCGTACGAAAATCCCTATTGATTTACCTGTTTTTACAAGGAAATAAAATGTGAAAAAATATTTCTACATCCCATGGCCTTTCCCAACCATTTAAATTTTTCTCTTACATGTCTAACACTTCCGAAAAACCAATACAACGCCCACCCGGAACAATGTATAAAGCTAAACGAACCGTTCACTGGGTACTTATCCGTACGAAAATCCCTATTGATGTACCTGTTTATACAAGGAAGTAAAATGTGAAAAAAATATTTCTACATCCCATGGCTTTTACCAGCCATTTAAATTTTTCTCTTACAGGTCTAAAACTTCCGAAAAACCAATACAACGCCTACCCGGAACAATACATAAAGCTAAACGAACCGTTCACTGGGTACTTATCCGTACGAAAATCCCTATTGATGTACCTGTTTATACAAGGAAGTAAAATGTGAAAAAAATATTTCTACATCCCATGGCCTTTCCCAACCATTTAAATTTTTCTCTTACAGGTCTAACGCTTCCGAAAAACCAATACAACTCCCACCCGGAACAATATATAAAGCTAAACGAACCGTTCACTGGGTACTTATCCGTACGAAAATCCCTATTGATTTACCTGTTTTTACAAGGAAATAAAATGTGAAAAAAATATTTCTACATCCCATGGCCATTCGAAACCATTTAAATTTTTCTCTTACAGGTCTAACAGTGGCGAAAAATCATTACAACACCCACCCGGAAAAATATATACAGCTAAACGAACTGTTTACTGGGTACTAATCCATATGTAAATCCCTATTGATTTACCTGTTTTTACAAGGAAATAAAATGTGAAAAAAATATTTCTACATCCCATGGCCTTTCCCAACCATTTAAATTTTTCTCTTACAGGTCTAAAACTTCCGAAAAACCAATACAACGCCCACCCGGAACAATATATAAAGCTAAACGAACGGTTCACTGGGTTCTTATCCGTACGAAAATCCCTATTGATTTACCTCTTTTTACAAGGAAATAAAATGTGAAAAAATATTTCTACATCCCATGGCCTTTCCCAACCATTTAAATTTTTCTCTTACATGTCTAACACTTCCGAAAAACCAATACAACGCCCACCCAGAACAATGTATAAAGCTAACCGAACCGTTCACTGGGTACTTATCCGTGCGAAAAGCCCTATTGATTTAGCTGTTTTTACAAAGAAATAAAATGTGAAAAAAATATTTCTACATCCCATGGCCTTTCCCAACCATTAAAATTTTTCTCTTACAGGTCTAACAGTTGCGAAAAACCAATACAACACCCACCCGGAAAAATATATACAGCTAAACGAACCTTTACTGGGTACTAATCCATACGAAAATCCCTATTGATTTACCTGTTTTTACAAGGAAATAAAATGTGAAAAAAATATTTCTACATCCCATGGCCTTTCCCAACCATTTAAATATTTCTTTTACACGTCTAACACTTCCGAAAAACCAATACAACGCCCACCAGGAACAATACATAAAGCTAAACGAACCGTTCACTGGGTACTTATCCGTACGAAAATCCCTATTGATGTACCTGTTTATACAAGGAAGTAAAATGTGAAAAAAATATTTCTACATCCCATGGCCTTTCCCAACCATTTAAATTTTTCTCTTACAGGTCTAACGCTTCCGAAAAACCAATACAACGCCCACCCGGAACAATATATAAAGCTAAACGAACGGTTCACTGGGTTCTTATCCGTACGAAAATCCCTATTGATTTACCTGTTTTTACAAGGAAATAAAATGTGAAAAAATATTTCTACATCCCATGGCCTTTCCCAACCATTTAAATTTTTCTCTTACATGTCTAACACTTCCGAAAAACCAATACAACGCCCACCCGGAACAATGTATAAAGCTAAACGAACCGTTCACTGGGTACTTATCCGTACGAAAATCCCTATTGATGTACCTGTTTATACAAGGAAGTAAAATGTGAAAAAAATATTTCTACATCCCATGGCTTTTACCAGCCATTTAAATTTTTCTCTTACAGGTCTAAAACTTCCGAAAAACCAATACAACGCCTACCCGGAACAATACATAAAGCTAAACGAACCGTTCACTGGGTACTTATCCGTACGAAAATCCCTATTGATGTACCTGTTTATACAAGGAAGTAAAATGTGAAAAAAATATTTCTACATCCCATGGCCTTTCCCAACCATTTAAATTTTTCTCTTACAGGTCTAACGCTTCCGAAAAACCAATACAACTCCCACCCGGAACAATATATAAAGCTAAACGAACCGTTCACTGGGTACTTATCCGTACGAAAATCCCTATTGATTTACCTGTTTTTACAAGGAAATAAAATGTGAAAAAAATATTTCTACATCCCATGGCCATTCGAAACCATTTAAATTTTTCTCTTACAGGTCTAACAGTGGCGAAAAATCATTACAACACCCACCCGGAAAAATATATACAGCTAAACGAACTGTTTACTGGGTACTAATCCATATGTAAATCCCTATTGATTTACCTGTTTTTACAAGGAAATAAAATGTGAAAAAAATATTTCTACATCCCATGGCCTTTCCCAACCATTTAAATTTTTCTCTTACCTGTCTAACACTTCCGAAAAACCAATACAACGCCGACCCGGAACAATATATAAAGCTAAACGTACCGTTCACTGGGTACTTATCCGTACGAAAATCTCTATTGATTTACCTGTTTTACAAGGAAATAAAATGTGAAAAAAATATTTCTACATCCCATGGCCTTTCCCAACCATTTAAATTTTTCTCTTACAGGTCTAACACTACCGAAAAACCAATACAACTCCCACCCGGAACAATATATAAAGCTAAACGAACCGTTCACTGGGTACTTATCCGTACGAAAATCCCTATTGATTTACCTGTTTTTACAAGGAAATAAAATGTGAAAAAAATATTTCTACATCCCATGGCCATTCCCAACCATTTAAATTTTTCTCTTACAGGTCTAACACTTCAGAAAAACCAATACAACGCCCACCCGGAACAATATATAAAGCTAAACGAACCGTTCACTGGGTACTTATACGTACGAAAATCCCTATTGATTTACCTGTTTTTACAAGGAAATAAAATGTGAAAAAAATATTTCTACATCCCATGGCCTTTCCCAACCATTTAAATTTTTCTCTTACAGGTCTAACACTACCGAAAAACCAATACAACGCCCACCCGGAACAATATATAAAGCTAAACAAAACGTTCACTGGGTACTTATCCGTACGAAAATCCCTATTGATTTACCTGTTTTTACAAGGAAATAAAATGTGAAAAAAATATTTCTACATCCCCTGGCCTTTCCCAACCATTTAAATTTTTCTCTTACATGTCTAACACTACCGAAAAACCAATACAACTACCACCCGGAACAATATATAAAGCTAAACGAACGGTTCACTGGGTACTTATCCGTACGAAAATCCCTATTGATTTACCTGTTTTTACAAGGAAATAAAATGTGAAAAAAATATTTCTACATCCCATGGCCATTCGAAACCATTTAAATTTTTCTCTTACAGGTCTAACAGTGGCGAAAAATCATTACAACACCCACCCGGAAAAATATATACAGCTAAACGAACTGTTTACTGGGTACTAATCCATATGTAAATCCCTATTGATTTACCTGTTTTTACAAGGAAATAAAATGTGAAAAAAATATTTCTACATCCCATGGCCTTTCCCAACCATTTAAATTTTTCTCTTACAGGTCTAAAACTTCCGAAAAACCAATACAACGCCCACCCGGAACAATATATAAAGCTAAACGAACGGTTCACTGGGTTCTTATCCGTACGAAAATCCCTATTGATTTACCTGTTTTTACAAGGAAATAAAATGTGAAAAAATATTTCTACATCCCATGGCCTTTCCCAACCATTTAAATTTTTCTCTTACATGTCTAACACTTCCGAAAAACCAATACAACGCCCACCCAGAACAATGTATAAAGCTAACCGAACCGTTCACTGGGTACTTATCCGTGCGAAAAGCCCTATTGATTTAGCTGTTTTTACAAAGAAATAAAATGTGAAAAAAATATTTCTACATCCCATGGCCTTTCCCAACCATTAAAATTTTTCTCTTACAGGTCTAACAGTTGCGAAAAACCAATACAACACCCACCCGGAAAAATATATACAGCTAAACGAACCTTTACTGGGTACTAATCCATACGAAAATCCCTATTGATTTACCTGTTTTTACAAGGAAATAAAATGTGAAAAAAATATTTCTACATCCCATGGCCTTTCCCAACCATTTAAATATTTCTTTTACACGTCTAACACTTCCGAAAAACCAATACAACGCCCACCCGGAACAATATATAAAGCTAAATGAACCGTTCACTGGGCACTTATCCGTACAAAAATCCCTATTGATTTTCCTGTTTTTACAAGGAAATAAAATGTGAAAAAAATATTTCTACATCCCATGGCCTTTCCCAACCATTTAAACTTTTTATCTTACAGGTCTAACACTACCGAAAAACCGATACAACGGCCACCCGGAACAATATATAAAGCTAAACGAACCGCTCACTGGGTACTTATACGTACGAAAATCCCTATTGATTTACCTGTTTTTACAAGGAAGTAAAATGTGAAAAAAATATTTCTACATCCCATGGCCTTTCCCAACCATTTAAATTTTTCTCTTACAGGTCTAACAGTTGCGAAAAATCAATACAACACCCACCCGGAAAAATATATACAGCTAAACGAACCGTTTACTGGGTACTAATCCATACGTAAATCCCTATTGATTTACCTGTTTTTACAAGGAAATAAAATGTGAAAAAAATATTTCTACATCCCATGGCCTTTCCCAACCATTTAAATTTTTCTCTTACAGGTCTAAAACTTCCGAAAAACCAATACAACGCCCACCCGGAACAATATATAAAGCTAAACGAACGGTTCACTGGGTTCTTATCCGTACGAAAATCCCTATTGATTTACCTGTTTTTACAAGGAAATAAAATGTGAAAAAATATTTCTACATCCCATGGCCTTTCCCAACCATTTAAATTTTTCTCTTACATGTCTAACACTTCCGAAAAACCAATACAACGCCCACCCGGAACAATGTATAAAGCTAAACGAACCGTTCACTGGGTACTTATCCGTACGAAAATCCCTATTGATGTACCTGTTTATACAAGGAAGTAAAATGTGAAAAAAATATTTCTACATCCCATGGCTTTTACCAGCCATTTAAATTTTTCTCTTACAGGTCTAAAACTTCCGAAAAACCAATACAACGCCTACCCGGAACAATACATAAAGCTAAACGAACCGTTCACTGGGTACTTATCCGTACGAAAATCCCTATTGATGTACCTGTTTATACAAGGAAGTAAAATGTGAAAAAAATATTTCTACATCCCATGGCCTTTCCCAACCATTTAAATTTTTCTCTTACAGGTCTAACGCTTCCGAAAAACCAATACAACTCCCACCCGGAACAATATATAAAGCTAAACGAACCGTTCACTGGGTACTTATCCGTACGAAAATCCCTATTGATTTACCTGTTTTTACAAGGAAATAAAATGTGAAAAAAATATTTCTACATCCCATGGCCATTCGAAACCATTTAAATTTTTCTCTTACAGGTCTAACAGTGGCGAAAAATCATTACAACACCCACCCGGAAAAATATATACAGCTAAACGAACTGTTTACTGGGTACTAATCCATATGTAAATCCCTATTGATTTACCTGTTTTTACAAGGAAATAAAATGTGAAAAAAATATTTCTACATCCCATGGCCTTTCCCAACCATTTAAATTTTTCTCTTACAGGTCTAAAACTTCCGAAAAACCAATACAACGCCCACCCGGAACAATATATAAAGCTAAACGAACGGTTCACTGGGTTCTTATCCGTACGAAAATCCCTATTGATTTACCTGTTTTTACAAGGAAATAAAATGTGAAAAAATATTTCTACATCCCATGGCCTTTCCCAACCATTTAAATTTTTCTCTTACATGTCTAACACTTCCGAAAAACCAATACAACGCCCACCCAGAACAATGTATAAAGCTAACCGAACCGTTCACTGGGTACTTATCCGTGCGAAAAGCCCTATTGATTTAGCTGTTTTTACAAAGAAATAAAATGTGAAAAAAATATTTCTACATCCCATGGCCTTTCCCAACCATTAAAATTTTTCTCTTACAGGTCTAACAGTTGCGAAAAACCAATACAACACCCACCCGGAAAAATATATACAGCTAAACGAACCTTTACTGGGTACTAATCCATACGAAAATCCCTATTGATTTACCTGTTTTTACAAGGAAATAAAATGTGAAAAAAATATTTCTACATCCCATGGCCTTTCCCAACCATTTAAATATTTCTTTTACACGTCTAACACTTCCGAAAAACCAATACAACGCCCACCAGGAACAATACATAAAGCTAAACGAACCGTTCACTGGGTACTTATCCGTACGAAAATCCCTATTGATGTACCTGTTTATACAAGGAAGTAAAATGTGAAAAAAATATTTCTACATCCCATGGCCTTTCCCAACCATTTAAATTTTTCTCTTACAGGTCTAACGCTTCCGAAAAACCAATACAACGCCCACCCGGAACAATATATAAAGCTAAACGAACGGTTCACTGGGTTCTTATCCGTACGAAAATCCCTATTGATTTACCTGTTTTTACAAGGAAATAAAATGTGAAAAAATATTTCTACATCCCATGGCCTTTCCCAACCATTTAAATTTTTCTCTTACATGTCTAACACTTCCGAAAAACCAATACAACGCCCACCCGGAACAATGTATAAAGCTAAACGAACCGTTCACTGGGTACTTATCCGTACGAAAATCCCTATTGATGTACCTGTTTATACAAGGAAGTAAAATGTGAAAAAAATATTTCTACATCCCATGGCTTTTACCAGCCATTTAAATTTTTCTCTTACAGGTCTAAAACTTCCGAAAAACCAATACAACGCCTACCCGGAACAATACATAAAGCTAAACGAACCGTTCACTGGGTACTTATCCGTACGAAAATCCCTATTGATGTACCTGTTTATACAAGGAAGTAAAATGTGAAAAAAATATTTCTACATCCCATGGCCTTTCCCAACCATTTAAATTTTTCTCTTACAGGTCTAACGCTTCCGAAAAACCAATACAACTCCCACCCGGAACAATATATAAAGCTAAACGAACCGTTCACTGGGTACTTATCCGTACGAAAATCCCTATTGATTTACCTGTTTTTACAAGGAAATAAAATGTGAAAAAAATATTTCTACATCCCATGGCCATTCGAAACCATTTAAATTTTTCTCTTACAGGTCTAACAGTGGCGAAAAATCATTACAACACCCACCCGGAAAAATATATACAGCTAAACGAACTGTTTACTGGGTACTAATCCATATGTAAATCCCTATTGATTTACCTGTTTTTACAAGGAAATAAAATGTGAAAAAAATATTTCTACATCCCATGGCCTTTCCCAACCATTTAAATTTTTCTCTTACAGGTCTAAAACTTCCGAAAAACCAATACAACGCCCACCCGGAACAATATATAAAGCTAAACGAACCGTTCACTGGGTACTTATCCGTACGAAAATCCCTATTGATGTACCTGTTTATACAAGGAAGTAAAATGTGAAAAAAATATTTCTACATCCCATGGCCTTTCCCAACCATTTAAATTTTTCTCTTACAGGTCTAACGCTTCCGAAAAACCAATACAACTCCCACCCGGAACAATATATAAAGCTAAACGAACCGTTCACTGGGTACTTATCCGTACGAAAATCCCTATTGATTTACCTGTTTTTACAAGGAAATAAAATGTGAAAAAAATATTTCTACATCCCATGGCCATTCGAAACCATTTAAATTTTTCTCTTACAGGTCTAACAGTGGCGAAAAATCATTACAACACCCACCCGGAAAAATATATACAGCTAAACGAACTGTTTACTGGGTACTAATCCATATGTAAATCCCTATTGATTTACCTGTTTTTACAAGGAAATAAAATGTGAAAAAAATATTTCTACATCCCATGGCCTTTCCCAACCATTTAAATTTTTCTCTTACAGGTCTAAAACTTCCGAAAAACCAATACAACGCCCACCCGGAACAATATATAAAGCTAAACGAACGGTTCACTGGGTTCTTATCCGTACGAAAATCCCTATTGATTTACCTGTTTTTACAAGGAAATAAAATGTGAAAAAATATTTCTACATCCCATGGCCTTTCCCAACCATTTAAATTTTTCTCTTACATGTCTAACACTTCCGAAAAACCAATACAACGCCCACCCAGAACAATGTATAAAGCTAACCGAACCGTTCACTGGGTACTTATCCGTGCGAAAAGCCCTATTGATTTAGCTGTTTTTACAAAGAAATAAAATGTGAAAAAAATATTTCTACATCCCATGGCCTTTCCCAACCATTAAAATTTTTCTCTTACAGGTCTAACAGTTGCGAAAAACCAATACAACACCCACCCGGAAAAATATATACAGCTAAACGAACCTTTACTGGGTACTAATCCATACGAAAATCCCTATTGATTTACCTGTTTTTACAAGGAAATAAAATGTGAAAAAAATATTTCTACATCCCATGGCCTTTCCCAACCATTTAAATATTTCTTTTACACGTCTAACACTTCCGAAAAACCAATACAACGCCCACCAGGAACAATACATAAAGCTAAACGAACCGTTCACTGGGTACTTATCCGTACGAAAATCCCTATTGATGTACCTGTTTATACAAGGAAGTAAAATGTGAAAAAAATATTTCTACATCCCATGGCCTTTCCCAACCATTTAAATTTTTCTCTTACAGGTCTAACGCTTCCGAAAAACCAATACAACGCCCACCCGGAACAATATATAAAGCTAAACGAACGGTTCACTGGGTTCTTATCCGTACGAAAATCCCTATTGATTTACCTGTTTTTACAAGGAAATAAAATGTGAAAAAATATTTCTACATCCCATGGCCTTTCCCAACCATTTAAATTTTTCTCTTACATGTCTAACACTTCCGAAAAACCAATACAACGCCCACCCGGAACAATGTATAAAGCTAAACGAACCGTTCACTGGGTACTTATCCGTACGAAAATCCCTATTGATGTACCTGTTTATACAAGGAAGTAAAATGTGAAAAAAATATTTCTACATCCCATGGCTTTTACCAGCCATTTAAATTTTTCTCTTACAGGTCTAAAACTTCCGAAAAACCAATACAACGCCTACCCGGAACAATACATAAAGCTAAACGAACCGTTCACTGGGTACTTATCCGTACGAAAATCCCTATTGATGTACCTGTTTATACAAGGAAGTAAAATGTGAAAAAAATATTTCTACATCCCATGGCCTTTCCCAACCATTTAAATTTTTCTCTTACAGGTCTAACGCTTCCGAAAAACCAATACAACTCCCACCCGGAACAATATATAAAGCTAAACGAACCGTTCACTGGGTACTTATCCGTACGAAAATCCCTATTGATTTACCTGTTTTTACAAGGAAATAAAATGTGAAAAAAATATTTCTACATCCCATGGCCATTCGAAACCATTTAAATTTTTCTCTTACAGGTCTAACAGTGGCGAAAAATCATTACAACACCCACCCGGAAAAATATATACAGCTAAACGAACTGTTTACTGGGTACTAATCCATATGTAAATCCCTATTGATTTACCTGTTTTTACAAGGAAATAAAATGTGAAAAAAATATTTCTACATCCCATGGCCTTTCCCAACCATTTAAATTTTTCTCTTACAGGTCTAAAACTTCCGAAAAACCAATACAACGCCCACCCGGAACAATATATAAAGCTAAACGAACGGTTCACTGGGTTCTTATCCGTACGAAAATCCCTATTGATTTACCTGTTTTTACAAGGAAATAAAATGTGAAAAAATATTTCTACATCCCATGGCCTTTCCCAACCATTTAAATTTTTCTCTTACATGTCTAACACTTCCGAAAAACCAATACAACGCCCACCCAGAACAATGTATAAAGCTAACCGAACCGTTCACTGGGTACTTATCCGTGCGAAAAGCCCTATTGATTTAGCTGTTTTTACAAAGAAATAAAATGTGAAAAAAATATTTCTACATCCCATGGCCTTTCCCAACCATTAAAATTTTTCTCTTACAGGTCTAACAGTTGCGAAAAACCAATACAACACCCACCCGGAAAAATATATACAGCTAAACGAACCTTTACTGGGTACTAATCCATACGAAAATCCCTATTGATTTACCTGTTTTTACAAGGAAATAAAATGTGAAAAAAATATTTCTACATCCCATGGCCTTTCCCAACCATTTAAATATTTCTTTTACACGTCTAACACTTCCGAAAAACCAATACAACGCCCACCAGGAACAATACATAAAGCTAAACGAACCGTTCACTGGGTACTTATCCGTACGAAAATCCCTATTGATGTACCTGTTTATACAAGGAAGTAAAATGTGAAAAAAATATTTCTACATCCCATGGCCTTTCCCAACCATTTAAATTTTTCTCTTACAGGTCTAACGCTTCCGAAAAACCAATACAACTCCCACCCGGAACAATATATAAAGCTAAACGAACCGTTCACTGGGTACTTATCCGTACGAAAATCCCTATTGATTTACCTGTTTTTACAAGGAAATAAAATGTGAAAAAAATATTTCTACATCCCATGGCCTTTCCCAACCATTTAAACTTTTCTCTTACAGGTCTAACACTTCCGAAAAACCAATACAACGCCCACCCGGAACAATATATAAAGCTAAATGAACCGTTCACTGGGCACTTATCCGTACAAAAATCCCTATTGATTTTCCTGTTTTTACAAGGAAATAAAATGTGAAAAAAATATTTCTACATCCCATGGCCTTTCCCAACCATTTAAACTTTTTATCTTACAGGTCTAACACTACCGAAAAACCGATACAACGGCCACCCGGAACAATATATAAAGCTAAACGAACCGCTCACTGGGTACTTATACGTACGAAAATCCCTATTGATTTACCTGTTTTTACAAGGAAGTAAAATGTGAAAAAAATATTTCTACATCCCATGGCCTTTCCCAACCATTTAAATTTTTCTCTTACAGGTCTAACAGTTGCGAAAAATCAATACAACACCCACCCGGAAAAATATATACAGCTAAACGAACCGTTTACTGGGTACTAATCCATACGTAAATCCCTATTGATTTACCTGTTTTTACAAGGAAATAAAATGTGAAAAAAATATTTCTACATCCCATGGCCTTTCCCAACCATTTAAATTTTTCTCTTACAGGTCTAAAACTTCCGAAAAACCAATACAACGCCCACCCGGAACAATATATAAAGCTAAACGAACGGTTCACTGGGTTCTTATCCGTACGAAAATCCCTATTGATTTACCTGTTTTTACAAGGAAATAAAATGTGAAAAAATATTTCTACATCCCATGGCCTTTCCCAACCATTTAAATTTTTCTCTTACATGTCTAACACTTCCGAAAAACCAATACAACGCCCACCCGGAACAATGTATAAAGCTAAACGAACCGTTCACTGGGTACTTATCCGTACGAAAATCCCTATTGATGTACCTGTTTATACAAGGAAGTAAAATGTGAAAAAAATATTTCTACATCCCATGGCTTTTACCAGCCATTTAAATTTTTCTCTTACAGGTCTAAAACTTCCGAAAAACCAATACAACGCCTACCCGGAACAATACATAAAGCTAAACGAACCGTTCACTGGGTACTTATCCGTACGAAAATCCCTATTGATGTACCTGTTTATACAAGGAAGTAAAATGTGAAAAAAATATTTCTACATCCCATGGCCTTTCCCAACCATTTAAATTTTTCTCTTACAGGTCTAACGCTTCCGAAAAACCAATACAACTCCCACCCGGAACAATATATAAAGCTAAACGAACCGTTCACTGGGTACTTATCCGTACGAAAATCCCTATTGATTTACCTGTTTTTACAAGGAAATAAAATGTGAAAAAAATATTTCTACATCCCATGGCCTTTCCCAACCATTTAAACTTTTCTCTTACAGGTCTAACACTTCCGAAAAACCAATACAACGCCCACCCGGAACAATATATAAAGCTAAATGAACCGTTCACTGGGCACTTATCCGTACAAAAATCCCTATTGATTTTCCTGTTTTTACAAGGAAATAAAATGTGAAAAAAATATTTCTACATCCCATGGCCTTTCCCAACCATTTAAACTTTTTATCTTACAGGTCTAACACTACCGAAAAACCGATACAACGGCCACCCGGAACAATATATAAAGCTAAACGAACCGCTCACTGGGTACTTATACGTACGAAAATCCCTATTGATTTACCTGTTTTTACAAGGAAGTAAAATGTGAAAAAAATATTTCTACATCCCATGGCCTTTCCCAACCATTTAAATTTTTCTCTTACAGGTCTAACAGTTGCGAAAAATCAATACAACACCCACCCGGAAAAATATATACAGCTAAACGAACCATTTACTGGGTACTAATCCATACGTAAATCCCTATTGATTTACCTGTTTTTACAAGGAAATAAAATGTGAAAAAAATATTTCTACATCCCATGGCCTTTCCCAACCATTTAAATTTTTCTCTTACAGGTCTAAAACTTCCGAAAAACCAATACAACGCCCACCCGGAACAATATATAAAGCTAAACGAACGGTTCACTGGGTTCTTATCCGTACGAAAATCCCTATTGATTTACCTGTTTTTACAAGGAAATAAAATGTGAAAAAATATTTCTACATCCCATGGCCTTTCCCAACCATTTAAATTTTTCTCTTACATGTCTAACACTTCCGAAAAACCAATACAACGCCCACCCGGAACAATGTATAAAGCTAAACGAACCGTTCACTGGGTACTTATCCGTGCGAAAAGCCCTATTGATTTAGCTGTTTTTACAAGGAAGTAAAATGTGAAAAAAATATTTCTACATCCCATGGCCTTTACCAGCCATTTAAATTTTTCTCTTACAGGTCTAAAACTTCCGAAAAACCAATACAACGCCTACCCGGAACAATATATAAAGCTAAACGAACAGTTCACTGGGTACTTATCCGTACGAAAAGCCCTATTGATTTACCTGTTTTTACAAGGAAGTAAAATGTGAAAAAAATATTTCTACATCCCATGGCCTTTCCCAACCATTTAAATTTTTCTCTTACAGGTCTAACACTACCGAAAAACCGATACAACTCCCACCCGGAAACATATATACAGCTAAACTAACCGTTTACTGGGTACTAATCCATACGAAAATCCCTATTGATTTAACTGTTTTTACAAGGAAATAAAATGTGAAAAAAATATTTCTACATCCCATGGCCTTTCCCAACCATTTAAATTTTTCTCTTACAGGTCTAACACTTGCAGAAAACCAATACAACGCCCACCCGGAACAATATATAAAGCTAAACGAACAGTTCACTGGGTACTTATCCGTACGAAAAGCTCTATTGATTTCCCTGTTTTTACAGGGAAGTAAAATGTGAAAAAAATATTTCTACATCCCATGGCCTTTCCCAACTATTAAAATTTTTCTCTTACAGGTCTAACAGTTGCGAAAAACCAATACAACACCCACCCGGAAAAATATATACAGCTAAACGAACCGTTTACTGGGTACTAATCCATACGAAAATCCCTATTGATTTACCTGTTTTTACAAGGAAATAAAATGTGAAAAAAATATTTCTACATCCCATGGCCTTTCCCAACCATTTAAATATTTCTTTTACACGTCTAACACTTCCGAAAAACCAATACAACGCCCACCAGGAACAATACATAAAGCTAAACGAACCGTTCACTGGGTACTTATCCGTACGAAAATCCCTATTGATGTACCTGTTTATACAAGGAAGTAAATGTGAAAAAAATATTTCTACATCCCATGGCCTTTCCCAACCATTTAAATTTTTCTCTTACAGGTCTAACGCTTCCGAAAAACCAATACAACTCCCACCCGGAACAATATATAAAGCTAAACGAACCGTTCACTGGGTACTTATCCGTACGAAAATCCCTATTGATTTACCTGTTTTTACAAGGAAATAAAATGTGAAAAAAATATTTCTACATCCCATGGCCTTTCCCAACCATTTAAACTTTTCTCTTACAGGTCTAACACTTCCGAAAAACCAATACAACGCCCACCCGGAACAATATATAAAGCTAAATGAACCGTTCACTGGGCACTTATCCGTACAAAAATCCCTATTGATTTTCCTGTTTTTACAAGGAAATAAAATGTGAAAAAAATATTTCTACATCCCATGGCCTTTCCCAACCATTTAAACTTTTTATCTTACAGGTCTAACACTACCGAAAAACCGATACAACGGCCACCCGGAACAATATATAAAGCTAAACGAACCGCTCACTGGGTACTTATACGTACGAAAATCCCTATTGATTTACCTGTTTTTACAAGGAAATAAAATGTAAAAAAAATATTTCTACATCCCATGGCCTTTCCCAGCCATTTAAAATTTTCTCTTACAGGTCTAACACTTCCGAAAAACCAATACAACGCCCACCCGGAACAATGTATAAAGCTAAACGAACCGTTCACTGGGTACTTATCCGTGCGAAAAGCCCTATTGATTTACCTGTTTTTACAAGGAAGTAAAATGTGAAAAAAATATTTCTACATCCCATGGCCTTTCCCAACTATTTAAATTTTTATCTTACAGGTCTAACACTACCGAAAAACCAATACAACTCCCACCCGGAACAATATATAAAGCTAAACGAACCGTTCACTGGGTACTTATACGTACGAAAATCCCTATTGATTTACCTGTTTTTACAAGGAAATAAAATGTGAAAAAAATATTTCTACATCCCATGGCCTTTCCCAACCATTTAAATTTTTCTCTTACAGGTCTAACACTTCCGAAAAACCAATACAACGCCCACCCGGAACAATGTATAAAGCTAAACGAACCGTTCACTGGGTACTTATCCGTGCGAAAAGCCCTATTGATTTCCCTCTTTTTACAAGGAAGTAAAATGTGAAAAAAATATTTCTACATCCCATGGCCTTTCCCAACCATTTAAATTTTTCTCTTACAGGTCTAACACTACCGAAAAATCAATACAACTCCCACCCGGAACAATATATAAAGCTAAACGAACCGTTCACTGGGTACTTATCCGTACGAAAATCCCTATTGATTTACCTGTTTTTACAAGGAAATAAAATGTGAAAAAAATATTTCTACATCCCATGGCCTTTCCCAACCATTTAAACTTTTCTCTTACAGGTCTAACACTACCGAAAAACCGATACAACGGCCACCCGGAACAATATATAAAGCTAAACGAACCGTTCACTGGGTACTTATACGTACGAAAATCCCTATTCATTTACCTGTTTTTACAAGGAAATAAAATGTAAAAAAAATATTTCTACATCCCATGGCTTTTCCCAGCCATTTAAATTTTTCTCTTACAGGTCTAACACTTCCGAAAAGCCAATACAACGCCCACCCGGAACAATGTATAAAGCTAAACGAACCGTTCACTGGGTACTTATCCGTGCGAAAAGCCCTATTGATTTACCTGTTTTTACAAGGAAGTAAAATGTGAAAAAAATATTTCTACATCCCATGGCCTTTACCAGCCATTTAAGTTTTTCTCTTACGGGTCTAACACTTCCGAAAAACCAATACAACGCCCACTCGGAACAATATATAAAGCTAAACGAACCGTTCACTGGGTACTTATCCGTACGAAAATCCCTATTGATTTACCTGTTTTTACAAGGAAATAAAATGTGAAAAAAATATTTCTACATCCCAAGGCCTTCCCAACCATTTAAACTTTTCTCTTACAGGTCTAACACTACCGAAAAACCAATACAACGCCCTCCGGGAACAATATATAAAGCTAAACGGACAGTTCACTGGGTACTTATCCGTACAAAAAGCCCTATTGATTTACCTGTTTTTACAAGGAAGTAAAATGTGAAAAAAATATTTCTACATCCCATGGCCTTTCCCAGCCATTTAAATTTTTCTCTTACGGGTCTAACGCTTCCGAAAAACCAATACAACTCCCACCCGGAACAATATATAAAGCTAAACGAACCGTTCACTGGGTACTTATCCGTACGAAAATCCCTATTGATTTACCTGTTTTTACAAGGAAATAAAATGTGAAAAAAATATTTCTACATCCCATGGCCTTTCCCAACCATTTAAACTTTTCTCTTACAGGTCTAACACTTCCGAAAAACCAATACAACGCCTACCCGGAACAATATATAAAGCTAAACGAACAGTTCACTGGGTACTTATCCGTACGAAAAGCCCTATTGATTTACCTGTTTTTACAAGGAAGTAAAATGTGAAAAAAATATTTCTACATCCCATGGCCTTTCCCAACCATTTAAATTTTTCTCTTACAGGTCTAACACTACCGAAAAACCGATACAACTCCCACCCGGAAACATATATACAGCTAAACTAACCGTTTACTGGGTACTAATCCATACGAAAATCCCTATTGATTTAACTGTTTTTACAAGGAAATAAAATGTGAAAAAAATATTTCTACATCCCATGGCCTTTCCCAACCATTTAAATTTTTCTCTTACAGGTCTAACACTTGCAGAAAACCAATACAACGCCCACCCGGAACAATATATAAAGCTAAACGAACAGTTCACTGGGTACTTATCCGTACGAAAAGCCCTATTGATTTCCCTGTTTTTACAGGGAAGTAAAATGTGAAAAAAATATTTCTACATCCCATGGCCTTTCCCAACCATTAAAATTTTTCTCTTACAGGTCTAACAGTTGCGAAAAACCAATACAACACCCACCCGGAAAAATATATACAGCTAAACGAACCGTTTACTGGGTACTAATCCATACGAAAATCCCTATTGATTTACCTGTTTTTACAAGGAAATAAAATGTGAAAAAAATATTTCTACATCCCATGGCCTTTCCCAACCATTTAAATATTTCTTTTACACGTCTAACACTTCCGAAAAACCAATACAACGCCCACCAGGAACAATACATAAAGCTAAACGAACCGTTCACTGGGTACTTATCCGTACGAAAATCCCTATTGATGTACCTGTTTATACAAGGAAGTAAATGTGAAAAAAATATTTCTACATCCCATGGCCTTTCCCAACCATTTAAATTTTTCTCTTACAGGTCTAACGCTTCCGAAAAACCAATACAACTCCCACCCGGAACAATATATAAAGCTAAACGAACCGTTCACTGGGTACTTATCCGTACGAAAATCCCTATTGATTTACCTGTTTTTACAAGGAAATAAAATGTGAAAAAAATATTTCTACATCCCATGGCCTTTCCCAACCATTTAAACTTTTCTCTTACAGGTCTAACACTTCCGAAAAACCAATACAACGCCCACCCGGAACAATATATAAAGCTAAATGAACCGTTCACGGGGCACTTATCCGTACAAAAATCCCTATTGATTTTCCTGTTTTTACAAGGAAATAAAATGTGAAAAAAATATTTCTACATCCCATGGCCTTTCCCAACCATTTAAACTTTTTATCTTACAGGTCTAACACTACCGAAAAACCGATACAACGGCCACCCGGAACAATATATAAAGCTAAACGAACCGCTCACTGGGTACTTATACGTACGAAAATCCCTATTGATTTACCTGTTTTTACAAGGAAATAAAATGTAAAAAAAATATTTCTACAACCCATGGCCTTTCCCAGGCATTTAAATTTTTCTCTTACAGGTCTAACACTTCCGAAAAACCAATACAACGCCCACCCGGAACAATGTATAAAGCTAAACGAACCGTTCACTGGGTACTTATCCGTGCGAAAAGCCCTATTGATTTACCTGTTTTTACAAGGAAGTAAAATGTGAAAAAAATATTTCTACATCCCATGGCCTTTCCCAACTATTTAAATTTTTATCTTACAGGTCTAACACTACCGAAAAACCAATACAACTCCCACCCGGAACAATATATAAAGCTAAACGAACCGTTCACTGGGTACTTATACGTACGAAAATCCCTATTGATTTACCTGTTTTTACAAGGAAATAAAATGTGAAAAAAATATTTCTACATCCCATGGCCTTTCCCAACCATTTAAATTTTTCTCTTACAGGTCTAACACTTCCGAAAAACCAATACAACGCCCACCCGGAACAATGTATAAAGCTAAACGAACCGTTCACTGGGTACTTATCCGTGCGAAAAGCCCTATTGATTTCCCTCTTTTTACAAGGAAGTAAAATGTGAAAAAAATATTTCTACATCCCATGGCCTTTCCCAACCATTTAAATTTTTCTCTTACAGGTCTAACACTACCGAAAAACCAATACAACTCCCACCCGGAACAATATATAAAGCTAAACGAACCGTTCACTGGGTACTTATCCGTACGAAAATCCCTATTGATTTACCTGTTTTTACAAGGAAATAAAATGTGAAAAAAATATTTCTACATCCCATGGCCTTTCCCAACCATTTAAACTTTTCTCTTACAGGTCTAACACTACCGAAAAACCGATACAGCGGCCACCCGGAACAATATATAAAGCTAAACGAACCGTTCACTGGGTACTTATACGTACGAAAAGCCCTATTCATTTACCTGTTTTTACAAGGAAGTAAAATGTGAAAAAAATATTTCTACATCCCATGGCCTTTCCCAGCCATTTAAATTTTTCTCTTACGGGTCTAACACTTCCGAAAAACCAATACAACGCCCACTCGGAACAATATATAAAGCTAAACGAACCGTTCACTGGGTACTTATCCGTACGAAAATCCCTATTGATTTACCTGTTTTTACAAGGAAATAAAATGTGAAAAAAATATTTCTACATCCCAAGGCCTTCCCAACCATTTAAACTTTTCTCTTACATGTCTAACACTACCGAAAAACCAATACAACGCCCTCCGGGAACAATATATAAAGCTAAACGGACAGTTCACTGGGTACTTATCCGTACAAAAAGCCCTATTGATTTACCTGTTTTTACAAGGAAGTAAAATGTGAAAAAAATATTTCTACATCCCATGGCCTTTCCCAGCCATTTAAATTTTTCTCTTACGGGTCTAACGCTTCCGAAAAACCAATACAACGCCCACCCGGAACAATATATAAAGCTAAACGAACCGTTCACTGGGTACTTATACGTACGAAAAGCCCTATTCATTTACCTGTTTTTACAAGGAAGTAAAATGTGAAAAAAATATTTCTACATCCCATGGCCTTTCCCAGCCATTTAAATTTTTCTCTTACAGGTCTAACACTTCCGAAAAACCAATACAACGCCCACTCGGAACAATATATAAAGCTAAACGAACCGTTCACTGGGTACTTATCCGTACGAAAATCCCTATTGATTTACCTGTTTTTACAAGGAAATAAAATGTGAAAAAAATATTTCTACATCCCATGGCCTTTCCCAACCATTTAAACTTTTCTCTTACAGGTCTAACACTTCCGAAAAACCAATACAACGGCCACCCGGAACAATATATAAAGATAAACGAACCGTTCACTGGGCACTTATCCGTACAAAAATCCCTATTGATTTTCCTGTTTTTACAAGGAAATAAAATGTGAAAAAAATATTTCTACATCCCATGGCCTTTCCCAGCCATTTAAATTTTTCTCTTACAGGTCTAACACTTCCGAAAAACCAATACAACGCCCACTCGGAACAATATATAAAGCTAAACGAACCGTTCACTGGGTACTTATCCGTACGAAAATCCCTATTGATTTACCTGTTTTTACAAGGAAATAAAATGTGAAAAAAATATTTCTACATCCCATGGCCTTTCCCAGCCATTTAAATTTTTCTCTTACGGGTCTAACGCTTCCGAAAAACCAATACAACGCCCACCCGGAACAATGTATAAAGCTAAACGAACCGTTCACTGGGTACTTATCCGTGCGAAAAGCCCTATTGATTTACCTGTTTTTACAAGTAAGTAAAATGTGAAAAAAATATTTCTACATCCCATGGCCTTTACCAGCCATTTAAGTTTTTCTCTTACAGGTCTAACACTTCCGAAAAAACAATACAACGCCCACCCGGAACAATATATAAAGCTAAACGAACCGTTTACTGGGTACTAATCCATCCGAAAATCCCTATTGATTTACCTGTTTTTACAAGGAAATAAAATGTGAAAAAAATATTTCTACATCCCATGGCCTTTCCCAACCATTTAAATTTTTCTCTTACAGGTCTAACACTTCCGAAAAACAAATACAACGCCCACCCGGAAAAATATATAAAGCTAAACGAACCGTTCACTGGGTACTTATCCGTACGAAAATCCCTATTGATTTACCTGCTTTTACAAGGACGTAAAATGTGAAAAAAATATTTCTACATCCCATGGCCTTTCCCAACCATTTAAATTTTTCTCTTACATGTCTAACACTTCCGAAAAACCAATACAACGGCCACCCGGAACAATATATAACGCTAAACGAACCGTTCACTGGGCACTTATCCGTACGAAAATCCCTATTGATTTTACTGTTTTTACAAGGAAATAAAATGTGAAAAAAATATTTCTACATCCCATGGCCTTTCCCAACCATTTAAATTTTTCTCTTACCTGTCTAACACTTCCGAAAAACCAATACAACGCCCACCCGGAACAATATATAAAGCTAAACGAACCGTTCACTGGGTACTTATACGTACAGAAAGCCCTATTCATTTACCTGTTTTTACAAGGAAGTAAAATGTGAAAAAAATATTTCTACATCCCATGGCCTTTCCCAGCCATTTAAATTTTACTCTTACAGGTCTAACACTTCCGAAAAACCAATACAACGCACACCCGGAACAATATATAAAGCTAAACGTACCGTTCACTGGGTACTTATCCGTACAAAAAGCCCTATTGATTTACCTGTTTTTACAAGGAAGTAAAATGTGAAAAAAATATTTCTACATCCCATGGCCTTTCCCAGCCATTTAAATGTTTCTCTTACAGGTCTAACGCTTCCGAAAAACCAATACAACGCCCACCCGGAACAATATATAAAGCTAAACAAACCGTTCACTGGGTACTTATCCGTACGAAAATCCCTATTGATTTACATGTTTTTACAAGGAAATAAAATGTGAAAAAAATATTTCTACATCCCATGGCCTTTCCCAACCATTTAAATTTTTCTCTTACATGTCTAACACTTCCGAAAAACCAATACAACGGCCACCCGGAACAATATATAACGCTAAACGAACCGTTCACTGGGCACTTATCCGTACGAAAATCCCTATTGATTTTACTGTTTTTACAAGGAAATAAAATGTGAAAAAAATATTTCTACATCCCATGGCCTTTCCCAACCATTTAAATTTTTCTCTTACCTGTCTAACACTTCTGAAAAACCAATACAACGCCCACCCGGAACAATATATAAAGCTAAACGAACCGTTCACTGGGTACTTATACGTACAAAAAGCCCTATTCATTTACCTGTTTTTACAAGGAAGTAAAATGTGAAAAAAATATTTCTACATCCCATGGCCTTTACCAGCCATTTAAGTTTTTCTCTTACAGGTCTAACACTTCCGAAAAACCAATACAACGGCCACCCGGAACAATATATAAAGATAAACGAACCGTTCACTGGGCACTTATCCGTACAAAAATCCCTATTGATTTTCCTGTTTTTACAAGGAAATAAAATGTGAAAAAAATATTTCTACATCCCATGGCCTTTCCCAGCCATTTAAATTTTTCTCTTACAGGTCTAACACTTCCGAAAAACCAATACAACGCCCACTCGGAACAATATATAAAGTTAAACGAACCGTTCACTGGGTACTTATCCGTATGAAAATCCCTATTGATTTACCTGTTTTTACAAGGAAATAAAATGTGAAAAAAATATTTCTACATCCCATGGCCTTTCCCAGCCATTTAAATTTTTCTCTTACGGGTCTAACGCTTCCGAAAAACCAATACAACGCCCACCCGGAACAATGTATAAAGCTAAACGAACCGTTCACTGGGTACTTATCCGTGCGAAAAGCCCTATTGATTTACCTGTTTTTACAAGGAAGTAAAATGTGAAAAAAATATTTCTACATCCCATGGCCTTTACCAGCCATTTAAGTTTTTCTCTTACAGGTCTAACACTTCCGAAAAAACAATACAACGCCCACCCGGAACAATATATAAAGCTAAACGAACCGTTTACTGGGTACTAATCCATCCGAAAATCCCTATTGATTTACCTGTTTTTACAAGGAAATAAAATGTGAAAAAAATATTTCTACATCCCATGGCCTTTACCAGCCATTTAAGTTTTTCTCTTACAGGTCTAACACTTCCGAAAAAACAATACAACGCCCACCCGGAACAATATATAAAGCTAAACGAACCGTTTACTGGGTACTAATCCATCCGAAAATCCCTATTGATTTACCTGTTTTTACAAGGAAGTAAAATGTGAAAAAAATATTTCTACATCCCATGGCCTTTCCCAGCCATTTAAATTTTTCTCTTACGGGTCTAACGCTTCCGAAAAACCAATACAACGCCCACCCGGAACAATATATAAAGCTAAACGAACCGTTCACTGGGTACTTATACGTACGAAAAGCCCTATTCATTTACCTGTTTTTACAAGGAAGTAAAATGTGAAAAAAATATTTCTACATCCCATGGCCTTTCCCAGCCATTTAAATTTTTCTCTTACAGGTCTAACACTTCCGAAAAACCAATACAACGCCCACTCGGAACAATATATAAAGCTAAACGAACCGTTCACTGGGTACTTATCCGTACGAAAATCCCTATTGATTTACCTGTTTTTACAAGGAAATAAAATGTGAAAAAAATATTTCTACATCCCATGGCCTTTCCCAACCATTTAAACTTTTCTCTTACAGGTCTAACACTTCCGAAAAACCAATACAACGGCCACCCGGAACAATATATAAAGATAAACGAACCGTTCACTGGGCACTTATCCGTACAAAAATCCCTATTGATTTTCCTGTTTTTACAAGGAAATAAAATGTGAAAAAAATATTTCTACATCCCATGGCCTTTCCCAGCCATTTAAATTTTCCTCTTACACGTCTAACACTTCCGAAAAACCAATACAACGCCCACTCGGAACAATATATAAAGCTAAACGAACCGTTCACTGGGTACTTATCCGTACGAAAATCCCTATTGATTTACCTGTTTTTACAAGGAAATAAAATGTGAAAAAAATATTTCTACATCCCATGGCCTTTCCCAGCCATTTAAATTTTTCTCTTACGGGTCTAACGCTTCCGAAAAACCAATACAATGCCCACCCGGAACAATGTATAAAGCTAAACGAACCGTTCACTGGGTACTTATCCGTGCGAAAAGCCCTATTGATTTACCTGTTTTTACAAGGAAGTAAAATGTGAAAAAAATATTTCTACATCCCATGGCCTTTACCAGCCATTTAAGTTTTTCTCTTACAGGTCTAACACTTCCGAAAAAACAATACAACGCCCACCCGGAACAATATATAAAGCTAAACGAACCGTTTACTGGGTACTAATCCATCCGAAAATCCCTATTGATTTACCTGTTTTTACAAGGAAATAAAATGTGAAAAAAATATTTCTACATCCCATGGCCTTTCCCAACCATTTAAATTTTTCTCTTACAGGTCTAACACTTCCGAAAAACAAATACAACGCCCACCCCGAAAAATATATAAAGCTAAACGAACCGTTCACTGGGTACTTATCCGTACGAAAATCCCTATTGATTTACCTGCTTTTACAAGGACGTAAAATGTGAAAAAAATATTTCTACATCCCATGGCCTTTCCCAACCATTTAAATTTTTCTCTTACATGTCTAACACTTCCGAAAAACCAATACAACGGCCACCCGGAACAATATATAACGCTAAACGAACCGTTCACTGGGCACTTATCCGTACGAAAATCCCTATTGATTTTACTGTTTTTACAAGGAAATAAAATGTGAAAAAAATATTTCTACATCCCATGGCCTTTCCCAACCATTTAAATTTTTCTCTTACCTGTCTAACACTTCCGAAAAACCAATACAACGCCCACCCGGAACAATATATAAAGCTAAACGAACCGTTCACTGGGTACTTATACGTACAAAAAGCCCTATTCATTTACCTGTTTTTACAAGGAAGTAAAATGTGAAAAAAATATTTCTACATCCCATGGCCTTTCCCAGCCATTTAAATTTTACTCTTACAGGTCTAACACTTCCGAAAAACCAATACAACGCACACCCGGAACAATATATAAAGCTAAACGTACCGTTCACTGGGTACTTATCCGTACGAAAATCTCTATTGATTTACCTGTTTTACAAGGAAATAAAATGTGAAAAAAATATTTCTACATCCCATGGCCTTTCCCAACCATTTAAATTTTTCTCTTACAGGTCTAACACTTCCGAAAAACCAATACAACGCCCACCCGGAACAATGTATAAAGCTAAACGAACCGTTCACTGGGTACTTATCCGTGCGAAAAGCCCTATTGATTTACCTGTTTTTACAAGGAAGTAAAATGTGAAAAAAATATTTCTACATCCCATGGCCTTTACCAGCCATTTAAGTTTTTCTCTTACAGGTCTAACACTTCCGAAAAACCAATACAACGCCCACCCGGAACAATATATAAAGCTAAACGAACCGTTCACTGGGCACTTATCCGTACAAAAATCCCTATTGATTTTCCTGTTTTTACAAGGAAATAAAATGTGAAAAAAATATTTCTACATCCCATGGCCTTTCCCAACCATTTAAATTTTTCTCTTACCTGTCTAACACTTCCGAAAAACCAATACAACGCCCACCCGGAACAATATATAAAGCTAAACGAACCGTTCACTGGGTACTTATCCGTACGAAAATCCCTATTGATTTACCTGATTTTACAAGGAAATAAAATGTGAAAAAAATATTTCTACATCCCATGGCCTTTCCCAACCATTTAAACTTTTCTCTTACAGGTCTAACACTTCCGAAAAACCAATACAACGCCCTCCCGGAACAATATATAAAGCTAAAGGGACCGTTCACTGGGTACTTATCCGTACAAAAAGCCCTATTGATTTACCTGTTTTTACAAGGAAGTAAAATGTGAAAAAAATATTTCTACATCCCATGGCCTTTCCCAGCCATTTAAATGTTTCTCTTACAGGTCTAACGCTTCCGAAAAACCAATACAACGCCCACCCGGAACAATATATAAAGCTAAACAAACCGTTCACTGGGTACTTATCCGTACGAAAATCCCTATTGATTTACCTGTTTTTACAAGGAAATAAAATGTGAAAAAAATATTTCTACATCCCATGGCCTTTCCCAACCATTTAAATTTTTCTCTTACATGTCTAACACTTCCGAAAAACCAATACAACGGCCACCCGGAACAATATATAACGCTAAACGAACCGTTCACTGGGCACTTATCCGTACGAAAATCTCTATTGATTTACCTGTTTTACAAGGAAATAAAATGTGAAAAAAATATTTCTACATCCCATGGCCTTTCCCAACCATTTAAATTTTTCTCTTACAGGTCTAACACTTCCGAAAAACCAATACAACGCCCACCCGGAACAATGTATAAAGCTAAACGAACCGTTCACTGGGTACTTATCCGTGCGAAAAGCCCTATTGATTTACCTGTTTTTACAAGGAAGTAAAATGTGAAAAAAATATTTCTACATCCCATGGCCTTTACCAGCCATTTAAGTTTTTCTCTTACAGGTCTAACACTTCCGAAAAACCAATACAACGCCCACCCGGAACAATATATAAAGCTAAACGAACCGTTCACTGGGCACTTATCCGTACAAAAATCCCTATTGATTTTCCTGTTTTTACAAGGAAATAAAATGTGAAAAAAATATTTCTACATCCCATGGCCTTTCCCAACCATTTAAATTTTTCTCTTACCTGTCTAACACTTCCGAAAAACCAATACAACGCCCACCCGGAACAATATATAAAGCTAAACGAACCGTTCACTGGGTACTTATCCGTACGAAAATCCCTATTGATTTACCTGATTTTACAAGGAAATAAAATGTGAAAAAAATATTTCTACATCCCATGGCCTTTCCCAACCATTTAAACTTTTCTCTTACAGGTCTAACACTTCCGAAAAACCAATACAACGCCCTCCCGGAACAATATATAAAGCTAAAGGGACCGTTCACTGGGTACTTATCCGTACAAAAAGCCCTATTGATTTACCTGTTTTTACAAGGAAGTAAAATGTGAAAAAAATATTTCTACATCCCATGGCCTTTCCCAGCCATTTAAATGTTTCTCTTACAGGTCTAACGCTTCCGAAAAACCAATACAACGCCCACCCGGAACAATATATAAAGCTAAACAAACCGTTCACTGGGTACTTATCCGTACGAAAATCCCTATTGATTTACCTGTTTTTACAAGGAAATAAAATGTGAAAAAAATATTTCTACATCCCATGGCCTTTCCCAACCATTTAAATTTTTCTCTTACATGTCTAACACTTCCGAAAAACCAATACAACGGCCACCCGGAACAATATATAACGCTAAACGAACCGTTCACTGGGCACTTATCCGTACGAAAATCCCTATTGATTTTACTGTTTTTACAAGGAAATAAAATGTGAAAAAAATATTTCTACATCCCATGGCCTTTCCCAACCATTTAAATTTTTCTCTTACCTGTCTAACACTTCTGAAAAACCAATACAACGCCCACCCGGAACAATATATAAAGCTAAACGAACCGTTCACTGGGTACTTATACGTACAAAAAGCCCTATTCATTTACCTGTTTTTACAAGGAAGTAAAATGTGAAAAAAAATATTTCTACATCCCATGGCCTTTACCAGCCATTTAAGTTTTTCTCTTACAGGTCTAACACTTCCGAAAAACCAATACAACGGCCACCCGGAACAATATATAAAGATAAACGAACCGTTCACTGGGCACTTATCCGTACAAAAATCCCTATTGATTTTCCTGTATTTACAAGGAAATAAAATGTGAAAAAAATATTTCTACATCCCATGGCCTTTCCCAGCCATTTAAATTTTTCTCTTACAGGTCTAACACTTCCGAAAAACCAATACAACGCCCACTCGGAACAATATATAAAGTTAAACGAACCGTTCACTGGGTACTTATCCGTACGAAAATCCCTATTGATTTACCTGTTTTTACAAGGAAATAAAATGTGAAAAAAATATTTCTACATCCCATGGCCTTTCCCAGCCATTTAAATTTTTCTCTTACGGGTCTAACGCTTCCGAAAAACCAATACAACGCCCACCCGGAACAATGTATAAAGCTAAACGAACCGTTCACTGGGTACTTATCCGTGCGAAAAGCCCTATTGATTTACCTGTTTTTACAAGGAAGTAAAATGTGAAAAAAATATTTCTACATCCCATGGCCTTTACCAGCCATTTAAGTAATTCTCTTACAGGTCTAACACTTCCGAAAAAACAATACAACGCCCACCCGGAACAATATATAAAGCTAAACGAACCGTTTACTGGGTACTAATCCATCCGAAAATCCCTATTGATTTACCTGTTTTTACAAGGAAATAAAATGTGAAAAAAATATTTCTACATCCCATGGCCTTTCCCAACCATTTAAATTTTTCTCTTACAGGTCTAACACTTCCGAAAAACCAATACAACGCCCACCCGGAACAATATATAAAGCTAAACGAACCGTTCACAGGGTACTTATCCGTACGAAAATCCCTATTGATTTACCTGTTTTTACAAGGAAATAAAATGTGAAAAAAATACTTCTACATCCCATGGCCTTTCCCAACCATTTAAATTTTTCTCTTACCTGTCTAACACTTCCGAAAAACCAATAAAACGCCCACCCGTAACAATATATAAAGCTAAACGAACCGTTCACTGGGTACATATATGTACGAAAAGCCCTATTCATTTACCTGTTTTTACAAGGAAGTAAAATGTGAAAAAAATATTTCTACATCCCATGGCCTTTCCCAGCCATTTAAATTTTACTCTTACAGGTCTAACACTTCCGAAAAACCAATACAACGCCCACCCGGAACAATATATAAAGCTAAACGAACCGTTCACTGGGTACTTATACGTACGAAAATCCCTATTGATTTACCTGTTTTTACAAGGAAATAAAATGTGAAAAAATATTTCTACATCCCCTGGCCTTTCCCAACCATTTAAATTTTTCTCTTACATGTCTAACACTTCCGAAAAACCAATACAACGCCCACCCGGAACAATGTATAAAGCTAAACGAACCATTCACTGGGTACTTATCCGTGCGAAAAGCCCTATTGATTTACCTGTTTTTACAAGGAAGTAAAATGTGAAAAAAATATTTCTACATCCCATGGCCTTTACCAGCCATTTAAATTTTTCTCTTACAGGTCTAACACTTCCGAAAAACCAATACAATGCCCACCCGGAACAATATATAAAGCTAAACGAACAGTTCACTGGGTACTTATCCGTACGAAAAGCCCTATTGATTTACCTGTTTTTACAAGGAAGTAAAATGTGAAAAAAATATTTCTACATCCCATGGCCTTTCCCAACCATTTAAATTTTTCTCTTACAGGTCTAACAGTTGCGAAAAACCAATACAACACCCACCCGGAAAAATATATACAGCTAAACGAACCGTTTACTGGGTACTAATCCATACGAAAATCCCTATTGATTTACCTGTTTTTACAAGGAAATAAAATGTGAAAAAAATATTTCTACATCCCATGGCCTTTCCCAACCATTTAAATTTTTCTCTTACCTGTCTAACACTTCCGAAAAACCAATACAACGCCCACCCGGAACAATATATAAAGCTAAACGAACCGTTCACTGGGTACTTATATGTACGAAAAGCCCTATTCATTTACCTGTTTTTACAAGGAAGTAAAATGTGAAAAAAATATTTCTACATCCCATGGCCTTTCCCAGCCATTTAAATTTTACTCTTACAGGTCTAACACTTCCGAAAAACCAATACAACGCCCACCCGGAACAATATATAAAGCTAAACGAACCGTTCACGGGGTACTTATCCGTACGAAAATCCCTATTGATTTACCTGTTTTTACAAGGAAATAAAATGTGAAAAAAATATTTCTACATCCCATGGCCTTTCCCAACCATTTAAACTTTTCTCTTACAGGTCTAACACTTCCGAAAAACCAATACAACGGCGACCCGGAACAATATATAAAGCTGAACGAACCGTTCACTGGGCAATTATCCGTACAAAAATCCCTATTGATTTTCCTGTTTTTACAAGGAAATAAAATGTGAAAAAAATATTTCTACATCCCATGGCTTTTCCCAACCATTTAAATTTTTATATTACAGGTCTAACACTACCGAAAAACCGATACAACTCTTACGCGGAACAATATATAAAGCTAAACGAACCGTTCACTGGGTACTTATCCGTACGAAAATCCCTATTGATTTACCTGTTTTTACAAGGAAATAAAATGTGAAAAAAATATTTCTACATCCCATGGCCTTTCCCAACCATTTAAACTTTTCTCTTACAGGTCTAACACTTCCGAAAAACCAATACAACGCCCTCCCGGAACAATATATAAAGCTAAACGGACCGTTCACTTGGTACTTATACGTACGAAAAGCCCGATTCATTTACCTGTTTTTACAAGGAAGTAAAATGTGAAAAAAATATTTCTACATCCCATGGCCTTTCCCAGCCATTTAAATATTTCTCTTACAGGTCTAACGCTTCCGAAAAACCAATACAACGCCCACCCGGAACAATATATAAAGCTAAACGAACCGTTCACTGGGCACTTATCCGTACAAAAATCCCTATTGATTTTCCTGTTTTTACAAGGAAATAAAAAGTGAAAAAAATATTTCTACATCCCATGGCCTTTCCCAACCATTTAAATTTTTATCTTACAGGTCTAACACTACCGAAAAACCGATACAACTCCCACCCGGAACAATATATAAAGCTAAACGAACCGTTCACTGGGTACTTATCCGTACGAAAATCCCTATTGATTTACCTGTTTTTACAAGGAAATAAAATGTGAAAAAAATATTTCTACATCCCATGGCCTTTCCCAACCATTTAAACCTTTCTCTTACAGGTCTAACACTTCCGAAAAACCAATACAACGCCCTCCCGGAACAATATATAAAGCTAAAGGGACCGTTCACTGGGTACTTATCCGTACAAAAAGCCCTATTGATTTACCTGTTTTTACAAGGAAGTAAAATGTGAAAAAAATATTTCTACCACCCATGGCCTTTCCCAGCCATTTAAATTTTTCTCTTACAGGTCTAACGCTTCTGAAAAACCAATACAACGCCCACCCGGAACAATATATAAAGCTAAACAAACCGTTCACTGGGTACTTAACCGTACGAAAATCCCTATTGATTTACCTGTTTTTACAAGGAAATAAAATGTGAAAAAAATATTTCTACATCCCATGGCCTTTCCCAACCATTTAAATTTTTCTCTTACATGTCTAACACTTCCGAAAAACCAATACAACGGCCACCCGGAACAATATATAAAGCTAAACGAACCGTTCACTGGGTACTAATCCATACGAAAATCCCTATTGATTTACCTGTTTTTACAAGGAAATAAAATGTGAAAAAAATATTTCTACATTCCATGGCCTTTCCCAACCATTTAAACTTTTCTCTTACAGGTCTAACACTTCCGAAAAACCAATACAATGCCCTCCCGGAACAATATATAAAGCTAAAGGGACCGTTCACTGGGTACTTATCCGTACAAAAAGCCCTATTGATTTACCTGTTTTTACAAGGAAGTAAAATGTGAAAAAAATATTTCTACATCCCATGGCCTTTCCCAGCCATTTAAATTTTTCTCTTACAGGTCTAACGCTTCCGAAAAACCAATACAACGGCCACCCGGAACAATATATAAAGCTAAACGAACCGTTTACTGGGTACTAATCCATACGAAAATCCCTATTGATTTACCTGTTTTTACAAGGAAGTAAAATGTGAAAAAAATATTTCTACATCCCATGGCCTTTCCCAACCATTTAAATTTTTCTCTTACAGGTCTAACACTTCCGAAAAACCAATACAACGCCCACCCGGAACAATATATAAAGCTAAACGAACCGTTTACTGGGTACTAATCCATACGAAAATCCCTATTGATTTTCCTGTTTTTACAAGGAAATAAAATGTGAAAAAAATATTTCTACATCCCATGGCCTTTCCCAGCCATTTAAATTTTTCTCTTACAGGTCTAACGCTTCCGAAAAACCAATACAACGCCCACCCGGAACAATATATAAAGCTAAACAAACCGTTCACTGGGTACTTATCCGTACGAAAATCCCTATTGATTTACCTCTTTTTACAAGGAAATAAAATGTGAAAAAAATATTTCTACATCCCATGGCCTTTCCCAACCATTTAAATTTTTCTCTTACATGTCTAACACTTCCGAAAAACCAATACAACGGCCACCCGGAACAATATATAAAGCTAAACGAACCGTTCACTGGGCACTTATCCGTACGAAAATCCCTATTGATTTTACTGTTTTTACAAGGAAATAAAATGTGAAAAAAATATTTCTACATCCCATGGCCTTTCCCAACCATTTAAATTTTTATCTTACAGGTCTAACACTACAGAAAAACCGATACAACTCCCACCCGGAACAATATATAAAGCTAAATGAACCGTTCACTGGGTACTTATACGTATGAAAATCCCTATTGATTTCCCTGTTTTTACAAGGAAGTAAAATGTGAAAAAAATATTTCTACATCCCATGGCCTTTCCCAACCATTTAAACATTTCTCTTACAGGTCTAACACTTCCGAAAAACCAATACAACGGCCACCCGGAACAATATATAAAGCTAAACGAACCGTTCACTGGGCACTTATCCGTATGAAAATCCCTATTGATTTTACTGTTTTTACAAGGAAATAAAATGTGAAAAAAATATTTCTACATCCCATAGCCTTTCCCAACCATTTAAATTTTTATCTTACAGGTCTAACACTACAGAAAAACCGATACAACTCCCACCCAGAACAATATATAAAGCTAAATGAACCGTTCACTGGGTACTTATACGTATGAAAATCCCTATTGATTTCCCTGTTTTTACAAGGAAGTAAAATGTGAAAAAAATATTTCTACATCCCATGGCCTTTCCCAACCATTTAAACATTTCTCTTACAGGTCTAACACTTCTGAAAAACCAATACAACACCCACGCGGAACAATATATAAAGCTAAACGAACCGTTCACTGGGTACTAATCCATACAAAAATCCCTATTGATTTCCCTGTTTTTACAAGGAAGTAAAATGTGAAAAAAATATTTCTACATCCCATGGCCTTTCCCAACCATTTAAATTTTTCTCTTACAGGTCTAACACTTCCGAAAAACCAATACAACTCCCACCCGGAACAATATATAAAGCTAAACGAACCGTTTACTGGGTACTAATCCATACGAAAATCCCTATTGATTTTCCTGTTTTTACAAGGAAATAAAATGTGAAAAAAATATTTCTACATCCCATGGCCTTTCCCAGCCATTTAAATTTTTCTCTTACAGGTCTAACGCTTCCGAAAAACCAATAAAACGCCCACCCGGAACAATATATAAAGCTAAACGAACCGTTCACTTGGTACTTATACGTACGAAAAGCCCTATTCATTTACCTGTTTTTACAAGGAAGTAAAATGTGAAAAAAATATTTCTACATCCCATGGCCTTTCCCAGCCATTTAAATTTTTCTCTTACAGGTCTAACACTTCCGAAAAACCAATACAACGCCCACCCGGAACAATATATAAAGCTAAACGAACCGTTCACTGAGCACTTATCCGTACAAAAATCCCTATTGATTTTCCTGTTTTTACAAGGAAATAAAATGTGAAAAAAATATTTCTACATCCCATGGCCTTTCCCAACCATTTAAATTTTTATCTTACAGGTCTAACACTACCGAAAAACTGATACAACTCCCACCCGGAACAATATATAAAGCTAAACGAACCGTTCACTGGGTACTTATCCGTACGAAAATCCCTATTTTTTACCTGTTTTTACAAGGAAATAAAATGTGAAAAAAATATTTCTACATCCCATGGCCTTTCCCAACCATTTAAACTTTTCTCTTACAGGTCTAACACTTCCGAAAAACCAATACAACGCCCACCCGGAACAATATATAAATCTAAAGGGACCGTTCACTGGGTACTTATCCGTACAAAAAGCCCTATTGATTTACCTGTTTTTACAAGGAAGTAAAATGTGAAAAAAATATTTCTACCACCCATGGCCTTTCCCAGCCATTAAAATTTTTCTCTTACATGTCTAACGCTTCCGAAAAACCAATACAACGCCCACCCGGAACAATATATAAAGCTAAACAAACCGTTCACTGGGTACTTAACCGTACGAAAATCCCTATTGATTTACCTGTTTTTACAAGGAAATAAAATGTGAAAAAAATATTTCTACATCCCATGGCCTTTCCCAACCATTTAAATTTTTCTCTTACATGTCTAACACTTCCGAAAAACCAATACAACGGCCACCCGGAACAATATATAAAGCTAAACGAACCGTTCACTGGGTACTAATCCATACGAAAATCCCTATTGATTTAACTGTTTTTACAAGGAAATAAAATGTGAAAAAAATATTTCTACATCCCATGGCCTTTCCCAACCATTTAACTTTTTCTCTTACAGGTCTAACACTTCCGAAAAACCAATACAACGCCCACGCGGAACAATATATAAAGCTAAACGAACCGTTCACTGGGTACTAATCCATACAAAAATCCCTATTGATTTACCTTTTTTTACAAGGAAATAAAATGTGAAAAAAATATTTCTACATCCCATGGCCTTTCCCAGCCATTTAAATTTTTCTCTTACAGGTCTAACGCTTCCGAAAAACCAATACAACGCCCACCCGGAACAATATATAAAGCTAAACAAACCGTTCACTGGGTACTTATCCGTACGAAAATCCCTCTTGATTTACCTGTTTTTACAAGGAAATAAAATGTGAAAAAAATATTTCTACATCCCATGGCCTTTCCCAACCATTTAAATTTTTCTCTTACATGTCTAACACTTCCGAAAAACCAATACAACGGCCACCCGGAACAATATATAAAGCTAAACGAACCGTTCACTGGGCACTTATCCGTACGAAAATCCCTATTGATTTTACTGTTTTTACAAGGAAATAGAATGTGAAAAAAATATTTCTACATCCCATGGCCTTTCCCAACCATTTAAATTTTTATCTTACAGGTCTAACACTACAGAAAAACCGATACAACTCCCACCCGGAACAATATATAAAGCTAAATGAACCGTTCACTGGGTACTTATACGTATGAAAATCCCTATTGATTTCCCTGTTTTTACAAGGAAGTAAAATGTGAAAAAAATATTTCTACATCCCATGGCCTTTCCCAACCATTTAAACATTTCTCTTACAGTTCTAACACTTCCGAAAAACCAATACAACGGCCACCTGGAACAATATATAAAGCTAAACGAACCGTTCACTGGGCACTTATCCGTATGAAAATCCCTATTGATTTTACTGTTTTTACAAGGAAATAAAATGTGAAAAAAATATTTCTACATCCCATAGCCTTTCCCAACCATTTAAATTTTTATCTTACAGGTCTAACACTACAGAAAAACCGATACAACTCCCACCCAGAACAATATATAAAGCTAAATGAACCGTTCACTGGGTACTTATACGTATGAAAATCCCTATTGATTTCCCTGTTTTTACAAGGAAGTAAAATGTGAAAAAAATATTTCTACATCCCATGGCCTTTCCCAACCATTTAAACATTTCTCTTACAGGTCTAACACTTCTGAAAAACCAATACAACACCCACGCGGAACAATATATAAAGCTAAACGAACCGTTCACTGGGTACTAATCCATACAAAAATCCCTATTGATTTACCTGTTTTTACAAGGAAGTAAAATGTGAAAAAAATATTTCTACATCCCATGGCCTTTCCCAACCATTTAAATTTTTCTCTTACAGGTCTAACGCTTCCGAAAAACCAATACAACGCCCACCCGGAACAATATATAAAGCTAAACGAACCGTTTACTGGGTACTAATCCATACGAAAATCCCTATTGATTTTCCTGTTTTTACAAGGAAATAAAATGTGAAAAAAATATTTCTACATCCCATGGCCTTTCCCAGCCATTTAAATTTTTCTCTTACAGGTCTAACGCTTCCGAAAAACCAATAAAACGCCCACCCGGAACAATATATAAAGCTAAACAAACCGTTCACTGGGTACTTATCCGTACGAAAATCCCTATTGATTTACCTGTTTTTACAAGGAAATAAAATGTGAAAAAAATATTTCTACATCCCATGGCCTTTCCCAACCATTTAAATTTTTCTCTTACATGTCTAACACTTCCGAAAAACCAATACAACGGCCACCTGGAACAATATATAAAGCTAAACGAACCGTTCACTGGGCACTTATCCGTACGAAAATCCCTATTGATTTTACTGTTTTTACAAGGAAATAAAATGTGAAAAAAATATTTCTACATCCCATGGCCTTTCCCAACCATTTAAATTTTTATCTTACAGGTCTAACACTACAGAAAAACCGATACAACTCCCACCCGGAACAATATATAAAGCTAAATGAACCGTTCACTGGGTACTTATACGTATGAAAATCCCTATTGATTTCCCTGTTTTTACAAGGAAGTAAAATGTGAAAAAAATATTTCTACATCCCATGGCCTTTACCAACCATTTAAACATTTCTCTTACAGGTCTAACACTTCCGAAAAACCAATACAACGGCCACCCGGAACAATATATAAAGCTAAACGAACCGTTCACTGGGCACTTATCCATATGAAAATCCCTATTGATTTTACTGTTTTTACAAGGAAATAAAATGTGAAAAAAATATTTCTACATCCCATAGCCTTTCCCAACCATTTAAATTTTTATCTTACATGTCTAACACTACAGAAAAACCGATACAACTCCCACCCAGAACAATATATAAAGCTAAATGAACCGTTCGCTGGGTACTTATACGTATGAAAATCCGTATTGATTTCCCTGTTTTTACAAGGAAGTAAAATGTGAAAAAAATATTTCTACATCCCATGGCCTTTCCCAACCATTTAAACATTTCTCTTACAGGTCTAACACTTCTGAAAAACCAATACAACGCCCACGCGGAACAATATATAAAGCTAAACGAACCGTTCACTGGGTACTAATCCATACAAGAATCCCTATTGATTTACCTGTTTTTACAAGGAAATAAAATGTGAAAAAAATATTTCTACATCCCATGGCCTTTCCCAACCATTTAAATTTTTCTCTTACAGGTCTAACACTACCAAAAAACCGATACAACTCCCACCCGGAACAATATATAAAGCTAAACGAACCGTTCACTGGGTACTTATCCGTACGAAAATCCCTATTGATTTACCTGTTTTTACAAGGAAATAAAATGTGAAAAAAATATTTCTATATCCCATGGCCTTTCCCAACCATTTAAACTTTTCTCTTACATGTCTAACACTTCCGAAAAACCAATACAACGCCCACCCAGAACAATATATAAAGCTAAACGAACCGTTCACTTGGTACTTATACGTACGAAAAGCCCTATTCATTTACCTGTTTTTACAAGGAAGTAAAATGTGAAAAAAATATTTCTACATCCCATGGCCTTTCCCAGCCATTTAAATTTTTCTCTTACAGGTCTAACACTTCCGAAAAACCAATACAACGCCCACCCGGAACAATATATAAAGCTAAACGAACCGTTCACTGGGCACTTATCCGTACAAAAATCCCTATTGATTTTCCTGTTTTTACAAGGAAATAAAATGTGAAAAAAATATTTCTACATCCCATGGCCTTTCCCAACCATTTAAATTTTTATCTTACAGGTCTAACACTACCGAAAAACCGATACAACTCCCACCCGGAACAATATATAAAGCTAAACGAACCGTTCACTGGGTACTTATCCGTACGAAAATCCCTATTGTTTTACCTGTTTTTACAAGGAAATAAAATGTGAAAAAAATATTTCTACATCCCATGGCCTTTCCCAACCATTTAAACTTTTCTCTTACAGGTCTAACACTTCCGAAAAACCAATACAACGCCCACCCGGAACAATATATAAATCTAAAGGGACCGTTCACTGGGTACTTATCCGTACAAAAAGCCCTATTGATTTACCTGTTTTTACAAGGAAGTAAAATGTGAAAAAAATATTTCTACCACCCATGGCCTTTCCCAGCCATTAAAATTTTTCTCTTACAGGTCTAACGCTTCCGAAAAACCAATACAACGCCCACCCGGAACAATATATAAAGCTAAACAAACCGTTCACTGGGTACTTAACCGTACGAAAATCCCTATTGATTTACCTGTTTTTACAAGGAAATAAAATGTGAAAAAAATATTTCTACATCCCATGGCCTTTCCCAACCATTTAAATTTTTCTCTTACATGTCTAACACTTCCGAAAAACCGATACAACGGCCACCCGGAACAATATATAAAGCTAAACGAACCGTTCACTGGGTACTAATCCATACGAAAATCCCTATTGATTTAACTGTTTTTACAAGGAAATAAAATGTGAAAAAAATATTTCTACATCCCATGGCCTTTCCCAACCATTTAACTTTTTCTCTTACAGGTCTAACACTTCCGAAAAACCAATACAACGCCCACGCGGAACAATATATAAAGCTAAACGAACCGTTCACTGGGTACTAATCCATACAAAAATCCCTATTGATTTACCTTTTTTTACAAGGAAATAAAATGTGAAAAAAATATTTCTACATCCCATGGCCTTTCCCAACCATTTAAATTTTTCTCTTACAGGGCTAACACTACCGAAAAACCGATACAACTCTCACCCGGAACAATATATAAAGCTAAACGAACCGTTCACTGGGTACTTATCCGTACGAAAATCCCTATTGATTTACCTGTTTTTACAAGGAAATAAAATGTGAAAAAAATATTTCTACATCCCATGGCCTTTCCCAACCATTTAAACTTTTCTCTTACAGGTCTAACACTTCCGAAAAACCAATACAACGCCCTCCCGGAACAATATATAAAGCTAAACGGACCGTTCACTGGGTACTTATCCATACAAAAAGCCCTATTGATTTACCTGTTTTTACAAGGAAGTAAAATGTGAAAAAAATATTTCTACATCCCATGGCCTTTCCCAGCCATTTAAATTTTTCTCTTACAGGTCTAACGCTTCCGAAAAACCAATACAACGCCCACCCGGAACAATATATAAAGCTAAACGAACCGTTCACTGGGTACTTATCCGTACGAAAATCCCTATTGATTTACCTGTTTTTACAAGGAAATAAAATATGAAAAAAATATTTCTATATCCCATGGCCTTTCCCAACCATTTAAAATTTTCTCTTACATGTCTAACACTTCCGAAAAACCAATACAACGCCCACCCGGAACAATATATAAAGCTAAACGAACCGTTCACTTGGTACTTATACGTACGAAAAGCCCTATTCATTTACCTGTTTTTACAAGGAAGTAAAATGTGAAAAAAAATATTTCTACATCCCATGGCCTTTCCCAGCCATTTAAATTTTTCTCTTACAGGTCTAACACTTCCGAAAAACCAATACAACGCCCACCCGGAACAATATATAAACCTAAACGAACCGTTCACTGGGCACTTATCCGTACAAAAATCCCTATTGATTTTCCTGTTTTTACAAGGAAATAAAATGTGAAAAAAATATTTCTACATCCCATGGCCTTTCCCAACCATTTAAATTTTTATCTTACAGGTCTAACACTACCGAAAAACCGATACAACTCCCACCCGGAACAATATATAAAGCTAAACGAACCGTTCACTGGGTATTTATCCGTACGAAAATCCCTATTGATTTACCTGATTTTACAAGGAAATAAAATGTGAAAAAAATATTTCTACATCCTATGGCCTTTCCCAACCATTTAAACTTTTCTCTTACAGGTCTAACACTTCCGAAAAACCAATACAACGCCCTCCCGGAACAATATATAAAGCTAAAGGGACCGTTACTGTGTACTTATCCGTACAAAAAGCCCTATTGATTTACCTGTTTTTACAAGGAAGTAAAATGTGAAAAAAATATTTCTACATCCCATGGCCTTTCCCAGCCATTTAAATTTTTCTCTTACAGGTCTAACGCTTCCGAAAAACCAATACAACGCCCACCCGGAACAATATATAAAGCTAAACAAACCGTTCACTGGGTACTTATCCGTACGAAAATCCCTATTGATTTACCTGTTTTTACAAGGAAATTAAATGTGAAAAAAATATTTCTACATCCCATGGCCTTTCCCAACCATTTAAATTTTTATCTTACAGGTCTAACACTACTGAAAAACCGATACAACTCCCACCCGGAACAATATATAAAGCTAAATGAACCGTTCACTGGGTACTTATACGTATGAAAATCCCTATTGATTTCCCTGTTTTTACAAGGAAGTAAAATGTGAAAAAAATATTTCTACATCCCATGGCCTTTCCCAACCATTTAAACATTTCTCTTACAGGTCTAACACTTCTGAAAAACCAATACAACGCCCACGCGGAACAATATATAAAGCTAAACAAACCGTTCACTGGGTACTAATCCATACAAAAATCCCTATTGATTTACCTGTTTTTACAAGGAAATAAAATGTGAAAAAAATATTTCTACATCCCATGGCCTTTCCCAACCATTTAAATTTTTCTCTTACAGGTCTAACACTTCCGAAAAACCAATACAACGCCCACCCGGAACAATATATAAAGCTAAACGAACCGTTCACTGGGTACTTATCCGTACGAAAATCCCTATTGATTTACCTGTTTTTACAAGGAAATAAAATGTGAAAAAAATATTTCTACATCCCCTGGCCTTTCCCAACCATTTAAATTTTTCTCTTACATGTCTAACACTTCCGAAAAACCAATACAACGCCCACCCGGAACAATATATAAAGCTAAACGAACCGTTCACTGGGTACTTATCCGTACGAAAATCCCTATTGATTTACCTGTTTTTACAAGGAAATAAAATGTGAAAAAAATATTTCTACATCCCATGGCCTTTCCCAACCATTTAAATTTTTCTCTTACATGTCTAACACTTCCGAAAAACCAATACAATGGCCACCCGGAACAATATATAAAGCTAAACGAACCGTTCACTGGGCACTTATCCGTACGAAAATCCCTATTGATTTTACTGTTTTTACAAGGAAATAAAATGTGAAAAAAATATTTCTACATCCCATGGCCTTTCCCAACCATTTAAATTTTTATCTTACAGGTCTAACACTACAGAAAAACCGATACAACTCCCACCAGGAACAATATATAAAGCTAAATGAACCGTTCACTGGGTACTTATACGTATGAAAATCCCTATTGATTTCCCTGTTTTTACAAGGAAGTAAAATGTGAAAAAAATATTTCTACATCCCATGGCCTTTCCCAACCATTTAAACATTTCTCTTACAGGTCTAACACTTCTGAAAAACCAATACAACGCCCACGCGGAACAATATATAAAGCTAAACGAACCGTTCACTGGGTACTAATCCATACAAAAATCCCTATTGATTTACCTGTTTTTACAAGGAAGTAAAATGTGAAAAAAATATTTCTACATCCCATGGCCTTTCCCAGCCATTTAAATTTTTCTCTTACAGGTCTAACGCTTCCGAAAAACCAATACAACGCCCACCCGGAACAATATATAAAGCTAAACAAACCGTTCACTGGGTACTTATACATATGAAAATCCCTATTGATTTACCTGTTTTTACAAGGAAATTAAATGTGAAAAAAATATTTCTACATCCCATGGCCTTTCCCAACCATTTAAATTTTTCTCTTACATGTCTAACACTTCCGAAAAACCAATACAACGGCCACCCGGAACAATATATAAAGCTAAACGAACCGTTCACTGGGCACTTATCCGTACGAAAATCCCTATTGATTTTACTGTTTTTAAAAGGAAATAAAATGTGAAAAAAATATTTCTATATCCCATGGCCTTTCCCAACCATTTAAATTTTTATCTTACAGGTCTAACACTACAGAAAAACCGATACAACTCCCACCCGGAACAATATATAAAGCTAAATGAACCGTTCACTGGGTACTTATACGTATGAAAATCCCTATTGATTTCCCTGTTTTTACAAGGAAGTAAAATGTGAAAAAAATATTTCTACATCCCATGGCCTTTCCCAACCATTTAAACATTTCTCTTACAGGTCTAACACTTCTGAAAAACCAATAGAACGCCCACGCGGAACAATATATAAAGCTAAACGAACCGTTCACTGGGTACTAATCCATACAAAAATCCCTATTGATTTACCTGTTTTTACAAGGAAATAAAATGTGAAAAAAATATTTCTACATCCCATGGCCTTTCCCAACCATTTAAACATTTCTCTTACAGGTCTAACACTTCTGAAAAACCAATACAACGCCCACGCAGAACAATATATAAAGCTAAACGAACCGTTCACTGGGTACTAATCCATACAAAAATCCCTATTGATTTACCTGTTTTTACAAGGAAATAAAATGTGAAAAAAATATTTCTACATCCCATGGCCTTTCCCAACCATTAAAATTTTTCTCTTACAGGTCTAACACTTCCGAAAAACCAATACAACGCCCACCCGGAACAATATATAAAGCTAAACGAACCGTTCACTGGGTACTTATCCGTACGAAAAGCCCTATTGATTTACCTGTTTTTACAAGGAAGTAAAATGTGAAAAAAATATTTCTACATCCCATGGCCTTTCCCAACCATTTAAATTTTTCTCTTACAGGTCTAACAGTTGCGAAAAACCAATACAACACCCACCCAGAAAAATATATACAGCTAAACGAACCGTTTACTGGGTACTAATCCATACGAAAATCCCTATTGATTTACCTGTTTTTACAAGGAAATAAAATGTGAAAAAAATATTTCTACATCCCATGGCCTTTCCCAACCATTTAAATTTTTCTCTTACAAGTCTAACACTTCCGAAAAACCAATACAACGCCCACCCGGAACAATATATAAAGCTAAACGAACCGTTCAGTGGGTACTTATCCGTACGAAAATCCCTATTGATTTACCTGTTTTTACAAGGAAATAAAATGTGAAAAAAATATTTCTATATCCCCTGGCCTTTCCCAACCATTTAAATTTTTCTCTTACATATCTAACACTTCCGAAAAACCAATACAACGCCCACCCGGAACAATATATAAAGCTAAACGAACCGTTCACTGGGTACTTATCCGTACGAAAATCCCTATTGATTTACCTGTTTTTACAAGGAAATAAAATGTGAAAAAAATATTTCTACATCCCATGGCCTTTCCCAACCATATAAATTTTTCTCTTACATGTCTAACACTTCCGAAAAACCAATACAACGGCCACCCAGAACAATATATAAAGCTAAACGAACCGTTCACTGGGCACTTATCCGTATGATAATCCCTATTGATTTCCCTGTTTTTACAAGGAAGTAAAATGTGAAAAAAATATTTCTACATCCCATGGCCTTTCCCAACCATTTAAATTTTTATCTTACAGGTCTAACACTACCAAAAAACCGATACAACTCCCACCCGGAACAATATATAAAGCTAAACAAACCGTTCACTGGGTACTTATCCGTACGAAAATCCCTATTGATTTACCTGTTTTTACAAGGAAATAAAATGTGAAAAAAATATTTCTACATCCCATGGCCTTTCCCAACCATTTAAACTTTTCTCTTACAGGTCTAACACTTCCGAAAAACCAATACAACGCCCTCCCGGAACAATATATAAAGCTAAAGGGACCGTTCACTGGGTACTTATCCGTACAAAAAGCCCTATTGATTTACCTGTTTTTACAAGGAAGTAAAATGTGAAAAAAATATTTCTACATCCCATGGCCTTTCCCAGCCATTTAAATTTTTCTCTTACAGGTCTAACGCTTCCGAAAAACCAATACAACGCCCACCCGGAACAATATATAAAGCTAAACAAACCGTTCACTGGGTACTTATCCGTACGAAAATCCCTATTGATTTACCTGTTTTTACAAGGAAATAAAATGTGAAAAAAATATTTCTACATCCCATGGCCTTTCCCAACCATTTACATTTTTCTCTTACATGTCTAACACTTCCGAAAAACCAATACAACGCCCACCCGGAACAATATATAAAGCTAAACGAACCGTTCACTGGGCACTTATCCGTACAAAAATCCCTATTGATTTTCCTGTTTTTACAAGGAAATAAAATGTGAAAAAAATATTTCTACATCCCATGGCCTTTCCCAACCATTTAAACTTTTCTCTTACAGGTCTAACACTTCCGAAAAACCAATACAACGCCCACCCGGAACAATATATAAAGCTAAAGGGACCGTTCACTGGGTACTTATCCGTACAAAAAGCCCTATTGATTTACCTGTTTTTACAAGGAAATAAAATGTGAAAAAAATATTTCTACATCCCATGGCCTTTCCCAACCATATAAATTTTTCTCTTACATGTCTAACACTTCCGAAAAACCAATACAACGGCCACCCAGAACAATATATAAAGCTAAACGAACCGTTCACTGGGCACTTATCCGTATGATAATCCCTATTGATTTCCCTGTTTTTACAAGGAAGTAAAATGTGAAAAAAATATTTCTACATCCCATGGCCTTTCCCAACCATTTAAATTTTTATCTTACAGGTCTAACACTACCAAAAAACCGATACAACTCCCACCCGGAACAATATATAAAGCTAAACAAACCGTTCACTGGGTACTTATCCGTACGAAAATCCCTATTGATTTACCTGTTTTTACAAGGAAATAAAATGTGAAAAAAATATTTCTACATCCCATGGCCTTTCCCAACCATTAAAATTTTCCTCTTACAGGTCTAACACTTCCGAAAAACCAATACAACGCCCACCCGGAACAATATATAAAGCTAAACGAATCGTTCACTGGGTACTTATCCGTACGAAAAGCCCTATTGATTTACCTGTTTTTACAAGGAAGTAAAATGTGAAAAAAATATTTCTACATCCCATGGCCTTTCCCAACCATTTAAATTTTTCTCTTACAGGTCTAACAGTTGCGAAAAACCAATACAACACCCACCCAGAAAAATATATACAGCTAAACGAACCGTTTACTGGGTACTAATCCATACGAAAATCCCTATTGATTTACCTGTTTTTACAAGGAAATAAAATGTGAAAAAAATATTTCTACATCCCATGGCCTTTCCCAACCATTTAAATTTTTCTCTTACAAGTCTAACACTTCCGAAAAACCAATACAACGCGCACCCGGAACAATATATAAAGCTAAACGAACCGTTCAGTGGGTACTTATCCGTACGAAAATCCCTATTGATTTACCTGTTTTTACAAGGAAATAAAATGTGAAAAAAATATTTCTATATCCCCTGGCCTTTCCCAACCATTTAAATTTTTCTCTTACATATCTAACACTTCCGAAAAACCAATACAACGCCCACCCGGAACAATATATAAAGCTAAACGAACCGTTCAGTGGGTACTTATCCGTACGAAAATCCCTATTGATTTACCTGTTTTTACAAGGAAATAAAATGTGAAAAAAATATTTCTACATCCCATGGCCTTTCCCAACCATATACATTTTTCTCTTACATGTCTAACACTTCCGAAAAACCAATACAACGGCCACCCAGAACAATATATAAAGCTAAACGAACCGTTCACTGGGCACTTATCCGTATGATAATCCCTATTGATTTCCCTGTTTTTACAAGGAAGTAAAATGTGAAAAAAATATTTCTACATCCCATGGCCTTTCCCAACCATTTAAATTTTTATCTTACAGGTCTAACACTACCAAAAAACCGATACAACTCCCACCCGGAACAATATATAAAGCTAAACAAACCGTTCACTGGGTACTTATCCGTACGAAAATCCCTATTGATTTACCTGTTTTTACAAGGAAATAAAATGTGAAAAAAATATTTCTACATCCCATGGCCTTTCCCAACCATTTAAACTTTTCTCTTACAGGTCTAACACTTCCGAAAAACCAATACAACGCCCTCCCGGAACAATATATAAAGCTAAAGGGACCGTTCACTGGGTACTTATCCGTACAAAAAGCCCTATTGATTTACCTGTTTTTACAAGGAAGTAAAATGTGAAAAAAATATTTCTACATCCCATGGCCTTTCCCAGCCATTTAAATTTTTCTCTTACAGGTCTAACGCTTCCGAAAAACCAATACAACGCCCACCCGGAACAATATATAAAGCTAAACAAACCGTTCACTGGGTACTTATCCGTACGAAAATCCCTATTGATTTACCTGTTTTTACAAGGAAATAAAATGTGAAAAAAATATTTCTACATCCCATGGCCTTTCCCAACCATTTACATTTTTCTCTTACATGTCTAACACTTCCGAAAAACCAATACAACGCCCACCCGGAACAATATATAAAGCTAAACGAACCGTTCACTGGGCACTTATCCGTACAAAAATCCCTATTGATTTTCCTGTTTTTACAAGGAAATAAAATGTGAAAAAAATATTTCTACATCCCATGGCCTTTCCCAACCATTTAAACTTTTCTCTTACAGGTCTAACACTTCCGAAAAACCAATACAACGCCCACCCGGAACAATATATAAAGCTAAAGGGACCGTTCACTGGGTACTTATCCGTACAAAAAGCCCTATTGATTTACCTGTTTTTACAAGGAAATAAAATGTGAAAAAAATATTTCTACATCCCATGGCCTTTCCCAACCATATAAATTTTTCTCTTACATGTCTAACACTTCCGAAAAACCAATACAACGGCCACCCAGAACAATATATAAAGCTAAACGAACCGTTCACTGGGCACTTATCCGTATGATAATCCCTATTGATTTCCCTGTTTTTACAAGGAAGTAAAATGTGAAAAAAATATTTCTACATCCCATGGCCTTTCCCAACCATTTAAATTTTTATCTTACAGGTCTAACACTACCAAAAAACCGATACAACTCCCACCCGGAACAATATATAAAGCTAAACAAACCGTTCACTGGGTACTTATCCGTACGAAAATCCCTATTGATTTACCTGTTTTTACAAGGAAATAAAATGTGAAAAAAATATTTCTACATCCCATGGCCTTTCCCAACCATTTAAACTTTTCTCTTCCAGGTCTAACACTTCCGAAAAACCAATACAACGCCCTCCCGGAACAATATATAAAGCTAAAGGGACCGTTCACTGGGTACTTATCCGTACAAAAAGCCCTATTGATTTACCTGTTTTTACAAGGAAGTAAAATGTGAAAAAAATATTTCTACATCCCATGGCCTTTCCCAGCCATTTAAATTTTTCTCTTACAGGTCTAACGCTTCCGAAAAACCAATACAACGCCCACCCGGAACAATATATAAAGCTAAACAAACCGTTCACTGGGTACTTATCCGTACGAAAATCCCTATTGATTTACCTGTTTTTACAAGGAAATAAAATGTGAAAAAAATATTTCTACATCCCATGGCCTTTCCCAACCATTTACATTTTTCTCTTACATGTCTAACACTTCCGAAAAACCAATACAACGCCCACCCGGAACAATATATAAAGCTAAACGAACCGTTCACTGGGCACTTATCCGTACAAAAATCCCTATTGATTTTCCTGTTTTTACAAGGAAATAAAATGTGAAAAAAATATTTCTACATCCCATGGCCTTTCCCAACCATTTAAACTTTTCTCTTACAGGTCTAACACTTCCGAAAAACCAATACAACGCCCACCCGGAACAATATATAAAGCTAAAGGGACCGTTCACTGGGTACTTATCCGTACAAAAAGCCCTATTGATTTACCTGTTTTTACAAGGAAGTAAAATGTGAAAAAAATATTTCTACATCCCATGGCCTTTCCCAGCCATTTAAATTTTTCTCTTACAGGTCTAACGCTTCCGAAAAACCAATACAACGCCCACCCGGAACAATATATAAAGCTAATCAAACCATTCACTGGGTACTTATCCGTACGAAAATCCCTATTGATTTACCTGTTTTTACAAGGAAATAAAATGTGAAAAAAATATTTCTACATCCCATGGCCTTTCCCAACCATTTAAATTTTTATCTTACAGGTCTAACACTACAGAAAAACCGATACAACTCCCACCCGGAACAATATATAAAGCTAAATGAACCGTTCACTGGGTACTTATACGTATGAAAATCCCTATTGATTTCCCTGTTTTTACAAGGAAGTAAAATGTGAAAAAAATATTTCTACATCCCATGGCCTTTCCCAACCATTTAAACATTTCTCTTACAGGTCTAACACTTCCGAAAAACCAATACAACGGCCACCCGGAACAATATATAAAGCTAAACGAACCGTTCACTGGGCACTTATCCGTATGAAAATCCCTATTGATTTTACTGTTTTTACAAGGAAATAAAATGTGAAAAAAATATTTCTACATCCCATAGCCTTTCCCAACCATTTAAATTTTTATCTTACAGGTCTAACTCTACAGAAAAACCGATACAACTCCCACCCGGAACAATATATAAAGCTAAATGAACCGTTCACTGGGTACTTATACGTATGAAAATCCCTATTGATTTACCTGTTTTTACAAGGAAATAAAATGTGAAAAAAATATTTCTAAATCCCATGGCCTTTCCCAACCATTAAAATTTTTCTCTTACAGGTCTAACACTTCCGAAAAACCAATACAACGCCCACCCGGAACAATATATAAAGCTAAACGAATCGTTCACTGGGTACTTATCCGTACGAAAAGCCCTATTGATTTACCTGTTTTTACAAGGAAGTAAAATGTGAAAAAAATATTTCTACATCCCATGGCCTTTCCCAACCATTTAAATTTTTCTCTTACAGGTCTAACAGTTGCGAAAAACCAATACAACACCCACCCAGAAAAATATATACAGCTAAACGAACCGTTTACTGGGTACTAATCCATACGAAAATCCCTATTGATTTACCTGTTTTTACAAGGAAATAAAATGTGAAAAAAATATTTCTACATCCCATGGCCTTTCCCAACCATTTAAATTTTTCTCTTACAAGTCTAACACTTCCGAAAAACCAATACAACGCCCACCCGGAACAATATATAAAGCTAAACGAACCGTTCAGTGGGTACTTATCCGTACGAAAATCCCTATTGATTTACCTGTTTTTACAAGGAAATAAAATGTGAAAAAAATATTTCTATATCCCCTGGCCTTTCCCAACCATTTAAATTTTTCTCTTACATATCTAACACTTCCGAAAAACCAATACAACGCCCACCCGGAACAATATATAAAGCTAAACGAACCGTTCAGTGGGTACTTATCCGTACGAAAATCCCTATTGATTTACCTGTTTTTACAAGGAAATAAAATGTGAAAAAAATATTTCTACATCCCATGGCCTTTCCCAACCATTTAAATTTTTCTCTTACAGGTCTAACAGTTGCGAAAAACCAATACAACACCCACCCAGAAAAATATATACAGCTAAACGAACCGTTTACTGGGTACTAATCCATACGAAAATCCCTATTGATTTACCTGTTTTTACAAGGAAATAAAATGTGAAAAAAATATTTCTACATCCCATGGCCTTTCCCAACCATTTAAATTTTTCTCTTACAAGTCTAACACTTCCGAAAAACCAATACAACGCCCACCCGGAACAATATATAAAGCTAAACGAACCGTTCAGTGGGTACTTATCCGTACGAAAATCCCTATTGATTTACCTGTTTTTACAAGGAAATAAAATGTGAAAAAAATATTTCTATATCCCCTGGCCTTTCCCAACCATTTAAATTTTTCTCTTACATATCTAACACTTCCGAAAAACCAATACAACGCCCACCCGGAACAATATATAAAGCTAAACGAACCGTTCAGTGGGTACTTATCCGTACGAAAATCCCTATTGATTTACCTGTTTTTACAAGGAAATAAAATGTGAAAAAAATATTTCTACATCCCATGGCCTTTCCCAACCATATAAATTTTTCTCTTACATGTCTAACACTTCCGAAAAACCAATACAACGGCCACCCAGAACAAAATATAAAGCTAAACGAACCGTTCACTGGGCACTTATCCGTATGATAATCCCTATTGATTTCCCTGTTTTTACAAGGAAGTAAAATGTGAAAAAAATATTTCTACATCCCATGGCCTTTCCCAACCATTTAAATTTTTATCTTACAGGTCTAACACTACCAAAAAACCGATACAACTCCCACCCGGAACAATATATAAAGCTAAACAAACCGTTCACTGGGTACTTATCCGTACGAAAATCCCTATTGATTTACCTGTTTTTACAAGGAAATAAAATGTGAAAAAAATATTTCTACATCCCATGGCCTTTCCCAACCATTTAAACTTTTCTCTTACAGGTCTAACACTTCCGAAAAACCAATACAACGCCCTCCCGGAACAATATATAAAGCTAAAGGGACCGTTCACTGGGTACTTATCCGTACAAAAAGCCCTATTGATTTACCTGTTTTTACAAGGAAGTAAAATGTGAAAAAAATATTTCTACATCCCATGGCCTTTCCCAGCCATTTAAATTTTTCTCTTACAGGTCTAACGCTTCCGAAAAACCAATACAACGCCCACCCGGAACAATATATAAAGCTAAACAAACCGTTCACTGGGTACTTATCCGTACGAAAATCCCTATTGATTTACCTGTTTTTACAAGGAAATAAAATGTGAAAAAAATATTTCTACATCCCATGGCCTTTCCCAACCATTTACATTTTTCTCTTACATGTCTAACACTTCCGAAAAACCAATACAACGCCCACCCGGAACAATATATAAAGCTAAACGAACCGTTCACTGGGCACTTATCCGTACAAAAATCCCTATTGATTTTCCTGTTTTTACAAGGAAATAAAATGTGAAAAAAATATTTCTACATCCCATGGCCTTTCCCAACCATTTAAACTTTTCTCTTACAGGTCTAACACTTCCGAAAAACCAATACAACGCCCACCCGGAACAATATATAAAGCTAAAGGGACCGTTCACTGGGTACTTATCCGTACAAAAAGCCCTATTGATTTACCTGTTTTTACAAGGAAGTAAAATGTGAAAAAAATATTTCTACATCCCATGGCCTTTCCCAGCCATTTAAATTTTTCTCTTACAGGTCTAACGCTTCCGAAAAACCAATACAACGCCCACCCGGAACAATATATAAAGCTAAACAAACCATTCACTGGGTACTTATCCGTACGAAAATCCCTATTGATTTACCTGTTTTTACAAGGAAATAAAATGTGAAAAAAATATTTCTACATCCCATGGCCTTTCCCAACCATTTAAATTTTTATCTTACAGGTCTAACACTACAGAAAAACCGATACAACTCCCACCCGGAACAATATATAAAGCTAAATGAACCGTTCACTGGGTACTTATACGTATGAAAATCCCTATTGATTTCCCTGTTTTTACAAGGAAGTAAAATGTGAAAAAAATATTTCTACATCCCATGGCCTTTCCCAACCATTTAAACATTTCTCTTACAGGTCTAACACTTCCGAAAAACCAATACAACGGCCACCCGGAACAATATATAAAGCTAAACGAACCGTTCACTGGGCACTTATCCGTATGAAAATCCCTATTGATTTTACTGTTTTTACAAGGAAATAAAATGTGAAAAAAATATTTCTACATCCCATAGCCTTTCCCAACCATTTAAATTTTTATCTTACAGGTCTAACTCTACAGAAAAACCGATACAACTCCCACCCGGAACAATATATAAAGCTAAATGAACCGTTCACTGGGTACTTATACGTATGAAAATCCCTATTGATTTCCCTGTTTTTACAAGGAAGTAAAATGTGAAAAAAATATTTCTACATCCCATGGCCTTTCCCAAACATTTAAACATTTCTCTTACAGGTCTAACACTTCTGAAAAACCAATACAACGCCCACGCGGAACAATATATAAAGCTAAACGAACCGTTCACTGGGTACTAATCCATACAAAAATCCCTATTGATTTACCTGTTTTTACAAGGAAATAAAATGTGAAAAAAATATTTCTACATCCCATGGCCTTTCCCAACCATTTAAATTTTTCTCTTACAGGTCTAACACTACCGAAAAACCGATACAACTCCCACCCGGAACAATATATAAAGCTAAACGAACCGTTCACTGGGTACTTATCCGTACGAAAATCCCTATTGATTTACCTGTTTTTACAAGGAAATAAAATGTGAAAAAAATATTTCTACATCCCATGGCCTTTCCCAACCATTTAAATTTTTATCTTACAGGTCTAACACTACAGAAAAACCGATACAACTCCCACCCGGAACAATATATAAAGCTAAATGAACCGTTCACTGGGTACTTATACGTATGAAAATCCCTATTGATTTCCCTGTTTTTACAAGGAAGTAAAATGTGAAAAAAATATTTCTACATCCCATGGCCTTTCCCAACCATTTAAACATTTCTCTTACAGGTCTAACACTTCCGAAAAACCAATACAACGGCCACCCGGAACAATATATAAAGCTAAACGAACCGTTCACTGGGCACTTATCCGTATGAAAATCCCTATTGATTTTACTGTTTTTACAAGGAAATAAAATGTGAAAAAAATATTTCTACATCCCATAGCCTTTCCCAACCATTTAAATTTTTATCTTACAGGTCTAACTCTACAGAAAAACCGATACAACTCCCACCCGGAACAATATATAAAGCTAAATGAACCGTTCACTGGGTACTTATACGTATGAAAATCCCTATTGATTTCCCTGTTTTTACAAGGAAGTAAAATGTGAAAAAAATATTTCTACATCCCATGGCCTTTCCCAAACATTTAAACATTTCTCTTACAGGTCTAACACTTCTGAAAAACCAATACAACGCCCACGCGGAACAATATATAAAGCTAAACGAACCGTTCACTGGGTACTAATCCATACAAAAATCCCTATTGATTTACCTGTTTTTACAAGGAAATAAAATGTGAAAAAAATATTTCTACATCCCATGGCCTTTCCCAACCATTTAAATTTTTCTCTTACAGGTCTAACACTACCGAAAAACCGATACAACTCCCACCCGGAACAATATATAAAGCTAAACGAACCGTTCACTGGGTACTTATCCGTACGAAAATCCCTATTGATTTACCTGTTTTTACAAGGAAATAAAATGTGAAAAAAATATTTCTACATCCTATGGCCTTTCCCAACCATTTAAACTTTTCTCTTACAGGTCTAACACTTCCGAAAAACCAATACAACGCCCTCCCGGAACAATATATAAAGCTAAACGGACCGTTCACTGGGTACTTATCCATACAAAAAGCCCTATTGATTTACCTGTTTTTACAAGGAAGTAAAATGTGAAAAAAATATTTCTACATCCCATGGCCTTTCCCAGCCATTTAAATTTTTCTCTTCCAGGTCTAACGCTTCCGAAAAACCAATACAACGCCCACCCGGAACAATATATAAAGCTAAACGAACCGTTCACTGGGTACTTATCCGTACGAAAATCCCTATTGATTTACCTGTTTTTACAAGGAAATAAAATGTGAAAAAAATATTTCTACATCCCATGGCCTTTCCCAACCATTTAAAATTTTCTGTTACATGTCTAACACTTCCGAAAAACCAATACAACGCCCACCCGGAACAATATATAAAGCTAAACGAACCGTTCACTTGGTACTTATACGTACGAAAAGCCCTATTCATTTACCTGTTTTTACAAGGAAGTAAAATGTGAAAAAAATATTTCTACATCCCATGGCCTTTCCCAGCCATTTAAATTTTTCTCTTACAGGTCTAACACTTCCGAAAAACCAATACAACGCCCACCCGGAACAATATATAAAGCTAAACGAACCGTTCACTGGGCACTTATCCGTACAAAAATCCCTATTGATTTACCTGTTTTTACAAGGAAATAAAATGTGAAAAAAATATTTCTACATCCCATGGCCTTTCCCAACCATTTAAATTTTTATCTTACAGGTCTAACACTACCGAAAAACCGATACAACTCCCACCCGGAACAATATATAAAGCTAAACGAACCGTTCACTGGGTACTTATCCGTACGAAAATCCCTATTGATTTACCTGTTTTTACAAGGAAATAAAATGTGAAAAAAATATTTCTACATCCCATGGCCTTTCCCAACCATTTAAACTTTGCTCTTACAGGTCTAACACTTCTGAAAAACCAATACAACGCCCTCCCGGAACAATATATAAAGCTAAAGGGACCGTTCACTGGGTACTTATCCGTACAAAAAGCCCTATTGATTTACCTGTTTTTACAAGGAAGTAAAATGTGAAAAAAATATTTCTACATCCCATGGCCTTTCCCAGCCATTTAAATTTTTCTCTTACAGGTCTAACGCTTCCGAAAAACCAATACAACGCCCACCCGGAACAATATATAAAGCTAAACAAACCGTTCACTGGGTACTTATCCGTACGAAAATCCCTATTGATTTACCTGTTTTTACAAGGAAATAAAATGTGAAAAAAATATTTCTACATCCCATGGCCTTTCCCAACCATTTAAACTTTGCTCTTACAGGTCTAACACTTCCGAAAAACCAATACAACGCCCTCCCGGAACAATATATAAAGCTAAAGGGACCGTTCACTGGGTACTTATCCGTACGAAAATCCCTATTGATTTACCTGTTTTTACAAGGAAATAAAAAGTGAAAAAAATATTTCTACATCCCATGGCCTTTCCCAACCATTTAAATTTTTCTCTTACATGTCTAACACTTCCGAAAAACCAATACAACGCCCACCCGGAACAATATATAAAGCTAAACGAACCGTTCACTGGGCACTTATCCGTACAAAATTCCCTATTGATTTTCCTGTTTTTACAAGGAAATAAAATGTGAAAAAAATATTTCTACATCCCATGGCCTTTCCCAACCATTTAAATTTTTATCTTACAGGTCTAACACTACCAAAAAACCGATACAACTCCCACCCGGAACAATATATAAAGCTAAACGAACCGTTCACTGGGTACTTATCCGTACGAAAATCCCTATTGATTTACCTGTTTTTACAAGGAAATAAAATGTGAAAAAAATATTTCTACATCCCATGGCCTTTCCCAACCATTTAAACTTTTCTCTTACAGGTCTAACACTTCCGAAAAACCAATACAACACCCTCCCGGAACAATATATAAAGCTAAACGGACCGTTCACTTGGTACTTATACGTACGAAAAGCCCTATTCATTTACCTGTTTTTACAAGGAAGTAAAATGTGAAAAAAATATTTCTACATCCCATGGCCTTTCCCAGCCATTTAAATTTTTCTCTTACAGGTCTAACACTTCCGAAAAACCAATACAACGCCCACCCGGAACAATATATAAATCTAAACGAACCGTTCACTGGGCACTTATCCGTACAAAAATCCCTATTGATTTTCCTGTTTTTACAAGGAAATAAAATGTGAAAAAAATATTTCTACATCCCATGGCCTTTCCCAACCATTTAAATTTTTATCTTACAGGTCTAACACTACCGAAAAACCGATACAACTCCCACCCGGAACAATATATAAAGCTAAACGAACCGTTCACTGGGTACTTATCCGTACGAAAATCCCTATTGATTTACCTGTTTTTACAAGGAAATAAAATGTGAAAAAAATATTTCTACATCCCATGGCCTTTCCCAACCATTTAAACTTTTCTCTTACAGGTCTAACACTTCCGAAAAACCAATACAACGCCCTCCCGGAACAATATATAAAGCTAAAGGGACCGTTCACTGGGTACTTATCCGTACAAAAAGCCCTATTGATTTACCTGTTTTTACAAGGAAGTAAAATGTGAAAAAAATATTTCTACATCCCATGGCCTTTCCCAGCCATTTAAATTTTTCTCTTACAGGTCTAACGCTTCCGAAAAACCAATACAACGCCCACCCGGAACAATATATAAAGCTAAACAAACCGTTCACTGGGTACTTATCCGTACGAAAATCCCTATTGATTTACCTGTTTTTACAAGGAAATAAAATGTGAAAAAAATATTTCTACATCCCATGGCCTTTCCCAACCATTTAAACTTTTCTCTTACAGGTCTAACACTTCCGAAAAACCAATACAACGCCCTCCCGGAACAATATATAAAGCTAAAGGGACCGTTCACTGGGTACTTATCCGTACAAAAAGCCCTATTGATTTACCTGTTTTTACAAGGAAGTAAAATGTGAAAAAAATATTTCTACATCCCATGGCCTTTCCCAACCATTTAAATTTTTATCTTACAGGTCTAACACTACCGAAAAACCGATACAACTCCCACCCGGAACAATATATAAAGCTAAACGAACCGTTCACTGGGTACTTATCCGTACGAAAATCCCTATTGATTTACCTGTTTTTACAAGGAAATAAAATGTGAAAAAAATATTTCTACATCCCATGGCCTTTCCCAACCATTTAAACTTTTCTCTTACAGGTCTAACACTTCCGAAAAACCAATACAACGCCCTCCCGGAACAATATATAAAGCTAAAGGGACCGTTCACTGGGTACTTATCCGTACAAAAAGCCCTATTGATTTACCTGTTTTTACAAGGAAGTAAAATGTGAAAAAAATATTTCTACATCCCATGGCCTTTCCCAGCCATTTAAATTTTTCTCTTCCAGGTCTAACGCTTCCGAAAAACCAATACAACGCCCACCCGGAACAATATATAAAGCTAAACGAACCGTTCACTGGGTACTTATCCGTACGAAAATCCCTATTGATTTACCTGTTTTTACAAGGAAATAAAATGTGAAAAAATATTTCTACATCCCATGGCCTTTCCCAACCATTTAAAATTTTCTCTTACATGTCTAACACTTCCGAAAAACCAATACAACGCCCACCCGGAACAATATATAAAGCTAAACGAACCGTTCACTTGGTACTTATACGTACGAAAAGCCCTATTCATTTACCTGTTTTTACAAGGAAGTAAAATGTGAAAAAAATATTTCTACATCCCATGGCCTTTCCCAGCCATTTAAATTTTTCTCTTACAGGTCTAACACTTCCGAAAAACCAATACAACGCCCACCCGGAACAATATATAAAGCTAAACGAACCGTTCACTGGGCACTTATCCGTACAAAAATCCCTATTGATTTTCCTGTTTTTACAAGGAAATAAAATGTGAAAAAAATATTTCTACATCCCATGGCCTTTCCCAACCATTTAAATTTTTATCTTACAGGTCTAACACTACCGAAAAACCGATACAACTCCCACCCGGAACAATATATAAAGCTAAACGAACCGTTCACTGGGTACTTATCCGTACGAAAATCCCTATTGATTTACCTGTTTTTACAAGGAAATAAAATGTGAAAAAAATATTTCTACATCCCATGGCCTTTCCCAACCATTTAAACTTTTCTCTTACAGGTCTAACACTTCCGAAAAACCAATACAACGCCCTCCCGGAACAATATATAAAGCTAAAGGGACCGTTCACTGGGTACTTATCCGTACAAAAAGCCCTATTGATTTACCTGTTTTTACAAGGAAGTAAAATGTGAAAAAAATATTTCTACATCCCATGGCCTTTCCCAGCCATTTCAATTTTTCTCTTACAGGTCTAACGCTTCCGAAAAACCAATACAACGCCCACCCGGAACAATATATAAAGCTAAACAAACCGTTCACTGGGTACTTATCCGTACGAAAATCCCTATTGATTTACCTGTTTTTACAAGGAAATAAAATGTGAAAAAAATATTTCTACATCCCATGGCCTTTCCCAACCATTTAAACTTTTCTCTTACAGGTCTAACACTTCCGAAAAACCAATACAACGCCCTCCCGGAACAATATATAAAGCTAAAGGGACCGTTCACTGGGTACTTATCCGTACAAAAAGCCCTATTGATTTACCTGTTTTTACAAGGAAGTAAAATGTGAAAAAAATATTTCTACATCCCATGGCCTTTCCCAGCCATTTAAATTTTTCTCTTACAGGTCTAACGCTTCCGAAAAACCAATACAACGCCCACCCGGAACAATATATAAAGCTAAACAAACCGTTCACTGGGTACTTATCCGTACGAAAATTCCCTATTGATTTTCCTGTTTTTACAAGGAAATAAAATGTGAAAAAAATATTTCTACATCCCATGGCCTTTCCCAACCATTTAAATTTTTATCTTACAGGTCTAACACTACCAAAAAACCGATACAACTCCCACCCGGAACAATATATAAAGCTAAACGAACCGTTCACTGGGTACTTATCCGTACGAAAATCCCTATTGATTTACCTGTTTTTACACGGAAACAAAATGTGAACAAAATATTTCTACATCCCATGGCCTTTCCCAACCATTTAAACTTTTCTCTTACAGGTCTAACACTTCCGAAAAACCAATACAACGCCCTCCCGGAACAATATATAAAGCTAAACGGACCGTTCACTTGGTACTTATACGTACGAAAAGCCCTATTCATTTACCTGTTTTTACAAGGAAGTAAAATGTGAAAAAAATATTTCTACATCCCATGGCCTTTCCCAGCCATTTAAATTTTTCTCTTACAGGTCTAACACTTCCGAAAAACCAATACAACGCCCACCCGGAACAATATATAAAGCTAAACGAACCGTTCACTGGGCACTTATCCGTACAAAAATCCCTATTGATTTTCCTGTTTTTACAAGGAAATAAAATGTGAAAAAAATATTTCTACATCCCATGGCCTTTCCCAACCATTTAAATTTTTATCTTACAGGTCTAACGCTACCGAAAAACCGATACAACTCCCACCCGGAACAATATATAAAGCTAAACGAACCGTTCACTGGGTACTTATCCGTACGAAAATCCCTATTGTTTTACCTGTTTTTACAAGGAAATAAAATGTGAAAAAAATATTTCTACATCCCATGGCCTTTCCCAACCATTTAAACTTTTCTCTTACAGGTCTAACACTTCCGAAAAACCAATACAACGCCCTCCCGGAACAATATATAAAGCTAAAGGGACCGTTCACTGGGTACTTATCCGTACAAAAAGCCCTATTGATTTACCTGTTTTTACAAGGAAGTAAAATGTGAAAAAAATATTTCTACATCCCATGGCCTTTCCCAGCCATTTAAATTTTTCTCTTACAGGTCTAACGCTTCCGAAAAACCAATACAACGCCCACCCGGAACAATATATAAAGCTAAACAAACCGTTCACTGGGTACTTATCCGTACGAAAATCCCTATTGATTTACCTGTTTTTACAAGGAAATAAAATGTGAAAAAAATATTTCTACATCCCATGGCCTTTCCCAACCATTTAAACTTTTCTCTTACAGGTCTAACACTTCCGAAAAACCAATACAACGCCCTCCCGGAACAATATATAAAGCTAAAGGGACCGTTCACTGGGTACTTATCCGTACAAAAAGCCCTATTGATTTACCTGTTTTTACAAGGAAGTAAAATGTGAAAAAAATATTTCTACATCCCATGGCCTTTCCCAGCCATTTAAATTTTTCTCTTACAGGTCTAACGCTTCCGAAAAACCAATACAACGCCCACCCGGAACAATATATAAAGCTAAACGAACCGTTCACTGGGCACTTATCCGTACAAAATTCCCTATTGATTTACCTGTTTTTACAAGGAAATAAAATGTGAAAAAAATATTTCTACATCCCATGGCCTTTCCCAACCATTTAAATTTTTCTCTTACATGTCTAACACTTCTGAAAAACCAATACAACACCCACCCGGAACAATATATAAAGCTAAACGAACCGTTCACTGGGCACTTATCCGTACAAAATTCCCTATTGATTTTCCTGTTTTTACAAGGAAATAAAATGTGAAAAAAATATTTCTACATCCCATGGCCTTTCCCAACCATTTAAATTTTTATCTTACAGGTCTAACACTACCAAAAAACCGATACAACTCCCACCCGGAACAATATATAAAGCTAAACGAACCGTTCACTGGGTACTTATCCGTACGAAAATCCCTATTGATTTACCTGTTTTTACAAGGAAATAAAATGTGAAAAAAATATTTCTACATCCCATGGCCTTTCCCAACCATTTAAACTTTTCTCTTACAGGTCTAACACTTCCAAAAAACCAATACAACGCCCTCCCGGAACAATATATAAAGCTAAAGGGACCGTTCACTGGGTACTTATCCGTACAAAAAGCCCTATTGATTTACCTGTTTTTACAAGGAAGTAAAATGTGAAAAAAATATTTCTACATCCCATGGCCTTTCCCAGCCATTTAAATTTTTCTCTTACAGGTCTAACGCTTCCGAAAAACCAATACAAAGCCCACCCGGAACAATATATAAATCTAAACAAACCGTTCACTGGGTACTTATCCGTACGAAAATCCCTATTGATTTACCTGTTTTTACAAGGAAATAAAATGTGAAAAAAATATTTCTACATCCCATGGCCTTTCCCAACCATTTAAATTTTTCTCTTACATGTCTAACACTTCCGAAAAACCAATACAACGGCCACCTGGAACAATATATAAAGCTAAACGAACCGTTCACTGGGCACTTATCCGTACGAAAATCCCCATTGATTTTACTGTTTTTACAAGGAAATAAAATGTGAAAAAAATATTTCTACATCCCATGGCCTTTCCCAACCATTTAAATTTTTATCTTACAGGTCTAACACTACAGAAAAACCGATACAACTCCCACCCGGAACAATATATAAAGCTAAATGAACCGTTCACTGGGTACTTATACGTATGAAAATCCCTATGGATTTCCCTGTTTTTACAAGGAAATAAAATGTGAAAAAAATATTTCTACATCCCCTGGCCTTTCCCAACCATTTAAATTTTTCTCTTACAGGTCTAACACTTCCGAAAAACCAATACAACGCCCACCCGGAACAATATATAAAGCTAAATGAACCGTTCACTGGGCACTTATCCGTACGAAAAGCCCTATTGATTTACCTGTTTTTACAAGGAAGTAAAATGTGAAAAAAATATTTCTACATCCCATGGCCTTTCCCAACCATTTAAATTTTTATCTTACAGGTCTAACACTACAGAAAAACCGATACAACTCCCACCCAGAAAAATATATACAGCTAAACGAACCGTTTACTGGGTACTAATCCATACGAAAATCCCTATTGATTTACCTGTTTTTACAAGGAAATAAAATGTGAAAAAAATATTTCTACATCCCATGGCCTTTCCCAGCCATTTAAATTTTTCTCTTACAGGTCTAACGCTTCCGAAAAACCAATACAACGCCCACCCGGAACAATATATAAAGCTAAACAAACCGTTCACTGGGTACTTATCCGTACGAAAATCCCTATTGATTTACCTGTTTTTACAAGGAAATAAAATGTGAAAAAAATATTTCTACATCCCATGGCCTTTCCCAACCATTTAAATTTTTCTCTTACATGTCTAACACTTCCGAAAAACCAATACAACGGCCACCCGGAACAATATATAAAGCTAAACGAACCGTTCACTTGGTACTTATCCGTACGAAAATCCCTATTGATTTCCCTGTTTTTACAAGGAAGTAAAATGTGAAAAAATATTTCTACATCCCATGGCCTTTCCCAACCATTTAAACATTTCTCTTACAGGTCTAACACTTCTGAAAAACCAATACAACGCCCACGCGGAACAATATATAAAGCTAAACGAACCGTTCACTGGGTACTAATCCATACAAAAATCCCTATTGATTTACCTGTTTTTACAAGGAAATAAAATGTGAAAAAAATATTTCTACATCCCATGGCCTTTCCCAACCATTTAAATTTTTCTCTTACAGGTCTAACACTACCGAAAAACCGATACAACTCCCACCCGGAACAATATATAAAGCTAAACGAACCGTTCACTGGGTACTTATCCGTACGAAAATCCCTATTGATTTACCTGTTTTTACAAGGAAATAAAATGTGAAAAAAATATTTCTACATCCCATGGCCTTTCCCAACCATTTAAACTTTTCTCTTACAGGTCTAACACTTCCGAAAAACCAATACAACGCCCTCCCGGAACAATATATAAAGCTAAACGGACCGTTCACTGGGTACTTATCCATACAAAAAGCCCTATTGATTTACCTGTTTTTACAAGGAAGTAAAATGTGAAAAAAATATTTCTACATCCCATGGCCTTTCCCAACCATTTAAATTTTTCTCTTACAGGTCTAACAGCTGCGAAAAACCAATACAACACCCACCCAGAAAAATATATACAGCTAAACGAACCGTTTACTGGGTACTAATCCATACGAAAATCCCTATTGATTTACCTGTTTTTACAAGGAAATAAAATGTGAAAAAAATATTTCTACATCCCATGGCCTTTCCCAACCATTTAAATTTTTCTCTTACAGGTCTAACACTTCTGAAAAACCAATACAACGCCCACGCGGAACAATATATAAAGCTAAACGAACCGTTCACTGGGTACTAATCCATACAAAAATCCCTTTTGATTTACCTGTTTTTACAAGGAAATAAAATGTGAAAAAAATATTTCTACATCCCATGGCCTTTCCCAACCATTTAAATTTTTATCTTACAGGTCTAACACTACCGAAAAACCGATACAACTCCCACCCGGAACAATATATAAAGCTAAACGAACCGTTCACTGGGTACTTATCCGTACGAAAATCCCTATTGATTTACCTGTTTTTACAAGGAAATAAAATGTGAAAAAAATATTTCTACATCCCATGGCCTTTCCCAACCATTTAAACTTTTCTCTTACAGGTCTAACACTTCCGAAAAACCAATACAACGCCCTCCCGGAACAATATATAAAGCTAAAGGGACCGTTCACTGGGTACTTATCCGTACAAAAAGCCCTATTGATTTACCTGTTTTTACAAGGAAGTAAAATGTGAAAAAAATATTTCTACATCCCATGGCCTTTCCCAGCCATTTCAATTTTTCTCTTACAGGTCTAACGCTTCCGAAAAACCAATACAACGCCCACCCGGAACAATATATAAAGCTAAACAAACCGTTCACTGGGTACTTATCCGTACGAAAATCCCTATTGATTTACCTGTTTTTACAAGGAAATAAAATGTGAAAAAAATATTTCTACATCCCATGGCCTTTCCCAACCATTTAAACTTTTCTCTTACAGGTCTAACACTTCCGAAAAACCAATACAACGCCCTCCCGGAACAATATATAAAGCTAAAGGGACCGTTCACTGGGTACTTATCCGTACAAAAAGCCCTATTGATTTACCTGTTTTTACAAGGAAGTAAAATGTGAAAAAAATATTTCTACATCCCATGGCCTTTCCCAGCCATTTAAATTTTTCTCTTACAGGTCTAACGCTTCCGAAAAACCAATACAACGCCCACCCGGAACAATATATAAAGCTAAACAAACCGTTCACTGGGTACTTATCCGTACGAAAATTCCCTATTGATTTTCCTGTTTTTACAAGGAAATAAAATGTGAAAAAAATATTTCTACATCCCATGGCCTTTCCCAACCATTTAAATTTTTATCTTACAGGTCTAACACTACCAAAAAACCGATACAACTCCCACCCGGAACAATATATAAAGCTAAACGAACCGTTCACTGGGTACTTATCCGTACGAAAATCCCTATTGATTTACCTGTTTTTACACGGAAACAAAATGTGAACAAAATATTTCTACATCCCATGGCCTTTCCCAACCATTTAAACTTTTCTCTTACAGGTCTAACACTTCCGAAAAACCAATACAACGCCCTCCCGGAACAATATATAAAGCTAAACGGACCGTTCACTTGGTACTTATACGTACGAAAAGCCCTATTCATTTACCTGTTTTTACAAGGAAGTAAAATGTGAAAAAAATATTTCTACATCCCATGGCCTTTCCCAGCCATTTAAATTTTTCTCTTACAGGTCTAACACTTCCGAAAAACCAATACAACGCCCACCCGGAACAATATATAAAGCTAAACGAACCGTTCACTGGGCACTTATCCGTACAAAATTCCCTATTGATTTACCTGTTTTTACAAGGAAATAAAATGTGAAAAAAATATTTCTACATCCCATGGCCTTTCCCAACCATTTAAACTTTTCTCTTACAGGTCTAACACTTCCGAAAAACCAATACAACGCCCTCCCGGAACAATATATAAAGCTAAAGGGACCGTTCACTGGGTACTTATCCGTACAAAAAGCCCTATTGATTTACCTGTTTTTACAAGGAAGTAAAATGTGAAAAAAATATTTCTACATCCCATGGCCTTTCCCAGCCATTTAAATTTTTCTCTTACAGGTCTAACGCTTGCGAAAAACCAATACAACGCCCACCCGGAACAATATATAAAGCTAAACAAACCGTTCACTGGGTACTTATCCGTACGAAAATCCCTATTGATTTACCTGTTTTTACAAGGAAATAAAATGTGAAAAAAATATTTCTACATCCCATGGCCTTTCCCAACCATTTAAACTTTTCTCTTACAGGTCTAACACTTCCGAAAAACCAATACAACGCCCTCCCGGAACAATATATAAAGCTAAAGGGACCGTTCACTGGGTACTTATCCGTACAAAAAGCCCTATTGATTTACCTGTTTTTACAAGGAAGTAAAATGTGAAAAAAATATTTCTACATCCCATGGCCTTTCCCAGCCATTTAAATTTTTCTCTTACAGGTCTAACGCTTCCGAAAAACCAATACAACGCCCACCCGGAACAATATATAAAGCTAAACGAACCGTTCACTGGGCACTTATCCGTACAAAATTCCCTATTGATTTACCTGTTTTTACAAGGAAATAAAATGTGAAAAAAATATTTCTACATCCCATGGCCTTTCCCAACCATTTAAATTTTTCTCTTACATGTCTAACACTTCTGAAAAACCAATACAACGCCCACCCGGAACAATATATAAAGCTAAACGAACCGTTCACTGGGCACTTATCCGTACAAAATTCCCTATTGATTTTCCTGTTTTTACAAGGAAATAAAATGTGAAAAAAATATTTCTACATCCCATGGCCTTTCCCAACCATTTAAATTTTTATCTTACAGGTCTAACACTACCAAAAAACCGATACAACTCCCACCCGGAACAATATATAAAGCTAAACGAACCGTTCACTGGGTACTTATCCGTACGAAAATCCCTATTGATTTACCTGTTTTTACAAGGAAATAAAATGTGAAAAAAATATTTCTACATCCCATGGCCTTTCCCAACCATTTAAACTTTTCTCTTACAGGTCTAACACTTCCAAAAAACCAATACAACGCCCTCCCGGAACAATATATAAAGCTAAAGGGACCGTTCACTGGGTACTTATCCGTACAAAAAGCCCTATTGATTTACCTGTTTTTACAAGGAAGTAAAATGTGAAAAAAATATTTCTACATCCCATGGCCTTTCCCAGCCATTTAAATTTTTCTCTTACAGGTCTAACGCTTCCGAAAAACCAATACAAAGCCCACCCGGAACAATATATAAATCTAAACAAACCGTTCACTGGGTACTTATCCGTACGAAAATCCCTATTGATTTACCTGTTTTTACAAGGAAATAAAATGTGAAAAAAATATTTCTACATCCCATGGCCTTTCCCAACCATTTAAATTTTTCTCTTACATGTCTAACACTTCCGAAAAACCAATACAACGGCCACCTGGAACAATATATAAAGCTAAACGAACCGTTCACTGGGCACTTATCCGTACGAAAATCCCCATTGATTTTACTGTTTTTACAAGGAAATAAAATGTGAAAAAAATATTTCTACATCCCATGGCCTTTCCCAACCATTTAAATTTTTATCTTACAGGTCTAACACTACAGAAAAACCGATACAACTCCCACCCGGAACAATATATAAAGCTAAATGAACCGTTCACTGGGTACTTATACGTATGAAAATCCCTATTGATTTCCCTGTTTTTACAAGGAAATAAAATGTGAAAAAAATATTTCTACATCCCCTGGCCTTTCCCAACCATTTAAATTTTTCTCTTACAGGTCTAACACTTCCGAAAAACCAATACAACGCCCACCCGGAACAATATATAAAGCTAAATGAACCGTTCACTGGGCACTTATCCGTACGAAAAGCCCTATTGATTTACCTGTTTTTACAAGGAAGTAAAATGTGAAAAAAATATTTCTACATCCCATGGCCTTTCCCAACCATTTAAATTTTTATCTTACAGGTCTAACACTACAGAAAAACCGATACAACTCCCACCCAGAAAAATATATACAGCTAAACGAACCGTTTACTGGGTACTAATCCATACGAAAATCCCTATTGATTTACCTGTTTTTACAAGGAAATAAAATGTGAAAAAAATATTTCTACATCCCATGGCCTTTCCCAGCCATTTAAATTTTTCTCTTACAGGTCTAACGCTTCCGAAAAACCAATACAACGCCCACCCGGAACAATATATAAAGCTAAAGAAACCGTTCACTGGGTACTTATCCGTACGAAAATCCCTATTGATTTACCTGTTTTTACAAGGAAATAAAATGTGAAAAAAATATTTCTACATCCCATGGCCTTTCCCAACCATTTAAATTTTTCTCTTACATGTCTAACACTTCCGAAAAACCAATACAACGGCCACCCGGAACAATATATAAAGCTAAACGAACCGTTCACTTGGTACTTATCCGTACGAAAATCCCTATTGATTTCCCTGTTTTTACAAGGAAGTAAAATGTGAAAAAATATTTCTACATCCCATGGCCTTTCCCAACCATTTAAACATTTCTCTTACAGGTCTAACACTTCTGAAAAACCAATACAACGCCCACGCGGAACAATATATAAAGCTAAACGAACCGTTCACTGGGTACTAATCCATACAAAAATCCCTATTGATTTACCTGTTTTTACAAGGAAATAAAATGTGAAAAAAATATTTCTACATCCCATGGCCTTTCCCAACCATTTAAATTTTTCTCTTACAGGTCTAACACTACCGAAAAACCGATACAACTCCCACCCGGAACAATATATAAAGCTAAACGAACCGTTCACTGGGTACTTATCCGTACGAAAATCCCTATTGATTTACCTGTTTTTACAAGGAAATAAAATGTGAAAAAAATATTTCTACATCCCATGGCCTTTCCCAACCATTTAAACTTTTCTCTTACAGGTCTAACACTTCCGAAAAACCAATACAACGCCCTCCCGGAACAATATATAAAGCTAAACGGACCGTTCACTGGGTACTTATCCATACAAAAAGCCCTATTGATTTACCTGTTTTTACAAGGAAGTAAAATGTGAAAAAAATATTTCTACATCCCATGGCCTTTCCCAGCCATTTAAATTTTTCTCTTACAGGTCTAAAACTTCCGAAAAACCAATACAACGCCCACCCGGAACAATATATAAATCTAAACGAACCGTTCACTGGGCACTTATCCGTACAAAAATCCCTATTGATTTTCCTGTTTTTACAAGGAAATAAAATGTGAAAAAAATATTTCTACATCCCATGGCCTTTCCCAACCATTTAAATTTTTATCTTACAGGTCTAACACTACCGAAAAACCGATACAACTCCCACCCGGAACAATATATAAAGCTAAACGAACCGTTCACTGGGTACTTATCCGTACGAAAATCCCTATTGATTTACCTGTTTTTACAAGGAAATAAAATGTGAAAAAAATATTTCTACATCCCATGGCCTTTCCCAACCATTTAAACTTTTCTCTTACAGGTCTAACACTTCCGAAAAACCAATACAACGCCCTCCCGGAACAATATATAAAGCTAAAGGGACCGTTCACTGGGTACTTATCCGTACAAAAAGCCCTATTGATTTACCTGTTTTTACAAGGAAGTAAAATGTGAAAAAAATATTTCTACATCCCATGGCCTTTCCCAGCCATTTAAATTTTTCTCTTACAGGTCTAACGCTTCCGAAAAACCAATACAACGCCCACCCGGAACAATATATAAAGCTAAACAAACCGTTCACTGGGTACTTATCCGTACGAAAATCCCTATTGATTTACCTGTTTTTACAAGGAAATAAAATGTGAAAAAAATATTTCTACATCCCATGGCCTTTCCCAACCATTTAAACTTTTCTCTTACAGGTCTAACACTTCCGAAAAACCAATACAACGCCCTCCCGGAACAATATATAAAGCTAAAGGGACCGTTCACTGGGTACTTATCCGTACAAAAAGCCCTATTGATTTACCTGTTTTTACAAGGAAGTAAAATGTGAAAAAAATATTTCTACATCCCATGGCCTTTCCCAACCATTTAAATTTTTATCTTACAGGTCTAACACTACCGAAAAACCGATACAACTCCCACCCGGAACAATATATAAAGCTAAACGAACCGTTCACTGGGTACTTATCCGTACGAAAATCCCTATTGATTTACCTGTTTTTACAAGGAAATAAAATGTGAAAAAAATATTTCTACATCCCATGGCCTTTCCCAACCATTTAAACTTTTCTCTTACAGGTCTAACACTTCCGAAAAACCAATACAACGCCCTCCCGGAACAATATATAAAGCTAAAGGGACCGTTCACTGGGTACTTATCCGTACAAAAAGCCCTATTGATTTACCTGTTTTTACAAGGAAGTAAAATGTGAAAAAAATATTTCTACATCCCATGGCCTTTCCCAGCCATTTAAATTTTTCTCTTCCAGGTCTAACGCTTCCGAAAAACCAATACAACGCCCACCCGGAACAATATATAAAGCTAAACGAACCGTTCACTGGGTACTTATCCGTACGAAAATCCCTATTGATTTACCTGTTTTTACAAGGAAATAAAATGTGAAAAAATATTTCTACATCCCATGGCCTTTCCCAACCATTTAAAATTTTCTCTTACATGTCTAACACTTCCGAAAAACCAATACAACGCCCACCCGGAACAATATATAAAGCTAAACGAACCGTTCACTTGGTACTTATACGTACGAAAAGCCCTATTCATTTACCTGTTTTTACAAGGAAGTAAAATGTGAAAAAAATATTTCTACATCCCATGGCCTTTCCCAGCCATTTAAATTTTTCTCTTACAGGTCTAACACTTCCGAAAAACCAATACAACGCCCACCCGGAACAATATATAAAGCTAAACGAACCGTTCACTGGGCACTTATCCGTACAAAAATCCCTATTGATTTTCCTGTTTTTACAAGGAAATAAAATGTGAAAAAAATATTTCTACATCCCATGGCCTTTCCCAACCATTTAAATTTTTATCTTACAGGTCTAACACTACCGAAAAACCGATACAACTCCCACCCGGAACAATATATAAAGCTAAACGAACCGTTCACTGGGTACTTATCCGTACGAAAATCCCTATTGATTTACCTGTTTTTACAAGGAAATAAAATGTGAAAAAAATATTTCTACATCCCATGGCCTTTCCCAACCATTTAAACTTTTCTCTTACAGGTCTAACACTTCCGAAAAACCAATACAACGCCCTCCCGGAACAATATATAAAGCTAAAGGGACCGTTCACTGGGTACTTATCCGTACAAAAAGCCCTATTGATTTACCTGTTTTTACAAGGAAGTAAAATGTGAAAAAAATATTTCTACATCCCATGGCCTTTCCCAGCCATTTCAATTTTTCTCTTACAGGTCTAACGCTTCCGAAAAACCAATACAACGCCCACCCGGAACAATATATAAAGCTAAACAAACCGTTCACTGGGTACTTATCCGTACGAAAATCCCTATTGATTTACCTGTTTTTACAAGGAAATAAAATGTGAAAAAAATATTTCTACATCCCATGGCCTTTCCCAACCATTTAAAATTTTCTCTTACATGTCTAACACTTCCGAAAAACCAATACAACGCCCACCCGGAACAATATATAAAGCTAAACGAACCGTTCACTTGGTACTTATACGTACGAAAAGCCCTATTCATTTACCTGTTTTTACAAGGAAATAAAATGTGAAAAAATATTTCTACATCCCATGGCCTTTCCCAACCATTTAAAATTTTCTCTTACATGTCTAACACTTCCGAAAAACCAATACAACGCCCACCCGGAACAATATATAAAGCTAAACGAACCGTTCACTTGGTACTTATACGTACGAAAAGCCCTATTCATTTACCTGTTTTTACAAGGAAGTAAAATGTGAAAAAAATATTTCTACATCCCATGGCCTTTCCCAGCCATTTAAATTTTTCTCTTACAGGTCTAACACTTCCGAAAAACCAATACAACGCCCACCCGGAACAATATATAAAGCTAAACGAACCGTTCACTGGGCACTTATCCGTACAAAAATCCCTATTGATTTTCCTGTTTTTACAAGGAAATAAAATGTGAAAAAAATATTTCTACATCCCATGGCCTTTCCCAACCATTTAAATTTTTATCTTACAGGTCTAACACTACCGAAAAACCGATACAACTCCCACCCGGAACAATATATAAAGCTAAACGAACCGTTCACTGGGTACTTATCCGTACGAAAATCCCTATTGATTTACCTGTTTTTACAAGGAAATAAAATGTGAAAAAAATATTTCTACATCCCATGGCCTTTCCCAACCATTTAAACTTTTCTCTTACAGGTCTAACACTTCCGAAAAACCAATACAACGCCCTCCCGGAACAATATATAAAGCTAAAGGGACCGTTCACTGGGTACTTATCCGTACAAAAAGCCCTATTGATTTACCTGTTTTTACAAGGAAGTAAAATGTGAAAAAAATATTTCTACATCCCATGGCCTTTCCCAGCCATTTCAATTTTTCTCTTACAGGTCTAACGCTTCCGAAAAACCAATACAACGCCCACCCGGAACAATATATAAAGCTAAACAAACCGTTCACTGGGTACTTATCCGTACGAAAATCCCTATTGATTTACCTGTTTTTACAAGGAAATAAAATGTGAAAAAAATATTTCTACATCCCATGGCCTTTCCCAACCATTTAAACTTTTCTCTTACAGGTCTAACACTTCCGAAAAACCAATACAACGCCCTCCCGGAACAATATATAAAGCTAAAGGGACCGTTCACTGGGTACTTATCCGTACAAAAAGCCCTATTGATTTACCTGTTTTTACAAGGAAGTAAAATGTGAAAAAAATATTTCTACATCCCATGGCCTTTCCCAGCCATTTAAATTTTTCTCTTACAGGTCTAACGCTTCCGAAAAACCAATACAACGCCCACCCGGAACAATATATAAAGCTAAACAAACCGTTCACTGGGTACTTATCCGTACGAAAATTCCCTATTGATTTTCCTGTTTTTACAAGGAAATAAAATGTGAAAAAAATATTTCTACATCCCATGGCCTTTCCCAACCATTTAAATTTTTATCTTACAGGTCTAACACTACCAAAAAACCGATACAACTCCCACCCGGAACAATATATAAAGCTAAACGAACCGTTCACTGGGTACTTATCCGTACGAAAATCCCTATTGATTTACCTGTTTTTACACGGAAACAAAATGTGAACAAAATATTTCTACATCCCATGGCCTTTCCCAACCATTTAAACTTTTCTCTTACAGGTCTAACACTTCCGAAAAACCAATACAACGCCCTCCCGGAACAATATATAAAGCTAAACGGACCGTTCACTTGGTACTTATACGTACGAAAAGCCCTATTCATTTACCTGTTTTTACAAGGAAGTAAAATGTGAAAAAAATATTTCTACATCCCATGGCCTTTCCCAGCCATTTAAATTTTTCTCTTACAGGTCTAACACTTCCGAAAAACCAATACAACGCCCACCCGGAACAATATATAAAGCTAAACGAACCGTTCACTGGGCACTTATCCGTACAAAAATCCCTATTGATTTCCCTGTTTTTACAAGGAAGTAAAATGTGAAAAAATATTTCTACATCCCATGGCCTTTCCCAACCATTTAAACATTTCTCTTACAGGTCTAACACTTCTGAAAAACCAATACAACGCCCACGCGGAACAATATATAAAGCTAAACGAACCGTTCACTGGGTACTAATCCATACAAAAATCCCTATTGATTTACCTGTTTTTACAAGGAAATAAAATGTGAAAAAAATATTTCTACATCCCATGGCCTTTCCCAACCATTTAAATTTTTCTCTTACAGGTCTAACACTACCGAAAAACCGATACAACTCCCACCCGGAACAATATATAAAGCTAAACGAACCGTTCACTGGGTACTTATCCGTACGAAAATCCCTATTGATTTACCTGTTTTTACAAGGAAATAAAATGTGAAAAAAATATTTCTACATCCCATGGCCTTTCCCAACCATTTAAACTTTTCTCTTACAGGTCTAACACTTCCGAAAAACCAATACAACGCCCACCCGGAACAATATATAAAGCTAAATGAACCGTTCACTGGGCACTTATCCGTACGAAAAGCCCTATTGATTTACCTGTTTTTACAAGGAAGTAAAATGTGAAAAAAATATTTCTACATCCCATGGCCTTTCCCAACCATTTAAATTTTTATCTTACAGGTCTAACACTACAGAAAAACCGATACAACTCCCACCCAGAAAAATATATACAGCTAAACGAACCGTTTACTGGGTACTAATCCATACGAAAATCCCTATTGATTTACCTGTTTTTACAAGGAAATAAAATGTGAAAAAAATATTTCTACATCCCATGGCCTTTCCCAGCCATTTAAATTTTTCTCTTACAGGTCTAACGCTTCCGAAAAACCAATACAACGCCCACCCGGAACAATATATAAAGCTAAACAAACCGTTCACTGGGTACTTATCCGTACGAAAATCCCTATTGATTTACCTGTTTTTACAAGGAAATAAAATGTGAAAAAAATATTTCTACATCCCATGGCCTTTCCCAACCATTTAAATTTTTCTCTTACATGTCTAACACTTCCGAAAAACCAATACAACGGCCACCCGGAACAATATATAAAGCTAAACGAACCGTTCACTTGGTACTTATCCGTACGAAAATCCCTATTGATTTCCCTGTTTTTACAAGGAAGTAAAATGTGAAAAAATATTTCTACATCCCATGGCCTTTCCCAACCATTTAAACATTTCTCTTACAGGTCTAACACTTCTGAAAAACCAATACAACGCCCACGCGGAACAATATATAAAGCTAAACGAACCGTTCACTGGGTACTAATCCATACAAAAATCCCTATTGATTTACCTGTTTTTACAAGGAAATAAAATGTGAAAAAAATATTTCTACATCCCATGGCCTTTCCCAACCATTTAAATTTTTCTCTTACAGGTCTAACACTACCGAAAAACCGATACAACTCCCACCCGGAACAATATATAAAGCTAAACGAACCGTTCACTGGGTACTTATCCGTACGAAAATCCCTATTGATTTACCTGTTTTTACAAGGAAATAAAATGTGAAAAAAATATTTCTACATCCCATGGCCTTTCCCAACCATTTAAACTTTTCTCTTACAGGTCTAACACTTCCGAAAAACCAATACAACGCCCTCCCGGAACAATATATAAAGCTAAACGGACCGTTCACTGGGTACTTATCCATACAAAAAGCCCTATTGATTTACCTGTTTTTACAAGGAAGTAAAATGTGAAAAAAATATTTCTACATCCCATGGCCTTTCCCAACCATTTAAATTTTTCTCTTACAGGTCTAACAGCTGCGAAAAACCAATACAACACCCACCCAGAAAAATATATACAGCTAAACGAACCGTTTACTGGGTACTAATCCATACGAAAATCCCTATTGATTTACCTGTTTTTACAAGGAAATAAAATGTGAAAAAAATATTTCTACATCCCATGGCCTTTCCCAACCATTTAAATTTTTCTCTTACAGGTCTAACACTTCTGAAAAACCAATACAACGCCCACGCGGAACAATATATAAAGCTAAACGAACCGTTCACTGGGTACTTATCCGTACGAAAATCCCTATTGATTTACCTGTTTTTACAAGGAAATAAAATGTGAAAAAAATATTTCTACATCCCATGGCCTTTCCCAACCATTTAAACTTTTCTCTTACAGGTCTAACACTTCCGAAAAACCAATACAACGCCCTCCCGGAACAATATATAAAGCTAAAGGGACCGTTCACTGGGTACTTATCCGTACAAAAAGCCCTATTGATTTACCTGTTTTTACAAGGAAGTAAAATGTGAAAAAAATATTTCTACATCCCATGGCCTTTCCCAGCCATTTCAATTTTTCTCTTACAGGTCTAACGCTTCCGAAAAACCAATACAACGCCCACCCGGAACAATATATAAAGCTAAACAAACCGTTCACTGGGTACTTATCCGTACGAAAATCCCTATTGATTTACCTGTTTTTACAAGGAAATAAAATGTGAAAAAAATATTTCTACATCCCATGGCCTTTCCCAACCATTTAAACTTTTCTCTTACAGGTCTAACACTTCCGAAAAACCAATACAACGCCCTCCCGGAACAATATATAAAGCTAAAGGGACCGTTCACTGGGTACTTATCCGTACAAAAAGCCCTATTGATTTACCTGTTTTTACAAGGAAGTAAAATGTGAAAAAAATATTTCTACATCCCATGGCCTTTCCCAGCCATTTAAATTTTTCTCTTACAGGTCTAACGCTTCCGAAAAACCAATACAACGCCCACCCGGAACAATATATAAAGCTAAACAAACCGTTCACTGGGTACTTATCCGTACGAAAATTCCCTATTGATTTTCCTGTTTTTACAAGGAAATAAAATGTGAAAAAAATATTTCTACATCCCATGGCCTTTCCCAACCATTTAAATTTTTATCTTACAGGTCTAACACTACCAAAAAACCGATACAACTCCCACCCGGAACAATATATAAAGCTAAACGAACCGTTCACTGGGTACTTATCCGTACGAAAATCCCTATTGATTTACCTGTTTTTACACGGAAACAAAATGTGAACAAAATATTTCTACATCCCATGGCCTTTCCCAACCATTTAAACTTTTCTCTTACAGGTCTAACACTTCCGAAAAACCAATACAACGCCCTCCCGGAACAATATATAAAGCTAAACGGACCGTTCACTTGGTACTTATACGTACGAAAAGCCCTATTCATTTACCTGTTTTTACAAGGAAGTAAAATGTGAAAAAAATATTTCTACATCCCATGGCCTTTCCCAGCCATTTAAATTTTTCTCTTACAGGTCTAACACTTCCGAAAAACCAATACAACGCCCACCCGGAACAATATATAAAGCTAAACGAACCGTTCACTGGGCACTTATCCGTACAAAAATCCCTATTGATTTTCCTGTTTTTACAAGGAAATAAAATGTGAAAAAAATATTTCTACATCCCATGGCCTTTCCCAACCATTTAAATTTTTATCTTACAGGTCTAACGCTACCGAAAAACCGATACAACTCCCACCCGGAACAATATATAAAGCTAAACGAACCGTTCACTGGGTACTTATCCGTACGAAAATCCCTATTGATTTACCTGTTTTTACAAGGAAATAAAATGTGAAAAAAATATTTCTACATCCCATGGCCTTTCCCAACCATTTAAACTTTTCTCTTACAGGTCTAACACTTCCGAAAAACCAATACAACGCCCTCCCGGAACAATATATAAAGCTAAAGGGACCGTTCACTGGGTACTTATCCGTACAAAAAGCCCTATTGATTTACCTGTTTTTACAAGGAAGTAAAATGTGAAAAAAATATTTCTACATCCCATGGCCTTTCCCAGCCATTTCAATTTTTCTCTTACAGGTCTAACGCTTCCGAAAAACCAATACAACGCCCACCCGGAACAATATATAAAGCTAAACAAACCGTTCACTGGGTACTTATCCGTACGAAAATCCCTATTGATTTACCTGTTTTTACAAGGAAATAAAATGTGAAAAAAATATTTCTACATCCCATGGCCTTTCCCAACCATTTAAACTTTTCTCTTACAGGTCTAACACTTCCGAAAAACCAATACAACGCCCTCCCGGAACAATATATAAAGCTAAAGGGACCGTTCACTGGGTACTTATCCGTACAAAAAGCCCTATTGATTTACCTGTTTTTACAAGGAAGTAAAATGTGAAAAAAATATTTCTACATCCCATGGCCTTTCCCAGCCATTTAAATTTTTCTCTTACAGGTCTAACGCTTCCGAAAAACCAATACAACGCCCACCCGGAACAATATATAAAGCTAAACAAACCGTTCACTGGGTACTTATCCGTACGAAAATTCCCTATTGATTTTCCTGTTTTTACAAGGAAATAAAATGTGAAAAAAATATTTCTACATCCCATGGCCTTTCCCAACCATTTAAATTTTTATCTTACAGGTCTAACACTACCAAAAAACCGATACAACTCCCACCCGGAACAATATATAAAGCTAAACGAACCGTTCACTGGGTACTTATCCGTACGAAAATCCCTATTGATTTACCTGTTTTTACACGGAAACAAAATGTGAACAAAATATTTCTACATCCCATGGCCTTTCCCAACCATTTAAACTTTTCTCTTACAGGTCTAACACTTCCGAAAAACCAATACAACGCCCTCCCGGAACAATATATAAAGCTAAACGGACCGTTCACTTGGTACTTATACGTACGAAAAGCCCTATTCATTTACCTGTTTTTACAAGGAAGTAAAATGTGAAAAAAATATTTCTACATCCCATGGCCTTTCCCAGCCATTTAAATTTTTCTCTTACAGGTCTAACACTTCCGAAAAACCAATACAACGCCCACCCGGAACAATATATAAAGCTAAACGAACCGTTCACTGGGCACTTATCCGTACAAAAATCCCTATTGATTTCCCTGTTTTTACAAGGAAGTAAAATGTGAAAAAATATTTCTACATCCCATGGCCTTTCCCAACCATTTAAACATTTCTCTTACAGGTCTAACACTTCTGAAAAACCAATACAACGCCCACGCGGAACAATATATAAAGCTAAACGAACCGTTCACTGGGTACTAATCCATACAAAAATCCCTATTGATTTACCTGTTTTTACAAGGAAATAAAATGTGAAAAAAATATTTCTACATCCCATGGCCTTTCCCAACCATTTAAATTTTTCTCTTACAGGTCTAACACTACCGAAAAACCGATACAACTCCCACCCGGAACAATATATAAAGCTAAACGAACCGTTCACTGGGTACTTATCCGTACGAAAATCCCTATTGATTTACCTGTTTTTACAAGGAAATAAAATGTGAAAAAAATATTTCTACATCCCATGGCCTTTCCCAACCATTTAAACTTTTCTCTTACAGGTCTAACACTTCCGAAAAACCAATACAACGCCCACCCGGAACAATATATAAAGCTAAATGAACCGTTCACTGGGCACTTATCCGTACGAAAAGCCCTATTGATTTACCTGTTTTTACAAGGAAGTAAAATGTGAAAAAAATATTTCTACATCCCATGGCCTTTCCCAACCATTTAAATTTTTATCTTACAGGTCTAACACTACAGAAAAACCGATACAACTCCCACCCAGAAAAATATATACAGCTAAACGAACCGTTTACTGGGTACTAATCCATACGAAAATCCCTATTGATTTACCTGTTTTTACAAGGAAATAAAATGTGAAAAAAATATTTCTACATCCCATGGCCTTTCCCAGCCATTTAAATTTTTCTCTTACAGGTCTAACGCTTCCGAAAAACCAATACAACGCCCACCCGGAACAATATATAAAGCTAAACAAACCGTTCACTGGGTACTTATCCGTACGAAAATCCCTATTGATTTACCTGTTTTTACAAGGAAATAAAATGTGAAAAAAATATTTCTACATCCCATGGCCTTTCCCAACCATTTAAATTTTTCTCTTACATGTCTAACACTTCCGAAAAACCAATACAACGGCCACCCGGAACAATATATAAAGCTAAACGAACCGTTCACTTGGTACTTATCCGTACGAAAATCCCTATTGATTTCCCTGTTTTTACAAGGAAGTAAAATGTGAAAAAATATTTCTACATCCCATGGCCTTTCCCAACCATTTAAACATTTCTCTTACAGGTCTAACACTTCTGAAAAACCAATACAACGCCCACGCGGAACAATATATAAAGCTAAACGAACCGTTCACTGGGTACTAATCCATACAAAAATCCCTATTGATTTACCTGTTTTTACAAGGAAATAAAATGTGAAAAAAATATTTCTACATCCCATGGCCTTTCCCAACCATTTAAATTTTTCTCTTACAGGTCTAACACTACCGAAAAACCGATACAACTCCCACCCGGAACAATATATAAAGCTAAACGAACCGTTCACTGGGTACTTATCCGTACGAAAATCCCTATTGATTTACCTGTTTTTACAAGGAAATAAAATGTGAAAAAAATATTTCTACATCCCATGGCCTTTCCCAACCATTTAAACTTTTCTCTTACAGGTCTAACACTTCCGAAAAACCAATACAACGCCCTCCCGGAACAATATATAAAGCTAAACGGACCGTTCACTGGGTACTTATCCATACAAAAAGCCCTATTGATTTACCTGTTTTTACAAGGAAGTAAAATGTGAAAAAAATATTTCTACATCCCATGGCCTTTCCCAACCATTTAAATTTTTCTCTTACAGGTCTAACAGCTGCGAAAAACCAATACAACACCCACCCAGAAAAATATATACAGCTAAACGAACCGTTTACTGGGTACTAATCCATACGAAAATCCCTATTGATTTACCTGTTTTTACAAGGAAATAAAATGTGAAAAAAATATTTCTACATCCCATGGCCTTTCCCAACCATTTAAATTTTTCTCTTACAGGTCTAACACTTCTGAAAAACCAATACAACGCCCACGCGGAACAATATATAAAGCTAAACGAACCGTTCACTGGGTACTAATCCATACAAAAATCCCTTTTGATTTACCTGTTTTTACAAGGAAATAAAATGTGAAAAAAATATTTCTACATCCCATGGCCTTTCCCAACCATTTAAATTTTTATCTTACAGGTCTAACACTACCGAAAAACCGATACAACTCCCACCCGGAACAATATATAAAGCTAAACGAACCGTTCACTGGGTACTTATCCGTACGAAAATCCCTATTGATTTACCTGTTTTTACAAGGAAATAAAATGTGAAAAAAATATTTCTACATCCCATGGCCTTTCCCAACCATTTAAACTTTTCTCTTACAGGTCTAACACTTCCGAAAAACCAATACAACGCCCTCCCGGAACAATATATAAAGCTAAAGGGACCGTTCACTGGGTACTTATCCGTACAAAAAGCCCTATTGATTTACCTGTTTTTACAAGGAAGTAAAATGTGAAAAAAATATTTCTACATCCCATGGCCTTTCCCAGCCATTTCAATTTTTCTCTTACAGGTCTAACGCTTCCGAAAAACCAATACAACGCCCACCCGGAACAATATATAAAGCTAAACAAACCGTTCACTGGGTACTTATCCGTACGAAAATCCCTATTGATTTACCTGTTTTTACAAGGAAATAAAATGTGAAAAAAATATTTCTACATCCCATGGCCTTTCCCAACCATTTAAACTTTTCTCTTACAGGTCTAACACTTCCGAAAAACCAATACAACGCCCTCCCGGAACAATATATAAAGCTAAAGGGACCGTTCACTGGGTACTTATCCGTACAAAAAGCCCTATTGATTTACCTGTTTTTACAAGGAAGTAAAATGTGAAAAAAATATTTCTACATCCCATGGCCTTTCCCAGCCATTTAAATTTTTCTCTTACAGGTCTAACGCTTCCGAAAAACCAATACAACGCCCACCCGGAACAATATATAAAGCTAAACAAACCGTTCACTGGGTACTTATCCGTACGAAAATTCCCTATTGATTTTCCTGTTTTTACAAGGAAATAAAATGTGAAAAAAATATTTCTACATCCCATGGCCTTTCCCAACCATTTAAATTTTTATCTTACAGGTCTAACACTACCAAAAAACCGATACAACTCCCACCCGGAACAATATATAAAGCTAAACGAACCGTTCACTGGGTACTTATCCGTACGAAAATCCCTATTGATTTACCTGTTTTTACACGGAAACAAAATGTGAACAAAATATTTCTACATCCCATGGCCTTTCCCAACCATTTAAACTTTTCTCTTACAGGTCTAACACTTCCGAAAAACCAATACAACGCCCTCCCGGAACAATATATAAAGCTAAACGGACCGTTCACTTGGTACTTATACGTACGAAAAGCCCTATTCATTTACCTGTTTTTACAAGGAAGTAAAATGTGAAAAAAATATTTCTACATCCCATGGCCTTTCCCAGCCATTTAAATTTTTCTCTTACAGGTCTAACACTTCCGAAAAACCAATACAACGCCCACCCGGAACAATATATAAAGCTAAACGAACCGTTCACTGGGCACTTATCCGTACAAAAATCCCTATTGATTTTCCTGTTTTTACAAGGAAATAAAATGTGAAAAAAATATTTCTACATCCCATGGCCTTTCCCAACCATTTAAATTTTTATCTTACAGGTCTAACGCTACCGAAAAACCGATACAACTCCCACCCGGAACAATATATAAAGCTAAACGAACCGTTCACTGGGTACTTATCCGTACGAAAATCCCTATTGTTTTACCTGTTTTTACAAGGAAATAAAATGTGAAAAAAATATTTCTACATCCCATGGCCTTTCCCAACCATTTAAACTTTTCTCTTACAGGTCTAACACTTCCGAAAAACCAATACAACGCCCTCCCGGAACAATATATAAAGCTAAAGGGACCGTTCACTGGGTACTTATCCGTACAAAAAGCCCTATTGATTTACCTGTTTTTACAAGGAAGTAAAATGTGAAAAAAATATTTCTACATCCCATGGCCTTTCCCAGCCATTTAAATTTTTCTCTTACAGGTCTAACGCTTGCGAAAAACCAATACAACGCCCACCCGGAACAATATATAAAGCTAAACAAACCGTTCACTGGGTACTTATCCGTACGAAAATCCCTATTGATTTACCTGTTTTTACAAGGAAATAAAATGTGAAAAAAATATTTCTACATCCCATGGCCTTTCCCAACCATTTAAACTTTTCTCTTACAGGTCTAACACTTCCGAAAAACCAATACAACGCCCTCCCGGAACAATATATAAAGCTAAAGGGACCGTTCACTGGGTACTTATCCGTACAAAAAGCCCTATTGATTTACCTGTTTTTACAAGGAAGTAAAATGTGAAAAAAATATTTCTACATCCCATGGCCTTTCCCAGCCATTTAAATTTTTCTCTTACAGGTCTAACGCTTCCGAAAAACCAATACAACGCCCACCCGGAACAATATATAAAGCTAAACGAACCGTTCACTGGGCACTTATCCGTACAAAATTCCCTATTGATTTACCTGTTTTTACAAGGAAATAAAATGTGAAAAAAATATTTCTACATCCCATGGCCTTTCCCAACCATTTAAATTTTTCTCTTACATGTCTAACACTTCTGAAAAACCAATACAACGCCCACCCGGAACAATATATAAAGCTAAACGAACCGTTCACTGGGCACTTATCCGTACAAAATTCCCTATTGATTTTCCTGTTTTTACAAGGAAATAAAATGTGAAAAAAATATTTCTACATCCCATGGCCTTTCCCAACCATTTAAATTTTTATCTTACAGGTCTAACACTACCAAAAAACCGATACAACTCCCACCCGGAACAATATATAAAGCTAAACGAACCGTTCACTGGGTACTTATCCGTACGAAAATCCCTATTGATTTACCTGTTTTTACAAGGAAATAAAATGTGAAAAAAATATTTCTACATCCCATGGCCTTTCCCAACCATTTAAACTTTTCTCTTACAGGTCTAACACTTCCAAAAAACCAATACAACGCCCTCCCGGAACAATATATAAAGCTAAAGGGACCGTTCACTGGGTACTTATCCGTACAAAAAGCCCTATTGATTTACCTGTTTTTACAAGGAAGTAAAATGTGAAAAAAATATTTCTACATCCCATGGCCTTTCCCAGCCATTTAAATTTTTCTCTTACAGGTCTAACGCTTCCGAAAAACCAATACAAAGCCCACCCGGAACAATATATAAATCTAAACAAACCGTTCACTGGGTACTTATCCGTACGAAAATCCCTATTGATTTACCTGTTTTTACAAGGAAATAAAATGTGAAAAAAATATTTCTACATCCCATGGCCTTTCCCAACCATTTAAATTTTTCTCTTACATGTCTAACACTTCCGAAAAACCAATACAACGGCCACCTGGAACAATATATAAAGCTAAACGAACCGTTCACTGGGCACTTATCCGTACGAAAATCCCCATTGATTTTACTGTTTTTACAAGGAAATAAAATGTGAAAAAAATATTTCTACATCCCATGGCCTTTCCCAACCATTTAAATTTTTATCTTACAGGTCTAACACTACAGAAAAACCGATACAACTCCCACCCGGAACAATATATAAAGCTAAATGAACCGTTCACTGGGTACTTATACGTATGAAAATCCCTATTGATTTCCCTGTTTTTACAAGGAAATAAAATGTGAAAAAAATATTTCTACATCCCCTGGCCTTTCCCAACCATTTAAATTTTTCTCTTACAGGTCTAACACTTCCGAAAAACCAATACAACGCCCACCCGGAACAATATATAAAGCTAAATGAACCGTTCACTGGGCACTTATCCGTACGAAAAGCCATATTGATTTACCTGTTTTTACAAGGAAGTAAAATGTGAAAAAAATATTTCTACATCCCATGGCCTTTCCCAACCATTTAAATTTTTATCTTACAGGTCTAACACTACAGAAAAACCGATACAACTCCCACCCAGAAAAATATATACAGCTAAACGAACCGTTTACTGGGTACTAATCCATACGAAAATCCCTATTGATTTACCTGTTTTTACAAGGAAATAAAATGTGAAAAAAATATTTCTACATCCCATGGCCTTTCCCAGCCATTTAAATTTTTCTCTTACAGGTCTAACGCTTCCGAAAAACCAATACAACGCCCACCCGGAACAATATATAAAGCTAAAGAAACCGTTCACTGGGTACTTATCCGTACGAAAATCCCTATTGATTTACCTGTTTTTACAAGGAAATAAAATGTGAAAAAAATATTTCTACATCCCATGGCCTTTCCCAACCATTTAAATTTTTCTCTTACATGTCTAACACTTCCGAAAAACCAATACAACGGCCACCCGGAACAATATATAAAGCTAAACGAACCGTTCACTTGGTACTTATCCGTACGAAAATCCCTATTGATTTCCCTGTTTTTACAAGGAAGTAAAATGTGAAAAAATATTTCTACATCCCATGGCCTTTCCCAACCATTTAAACATTTCTCTTACAGGTCTAACACTTCTGAAAAACCAATACAACGCCCACGCGGAACAATATATAAAGCTAAACGAACCGTTCACTGGGTACTAATCCATACAAAAATCCCTATTGATTTACCTGTTTTTACAAGGAAATAAAATGTGAAAAAAATATTTCTACATCCCATGGCCTTTCCCAACCATTTAAATTTTTCTCTTACAGGTCTAACACTACCGAAAAACCGATACAACTCCCACCCGGAACAATATATAAAGCTAAACGAACCGTTCACTGGGTACTTATCCGTACGAAAATCCCTATTGATTTACCTGTTTTTACAAGGAAATAAAATGTGAAAAAAATATTTCTACATCCCATGGCCTTTCCCAACCATTTAAACTTTTCTCTTACAGGTCTAACACTTCCGAAAAACCAATACAACGCCCTCCCGGAACAATATATAAAGCTAAACGGACCGTTCACTGGGTACTTATCCATACAAAAAGCCCTATTGATTTACCTGTTTTTACAAGGAAGTAAAATGTGAAAAAAATATTTCTACATCCCATGGCCTTTCCCAACCATTTAAATTTTTCTCTTACAGGTCTAACAGCTGCGAAAAACCAATACAACACCCACCCAGAAAAATATATACAGCTAAACGAACCGTTTACTGGGTACTAATCCATACGAAAATCCCTATTGATTTACCTGTTTTTACAAGGAAATAAAATGTGAAAAAAATATTTCTACATCCCATGGCCTTTCCCAACCATTTAAATTTTTCTCTTACAGGTCTAACACTTCTGAAAAACCAATACAACGCCCACGCGGAACAATATATAAAGCTAAACGAACCGTTCACTGGGTACTAATCCATACAAAAATCCCTTTTGATTTACCTGTTTTTACAAGGAAATAAAATGTGAAAAAAATATTTCTACATCCCATGGCCTTTCCCAACCATTTAAATTTTTCTCTTACAGGTCTAACACTACCGAAAAACCCATACAACTCCCACCCGGAACAATATATAAAGCTAAACGAACCGTTCACTGGGTACTTATCCGTACGAAAATCCCTATTGATTTACCTGTTTTTACAAGGAAATAAAATGTGAAAAAAATATTTCTACATCCCATGGCCTTTCCCAACCATTTAAACTTTTCTCTTACAGGTCTAACACTACCGAAAAACCAATACAACGCCCTCCCGGAACAATATATAAAGCTAAACGGACCGTTCACTGGGTACTTATCCATACAAAAAGCCCTATTGATTTACCTGTTTTTACAAGGAAGTAAAATGTGAAAAAAATATTTCTACATCCCATGGCCTTTCCCAACCATTTAAATTTTTCTCTTACAGGTCTAACAGCTGCGAAAAACCAATACAACACCCACGCAGAAAAATATATACAGCTAAACGAACCGTTTACTGGGTACTAATCCATATGAAAATCCCTATTGATTTACCTGTTTTTACAAGGAAATAAAATGTGAAAAAAATATTTCTACATCCCATGGCCTTTCACAACCACTTAAATTTTTCTCTTACAGGTCTAACACTTCTGAAAAACCAATACAACGCCCACGCGGAACAATATATAAAGCTAAAGGAACCGTTCACTGGGTACTTATCCGTACGAAAATCCCTATTGATTTACCTGTTTTTACAAGGAAATAAAATGTGAAAAAAATATTTCTACATCCCATGGCCTTTCCCAACCATTTAAATTTTTCTCTTACAGGTCTAACACTTCCGAAAAACCAATACAACGCCCACCCGGAACAATATATAAAGCTAAACGAACCGTTCACTGGGCACTTATCCGTACGAAAAGCCCTATTGATTTACCTGTTTTTACAAGGAAGTAAAATGTGAAAAAAATATTTCTACATCCCATGGCCTTTCCCAACCATTTAAATTTTTATCTTACAGGTCTAACACTACAGAAAAAACGATACAACTCCCACCCAGAAAAATATATACAGCTAAACGAACCGTTTACTGGGTACTAATCCATACGAAAATCCCTATTGATTTACCTGTTTTTACAAGGAAATAAAATGTGAAAAAAATATTTCTACATCCCATGGCCTTTCCCAACCATTTAAATTTTTCTCTTACAGGTCTAACACTTCCGAAAAACCAATACAACGCCCACCCGGAACAATACATAAAGCTAAACGAACCGTTTACTGGGTACTAATCCATATGAAAATCCCTATTGATTTACCTGTTTTTACAAGGAAATAAAATGTGAAAAAAATATTTCTACATCCCATGGCCTTTCACAACCACTTAAATTTTTCTCTTACAGGTCTAACACTTCTGAAAAACCAATACAACGCCCACGCGGAACAATATATAAAGCTAAAGGAACCGTTCACTGGGTACTTATCCGTACGAAAATCCCTATTGATTTACCTGTTTTTACAAGGAAATAAAATGTGAAAAAAATATTTCTACATCCCATGGCCTTTCCCAACCATTTAAATTTTTCTCTTACAGGTCTAACACTTCCGAAAAACCAATACAACGCCCACCCGGAACAATATATAAAGCTAAACGAACCGTTCACTGGGCACTTATCCGTACGAAAAGCCCTATTGATTTACCTGTTTTTACAAGGAAGTAAAATGTGAAAAAAATATTTCTACATCCCATGGCCTTTCCCAACCATTTAAATTTTTATCTTACAGGTCTAACACTACAGAAAAAACGATACAACTCCCACCCAGAAAAATATATACAGCTAAACGAACCGTTTACTGGGTACTAATCCATACGAAAATCCCTATTGATTTACCTGTTTTTACAAGGAAATAAAATGTGAAAAAAATATTTCTACATCCCATGGCCTTTCCCAACCATTTAAATTTTTCTCTTACAGGTCTAACACTTCCGAAAAACCAATACAACGCCCACCCGGAACAATACATAAAGCTAAACGAACCGTTCACTGGGTACTAACCCATACAAAAATCCCTATTGATTTACCTGTTTTTACAAGGAAATAAAATGTGAAAAAATATTTCTACATCCCATGGCCTTTCCCAACCATTTAAATTTTTCTCTTACAGGTCTAACACTACCGAAAAACCGATACAACTCCCACCCGGAACAATATATAAAGCTAAACGGACCGTTCACTGGGTACTTATCCATACAAAAAGCCCTATTGATGTACCTGTTTTTACAAGGAAGTAAAATGTGAAAAAAATATTTCTACATCCCATGGCCTTTCCCAGCCATTTAAATTTTTCTCTTCCAGGTCTAACGCTTCCGAAAAACCAATACAACGCCCACCCGGAACAATATATAAAGCTAAATGAACCGTTCACTGGGTACTTATCCGTACGAAAATCCCTATTGATTTACCTGTTTTTACAAGGAAATAAAATGTGAAAAAAATATTTCTACATCCCATGGCCTTTCCCAACCATTGAAAATTTTCTCTTACATGTCGAACACTTCCGAAAAACCAATACAAGGCCCACCCGGAACAATATATAAAGCTAAACGAACCGTTCACTTGGTACTTATACGTACGAAAAGCCCTATTCATTTACCTATTTTTACAAGGAAGTAAAATGTGAAAAAAATATTTCTACATCCCATGGCCTTTCCCAGCCATTTAAATTTTTCTCTTACAGGTCTAACACTTCCGAAAAACCAATACAACGCCCACCCGGAACAATATATAAAGCTAAACGAACCGTTCACTGGGCACTTATCCGTACAAAAATCCCTATTGATTTTCCTGTTTTTACAAGGAAATAAAATGTGAAAAAAATATTTCTACATCCCATGGCCTCTCCCAACCATTTAAACTTTTCTCTTACAGGTCTAACACTTCCGAAAAACCAATACAACGCCCTCCCGGAACAATATATAAAGCTAAAGGGACCGTTACTGGGTACTTATCCGTACAAAAAGCCCTATTGATTTACCTGTTTTTACAAGGAAGTAAAATGAGAAAAAAATATTTCTACATCCCATGGCCTTTCCCAGCCATTTAAATTTTTCTCTTACAGGTCTAACGCTTCCGAAAAACCAATACTACGCCCACCCGGAACAATATATAAAGCTAAACAAACCGTTCACTGGGTACTTATCCGTACGAAAATCCCTATTGATTTACCTGTTTTTACAAATAAATAAAATGTGAAAAAAATATTTCTACATCCCATGGCCTTTCCCAACCATTTAAATTTTTCTCTTACATGTCTAACACTTCCGAAAAACCAATACAACGGCCACCCGGATCAATATATAAAGCTAAACGAACCGTTCACTGGGCACTTATCCGTACGAAAATCCCTATTGATTTTACTGTTTTTACAAGGAAATAAAATGTGAAAAAAATATTTCTACATCCCATGGCCTTTCCCAACCATTTAAATTTTTATCTTACAGGTCTAACACTACAGAAAAACCGATACAACTCCCACCTGGAACAATATATAAAGCTAAACGAACCGTTCACTGGGCACTTATCCGTACGAAAATCCCCATTGATTTTACTGTTTTTACAAGGAAATAAAATGTGAAAAAAATATTTCTACATCCCATGGCCTTTCCCAACCATTTAAATTTTTATCTTACAGGTCTAACACTACAGAAAAACCGATACAACTCCCACCCAGAAAAATATATACAGCTAAACGAACCGTTTACTGGGTACTAATCCATACGAAAATCCCTATTGATTTACCTGTTTTTACAAGGAAATAAAATGTGAAAAAAATATTTCTACATCCCATGGCCTTTCCCAGCCATTTAAATTTTTCTCTTACAGGTCTAACGCTTCCGAAAAACCAATACAACGCCCACCCGGAACAATATATAAAGCTAAACAAACCGTTCACTGGGTACTTATCCGTACGAAAATCCCTATTGATTTACCTGTTTTTACAAGGAAATAAAATGTGAAAAAAATATTTCTACATCCCATGGCCTTTCCCAACCATTTAAATTTTTCTCTTACATGTCTAACACTTCCGAAAAACCAATACAACGGCCACCCGGAACAATATATAAAGCTAAACGAACCGTTCACTTGGTACTTATCCGTACGAAAATCCCTATTGATTTCCCTGTTTTTACAAGGAAGTAAAATGTGAAAAAATATTTCTACATCCCATGGCCTTTCCCAACCATTTAAACATTTCTCTTACAGGTCTAACACTTCTGAAAAACCAATACAACGCCCTCCCGGAACAATATATAAAGCTAAACGGACCGTTCACTGGGTACTTATCCATACAAAAAGCCCTATTGATTTACCTGTTTTTACAAGGAAGTAAAATGTGAAAAAAATATTTCTACATCCCATGGCCTTTCCCAACCATTTAAATTTTTCTCTTACAGGTCTAACAGCTGCGAAAAACCAATACAACACCCACCCAGAAAAATATATACAGCTAAACGAACCGTTTACTGGGTACTAATCCATACGAAAATCCCTATTGATTTACCTGTTTTTACAAGGAAATAAAATGTGAAAAAAATATTTCTACATCCCATGGCCTTTCCCAACCATTTAAATTTTTCTCTTACAGGTCTAACACTTCTGAAAAACCAATACAACGCCCACGCGGAACAATATATAAAGCTAAACGAACCGTTCACTGGGTACTAATCCATACAAAAATCCCTTTTGATTTACCTGTTTTTACAAGGAAATAAAATGTGAAAAAAATATTTCTACATCCCATGGCCTTTCCCAACCATTTAAATTTTTCTCTTACAGGTCTAACACTACCGAAAAACCCATACAACTCCCACCCGGAACAATATATAAAGCTAAACGAACCATTCACTGGGTACTTATCCGTACGAAAATCCCTATTGATTTACCTGTTTTTACAAGGAAATAAAATGTGAAAAAAATATTTCTACATCCCATGGCCTTTCCCAACCATTTAAACTTTTCTCTTACAGGTCTAACACTACCGAAAAACCAATACAACGCCCTCCCGGAACAATATATAAAGCTAAACGGACCGTTCACTGGGTACTTATCCGTACGAAAATCCCTATTGATTTACCTGTTTTTACAAGGAAATATAATGTGAAAAAATATTTCTACATCCCATGGCCTTTCCCAACCATTTAAATTTTTCTCTTACAGGTCTAACACTTCCGAAAAACCAATACAACGCCCACCCGGAACAATATATAAAGCTAAACGAACCGTTCACTGGGCACTTATCCGTACGAAAAGCCCTATTGATTTACCTGTTTTTACAAGGAAGTAAAATGTGAAAAAAATATTTCTACATCCCATGGCCTTTCCCAACCATTTAAATTTTTATCTTACAGGTCTAACACTACAGAAAAAACGATACAACTCCCACCCAGAAAAATATATACAGCTAAACGAACCGTTTACTGGGTACTAATCCATACGAAAATCCCTATTGATTTACCTGTTTTTACAAGGAAATAAAATGTGAAAAAAATATTTCTACATCCCATGGCCTTTCCCAACCATTTAAATTTTTCTCTTACAGGTCTAACACTTCCGAAAAACCAATACAACGCCCACCCGGAACAATACATAAAGCTAAACGAACCGTTCACTGGGTACTAACCCATACAAAAATCCCTATTGATTTACCTGTTTTTACAAGGAAATAAAATGTGAAAAAATATTTCTACATCCCATGGCCTTTCCCAACCATTTAAATTTTTCTCTTACAGGTCTAACACTACCGAAAAACCGATACAACTCCCACCCGGAACAATATATAAAGCTAAACGGACCGTTCACTGGGTACTTATCCATACAAAAAGCCCTATTGATGTACCTGTTTTTACAAGGAAGTAAAATGTGAAAAAAATATTTCTACATCCCATGGCCTTTCCCAGCCATTTAAATTTTTCTCTTCCAGGTCTAACGCTTCCGAAAAACCAATACAACGCCCACCCGGAACAATATATAAAGCTAAATGAACCGTTCACTGGGTACTTATCCGTACGAAAATCCCTATTGATTTACCTGTTTTTACAAGGAAATAAAATGTGAAAAAAATATTTCTACATCCCATGGCCTTTCCCAACCATTGAAAATTTTCTCTTACATGTCGAACACTTCCGAAAAACCAATACAAGGCCCACCCGGAACAATATATAAAGCTAAACGAACCGTTCACTTGGTACTTATACGTACGAAAAGCCCTATTCATTTACCTATTTTTACAAGGAAGTAAAATGTGAAAAAAATATTTCTACATCCCATGGCCTTTCCCAGCCATTTAAATTTTTCTCTTACAGGTCTAACACTTCCGAAAAACCCATACAACTCCCACCCGGAACAATATATAAAGCTAAACGAACCGTTCACTGGGTACTTATCCGTACGAAAATCCCTATTGATTTACCTGTTTTTACAAGGAAATAAAATGTGAAAAAAATATTTCTACATCCCATGGCCTTTCCCAACCATTTAAACTTTTCTCTTACAGGTCTAACACTACCGAAAAACCAATACAACGCCCTCCCGGAACAATATATAAAGCTAAACGGACCGTTCACTGGGTACTTATCCGTACGAAAATCCCTATTGATTTACCTGTTTTTACAAGGAAATAAAATGTGAAAAAAATATTTCTACATCCCATGGCCTTTCCCAACCATTTAAATTTTTCTCTTACAGGTCTAACACTTCCGAAAAACCAATACAACGCCCACCCGGAACAATATATAAAGCTAAACGAACCGTTCACTGGGCACTTATCCGTACGAAAAGCCCTATTGATTTACCTGTTTTTACAAGGAAGTAAAATGTGAAAAAAATATTTCTACATCCCATGGCCTTTCCCAACCATTTAAATTTTTATCTTACAGGTCTAACACTACAGAAAAAACGATACAACTCCCACCCAGAAAAATATATACAGCTAAACGAACCGTTTACTGGGTACTAATCCATACGAAAATCCCTATTGATTTACCTGTTTTTACAAGGAAATAAAATGTGAAAAAAATATTTCTACATCCCATGGCCTTTCCCAACCATTTAAATTTTTCTCTTACAGGTCTAACACTTCCGAAAAACCAATACAACGCCCACCCGGAACAATACATAAAGCTAAACGAACCGTTCACTGGGTACTAACCCATACAAAAATCCCTATTGATTTACCTGTTTTTACAAGGAAATAAAATGTGAAAAAATATTTCTACATCCCATGGCCTTTCCCAACCATTTAAATTTTTCTCTTACAGGTCTAACACTACCGAAAAACCGATACAACTCCCACCCGGAACAATATATAAAGCTAAACGGACCGTTCACTGGGTACTTATCCATACAAAAAGCCCTATTGATGTACCTGTTTTTACAAGGAAGTAAAATGTGAAAAAAATATTTCTACATCCCATGGCCTTTCCCAGCCATTTAAATTTTTCTCTTCCAGGTCTAACGCTTCCGAAAAACCAATACAACGCCCACCCGGAACAATATATAAAGCTAAATGAACCGTTCACTGGGTACTTATCCGTACGAAAATCCCTATTGATTTACCTGTTTTTACAAGGAAATAAAATGTGAAAAAAATATTTCTACATCCCATGGCCTTTCCCAACCATTGAAAATTTTCTCTTACATGTCGAACACTTCCGAAAAACCAATACAAGGCCCACCCGGAACAATATATAAAGCTAAACGAACCGTTCACTTGGTACTTATACGTACGAAAAGCCCTATTCATTTACCTATTTTTACAAGGAAGTAAAATGTGAAAAAAATATTTCTACATCCCATGGCCTTTCCCAGCCATTTAAATTTTTCTCTTACAGGTCTAACACTTCCGAAAAACCAATACAACGCCCACCCGGAACAATATATAAAGCTAAACGAACCGTTCACTGGGCACTTATCCGTACAAAAATCCCTATTGATTTTCCTGTTTTTACAAGGAAATAAAATGTGAAAAAAATATTTCTACATCCCATGGCCTCTCCCAACCATTTAAACTTTTCTCTTACAGGTCTAACACTTCCGAAAAACCAATACAACGCCCTCCCGGAACAATATATAAAGCTAAAGGGACCGTTACTGGGTACTTATCCGTACAAAAAGCCCTATTGATTTACCTGTTTTTACAAGGAAGTAAAATGTGAAAAAAATATTTCTACATCCCATGGCCTTTCCCAGCCATTTAAATTTTTCTCTTACAGGTCTAACGCTTCCGAAAAACCAATACTACGCCCACCCGGAACAATATATAAAGCTAAACAAACCGTTCACTGGGTACTTATCCGTACGAAAATCCCTATTGATTTACCTGTTTTTACAAATAAATAAAATGTGAAAAAAATATTTCTACATCCCATGGCCTTTCCCAACCATTTAAATTTTTCTCTTACATGTCTAACACTTCCGAAAAACCAATACAACGGCCACCCGGATCAATATATAAAGCTAAACGAACCGTTCACTGGGCACTTATCCGTATGAAAATCCCTATTGATTTTACTGTTTTTACAAGGAAATAAAATGTGAAAAAAATATTTCTACATCCCATGGCCTTTCCCAACCATTTAAATTTTTATCTTACAGGTCTAACACTACAGAAAAACCGATACAACTCCCACCTGGAACAATATATAAAGCTAAACGAACCGTTCACTGGGCACTTATCCGTACGAAAATCCCCATTGATTTTACTGTTTTTACAAGGAAATAAAATGTGAAAAAAATATTTCTACATCCCATGGCCTTTCCCAACCATTTAAATTTTTATCTTACAGGTCTAACACTACAGAAAAACCGATACAACTCCCACCCAGAAAAATATATACAGCTAAACGAACCGTTTACTGGGTACTAATCCATACGAAAATCCCTATTGATTTACCTGTTTTTACAAGGAAATAAAATGTGAAAAAAATATTTCTACATCCCATGGCCTTTCCCAGCCATTTAAATTTTTCTCTTACAGGTCTAACGCTTCCGAAAAACCAATACAACGCCCACCCGGAACAATATATAAAGCTAAACAAACCGTTCACTGGGTACTTATCCGTACGAAAATCCCTATTGATTTACCTGTTTTTACAAGGAAATAAAATGTGAAAAAAATATTTCTACATCCCATGGCCTTTCCCAACCATTTAAATTTTTCTCTTACATGTCTAACACTTCCGAAAAACCAATACAACGGCCACCCGGAACAATATATAAAGCTAAACGAACCGTTCACTTGGTACTTATCCGTACGAAAATCCCTATTGATTTCCCTGTTTTTACAAGGAAGTAAAATGTGAAAAAATATTTCTACATCCCATGGCCTTTCCCAACCATTTAAACATTTCTCTTACAGGTCTAACACTTCTGAAAAACCAATACAACGCCCACGCGGAACAATATATAAAGCTAAACGAACCGTTCACTGGGTACTAATCCATACAAAAATCCCTATTGATTTACCTGTTTTTACAAGGAAATAAAATGTGAAAAAAATATTTCTACATCCCACGGCCTTTCCCAACCATTTAAATTTTTCTCTTACAGGTCTAACACTACCGAAAAACCGATACAACTCCCACCCGGAACAATATATAAAGCTAAACGAACCGTTCACTGGGTACTTATCCGTACGAAAATCCCTATTGATTTACCTGTTTTTACAAGGAAATAAAATGTGAAAAAAATATTTCTACATCCCATGGCCTTTCCCAACCATTTAAACTTTTCTCTTACAGGTCTAACACTTCCGAAAAACCAATACAACGCCCTCCCGGAACAATATATAAAGCTAAACGGACCGTTCACTGGGTACTTATCCATACAAAAAGCCCTATTGATTTACCTGTTTTTACAAGGAAGTAAAATGTGAAAAAAATATTTCTACATCCCATGGCCTTTCCCAACCATTTAAATTTTTCTCTTACAGGTCTAACAGCTGCGAAAAACCAATACAACACCCACCCAGAAAAATATATACAGCTAAACGAACCGTTTACTGGGTACTAATCCATACGAAAATCCCTATTGATTTACCTGTTTTTACAAGGAAATAAAATGTGAAAAAAATATTTCTACATCCCATGGCCTTTCCCAACCATTTAAATTTTTCTCTTACAGGTCTAACACTTCTGAAAAACCAATACAACGCCCACGCGGAACAATATATAAAGCTAAACGAACCGTTCACTGGGTACTAATCCATACAAAAATCCCTTTTGATTTACCTGTTTTTACAAGGAAATAAAATGTGAAAAAAATATTTCTACATCCCATGGCCTTTCCCAACCATTTAAATTTTTCTCTTACAGGTCTAACACTACCGAAAAACCCATACAACTCCCACCCGGAACAATATATAAAGCTAAACGAACCGTTCACTGGGTACTTATCCGTACGAAAATCCCTATTGATTTACCTGTTTTTACAAGGAAATAAAATGTGAAAAAAATATTTCTACATCCCATGGCCTTTCCCAACCATTTAAACTTTTCTCTTACAGGTCTAACACTACCGAAAAACCAATACAACGCCCTCCCGGAACAATATATAAAGCTAAACGGACCGTTCACTGGGTACTTATCCATACAAAAAGCCCTATTGATTTACCTGTTTTTACAAGGAAGTAAAATGTGAAAAAAATATTTCTACATCCCATGGCCTTTCCCAACCATTTAAATTTTTCTCTTACAGGTCTAACAGCTGCGAAAAACCAATACAACACCCACGCAGAAAAATATATACAGCTAAACGAACCGTTTACTGGGTACTAATCCATATGAAAATCCCTATTGATTTACCTGTTTTTACAAGGAAATAAAATGTGAAAAAAATATTTCTACATCCCATGGCCTTTCACAACCACTTAAATTTTTCTCTTACAGGTCTAACACTTCTGAAAAACCAATACAACGCCCACGCGGAACAATATATAAAGCTAAAGGAACCGTTCACTGGGTACTTATCCGTACGAAAATCCCTATTGATTTACCTGTTTTTACAAGGAAATAAAATGTGAAAAAAATATTTCTACATCCCATGGCCTTTCCCAACCATTTAAATTTTTCTCTTACAGGTCTAACACTTCCGAAAAACCAATACAACGCCCACCCGGAACAATATATAAAGCTAAACGAACCGTTCACTGGGCACTTATCCGTACGAAAAGCCCTATTGATTTACCTGTTTTTACAAGGAAGTAAAATGTGAAAAAAATATTTCTACATCCCATGGCCTTTCCCAACCATTTAAATTTTTATCTTACAGGTCTAACACTACAGAAAAAACGATACAACTCCCACCCAGAAAAATATATACAGCTAAACGAACCGTTTACTGGGTACTAATCCATACGAAAATCCCTATTGATTTACCTGTTTTTACAAGGAAATAAAATGTGAAAAAAATATTTCTACATCCCATGGCCTTTCCCAACCATTTAAATTTTTCTCTTACAGGTCTAACACTTCCGAAAAACCAATACAACGCCCACCCGGAACAATACATAAAGCTAAACGAACCGTTTACTGGGTACTAATCCATATGAAAATCCCTATTGATTTACCTGTTTTTACAAGGAAATAAAATGTGAAAAAAATATTTCTACATCCCATGGCCTTTCACAACCACTTAAATTTTTCTCTTACAGGTCTAACACTTCTGAAAAACCAATACAACGCCCACGCGGAACAATATATAAAGCTAAAGGAACCGTTCACTGGGTACTTATCCGTACGAAAATCCCTATTGATTTACCTGTTTTTACAAGGAAATAAAATGTGAAAAAAATATTTCTACATCCCATGGCCTTTCCCAACCATTTAAATTTTTCTCTTACAGGTCTAACACTTCCGAAAAACCAATACAACGCCCACCCGGAACAATATATAAAGCTAAACGAACCGTTCACTGGGCACTTATCCGTACGAAAAGCCCTATTGATTTACCTGTTTTTACAAGGAAGTAAAATGTGAAAAAAATATTTCTACATCCCATGGCCTTTCCCAACCATTTAAATTTTTATCTTACAGGTCTAACACTACAGAAAAAACGATACAACTCCCACCCAGAAAAATATATACAGCTAAACGAACCGTTTACTGGGTACTAATCCATACGAAAATCCCTATTGATTTACCTGTTTTTACAAGGAAATAAAATGTGAAAAAAATATTTCTACATCCCATGGCCTTTCCCAACCATTTAAATTTTTCTCTTACAGGTCTAACACTTCCGAAAAACCAATACAACGCCCACCCGGAACAATACATAAAGCTAAACGAACCGTTCACTGGGTACTAACCCATACAAAAATCCCTATTGATTTACCTGTTTTTACAAGGAAATAAAATGTGAAAAAATATTTCTACATCCCATGGCCTTTCCCAACCATTTAAATTTTTCTCTTACAGGTCTAACACTACCGAAAAACCGATACAACTCCCACCCGGAACAATATATAAAGCTAAACGGACCGTTCACTGGGTACTTATCCATACAAAAAGCCCTATTGATGTACCTGTTTTTACAAGGAAGTAAAATGTGAAAAAAATATTTCTACATCCCATGGCCTTTCCCAGCCATTTAAATTTTTCTCTTCCAGGTCTAACGCTTCCGAAAAACCAATACAACGCCCACCCGGAACAATATATAAAGCTAAATGAACCGTTCACTGGGTACTTATCCGTACGAAAATCCCTATTGATTTACCTGTTTTTACAAGGAAATAAAATGTGAAAAAAATATTTCTACATCCCATGGCCTTTCCCAACCATTGAAAATTTTCTCTTACATGTCGAACACTTCCGAAAAACCAATACAAGGCCCACCCGGAACAATATATAAAGCTAAACGAACCGTTCACTTGGTACTTATACGTACGAAAAGCCCTATTCATTTACCTATTTTTACAAGGAAGTAAAATGTGAAAAAAATATTTCTACATCCCATGGCCTTTCCCAGCCATTTAAATTTTTCTCTTACAGGTCTAACACTTCCGAAAAACCAATACAACGCCCACCCGGAACAATATATAAAGCTAAACGAACCGTTCACTGGGCACTTATCCGTACAAAAATCCCTATTGATTTTCCTGTTTTTACAAGGAAATAAAATGTGAAAAAAATATTTCTACATCCCATGGCCTCTCCCAACCATTTAAACTTTTCTCTTACAGGTCTAACACTTCCGAAAAACCAATACAACGCCCTCCCGGAACAATATATAAAGCTAAAGGGACCGTTACTGGGTACTTATCCGTACAAAAAGCCCTATTGATTTACCTGTTTTTACAAGGAAGTAAAATGTGAAAAAAATATTTCTACATCCCATGGCCTTTCCCAGCCATTTAAATTTTTCTCTTACAGGTCTAACGCTTCCGAAAAACCAATACTACGCCCACCCGGAACAATATATAAAGCTAAACAAACCGTTCACTGGGTACTTATCCGTACGAAAATCCCTATTGATTTACCTGTTTTTACAAATAAATAAAATGTGAAAAAATATTTCTACATCCCATGGCCTTTCCCAACCATTTAAATTTTTCTCTTACATGTCTAACACTTCCGAAAAACCAATACAACGGCCACCCGGAACAATATATAAAGCTAAACGAACCGTTCACTGGGCACTTATCCGTACGAAAATCCCTATTGATTTTACTGTTTTTACAAGGAAATAAAATGTGAAAAAAATATTTCTACATCCCATGGCCTTTCCCAACCATTTAAATTTTTATCTTACAGGTCTAACACTACAGAAAAACCGATACAACTCCCACCTGGAACAATATATAAAGCTAAACGAACCGTTCACTGGGCACTTATCCGTACGAAAATCCCCATTGATTTTACTGTTTTTACAAGGAAATAAAATGTGAAAAAAATATTTCTACATCCCATGGCCTTTCCCAACCATTTAAATTTTTATCTTACAGGTCTAACACTACAGAAAAACCGATACAACTCCCACCCGGAACAATATATAAAGCTAAATGAACCGTTCACTGGGTACTTATACGTATGAAAATCCCTATTGATTTCCCTGTTTTTACAAGGAAATAAAATGTGAAAAAAATATTTCTACATCCCATGGCCTTTCCCAACCATTTAAAATTTTCTCTTACAGGTCTAACACTTCCGAAAAACCAATACAACGCCCACCCGGAACAATATATAAAGCTAAATGAACCGTTCACTGGGCACTTATCCGTACGAAAAGCCCTATTGATTTACCTGTTTTTACAAGGAAGTAAAATGTGAAAAAAATATTTCTACATCCCATGGCCTTTCCCAACCATTTAAATTTTTATCTTACAGGTCTAACACTACAGAAAAACCGATACAACTCCCACCCAGAAAAATATATACAGCTAAACGAACCGTTTACTGGGTACTAATCCATACGAAAATCCCTATTGATTTACCTGTTTTTACAAGGAAATAAAATGTGAAAAAAATATTTCTACATCCCATGGCCTTTCCCAGCCATTTAAATTTTTCTCTTACAGGTCTAACGCTTCCGAAAAACCAATACAACGCCCACCCGGAACAATATATAAAGCTAAACAAACCGTTCACTGGGTACTTATCCGTACGAAAATCCCTATTGATTTACCTGTTTTTACAAGGAAATAAAATGTGAAAAAAATATTTCTACATCCCATGGCCTTTCCCAACCATTTAAATTTTTCTCTTACATGTCTAACACTTCCGAAAAACCAATACAACGGCCACCCGGAACAATATATAAAGCTAAACGAACCGTTCACTTGGTACTTATCCGTACGAAAATCCCTATTGATTTCCCTGTTTTTACAAGGAAGTAAAATGTGAAAAAAATATTTCTACATCCCATGGCCTTTCCCAACCATTTAAACATTTCTCTTACAGGTCTAACACTTCTGAAAAACCAATACAACGCCCACGCGGAACAATATATAAAGCTAAACGAACCGTTCACTGGGTACTAATCCATACAAAAATCCCTATTGATTTACCTGTTTTTACAAGGAAATAAAATGTGAAAAAAATATTTCTACATCCCATGGCCTTTCCCAACCATTTAAACTTTTCTCTTACAGGTCTAACACTTCCGAAAAACCAATACAACGCCCTCCCGGAACAATATATAAAGCTAAACGGACCGTTCACTGGGTACTTATCCATACAAAAAGCCCTATTGATTTACCTGTTTTTACAAGGAAGTAAAATGTGAAAAAAATATTTCTACATCCCATGGCCTTTCCCAACCATTTAAATTTTTCTCTTACAGGTCTAACAGCTGCGAAAAACCAATACAACACCCACCCAGAAAAATATATACAGCTAAACGAACCGTTTACTGGGTACTAATCCATATGAAAATCCCTATTGATTTACCTGTTTTTACAAGGAAATAAAATGTGAAAAAAATATTTCTACATCCCATGGCCTTTCACAACCACTTAAATTTTTCTCTTACAGGTCTAACACTTCTGAAAAACCAATACAACGCCCACGCGGAACAATATATAAAGCTAAACGAACCGTTCACTGGGCACTTATCCGTACGAAAATCCCTATTGATTTTACTGTTTTTACAAGGAAATAAAATGTGAAAAAAATATTTCTACATCCCATGGCCTTTCCCAATCATTTAAACTTTTCTCTTACAGGTCTAACACTTCCGAAAAACCAATACAACGCCGTCCCGGAACAATATATAAAGCTAAAGGGACCGTTACTGGGTACTTATCCGTACAAAAATCCCTATTGATTTACCTGTTTTTACAAGGAAGTAAAATGTGAAAAAAATATTTCTACATCCCATGGCCTTTCCCAGCCATTTAAATTTTTCTCTTACAGGTCTAACGCTTCCGAAAAACCAATACTACGCCCACCCGGAACAATATATAAAGCTAAACAAACCGTTCACTGGGTACTTATCCGTACGAAAATCCCTATTGATTTACCTGTTTTTACAAGGAAATAAAATGTGAAAAAAATATTTCTACATCCCATGGCCTTTCCCAACCATTTAAATTTTTCTCTTACATGTCTAACACTTCCGAAAAACCAATACAACGGCCACCCGGAACAATATATAAAGCTAAACGAACCGTTCACTGGGCACTTATCCGTACGAAAATCCCTATTGATTTTACTGTTTTTACAAGGAAATAAAATGTGAAAAAAATATTTCTACATCCCATGGCCTTTCCCAACCATTTAAATTTTTATCTTACAGGTCTAACACTACAGAAAAACCGATACAACGCCCACCCGGAACAATATATAAAGCTAAATGAACCGTTCACTGGGTACTTATACGTATGAAAATCCCTATTGATTTCCCTGTTTTTACAAGGAAGTAAAATGTGAAAAAAATATTTCTACATCCCATGGCTTTTCCCAACCATTTAAACATTTCTCTTACAGGTCTAACACTTCTGAAAAACCAATACAACGCCCACGCGGAACAATATATAAAGCTAAACGAACCGTTCACTGGGTACTAATCCATACAAAAATCCCTATTGATTTACCTGTTTTTACAAGGAAATAAAATGTGAAAAAAATATTTCTACATCCCATGGCCTTTCCCAACCATTTAAATTTTTCTCTTACAGGTCTAACACTTCTGAAAAACCAATACAACGCCCACACGGAACAATATATAAAGCTAAACGAACCGTTCACTGGGTACTTATCCGTACGAAAATCCCTATTGATTTACCTGTTTTTACAAGGAAATAAAATGTGAAAAAAATATTTCTACATCCCATGGCCTTTCCCAACCATTTAAATTTTTCTCTTACAGGTCTAACACTTCCGAAAAACCAATACAACGCCCACCCGGAACAATATATAAAGCTAAACGAACCGTTCACTGGGCACTTATCCGTACGAAAAGCCCTATTGATTTACCTGTTTTTACAAGGAAGTAAAATGTGAAAAAAATATTTCTACATCCCATGGCCTTTCCCAACCATTTAAATTTTTCTCTTACAGGTCTAACACTTCCGAAAAACCAATACAACGCCCACCCGGAACAATACATAAAGCTAAACGAACCGTTCACTGGGTACTAATCCATACAAAAATCCCTATTGATTTACCTGTTTTTACAAGGAAATAAAATGTGAAAAAAATATTTCTACATCCCATGGCCTTTCCCAACCATTTAAATTTTTCTCTTACAGGTCTAACACTTCCGAAAAACCAATACAACGCCCACCCGGAACAATATATAAAGCTAAACGAACCGTTCACTGGGCACTTATCCGTACGAAAAGCCCTATTGATTTACCTGTTTTTACAAGGAAGTAAAATGTGAAAAAAATATTTCTACATCCCATGGCCTTTCCCAACCATTTAAATTTTTCTCTTACAGGTCTAACACTTCCGAAAAACCAATACAACGCCCACCCGGAACAATACATAAAGCTAAACGAACCGTTCACTGGGTACTAATCCATACAAAAATCCCTATTGATTTACCTGTTTTTACAAGGAAATAAAATGTGAAAAAAATATTTCTACATCCCATGGCCTTTCCCAACCATTTAAATTTTTCTCTTACAGGTCTAACACTACCGAAAAACCGATACAACTCCCACCCGGAACAATATATAAAGCTAAACGGACCGTTCACTGGGTACTTATCCATACAAAAAGCCCTATTGATTTACCTGTTTTTACAAGGAAGTAAAATGTGAAAAAAATATTTCTACATCCCATGGCCTTTCCCAGCCATTTAAATTTTTCTCTTCCAGGTCTAATGCTTCCGAAAAACCAATACAACGCCCACCCGGAACAATATATAAAGCTAAATGAACCGTTCACTGGGTACTTATCCGTACGAAAATCCCTATTGATTTACCTGTTTTTACAAGGAAATAAAATGTGAAAAAAATATTTCTACATCCCATGGCCTTTCCCAACCATTTAAAATTTTCTCTTACATGTCGAACACTTCCGAAAAACCAATACAACGCCCACCCGGAACAATATATAAAGCTAAACGAACCGTTCACTTGGTACTTATACGTACGAAAAGCCCTATTCATTTACCTATTTTTACAAGGAAGTAAAATGTGAAAAAAATATTTCTACATCCCATGGCCTTTCCCAGCCATTTAAATTTTTCTCTTACAGGTCTAACACTTCCGAAAAACCAATACAACGCCCACCCGGAACAATACATAAAGCTAAACGAACCGTTCACTGGGTACTAATCCATACAAAAATCCCTATTGATTTACCTGTTTTTACAAGGAAATAAAATGTGAAAAAAATATTTCTACATCCCATGGCCTTTCCCAACCATTTAAATTTTTCTCTTACAGGTCTAACACTTCCGAAAAACCAATACAACGCCCACCCGGAACAATATATAAAGCTAAACGAACCGTTCACTGGGCACTTATCCGTACGAAAAGCCCTATTGATTTACCTGTTTTTACAAGGAAGTAAAATGTGAAAAAAATATTTCTACATCCCATGGCCTTTCCCAACCATTTAAATTTTTCTCTTACAGGTCTAACACTTCCGAAAAACCAATACAACGCCCACCCGGAACAATACATAAAGCTAAACGAACCGTTCACTGGGTACTAATCCATACAAAAATCCCTATTGATTTACCTGTTTTTACAAGGAAATAAAATGTGAAAAAAATATTTCTACATCCCATGGCCTTTCCCAACCATTTAAATTTTTCTCTTACAGGTCTAACACTACCGAAAAACCGATACAACTCCCACCCGGAACAATATATAAAGCTAAACGGACCGTTCACTGGGTACTTATCCATACAAAAAGCCCTATTGATTTACCTGTTTTTACAAGGAAGTAAAATGTGAAAAAAATATTTCTACATCCCATGGCCTTTCCCAGCCATTTAAATTTTTCTCTTCCAGGTCTAATGCTTCCGAAAAACCAATACAACGCCCACCCGGAACAATATATAAAGCTAAATGAACCGTTCACTGGGTACTTATCCGTACGAAAATCCCTATTGATTTACCTGTTTTTACAAGGAAATAAAATGTGAAAAAAATATTTCTACATCCCATGGCCTTTCCCAACCATTTAAAATTTTCTCTTACATGTCGAACACTTCCGAAAAACCAATACAACGCCCACCCGGAACAATATATAAAGCTAAACGAACCGTTCACTTGGTACTTATACGTACGAAAAGCCCTATTCATTTACCTATTTTTACAAGGAAGTAAAATGTGAAAAAAATATTTCTACATCCCATGGCCTTTCCCAGCCATTTAAATTTTTCTCTTACAGGTCTAACACTTCCGAAAAACCAATACAACGGCCACCCGGAACAATATATAAAGCTAAACGAACCGTTCACTGGGCACTTATCCGTACAAAAATCCCTATTGATTTTCCTGTTTTTACAAGGAAATAAAATGTGAAAAAAATATTTCTACATCCCATGGCCTTTCCCAACCATTTAAATTTTTATCTTACAGGTCTAACACTACCGAAAAACCGATACAACTCCCACCCAGAACAATATATAAAGCTAAACGAACCGTTCAATGGGTACTTATCCGTACGAAAATCCCTAATGATTTACCTGTTTTTACAAGGAAATAAAATGTGAAAAAAATATTTCTACATCCCATGGCCTTTCCCAACCATTTAAACTTTTCTCTTACAGGTCTAACACTTCCGAAAAACCAATACAACGCCCTCCCGGAACAATATATAAAGCTAAAGGGACCGTTACTGGGTACTTATCCGTACAAAAAGCCCAATTGATTTACCTGTTTTTACAAGGAAGTAAAATGTGAAAAAAATATTTCTACATCCCATGGCCTTTCCCAGCCATTTAAATTTTTCTCTTACAGGTCTAACGCTTCCGAAAAACCAATACAACGCCCACCCGGAACAATATATAAAGCTAAACAAACCGTTCACTGGGTACTTATCCGTACGAAAATCCCTATTGATTTACCTGTTTTTACAAGGAAATAAAATGTGAAAAAAATATTTCTACATCCCATGGCCTTTCCCAACCATTTAAATTTTTCTCTTACATGTCTAACACTTCCGAAAAACCAATACAACGGCCACCCGGAACAATATATAAAGCTAAACGAACCGTTCACTGGGCACTTATCCGTACGAAAATCCCTATAGATTTTACTGTTTTTACAAGGAAATAAAATGTGAAAAAAATATTTCTACATCCCATGGCCTTTCCCAACCATTTAAATTTTTATCTTACAGGTCTAACACTACAGAAAAACCGATACAACTCCCACCCGGAACAATATATAAAGCTAAATGAACCGTTCACTGGGTACTTATACGTATGAAAATCCCTATTGATTTCCCTGTTTTTACAAGGAAGTAAAATGTGAAAAAAATATTTCTACATCCCATGGCCTTTCCCAACCATTTAAACATTTCTCTTACAGGTCTAACACTTCTGAAAAACCAATACAACGCCCACCCGGAACAATATATAAAGCTAAACGAACCGTTCACTGGGTACTTATCCGTACGAAAAGCCCTATTGATTTACCTGTTTTTACAAGGAAGTAAAATGTGAAAAAAATATTTCTACATCCCATGGCCTTTCCCAACCATTTAAATTTTTCTCTTACAGGTCTAACAGTTGTGAAAAACCAATACAACACCCACCCAGAAAAATATATACAGCTAAACGAACCGTTTACTGGGTACTAATCCATACGAAAATCCCTATTGATTTACCTGTTTTTACAAGGAAATAAAATGTGAAAAAAATATTTCTACATCCCATGGCCTTTCCCAGCCATTTAAATTTTTCTCTTACAGGTCTAACGCTTCCGAAAAACCAATACAACGCCCGCCCGGAACAATATATAAAGCTAAACAAACAGTTCACTGGGTACTTATCCGTACGAAAATCCCTATTGATTTACCTGTTTTTACAAGGAAATAAAATGTGAAAAAAATATTTCTACATCCCATGGCCTTTCCCAACCATTTAAATTTTTCTCTTACATGTCTAACACTTCCGAAAAACCAATACAACGGCCACCCGGAACAATATATAAAGCTAAACGAACCGTTCACTGGGTACTTATCCGTACGAAAAGCCCTATTGATTTACCTGTTTTTACAAGGAAGTAAAATGTGAAAAAAATATTTCTACATCCCATGGCCTTTCCCAACCATTTAAATTTTTCTCTTACAGGTCTAACAGTTGCGAAAAACCAATACAACACCCACCCAGAAAAATATATACAGCTAAACGAACCGTTTACTGGGTACTAATCCATACGAAAATCCCTATTGATTTACCTGTTTTTACAAGGAAATAAAATGTGAAAAAAATATTTCTACATCCCATGGCCTTTCCCAGCCATTTAAATTTTTCTCTTACAGGTCTAACGCTTCCGAAAAACCAATACAACGCCCACCCGGAACAATATATAAAGCTAAACAAACTGTTCACTGGGTACTTATCCGTACGAAAATCCCTATTGATTTACCTGTTTTTACAAGGAAATAAAATGTGAAAAAAATATTTCTACATCCCATGGCCTTTCCCAACCATTTAAACATTTCTCTTACAGGTCTAACACTACCGAAAAACCGATACAACTCCCACCCGGAACAATATATAAAGCTAAACGAACCGTTCACTGGGTACTTATCCATACGAAAATCCCTATTGATTTACCTGTTTTTACAAGGAAATAAAATGTGAAAAAAAATATTTCTACATCCCATGGCCTTTCCCAACCATTTAAACTTTTCTCTTACAGGTCTAACACTTCCGAAAAACCAATACAACGCCCTCCCGGAACAATATATAAAGCTAAACGGACCGTTCACTGGGTACTTATCCATACAAAAAGCCCTATTGATTTACCTGTTTTTACAAGGAAGTAAAATGTGAAAAAAATATTTCTACATCCCATGGCCTTTCCCAACCATTTAAATTTTTCTCTTACAGGTCTAACAGTTGCGAAAAACCAATACAACACCCACCCAGAAAAATATATACAGCTAAACGAACCGTTTACTGGGTACTAATCCATACGAAAATCCCTATTGATTTACCTGTTTTTACAAGGAAGTAAAATGTGAAAAAAATATTTCTACATCCCATGGCCTTTCCCAGCCATTTAAATTTTTCTCTTACAGGTCTAACGCTTCCGAAAAACCAATACTACGCCCACCCGGAACAATATATAAAGCTAAACAAACCGTTCACTGGGTACTTATCCGTACGAAAATCCCTATTGATTTACCTGTTTTTACAAGGAAATAAAATGTGAAAAAAATATTTCTACATCCCATGGCCTTTCCCAACCATTTAAATTTTTCTCTTACATGTCTAACACTTCCGAAAAACCAATACAACGGCCACCCGGAACAATATATAAAGCTAAACGAACCGTTCACTGGGCACTTATCCGTACGAAAATCCCTATTGATTTTACTGTTTTTACAAGGAAATAAAATGTGAAAAAAATATTTCTACATCCCATGGCCTTTCCCAACCATTTAAATTTTTATCTTACAGGTCTAACACTACAGAAAAACCGATACAACGCCCACCCGGAACAATATATAAAGCTAAATGAACCGTTCACTGGGTACTTATACGTATGAAAATCGCTATTGATTTCCCTGTTTTTACAAGGAAGTAAAATGTGAAAAAAATATTTCTACATCCCATGGCCTTTCCCAACCATTTAAACATTTCTCTTACAGGTCTAACACTTCTGAAAAACCAATACAACGCCCACGCGGAACAATATATAAAGCTAAATGAACCGTTCACTGGGTACTAATCCATACAAAAATCCCTATTGATTTACCTGTTTTTACAAGGAAATAAAATGTGAAAAAAATATTTCTACATCCCATGGCCTTTCCCAACCATTTAAATTTTTCTCTTACAGGTCTAACACTTCTGAAAAACCAATACAACGCCCACACGGAACAATATATAAAGCTAAACGAACCGTTCACTGGGTACTTATCCGTACGAAAAGCCCTATTGATTTACCTGTTTTTACAAGGAAGTAAAATGTGAAAAAAATATTTCTACATCCCATGGCCTTTCCCAACCATTTAAATTTTTCTCTTACAGGTCTAACAGTTGCGAAAAACCAATACAACACCCACCCAGAAAAATATATACAGCTAAACGAACCGTTTACTGGGTACTAATCCATACGAAAATCCCTATTGATTTACCTGTTTTTACAAGGAAATAAAATGTGAAAAAAATATTTCTACATCCCATGGCCTTTCCCAGCCATTTAAATTTTTCTCTTACAGGTCTAACGCTTCCGAAAAACCAATACAACGCCCACCCGGAACAATATATAAAGCTAAACAAACTGTTCACTGGGTACTTATCCGTACGAAAATCCCTATTGATTTACCTGTTTTTACAAGGAAATAAAATGTGAAAAAAATATTTCTACATCCCATGGCCTTTCCCAACCATTTAAACATTTCTCTTACAGGTCTAACACTACCGAAAAACCGATACAACTCCCACCCGGAACAATATATAAAGCTAAACGAACCGTTCACTGGGTACTTATCCATACGAAAATCCCTATTGATTTACCTGTTTTTACAAGGAAATAAAATGTGAAAAAAAATATTTCTACATCCCATGGCCTTTCCCAACCATTTAAACTTTTCTCTTACAGGTCTAACACTTCCGAAAAACCAATACAACGCCCTCCCGGAACAATATATAAAGCTAAACGGACCGTTCACTGGGTACTTATCCATACAAAAAGCCCTATTGATTTACCTGTTTTTACAAGGAAGTAAAATGTGAAAAAAATATTTCTACATCCCATGGCCTTTCCCAACCATTTAAATTTTTCTCTTACAGGTCTAACAGTTGCGAAAAACCAATACAACACCCACCCAGAAAAATATATACAGCTAAACGAACCCTTTACTGGGTACTAATCCATACGAAAATCCCTATTGATTTACCTGTTTTTACAAGGAAGTAAAATGTGAAAAAAATATTTCTACATCCCATGGCCTTTCCCAGCCATTTAAATTTTTCTCTTACAGGTCTAACGCTTCCGAAAAACCAATACTACGCCCACCCGGAACAATATATAAAGCTAAACAAACCGTTCACTGGGTACTTATCCGTACGAAAATCCCTATTGATTTACCTGTTTTTACAAGGAAATAAAATGTGAAAAAAATATTTCTACATCCCATGGCCTTTCCCAACCATTTAAATTTTTCTCTTACATGTCTAACACTTCCGAAAAACCAATACAACGGCCACCCGGAACAATATATAAAGCTAAACGAACCGTTCACTGGGCACTTATCCGTACGAAAATCCCTATTGATTTTACTGTTTTTACAAGGAAATAAAATGTGAAAAAAATATTTCTACATCCCATGGCCTTTCCCAACCATTTAAATTTTTATCTTACAGGTCTAACACTACAGAAAAACCGATACAATGCCCACCCGGAACAATATATAAAGCTAAATGAACCGTTCACTGGGTACTTATACGTATGAAAATCCCTATTGATTTCCCTGTTTTTACAAGGAAGTAAAATGTGAAAAAAATATTTCTACATCCCATGGCCTTTCCCAACCATTTAAACATTTCTCTTACAGGTCTAACACTTCTGAAAAACCAATACAACGCCCACGCGGAACAATATATAAAGCTAAACGAACCGTTCACTGGGTACTAATCCATACAAAAATCCCTATTGATTTACCTGTTTTTACAAGGAAATAAAATGTGAAAAAAATATTTCTACATCCCATGGCCTTTCCCAACCATTTAAATTTTTCTCTTACAGGTCTAACACTTCTGAAAAACCAATACAACGCCCACGCGGAACAATATATAAAGCTAAACGAACCGTTCACTGGGTACTTATCCGTACGAAAATCCCTATTGATTTACCTGTTTTTACAAGGAAATAAAATGTGAAAAAAATATTTCTACATCCCATGGCCTTTCCCAACCATTTAAATTTTTCTCTTACAGGTCTAACACTTCCGAAAAACCAATACAACGCCCACCCGGAACAATATATAAAGCTAAACGAACCGTTCACTGGGCACTTATCCGTACGAAAATCCCTATTGATTTTACTGTTTTTACAAGGAAATAAAATGTGAAAAAAATATTTCTACATCCCATGGCCTTTCCCAACCATTTAAATTTTTATCTTACAGGTCTAACACTACAGAAAAACCGATACAACGCCCACCCGGAACAATATATAAAGCTAAATGAACCGTTCACTGGGTACTTATACGTATGAAAATCGCTATTGATTTCCCTGTTTTTACAAGGAAGTAAAATGTGAAAAAAATATTTCTACATCCCATGGCCTTTCCCAACCATTTAAACATTTCTCTTACAGGTCTAACACTTCTGAAAAACCAATACAACGCCCACGCGGAACAATATATAAAGCTAAATGAACCGTTCACTGGGTACTAATCCATACAAAAATCCCTATTGATTTACCTGTTTTTACAAGGAAATAAAATGTGAAAAAAATATTTCTACATCCCATGGCCTTTCCCAACCATTTAAATTTTTCTCTTACAGGTCTAACACTTCTGAAAAACCAATACAACGCCCACACGGAACAATATATAAAGCTAAACGAACCGTTCACTGGGTACTTATCCGTACGAAAAGCCCTATTGATTTACCTGTTTTTACAAGGAAGTAAAATGTGAAAAAAATATTTCTACATCCCATGGCCTTTCCCAACCATTTAAATTTTTCTCTTACAGGTCTAACAGTTGCGAAAAACCAATACAACACCCACCCAGAAAAATATATACAGCTAAACGAACCGTTTACTGGGTACTAATCCATACGAAAATCCCTATTGATTTACCTGTTTTTACAAGGAAATAAAATGTGAAAAAAATATTTCTACATCCCATGGCCTTTCCCAGCCATTTAAATTTTTCTCTTACAGGTCTAACGCTTCCGAAAAACCAATACAACGCCCACCCGGAACAATATATAAAGCTAAACAAACTGTTCACTGGGTACTTATCCGTACGAAAATCCCTATTGATTTACCTGTTTTTACAAGGAAATAAAATGTGAAAAAAATATTTCTACATCCCATGGCCTTTCCCAACCATTTAAACATTTCTCTTACAGGTCTAACACTACCGAAAAACCGATACAACTCCCACCCGGAACAATATATAAAGCTAAACGAACCGTTCACTGGGTACTTATCCATACGAAAATCCCTATTGATTTACCTGTTTTTACAAGGAAATAAAATGTGAAAAAAAATATTTCTACATCCCATGGCCTTTCCCAACCATTTAAACTTTTCTCTTACAGGTCTAACACTTCCGAAAAACCAATACAACGCCCTCCCGGAACAATATATAAAGCTAAACGGACCGTTCACTGGGTACTTATCCATACAAAAAGCCCTATTGATTTACCTGTTTTTACAAGGAAGTAAAATGTGAAAAAAATATTTCTACATCCCATGGCCTTTCCCAACCATTTAAATTTTTCTCTTACAGGTCTAACAGTTGCGAAAAACCAATACAACACCCACCCAGAAAAATATATACAGCTAAACGAACCCTTTACTGGGTACTAATCCATACGAAAATCCCTATTGATTTACCTGTTTTTACAAGGAAGTAAAATGTGAAAAAAATATTTCTACATCCCATGGCCTTTCCCAGCCATTTAAATTTTTCTCTTACAGGTCTAACGCTTCCGAAAAACCAATACTACGCCCACCCGGAACAATATATAAAGCTAAACAAACCGTTCACTGGGTACTTATCCGTACGAAAATCCCTATTGATTTACCTGTTTTTACAAGGAAATAAAATGTGAAAAAAATATTTCTACATCCCATGGCCTTTCCCAACCATTTAAATTTTTCTCTTACATGTCTAACACTTCCGAAAAACCAATACAACGGCCACCCGGAACAATATATAAAGCTAAACGAACCGTTCACTGGGCACTTATCCGTACGAAAATCCCTATTGATTTTACTGTTTTTACAAGGAAATAAAATGTGAAAAAAATATTTCTACATCCCATGGCCTTTCCCAACCATTTAAATTTTTATCTTACAGGTCTAACACTACAGAAAAACCGATACAACGCCCACCCGGAACAATATATAAAGCTAAATGAACCGTTCACTGGGTACTTATACGTATGAAAATCCCTATTGATTTCCCTGTTTTTACAAGGAAGTAAAATGTGAAAAAAATATTTCTACATCCCATGGCCTTTCCCAACCATTTAAACATTTCTCTTACAGGTCTAACACTTCTGAAAAACCAATACAACGCCCACGCGGAACAATATATAAAGCTAAACGAACCGTTCACTGGGTACTAATCCATACAAAAATCCCTATTGATTTACCTGTTTTTACAAGGAAATAAAATGTGAAAAAAATATTTCTACATCCCATGGCCTTTCCCAACCATTTAAATTTTTCTCTTACAGGTCTAACACTTCTGAAAAACCAATACAACGCCCACGCGGAACAATATATAAAGCTAAACGAACCGTTCACTGGGTACTTATCCGTACGAAAATCCCTATTGATTTACCTGTTTTTACAAGGAAATAAAATGTGAAAAAAATATTTCTACATCCCATGGCCTTTCCCAACCATTTAAATTTTTCTCTTACAGGTCTAACACTTCCGAAAAACCAATACAACGCCCACCCGGAACAATATATAAAGCTAAACGAACCGTTCACTGGGCACTTATCCGTACGAAAATCCCTATAGATTTTACTGTTTTTACAAGGAAATAAAATGTGAAAAAAATATTTCTACATCCCATGGCCTTTCCCAACCATTTAAATTTTTATCTTACAGGTCTAACACTACAGAAAAACCGATACAACTCCCACCCGGAACAATATATAAAGCTAAATGAACCGTTCACTGGGTACTTATACGTATGAAAATCCCTATTGATTTCCCTGTTTTTACAAGGAAGTAAAATGTGAAAAAAATATTTCTACATCCCATGGCCTTTCCCAGCCATTTAAATTTTTCTCTTACAGGTCTAACACTTCTGAAAAACCAATACAACGCCCACCCGGAACAATATATAAAGCTAAACGAACCGTTCACTGGGTACTTATCCGTACGAAAAGCCCTATTGATTTACCTGTTTTTACAAGGAAGTAAAATGTGAAAAAATTATTTCTACATCCCATGGCCTTTCCCAACCATTTAAATTTTTCTCTTACAGGTCTAACAGTTGTGAAAAACCAATACAACACCCACCCAGAAAAATATATACAGCTAAACGAACCGTTTACTGGGTACTAATCCATACGAAAATCCCTATTGATTTACCTGTTTTTACAAGGATATAAAATGTGAAAAAAATATTTCTACATCCCATGGCCTTTCCCAGCCATTTAAATTTTTCTCTTACAGGTCTAACGCTTCCGAAAAACCAATACAACGCCCGCCCGGAACAATATATAAAGCTAAACAAACAGTTCACTGGGTACTTATCCGTACGAAAATCCCTATTGATTTACCTGTTTTTACAAGGAAATAAAATGTGAAAAAAATATTTCTACATCCCATGGCCTTTCCCAACCATTTAAATTTTTATCTTACAGGTCTAACACTTCCGAAAAACCGATACAACGCCCACCCGGAACAATATATAAAGCTAAATGAACCGTTCACTGGGTACTTATACGTATGAAAATCCCTATTGATTTCCCTGTTTTTACAAGGAAGTAAAATGTGAAAAAAATATTTCTACATCCCATGGCCTTTCCCAACCATTTAAACATTTCTCTTACAGGTCTAACACTTCTGAAAAACCAATACAACGCCCACGCGGAACAATATATAAAGCTAAACGAACCGTTCACTGGGTACTAATCCATACAAAAATCCCTATTGATTTACCTGTTTTTACAAGGAAATAAAATGTGAAAAAAATATTTCTACATCCCATGGCCTTTCCCAACCATTTAAATTTTTCTCTTACAGGTCTAACACTTCTGAAAAACCAATACAACGCCCACGCGGAACAATATATAAAGCTAAACGAACCGTTCACTGGGTACTTATCCGTACGAAAATCCCTATTGATTTACCTGTTTTTACAAGGAAATAAAATGTGAAAAAAATATTTCTACATCCCATGGCCTTTCCCAACCATTTAAATTTTTCTCTTACAGGTCTAACACTTCCGAAAAACCAATACAACGCCCACCCGGAACAATATATAAAGCTAAACGAACCGTTCACTGGGCACTTATCCGTACGAAAATCCCTATAGATTTTACTGTTTTTACAAGGAAATAAAATGTGAAAAAAATATTTCTACATCCCATGGCCTTTCCCAACCATTTAAATTTTTATCTTACAGGTCTAACACTACAGAAAAACCGATACAACTCCCACCCGGAACAATATATAAAGCTAAATGAACCGTTCACTGGGTACTTATACGTATGAAAATCCCTATTGATTTCCCTGTTTTTACAAGGAAGTAAAATGTGAAAAAAATATTTCTACATCCCATGGCCTTTCCCAACCATTTAAACATTTCTCTTACAGGTCTAACACTTCTGAAAAACCAATACAACGCCCACCCGGAACAATATATAAAGCTAAACGAACCGTTCACTGGGTACTTATCCGTACGAAAATCCCTATTGATTTACCTGTTTTTACAAGGAAATAAAATGTGAAAAAAATATTTCTACATCCCATGGCCTTTCCCAACCATTTAAATTTTTATCTTACAGGTCTAACACTTCCGAAAAACCGATACAACGCCCACCCGGAACAATATATAAAGCTAAATGAACCGTTCACTGGGTACTTATACGTATGAAAATCCCTATTGATTTCCCTGTTTTTACAAGGAAGTAAAATGTGAAAAAAATATTTCTACATCCCATGGCCTTTCCCAACCATTTAAACATTTCTCTTACAGGTCTAACACTTCTGAAAAACCAATACAACGCCCACGCGGAACAATATATAAAGCTAAACGAACCGTTCACTGTGTACTAATCCATACAAAAATCCCTATTGATTTACCTGTTTTTACAAGGAAATAAAATGTGAAAAAAATATTTCTACATCCCATGGCCTTTCCCAACCATTTAAATTTTTCTCTTACAGGTCTAACACTTCTGAAAAACCAATACAACGCCCACGCGGAACAATATATAAAGCTAAACGAACCGTTCACTGGGTACTTATCCGTACGAAAATCCCTATTGATTTACCTGTTTTTACAAGGAAATAAAATGTGAAAAAAATATTTCTACATCCCATGGCCTTTCCCAACCATTTAAATTTTTCTCTTACAGGTCTAACACTTCCGAAAAACCAATACAACGCCCACCCGGAACAATATATAAAGCTAAACGAACCGTTCACTGGGCACTTATCCGTACGAAAATCCCTATAGATTTTACTGTTTTTACAAGGAAATAAAATGTGAAAAAAATATTTCTACATCCCATGGCCTTTCCCAACCATTTAAATTTTTATCTTACAGGTCTAACACTACAGAAAAACCGATACAACTCCCACCCGGAACAATATATAAAGCTAAATGAACCGTTCACTGGGTACTTATACGTATGAAAATCCCTATTGATTTCCCTGTTTTTACAAGGAAGTAAAATGTGAAAAAAATATTTCTACATCCCATGGCCTTTCCCAACCATTTAAACATTTCTCTTACAGGTCTAACACTTCTGAAAAACCAATACAACGCCCACCCGGAACAATATATAAAGCTAAACGAACCGTTCACTGGGTACTTATCCGTACGAAAAGCCCTATTGATTTACCTGTTTTTACAAGGAAGTAAAATGTGAAAAAAATATTTCTACATCCCATGGCCTTTCCCAACCATTTAAATTTTTCTCTTACAGGTCTAACAGTTGTGAAAAACCAATACAACACCCACCCAGAAAAATATATACAGCTAAACGAACCGTTTACTGGGTACTAATCCATACGAAAATCCCTATTGATTTACCTGTTTTTACAAGGATATAAAATGTGAAAAAAATATTTCTACATCCCATGGCCTTTCCCAGCCATTTAAATTTTTCTCTTACAGGTCTAACGCTTCCGAAAAACCAATACAACGCCCGCCCGGAACAATATATAAAGCTAAACAAACAGTTCACTGGGTACTTATCCGTACGAAAATCCCTATTGATTTACCTGTTTTTACAAGGAAATAAAATGTGAAAAAAATATTTCTACATCCCATGGCCTTTCCCAACCATTTAAATTTTTCTCTTACATGTCTAACACTTCCGAAAAACCAATACAACGGCCACCCGGAACAATATATAAAGCTAAACGAACCGTTCACTGGGTACTTATCCGTACGAAAAGCCCTATTGATTTACCTGTTTTTACAAGGAAGTAAAATGTGAAAAAAATATTTCTACATCCCATGGCCTTTCCCAACCATTTAAATTTTTCTCTTACAGGTCTAACAGTTGCGAAAAACCAATACAACACCCACCCAGAAAAATATATACAGCTAAACGAACCGTTTACTGGGTACTAATCCATACGAAAATCCCTATTGATTTACCTGTTTTTACAAGGAAATAAAATGTGAAAAAAATATTTCTACATCCCATGGCCTTTCCCAGCCATTTAAATTTTTCTCTTACAGGTCTAACGCTTCCGAAAAACCAATACAACGCCCACCCGGAACAATATATAAAGCTAAACAAACTGTTCACTGGGTACTTATCCGTACGAAAATCCCTATTGATTTACCTGTTTTTACAAGGAAATAAAATGTGAAAAAAATATTTCTACATCCCATGGCCTTTCCCAACCATTTAAACATTTCTCTTACAGGTCTAACACTACCGAAAAACCGATACAACTCCCACCCGGAACAATATATAAAGCTAAACGAACCGTTCACTGGGTACTTATCCATACGAAAATCCCTATTGATTTACCTGTTTTTACAAGGAAATAAAATGTGAAAAAAAATATTTCTACATCCCATGGCCTTTCCCAACCATTTAAACTTTTCTCTTACAGGTCTAACACTTCCGAAAAACCAATACAACGCCCTCCCGGAACAATATATAAAGCTAAACGGACCGTTCACTGGGTACTTATCCATACAAAAAGCCCTATTGATTTACCTGTTTTTACAAGGAAGTAAAATGTGAAAAAAATATTTCTACATCCCATGGCCTTTCCCAACCATTTAAATTTTTCTCTTACAGGTCTAACAGTTGCGAAAAACCAATACAACACCCACCCAGAAAAATATATACAGCTAAACGAACCGTTTACTGGGTACTAATCCATACGAAAATCCCTATTGATTTACCTGTTTTTACAAGGAAATAAAATGTGAAAAAAATATTTCTACATTCCATGGCCTTTCCCAGCCATTTAAATTTTTCTCTTACAGGTCTAACGCTTCCGAAAAACCAATACAACGCCCGCCCGGAACAATATATAAAGCTGAACAAGCAGTTCACTGGGTACTTATCCGTACGAAAATCCCTATTGATTTACCTGTTTTTACAAGGAAATAAAATGTGAAAAAAATATTTCTACATCCCATGGCCTTTCCCAACCATTTAAATTTTTCTCTTACATGTCTAACACTTCTGAAAAACCAATACAACGGCCACCCGGAACAATATATAAAGCTAAACGAACCGTTCACTGGGTACTTATCCGTACGAAAAGCCCTATTGATTTACCTGTTTTTACAAGGAAGTAAAATGTGAAAAAAATATTTCTACATCCCATGGCCTTTCCCAACCATTTAAATTTTTATCTTACAGGTCTAACACTACAGAAAAACCGATACAACTCCCACCCGGAACAATATATAAAGCTAAATGAACCGTTCACTGGGTACTTATACGTATGAAAATCCCTATTGATTTCCCTGTTTTTACAAGGAAGTAAAATGTGAAAAAAATATTTCTACATCCCATGGCCTTTCCCAACCATTTAAACATTTCTCTTACAGGTCTAACACTTCTGAAAAACCAATACAACGCCCACCCGGAACAATATATAAAGCTAAACGAACCGTTCACTGGGTACTTATCCGTACGAAAAGCCCTATTGATTTACCTGTTTTTACAAGGAAGTAAAATGTGAAAAAAATATTTCTACATCCCATGGCCTTTCCCAACCATTTAAATTTTTCTCTTACAGGTCTAACAGTTGTGAAAAACCAATACAACACCCACCCAGAAAAATATATACAGCTAAACGAACCGTTTACTGGGTACTAATCCATACGAAAATCCCTATTGATTTACCTGTTTTTACAAGGATATAAAATGTGAAAAAAATATTTCTACATCCCATGGCCTTTCCCAGCCATTTAAATTTTTCTCTTACAGGTCTAACGCTTCCGAAAAACCAATACAACGCCCGCCCGGAACAATATATAAAGCTAAACAAACAGTTCACTGGGTACTTATCCGTACGAAAATCCCTATTGATTTACCTGTTTTTACAAGGAAATAAAATGTGAAAAAAATATTTCTACATCCCATGGCCTTTCCCAACCATTTAAATTTTTCTCTTACATGTCTAACACTTCCGAAAAACCAATACAACGGCCACCCGGAACAATATATAAAGCTAAACGAACCGTTCACTGGGTACTTATCCGTACGAAAAGCCCTATTGATTTACCTGTTTTTACAAGGAAGTAAAATGTGAAAAAAATATTTCTACATCCCATGGCCTTTCCCAACCATTTAAATTTTTCTCTTACAGGTCTAACAGTTGCGAAAAACCAATACAACACCCACCCAGAAAAATATATACAGCTAAACGAACCGTTTACTGGGTACTAATCCATACGAAAATCCCTATTGATTTACCTGTTTTTACAAGGAAATAAAATGTGAAAAAAATATTTCTACATCCCATGGCCTTTCCCAGCCATTTAAATTTTTCTCTTACAGGTCTAACGCTTCCGAAAAACCAATACAACGCCCACCCGGAACAATATATAAAGCTAAACAAACTGTTCACTGGGTACTTATCCGTACGAAAATCCCTATTGATTTACCTGTTTTTACAAGGAAATAAAATGTGAAAAAAATATTTCTACATCCCATGGCCTTTCCCAACCATTTAAACATTTCTCTTACAGGTCTAACACTACCGAAAAACCGATACAACTCCCACCCGGAACAATATATAAAGCTAAACGAACCGTTCACTGGGTACTTATCCATACGAAAATCCCTATTGATTTACCTGTTTTTACAAGGAAATAAAATGTGAAAAAAAATATTTCTACATCCCATGGCCTTTCCCAACCATTTAAACTTTTCTCTTACAGGTCTAACACTTCCGAAAAACCAATACAACGCCCTCCCGGAACAATATATAAAGCTAAACGGACCGTTCACTGGGTACTTATCCATACAAAAAGCCCTATTGATTTACCTGTTTTTACAAGGAAGTAAAATGTGAAAAAAATATTTCTACATCCCATGGCCTTTCCCAACCATTTAAATTTTTCTCTTACAGGTCTAACAGTTGCGAAAAACCAATACAACACCCACCCAGAAAAATATATACAGCTAAACGAACCGTTTACTGGGTACTAATCCATACGAAAATCCCTATTGATTTACCTGTTTTTACAAGGAAATAAAATGTGAAAAAAATATTTCTACATTCCATGGCCTTTCCCAGCCATTTAAATTTTTCTCTTACAGGTCTAACGCTTCCGAAAAACCAATACAACGCCCGCCCGGAACAATATATAAAGCTGAACAAGCAGTTCACTGGGTACTTATCCGTACGAAAATCCCTATTGATTTACCTGTTTTTACAAGGAAATAAAATGTGAAAAAAATATTTCTACATCCCATGGCCTTTCCCAACCATTTAAATTTTTCTCTTACATGTCTAACACTTCTGAAAAACCAATACAACGGCCACCCGGAACAATATATAAAGCTAAACGAACCGTTCACTGGGTACTTATCCGTACGAAAAGCCCTATTGATTTACCAGTTTTTACAAGGAAGTAAAATGTGAAAAAAATATTTCTACATCCCATGGCCTTTCCCAACCATTTAAATTTTTCTCTTACAGGTCTAACAGTTGCGAAAAACCAATACAACACCCACCCAGAAAAATATATACAGCTAAACGAACCGTTTACTGGGTACTAATCCATACGAAAATCCCTATTGATTTACCTGTTTTTACAAGGAAATAAAATGTGAAAAAAATATTTCTACATCCCATGGCCTTTCCCAACCATTTAAACATTTCTCTTACAGGTCTAACACTACCGAAAAACCGATACAACTCCCACCCGGAACAATATATAAAGCTAAACGAACCGTTCACTGGGTACTTATCCATACGAAAATCCCTATTGATTTACCTGTTTTTACAAGGAAATAAAATGTGAAAAAAAATATTTCTACATCCCATGGCCTTTCCCAACCATTTAAACTTTTCTCTTACAGGTCTAACACTTCCGAAAAACCAATACAACGCCCTCCCGGAACAATATATAAAGCTAAACGGACCGTTCACTGGGTACTTATCCATACAAAAAGCCCTATTGATTTACCTGTTTTTACAAGGAAGTAAAATGTGAAAAAAATATTTCTACATCCCATGGTCTTTCCCAGCCATTTAAATTTTTCTCTTCCAGGTCTAACGCTTCCGAAAAACCAATACAACGCCCACCCGGAACAATATATAAAGCTAAACGAACCGTTCACTGGGTACTTATCCGTACGAAAATCCCTATTGATTTACCTGTTTTTACAAGGAAATGAAATGTGAAAAAAATATTTCTACATCCCATGGCCTTTCCCAACCATTTAAAATTTTCTCTTACATGTCTAACACTTCCGAAAAACCAATACAACGCCCACCCGGAACAAAATATAAAGCTAAACGAACCGTTCACTTGGTACTTATACGTACGAAAAGCCCTATTCATTTACCTGTTTTTACAAGGAAGTAAAATGTGAAAAAAATATTTCTACATCCCATGGCCTTTCCCAGCCATTTAAATTTTATTCTTACAGGTCTAACACTTCCGAAAAACCAATACAACGCCCACCCGGAACAATATATAAAGCTAAACGAACCGTTCACTGGGCACTTATCCGTACAAAAATCCCTATTGATTTTCCTGTTTTTAAAAGGAAATAAAATGTGAAAAAAATATTTCTACATCCCATGGCCTTTCCCAACCATTTAAATTTTTATCTTACAGGTCTAACACTACCGAAAAACCGATACAACTCCCACCCGGAACAATATATAAAGCTAAACGAACCGTTCACTGGGTACTTATCCGTACGAAAATCCCTATTGATTTACCTGATTTTACAAGGAAATAAAATGTGAAAAAAATATTTCTACATCCCATGGCCTTTCCCAACCATTTAAACTTTTCTCTTACAGGTCTAACACTTCCGAAAAACCAATACAACGCCCTCCCAGAACAATATATAAAGCTAAAGGGACCGTTCACTGGGTACTTATCCGTACAAAAAGCCCTATTGATTTACCTGTTTTTACAAGGAAGTAAAATGTGAAAAAAATATTTCTACATCCCATGGCCTTTCCCAACCATTTAAACATTTTTCTTACAGGTCTAACACTTCTGAAAAATCAATACAACACCCACGCGGAACAATATATAAAGCTAAATGAACCGTTCACTGGGTACTTATACGTATGAAAATCCCTATTGATTTACCTGTTTTTACAAGGAAGTAAAATGTGAAAAAATATTTCTACATCCCATGGCCTTTCCCAACCATTTAAATTTTTCTCTTACAGGTCTAACAGTTGCGAAAAACCAATACAACACCCACCCAGAAAAATATATACAGCTAAACGAACCGTTTACTGGGTACTAATCCATACGAAAATCCCTATTGATTTACCTGTTTTTACAAGGAAATAAAATGTGAAAAAAATATTTCTACATCCCATGGCCTTTCCCAACCATTTAAACATTTCTCTTACAGGTCTAACACTACCGAAAAACCGATACAACTCCCACCCGGAACAATATATAAAGCTAAACGAACCGTTCACTGGGTACTTATCCATACGAAAATCCCTATTGATTTACCTGTTTTTACAAGGAAATAAAATGTGAAAAAAAATATTTCTACATCCCATGGCCTTTCCCAACCATTTAAACTTTTCTCTTACATGTCTAACACTTCCGAAAAACCAATACAACGCCCTCCCGGAACAATATATAAAGCTAAACGGACCGTTCACTGGGTACTTATCCATACAAAAAGCCCTATTGATTTACCTGTTTTTACAAGGAAGTAAAATGTGAAAAAAATATTTCTACATCCCATGGCCTTTCCCAGCCATTTAAATTTTTCTCTTCCAGGTCTAACGCTTCCGAAAAACCAATACAACGCCCACCCGGAACAATATATAAAGCTAAACGAACCGTTCACTGGGTACTTATCCGTACGAAAATCCCTATTGATTTACCTGTTTTTACAAGGAAATGAAATGTGAAAAAAATATTTCTACATCCCATGGCCTTTCCCAACCATTTAAAATTTTATCTTACATGTCTAACACTTCCGAAAAACCAATACAACGCCCACCCGGAACAAAATATAAAGCTAAACGAACCGTTCACTTGGTACTTATACGTACGAAAAGCCCTATTCATTTACCTGTTTTTACAAGGAAGTAAAATGTGAAAAAAATATTTCTACATCCCATGGCCTTTCCCAGCCATTTAAATTTTATTCTTACAGGTCTAACACTTCCGAAAAACCAATACAACGCCCACCCGGAACAATATATAAAGCTAAACGAACCGTTCACTGGGCACTTATCCGTACAAAAATCCCTATTGATTTTCCTGTTTTTAAAAGGAAATAAAATGTGAAAAAAATATTTCTACATCCCATGGCCTTTCCCAACCATTTAAATTTTTATCTTACAGGTCTAACACTACCGAAAAACCGATATAACTCCCACCCGGAACAATATATAAAGCTAAACGAACCGTTCACTGGGTACTTATCCGTACGAAAATCCCTATTGATTTACCTGATTTTACAAGGAAATAAAATGTGAAAAAAATATTTCTACATCCCATGGCCTTTCCCAACCATTTAAACTTTTCTCTTACAGGTCTAACACTTCCGAAAAACCAATACAACGCCCTCCCAGAACAATATATAAAGCTAAAGGGACCGTTCACTGGGTACTTATCCGTACAAAAAGCCCTATTGATTTACCTGTTTTTACAAGGAAGTAAAATGTGAAAAAAATATTTCTACATCCCATGGCCTTTCCCAACCATTTAAACATTTTTCTTACAGGTCTAACACTTCTGAAAAATCAATACAACACCCACGCGGAACAATATATAAAGCTAAATGAACCGTTCACTGGGTACTTATACGTATGAAAATCCCTATTGATTTACCTGTTTTTACAAGGAAGTAAAATGTGAAAAAATATTTCTACATCCCATGGCTTTTCCCAACCATTTAAACATTTTTCTTACAGGTCTAACACTTCCGAAAAACCAATACAACACCCACGCGGAACAATATATAAAGCTAAACGAACCGTTCACTGGGTACTTATCCATACGAAAATCCCTGTTGATTTACCTGTATTTACAAGGAAATAAAATGTGAAAAAAATATTTCTACATCCCATGGCCTTTCCCAACCATTTAAATATTTATCTTGCAGGTCTAACACTACCGAAAAACCAATACAACTCCCACCCGGAACAATATATAAAGCTAAACGAACCGTTCACTGGGCACTTATCCGTACAAAAATCCCTATTGATTTACCTGTTTTTACAAGGAATTAAAATGTGAAAAAAATATTTCTACATCCCATGGCCTTTCCCAACCATTTAAACATTTTTCTTACAGGTCTAACACTTCCGAAAAACCAATACAACACCCTCGCGGAACAATATATAAAGCTAAATGAACCGTTCACTGGGTACTTATACGTATGAAAATCCCTATTGATTTACCTGTTTTTACAAGAAGTAAAATGTGAAAAAATATTTCTACATCCCATGGCCTTTCCCAACCATTTAAACATTTTTCTTACAGGTCTAACACTTCCGAAAAACCAATACAACACCCACGCGGAACAATATATAAAGCTAAACGAACCGTTCACTGGGTTGGGTACTTATCCATACGAAAATCCCTATTGATTTACCTGTATTTACAAGGAAATAAAATGTGAAAAAAATATTTCTACATCCCATGGCCTTTCCCAACCATTTAAATATTTATCTTGCAGGTCTAACACTACCGAAAAACCAATACAACTCCCACCCGGAACAATATATAAAGCTAAACGAACCGTTCACTGGGCACTTATCCGTACAAAAATCCCTATTGATTTACCTGTTTTTACAAGGAATTAAAATGTGAAAAAAATATTTCTACATCCCATGGCCTTTCCCAACCATTTAAACTTTTTTCTTACAGGTCTAACACTTCCGAAAAACCAATACAACACCCTCGCGGAACAATATATAAAGCTAAATGAACCGTTCACTGGGTACTTATACGTATGAAAATCCCTATTGATTTACCTGTTTTTACAAGGAAGTAAAATGTGAAAAAATATTTCTACATCCCATGGCCTTTCCCAACCATTTAAACATTTTTCTTACAGGTCTAACACTTCCGAAAAACCAATACAACACCCACGCGGAACAATATATAAAGCTAAACGAACCGTTCACTGGGTTGGGTACTTATCCATACGAAAATCCCTATTGATTTACCTGTATTTACAAGGAAATAAAATGTGAAAAAAATATTTCTACATCCCATGGCCTTTCCCAACCATTTAAATATTTATCTTACAGGTCTAACACTACCGAAAAACCAATACAACTCCCACCCGGAACAATATATAAAGCTAAACGAACCGTTCACTGGGTACTTATCCGTACGAAAATCCCTATTGATTTACCTGTTTTTACAAGGAAATAAAATGTGAAAAAAATATTTCTACATCCCATGGCCATTCCCAACCATTTAAATTTTTCTCTTACATGTCTAACACTTCCGAAAAACCAATACAACGCCCACCCGGAACAATATATAAAGCTAAACGAACCGTTCACTGGGTACTTATCCATACGAAAATCCCTGTTGATTTACCTGTATTTACAAGGAAATAAAATGTGAAAAAAATATTTCTACATCCCATGGCCTTTCCCAACCATTTAAATATTTATCTTGCAGGTCTAACACTACCGAAAAACCAATACAACTCCCACCCGGAACAATATATAAAGCTAAACGAACCGTTCACTGGGCACTTATCCGTACAAAAATCCCTATTGATTTACCTGTTTTTACAAGGAATTAAAATGTGAAAAAAATATTTCTACATCCCATGGCCTTTCCCAACCATTTAAACATTTTTCTTACAGGTCTAACACTTCCGAAAAACCAATACAACACCCTCGCGGAACAATATATAAAGCTAAATGAACCGTTCACTGGGTACTTATACGTATGAAAATCCCTATTGATTTACCTGTTTTTACAAGAAGTAAAATGTGAAAAAATATTTCTACATCCCATGGCCTTTCCCAACCATTTAAACATTTTTCTTACAGGTCTAACACTTCCGAAAAACCAATACAACACCCACGCGGAACAATATATAAAGCTAAACGAACCGTTCACTGGGTTGGGTACTTATCCATACGAAAATCCCTATTGATTTACCTGTATTTACAAGGAAATAAAATGTGAAAAAAATATTTCTACATCCCATGGCCTTTCCCAACCATTTAAATATTTATCTTGCAGGTCTAACACTACCGAAAAACCAATACAACTCCCACCCGGAACAATATATAAAGCTAAACGAACCGTTCACTGGGCACTTATCCGTACAAAAATCCCTATTGATTTACCTGTTTTTACAAGGAATTAAAATGTGAAAAAAATATTTCTACATCCCATGGCCTTTCCCAACCATTTAAACTTTTTTCTTACAGGTCTAACACTTCCGAAAAACCAATACAACACCCTCGCGGAACAATATATAAAGCTAAATGAACCGTTCACTGGGTACTTATACGTATGAAAATCCCTATTGATTTACCTGTTTTTACAAGGAAGTAAAATGTGAAAAAATATTTCTACATCCCATGGCCTTTCCCAACCATTTAAACATTTTTCTTACAGGTCTAACACTTCCGAAAAACCAATACAACACCCACGCGGAACAATATATAAAGCTAAACGAACCGTTCACTGGGTTGGGTACTTATCCATACGAAAATCCCTATTGATTTACCTGTATTTACAAGGAAATAAAATGTGAAAAAAATATTTCTACATCCCATGGCCTTTCCCAACCATTTAAATATTTATCTTACAGGTCTAACACTACCGAAAAACCAATACAACTCCCACCCGGAACAATATATAAAGCTAAACGAACCGTTCACTGGGTACTTATCCGTACGAAAATCCCTATTGATTTACCTGTTTTTACAAGGAAATAAAATGTGAAAAAAATATTTCTACATCCCATGGCCATTCCCAACCATTTAAATTTTTCTCTTACATGTCTAACACTTCCGAAAAACCAATACAACGCCCACCCGGAACAATATATAAAGCTAAACGAACCGTTCACTGGGTACTTATACGTACGAAAATCCCTATTGATTTACCTGTTTTTACAAGGAAATAAAATGTGAAAAAAATATTTCTACATCCCATGGCCTTTCCCAACCATTTAAACTTTTCTCTTACAGGTCTAACACTTCCGAAAAACCAATACTACTCCCACCCGGAACAATATATAAAGCTAAACGAACCGTTTACTGGGTACTAATCCATACGAAAATCCCTATTGATTTACCTGTTTTTACAAGGAAATAAAATGTGAAAAAAATATTTCTACATCCCATGGCCTTTCCCAACCATTTAAATTTTTCTCTTACAGGTCTAACACTTCCGAAAAACAAATACAACGGCCACCCGGAACAATATATAAAGCTAAACGAACCGTTCACTGGTCACTTATCCGTACGAAAAGCCCCATTGATTTACCTGTTTTTACAAGGAAGTAAAATGTGAAAAAAATATTTCTACATCCCATGGCCTTTCCCAGCCATTTAAATTTTTCTCTTACAGGTCTAACACTTCCGAAAAACCAATACAACGCCCACCCGGAACAATATATAAAGCTAAACGAACCGTTCACTGCGTACTTATCCGTACGAAAATCCCTATTGATTTACCTGTATTTACAAGGAAATAAAATGTGAAAAAAATATTTCTACATCCCATGGCCTTTCCCAACCATTTAAACTTTTCTCTTACAGGTCTAACACTTCAGAAAAACCAATACAACGGCCACCCGGAACAATGTATAAAGCTAAACGATCCGTTCACTGGGTACTTATCCGTACGAAAATCCCTATTGATTTACCTGTTTCTACAAGGAAGTAAAATGTGAAAAAAATATTTCTACATCCCATGTCCTTTCCCAACCATTTAAATTTTTCTCTTACAGATCTAACACTTCCGAAAAACCAATACAACGCCGACCCGGAACAATATATAAAGCTAAACGAACCGTTCACTGGGTACTTATCCGTACAAAAATCCCTATTGATTTACCTGTTTTTACAAGGAAATGAAATGTGAAAAAAATATTTCTACATCCCATGGCCTTTCCCAACCATTTAAATTTTTCTCTTACAGGTCCAACACTTCTGAAAAACCAATACAACGCCCACCCGGAACAATATATTAAGCTAAATGAACCGTTCACTGGGTACTTATCCGTATGAAAATCCCTATTGATTTACCTGTTTTTACAAGGAAATAAAATGTGAAAAAAATATTTCTACATCCCATGGCCTTTCGCAACCATTTAAACTTTTCTCTTACAGGTCTAACACTTCCGAAAAACCAATACAACGGCCACCCGGAACAATATATAAAGCTAAACGAACCGTTCACTGCGTACTTATCCGTACGAAAATCCCTATTGATTTACCTGTATTTACAAGGAAATAAAATGTGAAAAAATATTTCTTCATCCCATGGCCTTTCCCAACCATTTAAATTTTTCTCTTACAGGTCTAACACTTCCGAAAAACAAATACAACGGCCACCCGGAACAATATATAAAGCTAAACGAACCGTTCACTGGGCACTTATCCGTACGAAAATCCCTATTCATTTACCTGTTTTTACAAGGAAATAAAATGTGAAAAAAATATTTCTACATCCCATGGCCTTTCCCAACCATTTAAATATTTATCTTAGAGGTCTAACACTACGGAAAAACCAATACAACTCCCACCCGGAACAATATATAAAGCTAAACGAACCGTTTACTGGGTACTAATCCATACGAAAATCCCTATTGATTTACCTGTTTTTACAAGGAAATAAAATGTGAAAAAAATATTTCTACATCCCATGGCCTTTCCCAACCATTTAAATTTTTCTCTTACAGGTCTAACACTTCCGAAAAACAAATTCAACGGCCACCCGGAACAATATATAAAGCTAAACGAACCGTTCACTGGGCACTTATCCGTACGAAAAGCCCCATTGATTTACCTGTTTTTACAAGGAAGTAAAATGTGAAAAAAATATTTCTACATCCCATGGCCTTTCCCAGCCATTTAAATTTTTCTCTTACAGGTCTAACACTTCCGAAAAACCAATACAACGCCCACCCGGAACAATATATAAAGCTAAACGAACCGTTCACTGCGTACTTATCCGTACGAAAATCCCTATTGATTTACCTGTATTTACAAGGAAATAAAATGTGAAAAAAATATTTCTACATCCCATGGCCTTTCCCAACCTTTTAAACTTTTCTCTTACAGGTCTAACACTTCAGAAAAACCAATACAACGGCCACCCGGAACAATGCATAAAGCTAAACGATCCGTTCACTGGGTACTTATCCGTATGAAAATCCCTATTCATTTACCTGTTTTTACAAGGAAGTAAAATGTGAAAAAAATATTTCTACATCCCATGGCCTTTCCCAACGATTTAAATCTTTATCTTAGAGGTCTAACACTACAGAAAAACCAATACAACTCCCACCCGGAACAATATATAAAGCTAAATGAACCGTTCACTGGGTACTTATACGTACGAAAAGCCCCATTGATTTACCTGTTTTTACAAGGTAGTAAAATGTGAAAAAAATATTTCTACATCCCATGGCCTTTCCCAGCCATTTAAATTTTTCTCTTACAGGTCTAACACTTCAGAAAAACCAATACAACGGCCACCCGGAACAATGTATAAAGCTAAACGATCCGTTCACTGGGTACTTATCCGTACGAAAATCCCTATTGATTTACCTGTTTCTACAAGGAAGTAAAATGTGAAAAAAATATTTCTACATCCCATGGCCTTTCCCAACCATTTAAATTTTTCTTTTACAGATCTAACACTTCCGAAAAACCAATACAACGCCGACCCGGAACAATATATAAAGCTAAACGAACCGTTCACTGGGTACTTATCCGTACGAAAATCCCTATTGATTTACCTGTATTTACAAGGAAATAAAATGTGAAAAAAATATTTCTACATCCCATGGCCTTTCCCAACCATTTAAATTTTTCTCTTACAGGTCTAACACTTCCGAAAAACAAATACAACGGCCACCCGGAACAATATATAAAGCTAAACGAACCGTTCACTGGGCACTTATCCGTACGAAAATCCCTATTCATTTACCTGTTTTTACAAGGAAGTAAAATGTGAAAAAAATATTTCTACATCCCATGGCCTTTCCCAACCATTTAAATATTTATCTTAGAGGTCTAACACTACGGAAAAACCAATACAACTCCCACCCGGAACAATATATAAAGCTAAACGAACCGTTTACTGGGTACTAATCCATACGAAAATCCCTATTGATTTACCTGTTTTTACAAGGAAATAAAATGTGAAAAAAATATTTCTACATCCCATGGCCTTTCCCAACCATTTAAATTTTTCTCTTACAGGTCTAACACTTCCGAAAAACAAATACAACGGCCACCCGGAACAATATATAAAGCTAAACGAACCGTTCACTGGGCACTTATCCGTACGAAAAGCCCCATTGATTTACCTGTTTTTACAAGGAAGTAAAATGTGAAAAAAATATTTCTACATCCCATGGCCTTTCGCAGCCATTTAAATTTTTCTCTTACAGGTCTAACACTTCCGAAAAACCAATACAACGCCCACCCGGAACAATATATAAAGCTAAACGAACCGTTCACTGGGCACTTATCCGTATGAAAATCCCTATTGATTTACCTGTTTTTACAAGGAAATAAAATGTGAAAAAAATATTTCTATATCCCATGGCCTTTCGCAACCATTTAAACTTTTCTCTTATAGGTCTAACACTTCCGAAAAACCAATACAACGGCCACCCGGAACAATATATAAAGCTAAACGAACCGTTCACTGCGTACTTATCCGTACGAAAATCCCTATTGATTTACCTGTATTTACAAGGAAATAAAATGTGAAAAAAATATTTCTACATCCCATGGCCTTTCCCAACCATTTAAATTTTTCTCTTACAGGTCTAACACTTCCGAAAAACAAATACAACGGCCACCCGGAACAATATATAAAGCTAAACGAACCGTTCACTGGGCACTTATCCGTACGAAAATCCCTATTCATTTACCTGTTTTTACAAGGAAGTAAAATGTGAAAAAAATATTTCTACATCCCATGGCCTTTCCCAACCATTTAAATATTTATCTTAGAGGTCTAACACTACGGAAAAACCAATACAACTCCCACCCGGAACAATATATAAAGCTAAACGAACCGTTTACTGGGTACTAATCCATACGAAAATCCCTATTGATTTACCTGTTTTTACAAGGAAATAAAATGTGAAAAAAATATTTCTACATCCCATGGCCTTTCCCAACCATTTAAATTTTTCTCTTACAGGTCTAACACTTCCGAAAAACAAATACAACGGCCACCCGGAACAATATATAAAGCTAAACGAACCGTTCACTGGGCACTTATCCGTACGAAAAGCCCCATTGATTTACCTGTTTTTACAAGGAAGTAAAATGTGAAAAAAATATTTCTACATCCCATGGCCTTTCCCAGCCATTTAAATTTTTCTCTTACAGGTCTAACACTTCCGAAAAACCAATACAACGCCCACCCGGAACAATATATAAAGCTAAACGAACCGTTCACTGGGCACTTATCCGTACGAAAATCCCTATTGATTTTCCTGTTTTTACAAGGAAATAAAATGTGAAAAAAATATTTCTACATCCCATGGCCTTTCCCAACCATTTAAATTTTTCTCTTACAGGTCTAACACTTCCGAAAAACAAATACAACGGCCACCCGGAACAATATATAAAGCTAAACGAACCGTTCACTGGGCACTTATCAGTACGAAAATCCCTATTCATTTACCTGTTTTTACAAGGAAGTAAAATGTGAAAAAAATATTTCTACATCCCATGGCCTTTCCCAGCCATTTAAATTTTTCTCTTACAGGTCTAACACTTCCGAAAAACCAATACAACGCCCACCCGGAACAATATATAAAGCTAAACGAACCGTTCACTGGGTACTTATCCGTACGAAAATCCCTATTGATTTACCTGTATTTACAAGGAAATAAAATGTGAAAAAAATATTTCTACATCCCATGGCCTTTCCCAACCATTTAAATTTTTCTCTTACAGGTCCAACACTTCTGAAAAACCAATACAACGCCCACCCGGAACAATATATTAAGCTAAATGAACCGTTCACTGGGTACTTATCCGTATGAAAATCCCTATTGATTTACCTGTTTTTACAAGGAAATAAAATGTGAAAAAAATATTTCTACATCCCATGGCCTTTCGCAACCATTTAAACTTTTCTCTTACAGGTCTAACACTTCCGAAAAACCAATACAACGGCCACCCGGAACAATATATAAAGCTAAACGAACCGTTCACTGCGTACTTATCCGTATGAAAATCCCTATTGATTTACCTGTATTTACAAGGAAATAAAATGTGAAAAAATATTTCTTCATCCCATGGCCTTTCCCAACCATTTAAATTTTTCTCTTACAGGTCTAACACTTCCGAAAAACAAATACAACGGCCACCCGGAACAATATATAAAGCTAAACGAACCGTTCACTGGGCACTTATCCGTACGAAAATCCCTATTCATTTACCTGTTTTTACAAGGAAATAAAATGTGAAAAAAATATTTCTACATCCCATGGCCTTTCCCAACCATTTAAATATTTATCTTAGAGGTCTAACACTACGGAAAAACCAATACAACTCCCACCCGGAACAATATATAAAGCTAAACGAACCGTTTACTGGGTACTAATCCATACGAAAATCCCTATTGATTTACCTGTTTTTACAAGGAAATAAAATGTGAAAAAAATATTTCTACATCCCATGGCCTTTCCCAACCATTTAAATTTTTCTCTTACAGGTCTAACACTTCCGAAAAACAAATTCAACGGCCACCCGGAACAATATATAAAGCTAAACGAACCGTTCACTGGGCACTTATCTGTACGAAAAGCCCCATTGATTTACCTGTTTTTACAAGGAAGTAAAATGTGAAAAAAATATTTCTACATCCCATGGCCTTTCCCAGCCATTTAAATTTTTCTCTTACAGGTCTAACACTTCCGAAAAACCAATACAACGCCCACCCGGAACAATATATAAAGCTAAACGAACCGTTCACTGCGTACTTATCCGTACGAAAATCCCTATTGATGTACCTGTATTTACAAGGAAATAAAATGTGAAAAAAATATTTCTACATCCCATGGCCTTTCCCAACCTTTTAAACTTTTCTCTTACAGGTCTAACACTTCAGAAAAACCAATACAACGGCCACCCGGAACAATGCATAAAGCTAAACGATCCGTTCACTGGGTACTTATCCGTACGAAAATCCCTATTCATTTACCTGTTTTTACAAGGAAGTAAAATGTGAAAAAAATATTTCTACATCCCATGGCCTTTCCCAACGATTTAAATATTTATCTTAGAGGTCTAACACTACAGAAAAACCAATACAACTCCCACCCGGAACAATATATAAAGCTAAATGAACCGTTCACTGGGTACTTATACGTACGAAAAGCCCCATTGATTTACCTGTTTTACAAGGAAGTAAAATGTGAAAAAAATATTTCTACATCCCATGGCCTTTCCCAGCCATTTAAATTTTTCTCTTACAGGTCTAACACTTCCGAAAAACCAATACAACGCCCACCCGGAACAATATATAAAGCTAAACGAACCGTTCACTGCGTACTTATCCGTACGAAAATCCCTATTGATTTACCTGTATTTACAAGGAAATAAAATGTGAAAAAAATATTTCTACATCCCATGGCCTTTCCCAACCATTTAAACTTTTCTCTTACAGGTCTAACACTTCAGAAAAACCAATACAACGGCCACCCGGAACAATGTATAAAGCTAAACGATCCGTTCACTGGGTACTTATCCGTACGAAAATCCCTATTGATTTACCTGTTTCTACAAGGAAGTAAAATGTGAAAAAAATATTTCTACATCCCATGGCCTTTCCCAACCATTTAAATTTTTCTTTTACAGATCTAACACTTCCGAAAAACCAATACAACGCCGACCCGGAACAATATATAAAGCTAAACGAACCGTTCACTGGGTACTTATCCGTACGAAAATCCCTATTGATTTACCTGTTTCTACAAGGAAGTAAAATGTGAAAAAAATATTTCTACATCCCATGTCCTTTCCCAACCATTTAAATTTTTCTCTTACAGATCTAACACTTCCGAAAAACCAATACAACGCCCACCCGGAACAATATATAAAGCTAAACGAACCGTTCACTGGGTACTTATCCGTACGAAAATCCCTATTGATTTACCTGTTTTTACAAGGAAATGAAATGTGAAAAAAATATTTCTACATCCCATGGCCTTTCCCAACCATTTAAATTTTTCTCTTACAGGTCCAACACTTCTGAAAAACCAATACAACGCCCACCCGGAACAATATATTAAGCTAAATGAACCGTTCACTGGGTACTTATCCGTATGAAAATCCCTATTGATTTACCTGTTTTTACAAGGAAATAAAATGTGAAAAAAATATTTCTACATCCCATGGCCTTTCGCAACCATTTAAACTTTTCTCTTACAGGTCTAACACTTCCGAAAAACCAATACAACGGCCACCCGGAACAATATATAAAGCTAAACGAACCGTTCACTGCGTACTTATCCGTACGAAAATCCCTATTGATTTACCTGTATTTACAAGGAAATAAAATGTGAAAAAAATATTTCTACATCCCATGGCCTTTCCCAACCATTTAAATTTTTCTCTTACAGGTCTAACACTTCCGAAAAACAAATACAACGGCCACCCGGAACAATATATAAAGCTAAACGAACCGTTCACTGGGCACTTATCCGTACGAAAATCCCTATTCATTTACCTGTTTTTACAAGGAAATAAAATGTGAAAAAAATATTTCTACATCCCATGGCCTTTCCCAACCATTTAAATATTTATCTTAGAGGTCTAACACTACGGAAAAACCAATACAACTCCCACCCGGAACAATATATAAAGCTAAACGAACCGTTTACTGGGTACTAATCCATACGAAAATCCCTATTGATTTTCCTGTTTTTACAAGGAAATAAAATGTGAAAAAAATATTTCTACATCCCATGGCGTTTCCCAACCATTTAAATTTTTCTCTTACAGGTCTAACACTTCCGAAAAACAAATTCAACGGCCACCCGGAACAATATATAAAGCTAAACGAACCGTTCACTGGGCACTTATCCGTACGAAAAGCCCCATTGATTTACCTGTTTTTACAAGGAAGTAAAATGTGAAAAAAATATTTCTACATCCCATGGCCTTTCCCAGCCATTTAAATTTTTCTCTTACAGGTCTAACACTTCCGAAAAACCAATACAACGCCCACCCGGAACAATATATAAAGCTAAACGAACCGTTCACTGCGTACTTATCCGTACGAAAATCCCTATTGATTTACCTGTATTTACAAGGAAATAAAATGTGAAAAAAATATTTCTACATCCCATGGCCTTTCCCAACCATTTAAACTTTTCTCTTACAGGTCTAACACTTCAGAAAAACCAATACAACGGCCACCCGGAACAATGCATAAAGCTAAACGATCCGTTCACTGGGTACTTATCCGTACGAAAATCCCTATTGATTTACCTGTTTCTACAAGGAAGTAAAATGTGAAAAAAATATTTCTACATCCCATGGCCTTTCCCAACCATTTAAATTTTTCTTTTACAGATCTAACACTTCCGAAAAACCAATACAACGCCGACCCGGAACAATATATAAAGCTAAACGAACCGTTCACTGGGTACTTATCCGTACGAAAATCCCTATTGATTTACCTGTATTTACAAGGAAATAAAATGTGAAAAAAATATTTCTACATCCCATGGCCTTTCCCAACCATTTAAATTTTTCTCTTACAGGTCCAACACTTCTGAAAAACCAATACAACGCCCACCCGGAACAATATATTAAGCTAAATGAACCGTTCACTGGGTACTTATCCGTATGAAAATCCCTATTGATTTACCTGTATTTACAAGGAAATAAAATGTGAAAAAAATATTTCTACATCCCATGGCCTTTCCCAACCTTTTAAACTTTTCTCTTACAGGTCTAACACTTCAGAAAAACCAATACAACGGCCACCCGGAACAATGCATAAAGCTAAACGATCCGTTCACTGGGTACTTATCCGTACGAAAATCCCTATTCATTTACCTGTTTTTACAAGGAAGTAAAATGTGAAAAAAATATTTCTACATCCCATGGCCTTTCCCAACGATTTAAATATTTATCTTAGAGGTCTAACACTACAGAAAAACCAATACAACTCCCACCCGGAACAATATATAAAGCTAAATGAACCGTTCACTGGGTACTTATACGTACGAAAAGCCCCATTGATTTACCTGTTTTTACAAGGAAGTAAAATGTGAAAAAAATATTTCTACATCCCATGGCCTTTCCCAGCCATTTAAATTTTTCTCTTACAGGTCTAACACTTCCGAAAAACCAATACAACGCCCACCCGGAACAATATATAAAGCTAAACGAACCGTTCACTGCGTACTTATCCGTACGAAAATCCCTATTGATTTACCTGTATTTACAAGGAAATAAAATGTGAAAAAAATATTTCTACATCCCATGGCCTTTCCCAACCATTTAAACTTTTCTCTTACAGGTCTAACACTTCAGAAAAACCAATACAACGGCCACCCGGAACAATGTATAAAGCTAAACGATCCGTTCACTGGGTACTTATCCGTACGAAAATCCCTAATGATTTACCTGTTTCTACAAGGAAGTAAAATGTGAAAAAAATATTTCTACATCCCATGGCCTTTCCCAACCATTTAAATTTTTCTTTTACAGATCTAACACTTCCGAAAAACCAATACAACGCCGACCCGGAACAATATATAAAGCTAAACGAACCGTTCACTGGGTACTTATCCGTACGAAAATCCCTATTGATTTACCTGTTTCTACAAGGAAGTAAAATGTGAAAAAAATATTTCTACATCCCATGTCCTTTCCCAACCATTTAAATTTTTCTCTTACAGATCTAACACTTCCGAAAAACCAATACAACGCCCACCCGGAACAATATATAAAGCTAAACGAACCGTTCACTGGGTACTTATCCGTACGAAAATCCCTATTGATTTACCTGTTTTTACAAGGAAATGAAATGTGAAAAAAATATTTCTACATCCCATGGCCTTTCCCAACCATTTAAATTTTTCTCTTACAGGTCCAACACTTCTGAAAAACCAATACAACGCCCACCCGGAACAATATATTAAGCTAAATGAACCGTTCACTGGGTACTTATCCGTATGAAAATCCCTATTGATTTACCTGTTTTTACAAGGAAATAAAATGTGAAAAAAATATTTCTACATCCCATGGCCTTTCGCAACCATTTAAACTTTTCTCTTACAGGTCTAACACTTCCGAAAAACCAATACAACGGCCACCCGGAACAATATATAAAGCTAAACGAACCGTTCACTGCGTACTTATCCGTACGAAAATCCCTATTGATTTACCTGTATTTACAAGGAAATAAAATGTGAAAAAAATATTTCTACATCCCATGGCCTTTCCCAACCATTTAAATTTTTCACTTACAGGTCTAACACTTCCGAAAAACAAATACAACGGCCACCCGGAACAATATATAAAGCTAAACGAACCGTTCACTGGGCACTTATCCGTACGAAAATCCCTATTCATTTACCTGTTTTTACAAGGAAATAAAATGTGAAAAAAATATTTCTACATCCCATGGCCTTTCCCAACCATTTAAATATTTATCTTAGAGGTCTAACACTACGGAAAAACCAATACAACTCCCACCCGGAACAATATATAAAGCTAAACGAACCGTTTACTGGGTACTAATCCATACGAAAATCCCTATTGATTTACCTGTTTTTACAAGGAAATAAAATGTGAAAAAAATATTTCTACATCCCATGGCGTTTCCCAACCATTTAAATTTTTCTCTTACAGGTCTAACACTTCCGAAAAACAAATTCAACGGCCACCCGGAACAATATATAAAGCTAAACGAACCGTTCACTGGGCACTTATCCGTACGAAAAGCCCCATTGATTTACCTGTTTTTACAAGGAAGTAAAATGTGAAAAAAATATTTCTACATCCCATGGCCTTTCCCAGCCATTTAAATTTTTCTCTTACAGGTCTAACACTTCCGAAAAACCAATACAACGCCCACCCGGAACAATATATAAAGCTAAACGAACCGTTCACTGTGTACTTATCCGTACGAAAATCCCTATTGATTTACCTGTATTTACAAGGAAATAAAATGTGAAAAAAATATTTCTACATCCCATGGCCTTTCCCAACCATTTAAACTTTTCTCTTACAGGTCTAACACTTCAGAAAAACCAATACAACGGCCACCCGGAACAATGTATAAAGCTAAACGATCCGTTCACTGGGTACTTATCCGTACGAAAATCCCTATTGATTTACCTGTTTCTACAAGGAAGTAAAATGTGAAAAAAATATTTCTACATCCCATGGCCTTTCCCAACCATTTAAATTTTTCTTTTACAGATCTAACACTTCCGAAAAACCAATACAACGCCGACCCGGAACAATATATAAAGCTAAACGAACCGTTCACTGGGTACTTATCCGTACGAAAATCCCTATTGATTTACCTGTATTTACAAGGAAATAAAATGTGAAAAAAATATTTCTACATCCCATGGCCTTTCCCAACCATTTAAATTTTTCTCTTACAGGTCCAACACTTCTGAAAAACCAATACAACGCCCACCCGGAACAATATATTAAGCTAAATGAACCGTTCACTGGGTACTTATCCGTATGAAAATCCCTATTGATTTACCTGTTTTTACAAGGAAATAAAATGTGAAAAAAATATTTCTATATCCCATGGCCTTTCGCAACCATTTAAACTTTTCTCTTATAGGTCTAACACTTCCGAAAAACCAATACAACGGCCACCCGGAACAATATATAAAGCTAAACGAACCGTTCACTGCGTACTTATCCGTACGAAAATCCCTATTGATTTACCTGTATTTACAAGGAAATAAAATGTGAAAAAAATATTTCTACATCCCATGGCCTTTCCCAACCATTTAAATTTTTCTCTTACAGGTCTAACACTTCCGAAAAACAAATACAACGGCCACCCGGAACAATATATAAAGCTAAACGAACCGTTCACTGGGCACTTATCCGTACGAAAATCCCTATTCATTTACCTGTTTTTACAAGGAAGTAAAATGTGAAAAAAATATTTCTACATCCCATGGCCTTTCCCAACCATTTAAATATTTATCTTAGAGGTCTAACACTACGGAAAAACCAATACAACTCCCACCCGGAACAATATATAAAGCTAAACGAACCGTTTACTGGGTACTAATCCATACGAAAATCCCTATTGATTTACCTGTTTTTACAAGGAAATAAAATGTGAAAAAAATATTTCTACATCCCATGGCCTTTCCCAACCATTTAAATTTTTCTCTTACAGGTCTAACACTTCCGAAAAACAAATACAACGGCCACCCGGAACAATATATAAAGCTAAACGAACCGTTCACTGGGCACTTATCCGTACGAAAAGCCCCATTGATTTACCTGTTTTTACAAGGAAGTAAAATGTGAAAAAAATATTTCTACATCCCATGGCCTTTCCCAGCCATTTAAATTTTTCTCTTACAGGTCTAACACTTCCGAAAAACCAATACAACGCCCACCCGGAACAATATATAAAGCTAAACGAACCGTTCACTGGGCACTTATCCGTATGAAAATCCCTATTGATTTACCTGTTTTTACAAGGAAATAAAATGTGAAAAAAATATTTCTATATCCCATGGCCTTTCGCAACCATTTAAACATTTCTCTTACAGGTCTAACACTTCCGAAAAACCAATACAACGGCCACCCGGAACAATATATAAAGCTAAACGAACCGTTCACTGCGTACTTATCCGTACGAAAATCCCTATTGATTTACCTGTATTTACAAGGAAATAAAATGTGAAAAAAATATTTCTACATCCCATGGCCTTTCCCAACCATTTAAATTTTTCTCTTACAGGTCTAACACTTCCGAAAAACAAATACAACGGCCACCCGGAACAATATATAAAGCTAAACGAACCGTTCACTGGGCACTTATCCGTACGAAAATCCCTATTCATTTACCTGTTTTTACAAGGAAGTAAAATGTGAAAAAAATATTTCTACATCCCATGGCCTTTCCCAACCATTTAAATATTTATCTTAGAGGTCTAACACTACGGAAAAACCAATACAACTCCCACCCGGAACAATATATAAAGCTAAACGAACCGTTTACTGGGTACTAATCCATACGAAAATCCCTATTGATTTACCTGTTTTTACAAGGAAATAAAATGTGAAAAAAATATTTCTACATCCCATGGCCTTTCCCAACCATTTAAATTTTTCTCTTACAGGTCTAACACTTCCGAAAAACAAATACAACGGCCACCCGGAACAATATATAAAGCTAAACGAACCGTTCACTGGGCACTTATCCGTACGAAAAGCCCCATTGATTTACCTGTTTTTACAAGGAAGTAAAATGTGAAAAAAATATTTCTACATCCCATGGCCTTTCCCAGCCATTTAAATTTTTCTCTTACAGGTCTAACACTTCCGAAAAACCAATACAACGCCCACCCGGAACAATATATAAAGCTAAACGAACCGTTCACTGGGCACTTATCCGTACGAAAATCCCTATTGATTTTCCTGTTTTTACAAGGAAATAAAATGTGAAAAAAATATTTCTACATCCCATGGCCTTTCCCAACCATTTAAATTTTTCTCTTACAGGTCTAACACTTCCGAAAAACAAATACAACGGCCACCCGGAACAATATATAAAGCTAAACGAACCGTTCACTGGGCACTTATCAGTACGAAAATCCCTATTCATTTACCTGTTTTTACAAGGAAGTAAAATGTGAAAAAAATATTTCTACATCCCATGGCCTTTCCCAGCCATTTAAATTTTTCTCTTACAGGTCTAACACTTCCGAAAAACCAATACAACGCCCACCCGGAACAATATATAAAGCTAAACGAACCGTTCACTGGGTACTTATCCGTACGAAAATCCCTATTGATTTACCTGTATTTACAAGGAAATAAAATGTGAAAAAAATATTTCTACATCCCATGGCCTTTCCCAACCATTTAAATTTTTCTTTTACATGTTTAACACTTCCGAAAAACCAATACAACGCCCACCCGGAAAAATATATAAAGCTAAATGAACCGCTCACTGGGTACTTATCCGTACGAAAATCCCTATTGATTTACCTGTTTTTACAAGGAAATAAAATGTGAAAAAAAATATTTCTACATCCCATGGCCATTCCCAGCCATTTAAATTTTTCTCTTACAGGTCTAACACTTACGAAAACCAATACAACGCCCACCCGGAACAATGTATAAAGCTAAACGAACCGTTCACTGGGCACTTATCCGTACGAAAATCCCTATTGATTTTCCTGTTTTTACAAGGAAGTAAAATGTGAAAAAAATATTTCTACACCCTATGGCCTTTCCCAACCCTTTAAATATTTATCTTACAGGTCTAACACTACCGAAAAACCAATACAACTCCCACCCGGAACAATATATAAAGCTAAACGAACGGTTCACTGGTTACTTATCCGTACGAAAATCCCTATTGATTTACCTGTTTTTACAAGGAAATAAAATGTGAAAAAAATATTTCTACATCCCATGGCCTTTTGCAACCATTTAAATTTTTCTCTTACAGGTCTAACACTTCCGAAAAACCAATACAACGGCCACCCGGAACAATATATAAAGCTAAACGAACCGTTCACTGGGCACTTATCCGTACGAAAATCCCTATTGATTTTCCTGTTTTTACAAGGAAATAAAATGTGAAAAAAATATTTCTACACCCTATGGCCTTTCCCAACCCTTTAAATATTTATCTTACAGGTCTAACACTACCGAAAAACCAATACAACTCCCACCCGGAACAATATATAAAGATAAACGAACGGTTCACTGGTTACTTATCCGTACGAAAATCCCTATTGATTTACCTGTTTTTACAAGGAAATAAAATGTGAAAAAAATATTTCTACATCCCATGGCCTTTCCCAACCATTTAAACTTTTCTCTTACAGGTCTAACACTACCGAAAAACCAATACAACGCCCACCCGGAACAATATATAAAGCTAAACGAACAGTTCACTGGGTACTTATCCGTACGAAAAGCACTATTGATTTACCTGTTTTTACAAGGAAGTAAAATGTGAAAAAAATATTTCTACATCCCATGGCCTTTCCCAACCATTTAAATTTTTCTCTTACAGGTCTAACAGTTGCGAAAAACCAATACAACGCCCACCCAGAACAATGTATAAAGCTAAACGAACCGTTCACTGGTTAGTTATACGTGCGAAAAGCCCTATTGATTTACCTGTTTTTACAAGGAAGTAAAATGTGAAAAAAATATTTCTACATCCCATGGCCTTTCCCAACCATTTAAATTTTTCTCTTACAGGTCTAACACTACCGAAAAACCAATACAACTCCCACCCGGAAAAATGTAAAAAGCTAAACGAACCGTTCACTGGGTACTTATCCGTACGAAAATCCCTATTGATTTACCTGTTTTTACAAGGAAATAAAATGTGAAAAAAATATTTCTACATCCCATGGCCTTTCCCAACCATTTAAATTTTTCTCTTACAGGTCTAACACTTCCGAAAAACCAACACAACGCCCACCCGGAACAATGTATAAAGCTAAACGAACCGTTCACTGGGTACTTATCCGTGCGAAAAGCCTTATTGATTTACCTGTTTTTACAAGGAAATAAAATGTGAAAAAAATATTTCTACATCCCATGGCCTTTCCCAACCATTTAAATTTTTCTCTTACAGGTCTAACACTTCTGAAAAACCAATACAACGCCCCCCCGGAACAATGTATAAAGCTAAACGAACCGTTCACTGGGTACTTATCCGTGCGAAAAGCCCTATTGATTTTCTTCTTTTTACAAGGAAGTAAAATGTGAAAAAAATATTTCTACATCCCATGGCCTTTCCCAACCATTTAAATTTTTATCTTACAGATCTAACAGTTGCGAAAAACCAATACAACGCCCACCCGGAAAAATATATAAAGCTAAACGAACCGTTCACTGGGTACTAATCCATACGAAAATCCCTATTGATTTACCTGTTTTTACAAGGAAATAAAATGTGAAAAAAATATTTCTACATCCCATGGCCTTTCCCAACCATTTAAATTTTTCTCTTACAGGTCTAACACTTCCGAAAAACCAATACAACGCCCACCCGGAACAATATATAAAGCTAAACGAACCGTTCACTGGGTACTTATCCGTACGAAAAGCCCTATTGATTTTCCTGTTTTTACAAGGAAATAAAATGTGAAAAAAATATTTCTACATCCCATGGCCTTTCCCAACCATTTAAATTTTTATCTTACAGGTCTAACAGTTGCGAAAAACCAATACAACGCCCTCCCGGAATAATATATAAAGCTAAACGAACCGTTCACTGGGTAGTAATCCATACGAAAATCCCTATTGATTTTCCTGTTTTTACAAGGAAATAAAATGTGAAAAAAATATTTCTACATCCCATGGCCATTCCCAGCCATTTAAATTTTTCTCTTACAGGTCTAACACTTACGAAAACCAATACAACGCCCACCCGGAACAATGTATAAAGCTAAACGAACCGTTCACTGGGTACTTATACGTACGAAAATCCCTATTGATTTACCTGTTTTTACAAGGAAATAAAATGTGAAAAAAATATTTCTACATCCCATGGCCTTTCCCAGCCATTTAAATTTTTCTCTTACAGGTCTAACACTTCCGAAAAACCAATACAACGCCCACCCGGAACAATGTATAAAGCTAAACGAACCGTTCACTGGGTACTTATCCGTACGAAAAGCCCTATTGATTTTCCTGTTTTTACAAGGAAATAAAATGTGAAAAAAATATTTCTACATCCCATGGCCTTTCCCAACCATTTAAATTTTTATCTTACAGGTCTAACAGTTGCGAAAAACAAATACAACGCCCACCCGGAATAATATATAAAGCTAAACGAACCGTTCACTGGGTAGTAATCCATACGAAAATCCCTATTGATTTTCCTGTTTTTACAAGGAAATAAAATGTGAAAAAAACATTTCTGCATCCCATGGCCTTTCCCAATCATTTAAATTTTTCTCTTACAGGTCTAACACTTCCGAAAAACCAATACAACGCCCACCCGGAAAAATATATAAAGCTAAACGAACCGCTCACTGGGTACTTATCCGTACGAAAATCCCTATTGATTTACCTGTTTTTACAAGGAAATAAAATGTGAAAAAAATATTTCTACATCCCATGGCCTTTCCCAACCATTTAAATTTTTCTCTTACAGGTCTAACACTTCCGAAAAACCAATACAACGCCCACCCGGAAAAATACAAAAAGCTAAACGAACCGTTCACTGGGTACTTATCCGTACGAAAATCCCTATTGATTTTCCTGTTTTTACAAGGAAATAAAATGTGAAAAAAATATTTCTACATCCCATGGCCTTTCCCAACCATTTAAATTTTTCTCTTACAGGTCTAACACTTCTGAAAAACCAATACAACGCCCCCCCGGAACAATGTATAAAGCTAAACGAACCGTTCACTGGGTACTTATCCGTGCGAAAAGCCCTATTGATTTTCTTCTTTTTACAAGGAAGTAAAATGTGAAAAAAATATTTCTACATCCCATGGCCTTTCCCAACCATTTAAATTTTTATCTTACAGGTCTAACAGTTGCGAAAAACCAATACAACGCCCACCCGGAAAAATATATAAAGCTAAACGAACCGTTCACTGGGTACTAATCCATACGAAAATCCCTATTGATTTACCTGTTTTTACAAGGAAATAAAATGTGAAAAAAATATTTCTACATCCCATGGCCTTTCCCAACCATTTAAATTTTTCTCTTACAGGTCTAACACTTCCGAAAAACCAATACAACGCCCACCCGGAACAATATATAAAGCTAAACGAACCGTTCACTGGGTACTTATCCGTACGAAAAGCCCTATTGATTTTCCTGTTTTTACAAGGAAATAAAATGTGAAAAAAATATTTCTACATCCCATGGCCTTTCCCAACCATTTAAATTTTTATCTTACAGGTCTAACAGTTGCGAAAAACCAATACAACGCCCACCCGGAATAATATATAAAGCTAAACGAACCGTTCACTGGGTAGTAATCCATACGAAAATCCCTATTGATTTTCCTGTTTTTACAAGGAAATAAAATGTGAAAAAAATATTTCTACATCCCATGGCCTTTCCCAACCATTTAAATTTTTCTCTTACAGGTCTAACACTTCCGAAAAACCAATACAACACCCACCCGTAAAAATATATAAAGCTAAACGAACCGTTCACTGGGTACTTATCCGTACGAAAATCCCTATTGATTTACCTGTTTTTACAAGGAAATAAAATGTGAAAAAAATATTTCTACATCCCATGGCCTTTCCCAACCATTTAAATTTTTCTCTTACAGGTCTAACACTTCTGAAAAACCAATACAACGCCCCCCCGGAACAATGTATAAAGCTAAACGAACCGTTCACTGGGTACTTATCCGTGCGAAAAGCCCTATTGATTTTCTTCTTTTTACAAGGAAGTAAAATGTGAAAAAAATATTTCTACATCCCATGGCCTTTCCCAACCATTTAAATTTTTATCTTACAGGTCTAACAGTTGCGAAAAACCAATACAACGCCCACCCGGAAAAATATATAAAGCTAAACGAACCGTTCACTGGGTACTAACCCATACGAAAATCCCTATTGATTTACCTGTTTTTACAAGGAAATAAAATGTGAAAAAAATATTTCTACATCCCATGGCCTTTCCCAACCATTTAAATTTTTCTCTTACAGGTCTAACACTTCCGAAAAACCAATACAACGCCCACCCGGAACAATATATAAAGCTAAACGAACCGTTCACTGGGTACTTATCCGTACGAAAAGCCCTATTGATTTTCCTGTTTTTACAAGGAAATAAAATGTGAAAAAAATATTTCTACATCCCATGGCCTTTCCCAACCATTTAAATTTTTATCTTACAGGTCTAACAGTTGCGAAAAACCAATACAACGCCCACCCGGAATAATATATAAAGCTAAACGAACCGTTCACTGGGTAGTAATCCATACGAAAATCCCTATTGATTTTCCTGTTTTTACAAGGAAATAAAATGTGAAAAAAATATTTCTACATCCCATGGCCATTCCCAGCCATTTAAATTTTTCTCTTACAGGTCTAACACTTACGAAAACCAATACAACGCCCACCCGGAACAATGTATAAAGCTAAACGAACCGTTCACTGGGTACTTATACGTACGAAAATCCCTATTGATTTACCTGTTTTTACAAGGAAATAAAATGTGAAAAAAATATTTCTACATCCCATGGCCTTTCCCAGCCATTTAAATTTTTCTCTTACAGGTCTAACACTTCCGAAAAACCAATACAACGCCCACCCGGAACAATGTATAAAGCTAAACGAACCGTTCACTGGGTACTTTTCCGTGCGAAAAGCGCTATTGATTTTCCTCTTTTTACAAGGAAGTAAAATGTGAAAAAAATATTTCTACATCCCATGGCCTTTCCCAACCATTTAAATTTTTATCTTACAGGTCTAACAGTTGCGAAAAACCAATACAACGCCCACCCGGAAAAATATATAAAGCTAAACGAACCGTTCACTGGGTACTAATCCATACGAAAATCCCTATTGATTTACCTGTTTTTACAAGGAAATAAAATGTGAAAAAAATATTTCTATATCCCATGGCCTTTCCCAACCATTTAAATTTTTCTCTTACAGGTCTAACACTTCCGAAAAACCAATACAACGCCCACCCGGAACAATATATAAAGCTAAACGAACCGTTCACTGGGTACTTATCCGTACGAAAAGCCCTATTGATTTTCCTGTTTTTACAAGGAAATAAAATGTGAAAAAAATATTTCTACATCCCATGGCCTTTCCCAACCATTTAAATTTTTATATTACAGGTCTAACAGTTGCGAAAAACCAATACAACGCCCACCCGGAATAATATATAAAGCTAAACGAACCGTTCACTGGGTAGTAATCCATACGAAAATCCCTATTGATTTTCCTGTTTTTACAAGGAAATAAAATGTGAAAAAAATATTTCTACATCCCATGGCCATTCCCAGCCATTTAAATTTTTCTCTTACAGGTCTAACACTTACGAAAACCAATACAACGCCCACCCGGAACAATGTATAAAGCTAAACGAACCGTTCACTGGGTACTTATACGTACGAAAATCCCTATTGATTTACCTGTTTTTACAAGGAAATAAAATGTGAAAAAAATATTTCTACATCCCATGGCCTTTCCCAGCCATTTAAATTTTTCTCTTACAGGTCTAACACTTCCGAAAAACCAATACAACGCCCACCCGGAACAATGTATAAAGCTAAACGAACCGTTCACTGGGTACTTTTCCGTGCGAAAAGCGCTATTGATTTTCCTCTTTTTACAAGGAAGTAAAATGTGAAAAAAATATTTCTACATCCCATGGCCTTTCCCAACCATTTAAGTTTTTCTCTTACAGGTCTAACACTTCCGAAAAACCAATACAACGCCCACCCGGAACAATATATAAAGCTAAACGAACCGTTCACTGGGTACTTATCCGTACGAAAAGCCCTATTGATTTTCCTGTTTTTACAAGGAAATAAAATGTGAAAAAAATATTTCTACATCCCATGGCCTTTCCCAACCATTTAAATTTTTATCTTACAGGTCTAACAGTTGCGAAAAACAAATACAACGCCCACCCGGAATAATATATAAAGCTAAACGAACCGTTCACTGGGTAGTAATCCATACGAAAATCCCTATTGATTTTCCTGTTTTTACAAGGAAATAAAATGTGAAAAAAACATTTCTGCATCCCATGGCCTTTCCCAATCATTTAAATTTTTCTCTTACAGGTCTAACACTTCCGAAAAACCAATACAACGCCCACCCGGAAAAATATATAAAGCTAAACGAACCGCTCACTGGGTACTTATCCGTACGAAAATCCCTATTGATTTACCTGTTTTTACAAGGAAATAAAATGTGAAAAAAATATTTCTACATCCCATGGCCTTTCCCAACCATTTAAATTTTTCTCTTACAGGTCTAACACTTCCGAAAAACCAATACAACGCCCACCCGGAAAAATATAAAAAGCTAAACGAACCGTTCACTGGGTACTTATCCGTACGAAAATCCCTATTGATTTTCCTGTTTTTACAAGTAAATAAAATGTGAAAAAAACATTTCTACATCCCATGGCCTTTCCCAACCATTTAAATTTTTCTCTTACAGATCTAACACTTCTGAAAAACCAATACAACGCCCACCCGGAAAAATATATAAAGCTAAACGAACCGCTCACTGGGTACTTATATGTACGAAAATCCCTATTGATTTACCTGTTTTTACAAGGAAATAAAATGTGAAAAAAAATATTTCTACATCCCATTGCCATTCCCAGCCATTTAAATTTTTCTCTTACAGGTCTAACACTTACGAAAACCAATACAACCCCCACCCGGAACAATGTATAAAGCTAAACGAACCGTTCACTGGGTACTTATCTGTGCGAAAAGCCCTATTGATTTACCTGTTTTTACAAGGAAGTAAAATGTGAAAAAAATATTTCTACATCCCATGGCCTTTCCCAACCATTTAAATTTTTCTCTTACAGGTCTAACAGTTGCGAAAAACCAATACAACGCCCACCCAGAACAATGTATAAAGCTAAACGAACCGTTCACTGGGTACTTATACGTGCGAAAAGCCCTATTGATTTACCTGTTTTTACAAGGAAGTAAAATGTGAAAAAAATATTTCTACATCCCATGGCCTTTCCCAACCATTTAAATTTTTCTCTTACAGGTCTAACACTACCGAAAAACCAATACAACTCCCACCCGGAACAATATATAAAGCTAAACGAACCGTTCACTGGGTACTTATCCGTACGAAAATCCCTATTGATTTACCTGTTTTTACAAGGAAATAAAATGTGAAAAAAATATTTCTACATCCCATGGCCTTTCCCAACCATTTAAATTTTTCTCTTACAGGTCTAACACTTCTGAAAAACCAATACAACGCCCACCCGGAACAATGTATAAAGCTAAACGAACCGTTCACTGGGTACTTATCCGTGCGAAAAGCGCTATTGATTTTCCTCTTTTTACAAGGAAGTAAAATGTGAAAAAAATATTTCTACATCCCATGGCCTTTCCCAATCATTTAAATTTTTATCTTACAGGTCTAACAGTTGCGAAAAACCAATACAACGCCCACCCGGAAAAATATATAAAGCTAAACCAACCGTTCACTGGGTACTAATCCATACGAAAATCCCTATTGATTTACCTGTTTTTACAAGGAAATAAAATGTGAAAAAAATATTTCTACATCCCATGGCCTTTCCCAACCATTTAAATTTTTCTCTTACAGGTCTAACACTTCCGAAAAACCAATACAACGCCCACCCGGAACAATATATAAAGCTAAACGAACCGTTCACTGGGTACTTATCCGTACGAAAAGCCCTATTGATTTACCTGTTTTTACAAGGAAATAAAATGTGAAAAAAATATTTCTACATCCCATGGCCTTTCCCAGCCATTAAAATTTTTCTCTTACAGGTCTAACACTTCTGAAAAACCAATACAACGCCCACCCGGAACAATGTATAAAGCTAAACGAACCGTTCACTGGGTACTTATCCGTGCGAAAAGCCCTATTGATTTACCTGTTTTTACAAGGAAGTAAAATGTGAAAAAAATATTTCTACATCCCATGGCCTTTCCCAACCATTTAAATTTTTCTCTTACAGGTCTAACAGTTGCGAAAAACCAATACAACGCCCACCCAGAACAATGTATAAAGCTAAACGAACCGTTCACTGGGTACTTATACGTGCGAAAAGCCCTATTGATTTACCTGTTTTTACAAGGAAGTAAAATGTGAAAAAAATATTTCTACATCCCATGGCCTTTCCCAACCATTTAAATTTTTCTCTTACAGGTCTAACACTTCTGAAAAACCAATACAACGCCCACCCGGAACAATGTATAAAGCTAAACGAACCGTTCACTGGGTACTTATCCGTGCGAAAAGCGCTATTGATTTTCCTCTTTTTACAAGGAAGTAAAATGTGAAAAAAATATTTCTACATCCCATGGCCTTTCCCAATCATTTAAATTTTTATCTTACAGGTCTAACAGTTGCGAAAAACCAATACAACGCCCACCCGGAAAAATATATAAAGCTAAACCAACCGTTCACTGGGTACTAATCCATACGAAAATCCCTATTGATTTACCTGTTTTTACAAGGAAATAAAATGTGAAAAAAATATTTCTACATCCCATGGCCTTTCCCAACCATTTAAATTTTTCTCTTACAGGTCTAACACTTCCGAAAAACCAATACAACGCCCACCCGGAACAATATATAAAGCTAAACGAACCGTTCACTGGGTACTTATCCGTACGAAAAGCCCTATTGATTTTCCTGTTTTTACAAGGAAATAAAATGTGAAAAAAATATTTCTACATCCCATGGCCTTTCCCAACCATTTAAATTTTTATCTTACAGGTCTAACAGTTGCGAAAAACCAATACAACGCCCACCCGGAATAATATATAAAGCTAAACGAACCGTTCACTGGGTAGTAATCCATACGAAAATCCCTATTGATTTTCCTGTTTTTACAAGGAAATAAAATGTGAAAAAAATATTTCTACATCCCATGGCCATTCCCAGCCATTTAAATTTTTCTCTTACAGGTCTAACACTTACGAAAACCAATACAACGCCCACCCGGAACAATGTATAAAGCTAAACGAACCGTTCACTGGGTACTTATACGTACGAAAATCCCTATTGATTTACCTGTTTTTACAAGGAAATAAAATGTGAAAAAAATATTTCTACATCCCATGGCCTTTCCCAGCCATTTAAATTTTTCTCTTACAGGTCTAACACTTCCGAAAAACCAATACAACGCCCACCCGGAACAATGTATAAAGCTAAACGAACCGTTCACTGGGTACTTTTCCGTGCGAAAAGCGCTATTGATTTTCCTCTTTTTACAAGGAAGTAAAATGTGAAAAAAATATTTCTACATCCCATGGCCTTTCCCAACCATTTAAATTTTTATCTTACAGGTCTAACAGTTGCGAAAAACCAATACAACGCCCACCCGGAAAAATATATAAAGCTAAACGAACCGTTCACTGGGTACTAATCCATACGAAAATCCCTATTGATTTACCTGTTTTTACAAGGAAATAAAATGTGAAAAAAATATTTCTACATCCCATGGCCTTTCCCAACCATTTAAATTTTTCTCTTACAGGTCTAACACTTCCGAAAAACCAATACAACGCCCACCCGGAACAATATATAAAGCTAAACGAACCGTTCACTGGGTACTTATCCGTACGAAAAGCCCTATTGATTTTCCTGTTTTTACAAGGAAATAAAATGTGAAAAAAATATTTCTACATCCCATGGCCTTTCCCAACCATTTAAATTTTTATCTTACAGGTCTAACAGTTGCGAAAAACCAATACAACGCCCACCCGGAATAATATATAAAGCTAAACGAACCGTTCACTGGGTAGTAATCCATACGAAAATCCCTATTGATTTTCCTGTTTTTACAAGGAAATAAAATGTGAAAAAAATATTTCTACATCCCATGGCCATTCCCAGCCATTTAAATTTTTCTCTTACAGGTCTAACACTTACGAAAACCAATACAACGCCCACCCGGAACAATGTATAAAGCTAAACGAACCGTTCACTGGGTACTTATACGTACGAAAATCCCTATTGATTTACCTGTTTTTACAAGGAAATAAAATGTGAAAAAAATATTTCTACATCCCATGGCCTTTCCCAGCCATTTAAATTTTTCTCTTACAGGTCTAACACTTCCGAAAAACCAATACAACGCCCACCCGGAACAATGTATAAAGCTAAACGAACCGTTCACTGGGTACTTTTCCGTGCGAAAAGCGCTATTGATTTTCCTCTTTTTACAAGGAAGTAAAATGTGAAAAAAATATTTCTACATCCCATGGCCTTTCCCAACCATTTAAATTTTTCTCTTACAGGTCTAACACTTCCGAAAAACCAATACAACGCCCACCCGGAACAATATATAAAGCTAAACGAACCGTTCACTGGGTACTTATCCGTACGAAAAGCCCTATTGATTTTCCTGTTTTTACAAGGAAATAAAATGTGAAAAAAATATTTCTACATCCCATGGCCTTTCCCAACCATTTAAATTTTTATCTTACAGGTCTAACAGTTGCGAAAAACAAATACAACGCCCACCCGGAATAATATATAAAGCTAAACGAACCGTTCACTGGGTAGTAATCCATACGAAAATCCCTATTGATTTTCCTGTTTTTACAAGGAAATAAAATGTGAAAAAAACATTTCTGCATCCCATGGCCTTTCCCAATCATTTAAATTTTTCTCTTACAGGTCTAACACTTCCGAAAAACCAATACAACGCCCACCCGGAAAAATATATAAAGCTAAACGAACCGCTCACTGGGTACTTATCCGTACGAAAATCCCTATTGATTTACCTGTTTTTACAAGGAAATAAAATGTGAAAAAAATATTTCTACATCCCATGGCCTTTCCCAACCATTTAAATTTTTCTCTTACAGGTCTAACACTTCCGAAAAACCAATACAACGCCCACCCGGAAAAATATAAAAAGCTAAACGAACCGTTCACTGGGTACTTATCCGTACGAAAATCCCTATTGATTTACCTGTTTTTACAAGTAAATAAAATGTGAAAAAAATATTTCTACATCCCATGGCCTTTCCCAACCATTTAAATTTTTCTCTTACAGTTCTAACACTTCCGAAAAACCAATACAACGCCCACCCGGAATAATGTATAAAGCTAAACGAACCGTTCACTGGGTACTTATCCGTGCGAAAAGCCCTATTGATTTACCTCTTTTTACAAGGAAGTAAAATGTGAAAAAAATATTTCTACATCCCATGGCCTTTCCCAACCATTTAAATTTTTCTCTTACAGGTCTAACAGTTGCGAAAAACCAATACAACGCCCACCCAGAACAATGTATAAAGCTAAACGAACCGTTCACTGGGTACTTATACGTGCGAAAAGCCCTATTGATTTACCTGTTTTTACAAGGAAGTAAAATGTGAAAAAAATATTTCTACATCCCATGGCCTTTCCCAACCATTTAAATTTTTCTCTTACAGGTCTAACACTACCGAAAAACCAATACAACTCCCACCCGGAACAATATATAAAGCTAAACGAACCGTTCACTGGGTACTTATCCGTACGAAAATCCCTATTGATTTACCTGTTTTTACAAGGAAATAAAATGTGAAAAAAATATTTCTACATCCCATGGCCTTTCCCAACCATTTAAATTTTTCTCTTACAGGTCTAACACTTCTGAAAAACCAATACAACGCCCACCCGGAACAATGTATAAAGCTAAACGAACCGTTCACTGGGTACTTATCCGTGCGAAAAGCGCTATTGATTTTCCTCTTTTTACAAGGAAGTAAAATGTGAAAAAAATATTTCTACATCCCATGGCCTTTCCCAATCATTTAAATTTTTATCTTACAGGTCTAACAGTTGCGAAAAACCAATACAACGCCCACCCGGAAAAATATATAAAGCTAAACCAACCGTTCACTGGGTACTAATCCATACGAAAATCCCTATTGATTTACCTGTTTTTACAAGGAAATAAAATGTGAAAAAAATATTTCTACATCCCATGGCCTTTCCCAACCATTTAAATTTTTCTCTTACAGGTCTAACACTTCCGAAAAACCAATACAACGCCCACCGGAACAATATATAAAGCTAAACGAACCGTTCACTGGGTACTTATCCGTACGAAAAGCCCTATTGATTTACCTGTTTTTACAAGGAAATAAAATGTGAAAAAAATATTTCTACATCCCATGGCCTTTCCCAGCCATTAAAATTTTTCTCTTACAGGTCTAACACTTCTGAAAAACCAATACAACGCCCACCCGGAACAATGTATAAAGCTAAACGAACCGTTCACTGGGTACTTATCCGTGCGAAAAGCCCTATTGATTTACCTGTTTTTACAAGGAAGTAAAATGTGAAAAAAATATTTCTACATCCCATGGCCTTTCCCAACCATTTAAATTTTTCTCTTACAGGTCTAACAGTTGCGAAAAACCAATACAACGCCCACCCAGAACAATGTATAAAGCTAAACGAACCGTTCACTGGGTACTTATACGTGCGAAAAGCCCTATTGATTTACCTGTTTTTACAAGGAAGTAAAATGTGAAAAAAATATTTCTACATCCCATGGCCTTTCCCAACCATTTAAATTTTTCTCTTACAGGTCTAACACTACCGAAAAACCAATACAACTCCCACCCGGAACAATATATAAAGCTAAACGAACCGTTCACTGGGTACTTATCCGTACGAAAATCCCTATTGATTTACCTGTTTTTACAAGGAAATAAAATGTGAAAAAAATATTTCTACATCCCATGGCCTTTCCCAACCATTTAAATTTTTCTCTTACAGGTCTAACACTTCTGAAAAACCAATACAACGCCCACCCGGAACAATGTATAAAGCTAAACGAACCGTTCACTGGGTACTTATCCGTGCGAAAAGCGCTATTGATTTTCCTCTTTTTACAAGGAAGTAAAATGTGAAAAAAATATTTCTACATCCCATGGCCTTTCCCAATCATTTAAATTTTTATCTTACAGGTCTAACAGTTGCGAAAAACCAATACAACGCCCACCCGGAAAAATATATAAAGCTAAACCAACCGTTCACTGGGTACTAATCCATACGAAAATCCCTATTGATTTACCTGTTTTTACAAGGAAATAAAATGTGAAAAAAATATTTCTACATCCCATGGCCTTTCCCAACCATTTAAATTTTTCTCTTACAGGTCTAACACTTCCGAAAAACCAATACAACGCCCACCCGGAACAATATATAAAGCTAAACGAACCGTTCACTGGGTACTTATCCGTACGAAAAGCCCTATTGATTTACCTGTTTTTACAAGGAAATAAAATGTGAAAAAAATATTTCTACATTCCATGGCCTTTCCCAACCATTTAAATTTTTCTCTTACAGGTCTAACACTTCTGAAAAACCAATACAACGCCCACCCGGAACAATGTATAAAGCTAAACGAACCGTTCACTGGGTACTTATCCGTGCGAAAAGCGCTATTGATTTTCCTCTTTTTACAAGGAAGTAAAATGTGAAAAAAATATTTCTACATCCCATGGCCTTTCCCAATCATTTAAATTTTTATCTTACAGGTCTAAAAGTTGCGAAAAACCAATACAACGCCCACCCGGAAAAATATATAAAGCTAAATGAACCGTTCACTGGGTACTAATCCATACGAAAATCCCTATTGATTTACCTGTTTTTACAAGGAAATAAAATGTGAAAAAAATATTTCTACATCCCATGGCCTTTCCCAACCATTTAAATTTTTCTCTTACAGGTCTAACACTTCCGAAAAACCAATACAACGCCCACCCGGAACAATATATAAAGCTAAACGAACCGTTCACTGGGTACTTATCCGTACGAAAAGCCCTATTGATTTTCCTGTTTTTACAAGGAAATAAAAGGTGAAAAAAATATTTCTACATCCCATGGCCTTTCCCAACCATTTAAATTTTTATCTTACAGGTCTAACAGTTGTGAAAAACCAATACAACGCCCACCCGGAATAATATATAAACCTAAACGAACCGTTCACTGGGTAGTAATCCATACGAAAATCCCTATTGATTTTCCTGTTTTTACAAGGAAATAAAATGTGAAAAAAACATTTCTGCATCCCATGGCCTTTCCCAACCATTTAAATTTTTCTCTTACAGGTCTAACACTTCCGAAAAACCAATACAACGCCCACCCGGAAAAATATATAAAGCTAAACGAACCGCTCACTGGGTACTTATCCGTACGAAAATCCCTATTGATTTACCTGTTTTTACAAGGAAATAAAATGTGAAAAAAATATTTTTACATCCCATGGCCATTCCCAGCCATTTAAATTTTTCTCTTACAGGTCTAACACTTACGAAAACCAATACAACGCCCAACCGGAACAATGTATAAAGCTAAACGAACCATTCACTGGGTACTTATCTGTGCGAAAAGCCCTATTGATTTACCTGTTTTTACAAGGAAGTAAAATGTGAAAAAAATATTTCTACATCCCATGGCCTTTCCCAACCATTTAAATTTTTATCTTACAGGTCTAACACTTCTGAAAAACCAATACAACGCCCTCCCGGAACAATGTATAAAGCTAAACGAACCGTTCACTGGGTACTTATCCGTGCGAAAAGCCCTATTGATTTACCAGTTTTTACAAGGAAATAAAATGTGAAAAAAATATTTCTACATCCCATGGCCTTTCCCAACCATTTAAATTTTTATCTTACAGGTCTAACACTTCTGAAAAACCAATACAACGCCCTCCCGGAACAATGTATAAAGCTAAACGAACCGTTCACTGGGTACTTATCCGTGCGAAAAGCCCTATTGATTTTCCTCTTTTTACAAGGAAGTAAAATGTGAAAAAAATATTTCTACATCCCATGGCCTTTCCCAACCATTTAAATTTTTATCTTACAGGTCTAACAGTTGCGAAAAACCAATACAACGCCCACCCAGAAAAATATATAAAGCTAAACGAACCGTTCACTGGGTACTAATCCATACGAAAATCCCTATTGATTTACCTGTTTTTACAAGGAAATAAAATGTGAAAAAAATATTTCTACATCCCATGGCCTTTCCCAACCATTTAAATTTTTCTCTTACAGGTCTAACACTTCCGAAAAACCAATACAACGCCCACCCGGAACAATATATAAAGCTAAACGAACCGTTCACTGGGTACTTATCCGTACGAAAAGCCCTATTGATTTTCCTGTTTTTACAAGGAAATAAAATGTGAAAAAAATATTTCTACATCCCATGGCCTTTCCCAACCTTTTAAATTTTTATCTTACAGGTCTAACAGTTGCGAAAAACCAATACAACGCCCACCCGGAATAATATATAAAGCTAAACGAACCGTTCACTGGGTACTAATCCATACGAAAATCCCTATTGATTTACCTGTTTTTACAAGAAAATAAAATGTGAAAAAAATATTTCTACATCCCATGGCCTTTCCCAGCCATTTAAATTTTTCTCTTACAGGTCTAACAGTTGCGAAAAACCAATACAACGCCCACCCGGAACAATGTATAAAGCTAAACGAACCGTTCACTGGGTACTAATCCATACGAAAATCCCAATAGATTTACCTGTTTTTACAAGGAATTAAAATGTGAAAAAATATTTCTACATCCCATGGCCTTTCCCAGCCATTTAAATTTTTCTCTTACAGGTCTAACACTTCCGAAAAACCAATACAACGCCCACCCGGAACAATGTATAAAGCTAAACGAACCGTTCACTGGGTTCTTATCCGTGCGAAAAGCCCTATTGATTTACCTGTTTTTACAAGGAAGTAAAATGTGAAAAAAATATTTCTACATCCCATGGCCTTTCCCAACCATTTAAATTTTTATCTTACAGGTCTAACACTACCGAAAAACCAATACAACGCCCACCCGGAAAAATATATAAAGCTAAACCAACCGTTCACTGGGTACTAATCCATACGAAAATCCCTATTGATTTACCTGTTTTTACAAGGAAATAAAATGTGAAAAAAATATTTCTACATCCCATGGCCTTTCCCAACCATTTAAATTTTTCTCTTACAGGTCTAACACTTCCGAAAAACCAATACAACGCCCACCCGGAACAATATATAAAGCTAAACGAACCGTTCACTGGGTACTTATCCGTACGAAAAGCCCTATTGATTTACCTGTTTTTACAAGGAAATAAAATGTGAAAAAAATATTTCTACATTCCATGGCCTTTCCCAACCATTTAAATTTTTCTCTTACAGGTCTAACACTTCTGAAAAACCAATACAACGCCCACCCGGAACAATGTATAAAGCTAAACGAACCGTTCACTGGGTACTTATCCGTGCGAAAAGCGCTATTGATTTTCCTCTTTTTACAAGGAAGTAAAATGTGAAAAAAATATTTCTACATCCCATGGCCTTTCCCAATCATTTAAATTTTTATCTTACAGGTCTAAAAGTTGCGAAAAACCAATACAACGCCCACCCGGAAAAATATATAAAGCTAAATGAACCGTTCACTGGGTACTAATCCATACGAAAATCCCTATTGATTTACCTGTTTTTACAAGGAAATAAAATGTGAAAAAAATATTTCTACATCCCATGGCCTTTCCCAACCATTTAAATTTTTCTCTTACAGGTCTAACACTTCCGAAAAACCAATACAACGCCCACCCGGAACAATATATAAAGCTAAACGAACCGTTCACTGGGTACTTATCCGTACGAAAAGCCCTATTGATTTTCCTGTTTTTACAAGGAAATAAAAGGTGAAAAAAATATTTCTACATCCCATGGCCTTTCCCAACCATTTAAATTTTTATCTTACAGGTCTAACAGTTGTGAAAAACCAATACAACGCCCACCCGGAATAATATATAAACCTAAACGAACCGTTCACTGGGTAGTAATCCATACGAAAATCCCTATTGATTTTCCTGTTTTTACAAGGAAATAAAATGTGAAAAAAACATTTCTGCATCCCATGGCCTTTCCCAACCATTTAAATTTTTCTCTTACAGGTCTAACACTTCCGAAAAACCAATACAACGCCCACCCGGAAAAATATATAAAGCTAAACGAACCGCTCACTGGGTACTTATCCGTACGAAAATCCCTATTGATTTACCTGTTTTTACAAGGAAATAAAATGTGAAAAAAATATTTTTACATCCCATGGCCATTCCCAGCCATTTAAATTTTTCTCTTACAGGTCTAACACTTACGAAAACCAATACAACGCCCAACCGGAACAATGTATAAAGCTAAACGAACCGTTCACTGGGTACTTATCTGTGCGAAAAGCCCTATTGATTTACCTGTTTTTACAAGGAAGTAAAATGTGAAAAAAATATTTCTACATCCCATGGCCTTTCCCAACCATTTAAATTTTTATCTTACAGGTCTAACACTTCTGAAAAACCAATACAACGCCCTCCCGGAACAATGTATAAAGCTAAACGAACCGTTCACTGGGTACTTATCCGTGCGAAAAGCCCTATTGATTTACCAGTTTTTACAAGGAAATAAAATGTGAAAAAAATATTTCTACATCCCATGGCCTTTCCCAACCATTTAAATTTTTATCTTACAGGTCTAACACTTCTGAAAAACCAATACAACGCCCTCCCGGAACAATGTATAAATCTAAACGAACCGTTCACTGGGTACTTATCCGTGCGAAAAGCCCTATTGATTTTCCTCTTTTTACAAGGAAGTAAAATGTGAAAAAAATATTTCTACATCCCATGGCCTTTCCCAACCATTTAAATTTTTATCTTACAGGTCTAACAGTTGCGAAAAACCAATACAACGCCCACCCGGAAAAATATATAAAGCTAAACGAACCGTTCACTGGGTACTAATCCATACGAAAATCCCTATTGATTTACCTGTTTTTACAAGGAAATAAAATGTGAAAAAAATATTTCTACATCCCATGGCCTTTCCCAACCATTTAAATTTTTCTCTTACAGGTCTAACACTTCCGAAAAACCAATACAACGCCCACCCGGAACAATATATAAAGCTAAACGAACCGTTCACTGGGTACTTATCCGTACGAAAAGCCCTATTGATTTTCCTGTTTTTACAAGGAAATAAAATGTGAAAAAAATATTTCTACATCCCATGGCCTTTCCCAACCTTTTAAATTTTTCTCTTACAGGTCTAACAGTTGCGAAAAACCAATACAACGCCCACCCGGAATAATATATAAAGCTAAACGAACCGTTCACTGGGTACTAATCCATACGAAAATCCCTATTGATTTACCTGTTTTTACAAGAAAATAAAATGTGAAAAAAATATTTCTACATCCCATGGCCTTTCCCAGCCATTTAAATTTTTCTCTTACAGGTCTAACAGTTGCGAAAAACCAATACAACGCCCACCCGGAACAATGTATAAAGCTAAACGAACCGTTCACTGGGTACTAATCCATACGAAAATCCCAATAGATTTACCTGTTTTTACAAGGAATTAAAATGTGAAAAAATATTTCTACATCCCATGGCCTTTCCCAGCCATTTAAATTTTTCTCTTACAGGTCTAACACTTCCGAAAAACCAATACAACGCCCACCCGGAACAATGTATAAAGCTAAACGAACCGTTCACTGGGTTCTTATCCGTGCGAAAAGCCCTATTGATTTACCTGTTTTTACAAGGAAGTAAAATGTGAAAAAAATATTTCTACATCCCATGGCCTTTCCCAACCATTTAAATTTTTATCTTACAGGTCTAACACTACCGAAAAACCAATACAACTCCCACCCGGAACAATATATAAAGCTAAACGAACCGTTCACTGGGTACTTATACGTACGAAAATCCCTATTGATTTACCTGTTTTTACAAGGAAATAAAATGTGAAAAAAATATTTCTACATCCCATGGCCTTTCCCAACCATTTAAATTTTTATCTTACAGGTCTAACAGTTGTGAAAAACCAATACAACGCCCACCCGGAATAATATATAAACCTAAACGAACCGTTCACTGGGTAGTAATCCATACGAAAATCCCTATTGATTTTCCTGTTTTTACAAGGAAATAAAATGTGAAAAAAACATTTCTGCATCCCATGGCCTTTCCCAACCATTTAAATTTTTCTCTTACAGGTCTAACACTTCCGAAAAACCAATACAACGCCCACCCGGAAAAATATATAAAGCTAAACGAACCGCTCACTGGGTACTTATCCGTACGAAAATCCCTATTGATTTACCTGTTTTTACAAGGAAATAAAATGTGAAAAAAATATTTTTACATCCCATGGCCATTCCCAGCCATTTAAATTTTTCTCTTACAGGTCTAACACTTACGAAAACCAATACAACGCCCAACCGGAACAATGTATAAAGCTAAACGAACCGTTCACTGGGTACTTATCTGTGCGAAAAGCCCTATTGATTTACCTGTTTTTACAAGGAAGTAAAATGTGAAAAAAATATTTCTACATCCCATGGCCTTTCCCAACCATTTAAATTTTTATCTTACAGGTCTAACACTTCTGAAAAACCAATACAACGCCCTCCCGGAACAATGTATAAAGCTAAACGAACCGTTCACTGGGTACTTATCCGTGCGAAAAGCCCTATTGATTTACCAGTTTTTACAAGGAAATAAAATGTGAAAAAAATATTTCTACATCCCATGGCCTTTCCCAACCATTTAAATTTTTATCTTACAGGTCTAACACTTCTGAAAAACCAATACAACGCCCTCCCGGAACAATGTATAAAGCTAAACGAACCGTTCACTGGGTACTTATCCGTGCGAAAAGCCCTATTGATTTTCCTCTTTTTACAAGGAAGTAAAATGTGAAAAAAATATTTCTACATCCCATGGCCTTTCCCAACCATTTAAATTTTTATCTTACAGGTCTAACAGTTGCGAAAAACCAATACAACGCCCACCCGGAAAAATATATAAAGCTAAACGAACCGTTCACTGGGTACTAATCCATACGAAAATCCCTATTGATTTACCTGTTTTTACAAGGAAATAAAATGTGAAAAAAATATTTCTACATCCCATGGCCTTTCCCAACCATTTAAATTTTTCTCTTACAGGTCTAACACTTCCGAAAAACCAATACAACGCCCACCCGGAACAATATATAAAGCTAAACGAACCGTTCACTGGGTACTTATCCGTACGAAAAGCCCTATTGATTTTCCTGTTTTTACAAGGAAATAAAATGTGAAAAAAATATTTCTACATCCCATGGCCTTTCCCAACCTTTTAAATTTTTATCTTACAGGTCTAACAGTTGCGAAAAACCAATACAACGCCCACCCGGAATAATATATAAAGCTAAACGAACCGTTCACTGGGTACTAATCCATACGAAAATCCCTATTGATTTACCTGTTTTTACAAGAAAATAAAATGTGAAAAAAATATTTCTACATCCCATGGCCTTTCCCAGCCATTTAAATTTTTCTCTTACAGGTCTAACAGTTGCGAAAAACCAATACAACGCCCACCCGGAACAATGTATAAAGCTAAACGAACCGTTCACTGGGTACTAATCCATACGAAAATCCCAATAGATTTACCTGTTTTTACAAGGAATTAAAATGTGAAAAAATATTTCTACATCCCATGGCCTTTCCCAGCCATTTAAATTTTTCTCTTACAGGTCTAACACTTCCGAAAAACCAATACAACGCCCACCCGGAACAATGTATAAAGCTAAACGAACCGTTCACTGGGTTCTTATCCGTGCGAAAAGCCCTATTGATTTACCTGTTTTTACAAGGAAGTAAAATGTGAAAAAAATATTTCTACATCCCATGGCCTTTCCCAACCATTTAAATTTTTATCTTACAGGTCTAACACTACCGAAAAACCAATACAACTCCCACCCGGAACAATATATAAAGCTAAACGAACCGTTCACTGGGTACTTATACGTACGAAAATCCCTATTGATTTACCTGTTTTTACAAGGAAATAAAATGTGAAAAAAATATTTCTACATCCCATGGCCTTTCCCAACCATTTAAATTTTTCTCTTACAGGTCTAACAGTTGCGAAAAACCAATACAACGCCCACCCGGAACAATATATAAAGCTAAACGAACCGTTCACTGGGTACTAATCCATACGAAAATCACTATTGATTTACCTGTTTTTCCAAGGAAATAAAATGTGAAAAAATTATTTCTACATCCCATGGCCTTTCCCAACCATTTAAATATTTCTCTTACAGGTCTAACAGTTGCGAAAAACCAATACAACGCCCACCCGGAACAATGTATAAAGCTAAACGAACCGTTCACTGGGTACTTATACGTGCGAAAAGCCCTATTGATTTACCTGTTTTTACAAGGAAGTAAAATGTGAAAAAAATATTTCTACATCCCATGGCCTTTCCCAACCATTTAAATTTTTCTCTTACAGGTCTAACACTACCGAAAAACCAATACAACTCCCACCCGGAACAATATATAAAGCTAAACGAACCGTTCACTGGGTACTTATACGTACGAAAATCCCTATTGATTTACCTGTTTTTACAAGGAAATAAAATGTGAAAAAAATATTTCTACATCCCATGGCCTTTCCCAACCATTTAAATTTTTCTCTTACAGGTCTAACAGTTGCGAAAAACCAATACAACGCCCACCCGGAAAAATATATAAATATAAACGAACCGTTCACTGGGTACTAATCCGTACGCAAATCCCTATTGATTTACCTGTTTTTACAAGGAAATAAAATGTGAAAAAAATATTTCTACATTCCATGGCCTTTTCCAACCATTTAAATTTTTCTCTTACAGGTCTAACACTTCCGAAAAACCAATACAACGCCCACCCTGAACAATATATAAAGCTAAACGAACCGTTCACTGGGTACTTATCCGTACGAAAATCCCTATTGATTTACCTGTTTTTACAAGGAAATAAAATGTGAAAAAAATATTTCTACATCCCATGGCCTTTCCCAGCCATTTAAATTTTTCTCTTACAGGTCTAACAGTTGCGAAAAACCAATACAACGCCCACCCGGAACAATGTATAAAGCTAAACGAACCGTTCACTGGGTACTAATCCGTACGAAAATCCCAATTGATTTACCTGTTTTTACAAGGAAATAAAATGTGAAAAAAATATTTCTACATCCCATGGCCTTTCCCAACCATTTAAATTTTTCTCTTACAGGTCTAACAGTTGCGAAAAACCAATACAACGCCCACCCGGAAAAATATATAAAGCTAAACGAACCGTTCACTGGGTACTTATCCGTACGAAAATCCCTATTGATTTACCTGTTTTTACAAGGAAATAAAATGTGAAAAAAATATTTCTACATCCCATGGCCTTTCCCAACCATTTAAATTTTTCTCTTACAGGTCTAACACTTCCGAAAAACCAATACAACGCCCACCCGGAAAAATGTATAAAGCTAAACGAACCGTTCACTGGGTACTTATCCGTGCGAAAAGCCCTATTGATTTCCCTCTTTTTACAAGGAAGTAAAATGTGAAAAAAATATTTCTACATCCCATGGCCTTTCCCAACCATTTAAATTTTTCTCTTACAGGTCTAACAGTTGCGAAAAACCAATACAACGCCCACCCGGAAAAATATATAAAGCTAAACGAACCGTTCACTGGGTACTTATACATACGAAAATCCCTATTGATTTACCTGTTTTTACAAGGAAATAAAATGTGAAAAAAATATTTCTACATCCCATGGCCTTTCCCAACCATTTAAATTTTTCTCTTACAGGTCTAACACTTCCGAAAAACCAATACAACGCCCACCCGGAACAATATATAAAGCTAAACGAACCGTTCACTGGGTACTTATCCGTACGAAAATCCCTATTGATTTACCTGTTTTTACAAGGAAATAAAATGTGAAAAAAATATTTCTACATCCCATGGCCTTTCCCAACCATTTAAATTTTTCTCTTACAGGTCTAACACTACCGAAAAACCAATACAACGCCCACCCGGAACAATGTATAAAGCTAAACGAACCGTTCACTGGGTACTTATATGTACGAAAATCCCAATTGATTTACCTGTTTTTACAAGGAAATAAAATGTGAAAAAAATATTTCTACATCCCATGGCCTTTCCCAACCATTTAAATTTTTCTCTTACAGGTCTAACACTTCCGAAAAACCAATACAACGCCCACCCGGAACAATGTATAAAGCTAAACGAACCGTTCACTGGGTACTTATCCGTGCGAAAAGCCCTATTGATTTCCCTCTTTTTACAAGGAAGTAAAATGTGAAAAAAATATTTCTACATCCCATGGCCTTTCCCAACCATTTAAATTTTTCTCTTACAGGTCTAACAGTTGCGAAAAACCAATACAACGCCCACCCCGAACAATGTATAAAGCTAAACGAACCGTTCACTGGGTACTTATCTGTGCGAAAAGCCCTATTGATTTACCTGTTTTTACAAGGAAGTAAAATGTGAAAAAAATATTTCTACATCCCATGGCCTTTCCAACCATTTAAATTTTTCTCTTACAGGTCTAACAGTTGCGAAAAACCAATACAACGCCCACCCCGAACAATGTATAAAGCTAAACGAACCGTTCACTGGGTACTTATACGTGCGAAAAGCCCTATTGATTTACCTGTTTTTACAAGGAAGTAAAATGTGAAAAAAATATTTCTACATCCCATGGCCTTTCCCAACCATTTAAATTTTTCTCTTACAGGTCTAACACTACCGAAAAACCAATACAACTCCCACCCGGAACAATATATAAAGCTAAACGAACCGTTCACTGGGTACTTATACGTACGAAAATCCCTATTGATTTACCTGTTTTTACAAGGAAATAAAATGTGAAAAAAATATTTCTACATCCCATGGCCTTTCCCAACCATTTAAATTTTTCTGTTACAGGTCTAACACTTCCGAAAAACCAATACAACGCCCACCCGGAACAATATATAAAGCTAAACGAACCGTTCACTGGGTACTAATCCGTACGAAAATCCCTATTGATTTACCTGTTTTTACAAGGAAATAAAATGTGAAAAAAATATTTCTACATTCCATGGCCTTTCCCAACCATTTAAATTTTTCTCTTACAGGTCTAACACTTCCGAAAAACCAATACAACGCCCACCCTGAACAATATATAAAGCTAAACGAACCGTTCACTGGGTACTTATCCGTACGAAAATCCCTATTGATTTACCTGTTTTTACAAGGAAATAAAATGTGAAAAAAATATTTCTACATCCCATGGCCTTTCCCAGCCATTTAAATTTTTCTCTTACAGGTCTAACAGTTGCGAAAAACCAATACAACGCCCACCCGGAACAATGTATAAAGCTAAACGAACCGTTCACTGGGTACTAATCCGTACGAAAATCCCAATTGATTTACCTGTTTTTACAAGGAAATAAAATGTGAAAAAAATATTTCTACATCCCATGGCCTTTCCCAACCATTTAAATTTTTCTCTTACAGGTCTAACACTTCCGAAAAACCAATACAACGCCCACCCGGAACAATGTATAAAGCTAAACGAACCGTTCACTGGGTACTTATCCGTGCGAAAAGCGCTATTGATTTACCTGTTTTTACAAGGAAGTAAAATGTGAAAAAAATATTTCTACATCCCATGGCCTTTCCCAACCATTTAAATTTTTCTCTTACAGGTCTAACACTACCGAAAAACCAATACAACTCCCACCCGGAACAATTTATAAAGCTAAACGAACCGTTCACTGGGTACTTATACGTATGAAAATCCCTATTGATTTACCTGTTTTTACAAGGAAATAAAATGTGAAAAAAATAATTCTACATCCCATGGCCTTTCCCAACCATTTAAATTTTTCTCTTACAGGTCTAACAGTTGCGAAAAACCAATACAACGCCCACCCGGAAAAATATATAAAGCTAAACGAACTGTTCACTGGGTACTTATCCGTACGAAAATCCCTATTGATTTACCTGTTTTTACAAGGAAATAAAATGTGAAAAAAATATTTCTACATCCCATGGCCTTTCCCAACCATTTAAATTTTTCTCTTACAGGTCTAACACTTCCGAAAAACCAATACAACGCCCACCCGGAACAATGTATAAAGCTAAACGAACCGTTCACTGGGTACTTATCCGTGCGAAAAGCCCTATTGATTTCCCTCTTTTTACAAGGAAGTAAAATGTGAAAAAAATATTTCTACATCCCATGGCCATTCCCAACCATTTAAATTTTTCTCTTACAGGTCTAACAGTTGCGAAAAACCAATACAACGCCCACCGGAAAAATATATAAAGCTAAACGAACCGTTCACTGGGTACTTATACATACGAAAATCCCTATTGATTTACCTGTTTTTACAAGGAAATAAAATGTGAAAAAAATATTTCTACATTCCATGGCCTTTCCCAACCATTTAAATTTTTCTCTTACAGGTCTAACACTTCCGAAAAACCAATACAACGCCCACCCGGAACAATTTATAAAGCTAAACGAAACGTTTACTGGGTACTTATCCGTACGAAAATCCCTATTGATTTACCTGTTTTTACAAGGAAATAAAATGTGAAAAAAATATTTCTACATCCCATGGCCTTTCCCAACCATTTAAATTTTTCTCTTACAGGTCTAACACTTCCGAAAAACCAATACAACGCCCACCCGGAACAATGTATAAAGCTAAACGAACCGTTCACTGGGTACTTATCCGTGCGAAAAGCCCTATTGATTTCCCTCTTTTTACAAGGAAGTAAAATGTGAAAAAAATATTTCTACATCCCATGGCCTTTCCCAACCATTTAAATTTTTCTCTTACAGGTCTAACACTACCGAAAAACCAATACAACGCCCACCCGGAACAATGTATAAAGCTAAACGAACCGTTCACTGGGTACTTATATGTACGAAAATCCCAATTGATTTACCTGTTTTTACAAGGAAATAAAATGTGAAAAAAATATTTCTACATCCCATGGCCTTTCCCAACCATTTAAATTTTTATCTTACAGGTCTAACACTACCGAAAAACCAATACAACTCCCACCCGGAACAATATATAAATCTAAACGAACCGTTCACTGGATACTTATCCGTGCGAAAAGCCCTATTGATTTACCTGTTTTTACAAGGAAATAAAATGTGAAAAAAATATTTCTACATCCCATGGCCTTTCCCAACCATTTAAATTTTTCTCTTACAGGTCTAACACTTCCGAAAAACCAATACAACGCCCACCCGGAACAATGTATAAAGCTAAACGAACCGTTCACTGGGTACTTATCTGTGCGAAAAGCCCTATTGATTTACCTGTTTTTACAAGGAAGTAAAATGTGAAAAAAATATTTCTACATCCCATGGCCTTTCCCAACCATTTAAATTTTTCTCTTACAGGTCTAACAGTTGCGAAAAACCAATACAACGCCCACCCGGAACAATGTATAAAGCTAAACGAACCGTTCACTGGGTACTTATACGTGCGAAAAGCCCTATTGATTTACCTGTTTTTACAAGGAAGTAAAATGTGAAAAAAATATTTCTACATCCCATGGCCTTTCCCAACCATTTAAATTTTTCTCTTACAGGTCTAACACTTCCGAAAAACCAATACAACGCCCACCCGGAACAATGTATAAAGCTAAACGAACCGTTCACTGGGTACTTATCTGTGCGAAAAGCCCTATTGATTTACCTGTTTTTACAAGGAAGTAAAATGTGAAAAAAATATTTCTACATCCCATGGCCTTTCCCAACCATTTAAATTTTTCTCTTACAGGTCTAACAGTTGCGAAAAACCAATACAACGCCCACCCGGAACAATGTATAAAGCTAAACGAACCGTTCACTGGGTACTTATACGTGCGAAAAGCCCTATTGATTTACCTGTTTTTACAAGGAAGTAAAATGTGAAAAAAATATTTCTACATCCCATGGCCTTTCCCAACCATTTAAATTTTTCTCTTACAGGTCTAACACTACCGAAAAACCAATACAACTCCCACCCGGAACAATATATAAAGCTAAACGAACCGTTCACTGGGTACTTATACGTACGAAAATCCCAATTGATTTACCTGTTTTTACAAGGAAATAAAATGTGAAAAAAATATTTCTACATCCCATGGCCTTTCCCAACCATTTAAATTTTTCTCTTACAGGTCTAACACTTCCGAAAAACCAATACAACGCCCACCCGGAAAAATATATAAAGCTAAACGAACCGTTCACTGGGTACTTATCCGTACGAAAATCCCTATTGATTTACCTGTTTTACAAGGAAATAAATTGTGAAAAAAATATTTCTACATCCCATGGCCTTTCCCAACCATTTAAATTTTTCTCTTACAGGTCTAACAGTTGCGAAAAACCAATACAACGCCCACCCGGAACAATGTATAAAGCTAAACGAACCGTTCACTGGGTACTTATACGTACGAAAAGCCCTATTGATTTACCTGTTTTTACAAAGAAGTAAAATGTGAAAAAAATATTTCTACATCCCATGGCCTTTCCCAACCATTTAAATTTTTCTCTTACAGGTCTAACAGTTGCGAAAAACCAATACAACGCCCACCCGGAACAATGTATAAAGCTAAACGAACCGTTCACTGGGTACTTATACGTGCGAAAAGCACTATTGATTTACCTGTTTTTACAAGGAAGTAAAATGTGAAAAAAATATTTCTACATCCCATGGCCTTTCCCAACCATTTAAATTTTTCTCTTACAGGTCTAACACTACCGAAAAACCAATACAACTCCCACCCGGAACAATATATAAAGCTAAACGAACCGTTCACTGGGTACTTATATGTACAAAAATCCCTATTGATTTACCTGTTTTTACAAGGAAATAAAATGTGAAAAAAATATTTCTACATCCCATGGCCTTTCCCAACCATTTAAATTTTTATCTTACAGGTCTAACACTTCCGAAAAACCAATACAACGCCCACCGGGAATAATATATAAAGCTAAACGAACCGTTCACTGTGTACTTATCCGTACGAAAATCCCTATTGATTTACCTGTTTTTACAAGGAAATAAAATGTGAAAAAAATATTTCTACATCCCATGGCCTTTCCCAACCATTTAAATTTTTCTCTTACAGGTCTAACACTTCCAAAAAACCAATACAACGCCCACCCGGAACAATGTATAAAACTAAACGAACCGTTCACTGGGTACTAATCCGTGCGAAAAGCCCTATTGATTTACCTGTTTTTACAAGGAAATAAAATGTGGAAAAAATATTTCTACATCCCATGGCCTTTCCCAACCATTTAAATTTTTCTCTTACAGGTCTAACACTTCCGAATAACCAATACAACGCCCACCCGGAAAAATATATAAAGCTAAACGAACCGTTCACTGGGTACTTATCCGTACGAAAATCCCTATTAATTTACCTGTTTTTACAAGGAAGTAAAATGTGAAAAAAATATTTCTACATCCCATGGCCTTTCCCAACCATTTAAATTTTTCTCTTACAGGTCTAACACTACCGAAAAACCAATACAACTCCCACCCGGAACAATATATAAAGCTAAACGAACCGTTCACTGGGTACTTATACGTACGAAAATCCCTATTGATTTACCTGTTTTTACAAAGAAATAAAATGTGAAAAAAATATTTCTACATCCCATGGCCTTTCCCAACCATTTAAATTTTTCTCTTACAGGTCTAACACTTCCGAAAAACCAATACAACGCCCACCCGGAAAAATATATAAAGCTAAACGAACTGTTCACTGTGTACTTATCCGTACGAAAATCCCTATTGATTTACCTGTTTTTACAAAGAAATAAAATGTGAAAAAAATATTTCTACATCCCATGGCCTTTCCCAACCATTTAAATTTTTCTCTTACAGGTCTAACACTACCGAAAAACCAATACAACTCCCACCCGGAAAAATATATAAAGCTAAACGAACCGTTCACTGTGTACTTATCCGTACGAAAATCCCTATTGATTTACCTGTTTTTACAAAGAAATAAAATGTGAAAAAAATATTTCTACATCCCATGGCCTTTCCCAACCATTTAAATTTTTCTCTTACAGGTCTAACACTTCCGAAAAACCAATACAACGCCCACCCGGAAAAATATATAAAGCTAAACGAACCGTTCACTGTGTACTTATCCGTACGAAAATCCCTATTGATTTACCTGTTTTTACAAAGAAATAAAATGTGAAAAAAATATTTCTACATCCCATGGCCTTTCCCAACCATTTAAATTTTTCTCTTACAGGTCTAACAGTTGCGAAAAACCAATACAACGCCCACCCGGAACAATGTATAAAGCTAAACGAACCGTTCACTGGGTACTTACCCGTGCGAAAAGCCCTATTGATTTACCTGTTTTTACAAGGAAATAAAATGTGAAAAAAATATTTCTACATCCCATGGCCTTTCCCAACCATTTAAATTTTTCTCTTACAGGTCTAACACTACCGAAAAACCAATACAACTCCCACCCGGAACAATATATAAAGCTAAACGAACCGTTCACTGGGTACTTATACGTACGAAAATCCCTATTGATTTACCTGTTTTTACAAGGAAATAAAATGTGAAAAAAATATTTCTACATCCCATGGCCTTTCCCAACCATTTAAATTTTTCTCTTACAGGTCTAACACTTCCGAAAAACCAATACAACGCCCACCCGGAAAAATATATAAATCTAAACGAACCGTTCACTGGGTACTTATCCGTACGAAAATCCCTATTGATTTACCTGTTTTTACAAGGAAGTAAAATGTGAAAAAAATATTTCTACATCCCATGGCTTTTCCCAACCATTTAAATTTTTCTCTTACAGGTCTAACACTTCCGAAAAACCAATACAACGCCCACCCGGAACAATGTATAAAGCTAAACGAACCGTTCACTGGGTACTTATCCGTGCGAAAAGCCCTATTGATTTCCCTCTTTTTACAAGGAAGTAAAATGTGAAAAAAATATTTCTACATCCCATGGCCTTTCCCAATCATTTAAATTTTTCTCTTACAGGTCTAACACTTGCAGAAAACCAATACAACGCCCACCCGGAACAATATATAAAGCTAAACGAACAGTTCACTGGGTACTTATCCGTACGAAAAGCCCTATTGATTTCCCTGTTTTTACAGGGAAGTAAAATGTGAAAAAAATATTTCTACATCCCATGGCCTTTCCCAACCATTAAATTTTTTCTCTTACAGGTCTAACAGTTGCGAAAAACCAATACAACACCCACCCGGAAAAATATATACAGCTAAACGAACCGTTTACTGGGTACTAATCCATACGAAAATCCCTATTGATTTACCTGTTTTTACAAGGAAATAAAATGTGAAACAAATATTTCTACATCCCATGGCCTTTCCCAACCATTTAAATATTTCTCTTACACGTCTAACACTTCCGAAAAACCAATACAACGCCCACCCGGAAAAATATATAAAGCTAAACGAACCGTTCACTGGGTACTTATCCGTACGAAAATCCCTATTAATTTACCTGTTTTTACAAGGAAGTAAAATGTGAAAAAAATATTTCTACATCCCATGGCCTTTCCCAACCATTTAAATTTTTCTCTTACAGGTCTAACACTACCGAAAAACCAATACAACTCCCACCCGGAACAATATATAAAGCTAAACGAACCGTTCACTGGGTACTTATACGTACGAAAATCCCTATTGATTTACCTGTTTTTACAAGGAAATAAAATGTGAAAAAAATATTTCTACATCCCATGGCCTTTCCCAACCATTTAAATTTTTCTCTTACAGGTCTAACACTTCCGAAAAACCAATACAACGCCCACCCGGAAAAATATATAAAGCTAAACGAACCGTTCACTGTGTACTTATCCGTACGAAAATCCCTATTGATTTACCTGTTTTTACAAAGAAATAAAATGTGAAAAAAATATTTCTACATCCCATGGCCTTTCCCAACCATTTAAATTTTTCTCGTACAGGTCTAACACTTCCGAAAAACCAATACAACGCCCACCCGGAAAAATATATAAAGCTAAACGAACCGTTCACTGTGTACTTATCCGTACGAAAATCCCTATTGATTTACCTGTTTTTACAAAGAAATAAAATGTGAAAAAAATATTTCTACATCCCATGGCCTTTCCCAACCATTTAAATTTTTCTCTTACAGGTCTAACAGTTGCGAAAAACCAATACAACGCCCACCCGGAACAATGTATAAAGCTAAACGAACCGTTCACTGGGTACTTACCCGTGCGAAAAGCCCTATTGATTTACCTGTTTTTACAAGGAAATAAAATGTGAAAAAAATATTTCTACATCCCATGGCCTTTCCCAACCATTTAAATTTTTCTCTTACAGGTCTAACACTACCGAAAAACCAATACAACTCCCACCCGGAACAATATATAAAGCTAAACGAACCGTTCACTGGGTACTTATACGTACGAAAATCCCTATTGATTTACCTGTTTTTACAAGGAAATAAAATGTGAAAAAAATATTTCTACATCCCATGGCCTTTCCCAACCATTTAAATTTTTCTCTTACAGGTCTAACACTTCCGAAAAACCAATACAACGCCCACCCGGAAAAATATATAAATCTAAACGAACCGTTCACTGGGTACTTATCCGTACGAAAATCCCTATTGATTTACCTTTTTTTACAAGGAAGTAAAATGTGAAAAAAATATTTCTACATCCCATGGCTTTTCCCAACCATTTAAATTTTTCTCTTACAGGTCTAACACTTCCGAAAAACCAATACAACGCCCACCCGGAACAATGTATAAAGCTAAACGAACCGTTCACTGGGTACTTATCCGTGCGAAAAGCCCTATTGATTTCCCTCTTTTTACAAGGAAGTAAAATGTGAAAAAAATATATCTACATCCCATGGCCTTTCCCAATCATTTAAATTTTTCTCTTACAGGTCTAACACTTGCAGAAAACCAATACAACGCCCACCCGGAACAATATATAAAGCTAAACGAACAGTTCACTGGGTACTTATCCGTACGAAAAGCCCTATTGATTTCCCTGTTTTTACAGGGAAGTAAAATGTGAAAAAAATATTTCTACATCCCATGGCCTTTCCCAACCATTAAATTTTTTCTCTTACAGGTCTAACAGTTGCGAAAAACCTATACAACACCCACCCGGAAAAATATATACAGCTAAACGAACCGTTTACTGGGTACTAATCCATACGAAAATCCCTATTGATTTACCTGTTTTTACAAGGAAATAAAATGTGAAACAAATATTTCTACATCCCATGGCCTTTCCCAACCATTTAAATATTTCTCTTACACGTCTAACACTTCCGAAAAACCAATACAACGCCCACCCGGAACAATACATAAAGCTAAACAAACCGTTCACTGGGTACTTATCCGTACGAAAATCCCTATTGATTTACCTGTTTTTACAAGGAAGTAAAATGTGAAAAAAATATTTCTACATCCCATGGCCTTTCCCAACCATTTAAATTTTTCTCTTACAGGTCTAACGCTTCCGAAAAACCAATACAACTCCCACCCGGAACAATATATAAAGCTAAACGAACCGTTCACTGGGTACTTATCCGTACGAAAATCCCTATTGATTTACCTGTTTTTACAAGGAAATAAAATGTGAAAAAAATATTTCTACATCCCATGGCCTTTCCCAACCATTTAAATTTTTATCTTACAGGTCTAACACTACCGAAAAACCGATACAACGGCCACCCGGAACAATATATAAAGCTAAACGAACCGTTCACTGGGTACTTATACGTACGAAAATCCCTATTGATTTACCTGTTTTTACAAGGAAATAAAATGTGAAAAAAATATTTCTACATCGCATGGCCTTTCCCAACTATTTAAATTTTTCTCTTACAGGTCTAACACTACCGAAAAACCGATACAACGGCCACCCGGAACAATATATAAAGCTAAACGAACCGTTCACTGGGTACTTATACGTACGAAAATCCCTATTGATTTACCTGTTTTTACAAGGAAATAAAATGTGAAAAAAATATTTCTACATCCCATGGCCTTTCCCAACCATTTAAATTTTTCTCTTACAGGTCTAACACTTCCGAAAAACCAATACAACGCCCACCCGGAACAATGTATAAAGCTAAACGAACCGTTCACTGGGTATTATCCGTGCGAAAAGCCCTATTGATTTCCCTCTTTTTACAAGGAAGTAAAATGTGAAAAAAATATTTCTACATCCCATGGCCTTTCCCAACCATTTAAATTTTTCTCTTACAGGTCTAACACTACCGAAAAACCAATACAACTCCCACCCGGAACAATATATAAAGCTAAACGAACCATTCACTGGGTACTTATCCGTACGAAAATCCCTATTGATTTACCTGTTTTTACAAGGAAATAAAATGTGAAAAAAATATTTCTACATCCCATGGCCTTTCCCAACCATTTAAACTTTTCTCTTATAGCTCTAACACTTCCGAAAAACCAATACAACGCCCACCCGGAACAATATATAAAGCTAAACGAACCGTTCACTGGGCACTTATCCGTACAAAAATCCCTATTGATTTTCCTGTTTTTACAAGGAAATAAAATGTGAAAAAAATATTTCTACATCCCATGGCCTTTCCCAACCATTTAAATTTTTCTCTTACAGGTCTAACACTTCCGAAAAACCAATACAACGCCCACCCGGAACAATGTATAAAGCTAAACGAACCGTTCACTGGGTACTTATCCGTGCGAAAAGCCCTATTGATTTACCTGTTTTTACAAGGAAGTAAAATGTGAAAAAAATATTTCTACATCCCATGGCCTTTCCCAACCATTTAAATTTTTATCTTACAGGTCTAACACTACCGAAAAACCAATACAACTCTCACCCGGAACAATATATAAAGCTAAACGAACCGTTCACTGGGTACTTATACGTACGAAAATCCCTATTGATTTACCTGTTTTTACAAGGAAATAAAATGTGAAAAAAATATTTCTACATCCCATGGCCTTTCCCAACCATTTAAATTTTTCTCTTACAGGTCTAACACTTCCGAAAAACCAATACAACGCCCACCCGGAACAATGTATAAAGCTAAACGAACCGTTCACTGGGTACTTATCCGTGCGAAAAGCCCTATTGATTTACCTGTTTTTACAAGGAAACAAAATGTGAAAAAAATATTTCTACATCCCACGGCCTTTCCCAACCATTTAAATTTTTCTCTTACAGGTCTAACACTTCCGAAAAACCAATACAACGCCCACCCGGAAAAATATATAAAGCTAAACGAACCGTTCACAGGGTACTTATCCGTACGAAAATCCCTATTCATTTACCTGTTTTTACAAGGAAGTAAAATGTGAAAAAAAAATTTCTACATCCCATGGCCTTTCCCAACCATTTAAATTTTTCTCTTACAGGTCTAACAGTTGCGAAAAACCAATACAACGCCCACCCGGAACAATGTATAAAGCTAAACGAACCGTTCACTGGGTACTTATACGTGCGAAAAGCCCTATTGATTTACCTGTTTTTACAAGGAAGTAAAATGTGAAAAAAATATTTCTACATCCCATGGCCTTTCCCAACCATTTAAATTTTTCTCTTACAGGTCTAACACTACCGAAAAACCAATACAACTCCCACCCGGAACAATATATAAAGCTAAACGAACCGTTCACTGGATACTTATACGTACGAAAATACCTATTGATTTACCTGTTTTTACAAGGAAATAAAATGTGAAAACAATATTTCTACATCCCATGGCCTTTCCCAACCATTTAAATTTTTCTCTTACAGGTCTAACACTTGCAGAAAACCAATACAACGCCCACCCGGAACAATATATAAAGCTAAACGAACAGTTCACTGGGTACTTATCCGTACGAAAAGCCCTATTGATTTCCCTGTTTTTACAGGGAAGTAAAATGTGAAAAAAATATTTCTACATCCCATGGCCTTTCCCAACCATTAAATTTTTTCTCTTACAGGTCTAACAGTTGCGAAAAACCAATACAACACCCACCCGGAAAAATATATACAGCTAAACGAACCGTTTACTGGGTACTAATCCATACGAAAATCCCTATTGATTTACCTGTTTTTACAAGGAAATAAAATGTGAAACAAATATTTCTACATCCCATGGCCTTTCCCAACCATTTAAATATTTCTCTTACACGTCTAACACTTCCGAAAAACCAATACAACGCCCACCCGGAACAATACATAAAGCTAAACGAACCGTTCACTGGGTACTTATCCGTACGAAAATCCCTATTGATTTACCTGTTTTTACAAGGAAGTAAAATGTGAAAAAAATATTTCTACATCCCATGGCCTTTCCCAACCATTTAAATTTTTCTCTTACAGGTCTAACGCTTCCGAAAAACCAATACAACTCCCACCCGGAACAATATATAAAGCTAAACGAACCGTTCACTGGGTACTTATCCGTACGAAAATCCCTATTGATTTACCTGTTTTTACAAGGAAATAAAATGTAAAAAAAATATTTCTACATCCCATGGCCTTTCCCAACCATTTAAACGTTTCTCTTACAGGTCTAACACTTCCGAAAAACCAATACAACGCCCACCCGGAACAATATATAAAGCTAAATGAACCGTTCACTGGGCACTTATCCGTACAAAAATCCCTATTGATTTTCCTGTTTTTACAAGGAAATAAAATGTGAAAAAAATATTTCTACATCCCATGGCCTTTCCCAACCATTTAAATTTTTATCTTACAGGTCTAACACTACCGAAAAACCGATACAACTGCCACCCGGAACAATATATAAAGCTTAACGAACCGTTCACTGGGTGCTTATACGTACGAAAATCCCTATTGATTTACCTGTTTTTACAAGGAAATAAAATGTGAAAAAAATATTTCTACATTGCATGGCCTTTCCCAACTATTTAAATTTTTATCTTACAGGTCTAACACTACCGAAAAACCTATACAACTCCCACCCGGAACAATATATAAAGCTAAACGAACCGTTCACTGGGTACTTATACGTACGAAAATCCCTATTGATTTACCTGTTTTTACAAGGAAATAAAATGTGAAAAAAATATTTCTACATCCCATGGCCTTTCCCAACCATTTAAATTTTTCTCTTACAGGTCTAACACTTCCGAAAAACCAATACAACGCCCACCCGGAACAATGTATAAAGCTAAACGAACCGTTCACTGGGTACTTATCCGTGCGAAAAGCCCTATTGATTTCCCTCTTTTTACAAGGAAGTAAATTGTGAAAAAAATATTTCTACATCCCATGGCCTTTCCCAACCATTTAAATTTTTCTCTTACAGGTCTAACACTACCGAAAAACCAATACAACTCCCACCCGGAACAATATATAAAGCTAAACGAACCGTTCACTGGGTACTTATCCGTACGAAAATCCCTATTGATTTACCTGTTTTTACAAGGAAGTAAAATGTGAAAAAAATATTTCTACATCCCATGGCCTTTCCAAACCATTTAAATTTTTCTCTTACAGGTCTAACACTACCGAAAAACCAATACAACTCCCACCCGGAACAATATATAAAGCTAAACGAACCGTTCACTGGATACTTATACGTACGAAAATCCCTATTGATTTACCTGTTTTTACAAGGAAATAAAATGTGAAAACAATATTTCTACATCCCATGGCCTTTCCCAACCGTTTAAATTTTTCTCTTACAGGTCTAACACTTCCGAAAAACCAATACAACGCCCACCCGGAACAATGTATAAAGCTAAACGAACCGTTCACTGGGTACTTATCCGTGCGAAAAGCCCTATTGATTTACCTGTTTTTACAAGGAAGTAAAATGTGAAAAAAATATTTCTACATCCCATGGCCTTTCCCAACCATTTAAATTTTTCTCTTACAGGTCTAACAGTTGCGAAAAACCAATACAACGCCCACCCGGAACAATGTATAAAGCTAAACGAACCGTTCACTGGGTACTTATCCGTGCGAAAAGCCCTATTGATTTCCCTCTTTTTACAAGGAAGTAAAATGTGAAAAAAATATTTCTACATCCCATGGCCTTTCCCAACCATTTAAATTTTTCTCTACAGGTCTAACACTTGCAGAAAACCAATACAACGCCCACCCGGAACAATATATACAGCTAAACGAACAGTTCACTGGGTATTTATCCGTACGAAAAGCCCTATTGATTTCCCTGTTTTTACAGGGAAGTAAAATGTGAAAAAAATATTTCTACATCCCATGGCCTTTCCCAACCATTAAAATTTTTCTCTTACAGGTCTAACAGTTGCGAAAAACCAATACAACACCCACCCGGAAAAATATATACAGCTAAACGAACCGTTTACTGGGTACTAATCCATACGAAAATCCCTATTGATTTACCTGTTTTTACAAGGAAATAAAATGTGAAACAAATATTTCTATATCCCATGGCCTTTCCCAACCATTTAAATATTTCTCTTACACGTCTAACACTTCCGAAAAACCAATACAACGCCCACCCGGAACAATACATAAAGCTAAACGAACCGTTCACTGGGTACTTATCTGTACGAAAATCCCTATTGATTTACCTGTTTTTACAAGGAAGTAAAATGTGAAACAAATATTTCTACATCCCATGGCCTTTCCCAACCATTTAAACTTTTCTCTTACAGGTCTAACACTTCCGAAAAACCAATACAACGCCCACCCGGAACAATATATAAAGCTAAATGAACCGTTCACTGGGCACTTATCCGTACAAAAATCCCTATTGATTTTCCTGTTTTTACAAGGAAATAAAATGTGAAAAAAATATTTCTACATCCCATGGCCTTTCCCAACCATTTAAATTTTTATCTTACAGGTCTAACACTACCGAAAAACCGATACAACGGCCACCCGGAACAATATATAAACCTAAACGAACCGTTCACTGGGTACTTATACGTACGAAAATCCCTATTGATTTACCTGTTTTTACAAGGAAATAAAATGTGAAAAAAATATTTCTACATCGCATGGCCTTTCCCAACTATTTAAATTTTTATCTTACAGGTCTAACACTACCGAAAAACCAATACAACTCCCACCCGGAACAATATATAAAGCTAAACGAACCGTTCACTGGGTACTTATACGTACGAAAATCCCTATTGATTTACCTGTTTTTACAAGGAAATAAAATGTGAAAAAAATATTTCTACATCCCATGGCCTTTCCCAACCATTTAAATTTTTCTCTTACAGGTCTAACACTTCCGAAAAACCAATACAACGCCCACCCGGAACAATGTATAAAGCTAAACGAACCGTTCACTGGGTACTTATCCGTGCGAAAAGCCCTATTGATTTCCCTCTTTTTACAAGGAAGTAAAATGTGAAAAAAATATTTCTACATCCCATGGCCTTTCCCAACCATTTAAATTTTTCTCTTACAGGTCTAACACTACCGAAAAACCAATACAACTCCCACCCGGAACAATATATAAAGCTAAACGAACCGTTCACTGGGTACTTATCCGTACGAAAATCCCTATTGATTTACCTGTTTTTACAAGGAAGTAAAATGTGAAAAAAATATTTCTACATCCCATGGCCTTTCCCAACCATTTAAATTTTTCTCTTACAGGTCTAACACTACCGAAAAACCAATACAACACCCACCCGGAACAATATATAAAGCTAAACGAACCGTTCACTGGGCACTTATACGTACGAAAATCCCTATTGATTTACCTGTTTTTACAAGGAAATAAAATGTGAAAAAAATATTTCTAAATCCCATGGCCTTTCCCAACCATTTAAATTTTTCTCTTACAGGTCTAACACTTCCGAAAAACCAATACAACGCCCACCCGGAACAATGTATAAAGCTAAACGAACCGTTCACTGGGTACTTATCCGTGCGAAAATCCCTATTGATTTACCTGTTTTTACAAGGAAGTAAAATGTGAAAAAAATATTTCTACATCCCATGGCCTTTCCCAACCATTTAAATTTTTATCTTACAGGTCTAACACTACCGAAAAACCAATACAACTCCCACCCGGAACAATATATAAAGCTAAACGAACCGTTCACTGGGTACTTATACGTACGAAAATCCCTATTGATTTACCTGTTTTTACAAGGAAATAAAATGTGAAAAAAATATTTCTACATCCCATGGCCTTTCCCAACCATTAAAATTTTTCTCTTACAGGTCTAACAGTTGCGAAAAACCAATACAACACCCACCCGGAAAAATATATACAGCTAAACGAACCGTTTACTGGGTACTAATCCATACGAAAATCCCTATTGATTTACCTGTTTTTACAAGGAAATAAAATGTGAAACAAATATTTCTACATCCCATGGCCTTTCCCAACCATTTAAATATTTCTCTTACACGTCTAACACTTCCGAAAAACCAATACAACGCCCACCCGGAACAATACATAAAGCTAAACGAACCGTTCACTGGGTACTTATCTGTACGAAAATCCCTATTGATTTACCTGTTTTTACAAGGAAGTAAAATGTGAAACAAATATTTCTACATCCCATGGCCTTTCCCAACCATTTAAACTTTTCTCTTACAGGTCTAACACTTCCGAAAAACCAATACAACGCCCACCCGGAACAATATATAAAGCTAAATGAACCGTTCACTGGGCACTTATCCGTACAAAAATCCCTATTGATTTTCCTGTTTTTACAAGGAAATAAAATGTGAAAAAAATATTTCTACATCCCATGGCCTTTCCCAACCATTTAAATTTTTATCTTACAGGTCTAACACTACCGAAAAACCGATACAACGGCCACCCGGAACAATATATAAACCTAAACGAACCGTTCACTGGGTACTTATACGTACGAAAATCCCTATTGATTTACCTGTTTTTACAAGGAAATAAAATGTGAAAAAAATATTTCTACATCGCATGGCCTTTCCCAACTATTTAAATTTTTATCTTACAGGTCTAACACTACCGAAAAACCAATACAACTCCCACCCGGAACAATATATAAAGCTAAACGAACCGTTCACTGGGTACTTATACGTACGAAAATCCCTATTGATTTACCTGTTTTTACAAGGAAATAAAATGTGAAAAAAATATTTCTACATCCCATGGCCTTTCCCAACCATTTAAATTTTTCTCTTACAGGTCTAACACTTCCGAAAAACCAATACAACGCCCACCCGGAACAATGTTTAAACCTAAACGAACCGTTCACTGGGTACTTATCCGTGCGAAAAGCCCTATTGATTTCCCTCTTTTTACAAGGAAGTAAAATGTGAAAAAAATATTTCTACATCCCATGGCCTTTCCCAACCATTTAAATTTTTCTCTTACAGGTCTAACACTACCGAAAAACCAATACAACTCCCACCCGGAACAATATATAAAGGTAAACGAACCGTTCACTGGGTACTTATCCGTACGAAAATACCTATTGATTTACCTGTTTTTACAAGGAAGTAAAATGTGAAAAAAATATTTCTACATCCCATGGCCTTTCCCAACCATTTAAATTTTTCTCTTACAGGTCTAACACTACTGAAAAACCGATACAACGGCCACCCGGAACAATATATAAACCTAAACGAACCGTTCACTGGGTACTTATACGTACGAAAATCCCTATTGATTTACCTGTTTTTACAAGGAAATAAAATGTGAAAAAAATATTTCTACATCGCATGGCCTTTCCCAACTATTTAAATTTTTATCTTACAGGTCTAACACTACCGAAAAACCAATACAACTCCCACCCGGAACAATATATAAAGCTAAACGAACCGTTCACTGGGCACTTATACGTACGAAAATCCCTATTGATTTACCTGTTTTTACAAGGAAATAAAATGTGAAAAAAATATTTCTAAATCCCATGGCCTTTCCCAACCATTTAAATTTTTCTCTTACAGGTCTAACACTTCCGAAAAACCAATACAACGCCCACCCGGAACAATGTATAAAGCTAAACGAACCGTTCACTGGGTACTTATCCGTGCGAAAAGCCCTATTGATTTACCTGTTTTTACAAGGAAGTAAAATGTGAAAAAAATATTTCTACATCCCATGGCCTTTCCCAACCATTTAAATTTTTATCTTACAGGTCTAACACTACCGAAAAACCAATACAACTCCCACCTGGAACAATATATAAAGCTAAACGAACCGTTCACTGGGTACTTATACGTACGAAAATCCCTATTGATTTACCTGTTTTTACAAGGAAATAAAATGTGAAAAAAATATTTCTACATCCCATGGCCTTTCCCAACCATTTAAATTTTTCTCTTACAGGTCTAACACTACTGAAAAACCGATACAACGGCCACCCGGAACAATATATAAACCTAAACGAACCGTTCACTGGGTACTTATACGTACGAAAATCCCTATTGATTTACCTGTTTTTACAAGGAAATAAAATGTGAAAAAAATATTTCTACATCGCATGGCCTTTCCCAACTATTTAAATTTTTATCTTACAGGTCTAACACTACCGAAAAACCAATACAACTCCCACCCGGAACAATGTATAAAGCTAAACGAACCGTTCACTGGGTACTTATCCGTGCGAAAATCCCTATTGATTTACCTGTTTTTACAAGGAAGTAAAATGTGAAAAAAATATTTCTACATCCCATGGCCTTTCCCAACCATTTAAATTTTTATCTTACAGGTCTAACACTACCGAAAAACCAATACAACTCCCACCCGGAACAATATATAAAGCTAAACGAACCGTTCACTGGGTACTTATACGTACGAAAATCCCTATTGATTTACCTGTTTTTACAAGGAAATAAAATGTGAAAAAAATATTTCTACATCCCATGGCCTTTCCCAACCATTAAAATTTTTCTCTTACAGGTCTAACAGTTGCGAAAAACCAATACAACACCCACCCGGAAAAATATATACAGCTAAACGAACCGTTTACTGGGTACTAATCCATACGAAAATCCCTATTGATTTACCTGTTTTTACAAGGAAATAAAATGTGAAACAAATATTTCTACATCCCATGGCCTTTCCCAACCATTTAAATATTTCTCTTACACGTCTAACACTTCCGAAAAACCAATACAACGCCCACCCGGAACAATACATAAAGCTAAACGAACCGTTCACTGGGTACTTATCTGTACGAAAATCCCTATTGATTTACCTGTTTTTACAAGGAAGTAAAATGTGAAACAAATATTTCTACATCCCATGGCCTTTCCCAACCATTTAAACTTTTCTCTTACAGGTCTAACACTTCCGAAAAACCAATACAACGCCCACCCGGAACAATATATAAAGCTAAATGAACCGTTCACTGGGCACTTATCCGTACAAAAATCCCTATTGATTTTCCTGTTTTTACAAGGAAATAAAATGTGAAACAAATATTTCTACATCCCATGGCCTTTCCCAACCATTTAAACTTTTCTCTTACAGGTCTAACACTTCCGAAAAACCAATACAACGCCCACCCGGAACAATATATAAAGCTAAATGAACCGTTCACTGGGCACTTATCCGTACAAAAATCCCTATTGATTTTCCTGTTTTTACAAGGAAATAAAATGTGAAAAAAATATTTCTACATCCCATGGCCTTTCCCAACCATTTAAATTTTTATCTTACAGGTCTAACACTACCGAAAAACCGATACAACGGCCACCCGGAACAATATATAAACCTAAACGAACCGTTCACTGGGTACTTATACGTACGAAAATCCCTATTGATTTACCTGTTTTTACAAGGAAATAAAATGTGAAAAAAATATTTCTACATCGCATGGCCTTTCCCAACTATTTAAATTTTTATCTTACAGGTCTAACACTACCGAAAAACCAATACAACTCCCACCCGGAACAATATATAAAGCTAAACGAACCGTTCACTGGGTACTTATACGTACGAAAATCCCTATTGATTTACCTGTTTTTACAAGGAAATAAAATGTGAAAAAAATATTTCTACATCCCATGGCCTTTCCCAACCATTTAAATTTTTCTCTTACAGGTCTAACACTTCCGAAAAAACAATACAACGCCCACCCGGAACAATGTATAAAGCTAAACGAACCGTTCACTGGGTACTTATCCGTGCGAAAAGCCCTATTGATTTCCCTCTTTTTACAAGGAAGTAAAATGTGAAAAAAATATTTCTACATCCCATGGCCTTTCCCAACCATTTAAATTTTTCTCTTACAGGTCTAACACTACCGAAAAACCAATACAACTCCCACCCGGAACAATATATAAAGCTAAACGAACCGTTCACTGGGTACTTATCCGTACGAAAATACCTATTGATTTACCTGTTTTTACAAGGAAGTAAAATGTGAAAAAAATATTTCTACATCCCATGGCCTTTCCCAACCATTTAAATTTTTCTCTTACAGGTCTAACACTACTGAAAAACCGATACAACGGCCACCCGGAACAATATATAAACCTAAACGAACCGTTCACTGGGTACTTATACGTACGAAAATCCCTATTGATTTACCTGTTTTTACAAGGAAATAAAATGTGAAAAAAATATTTCTACATCGCATGGCCTTTCCCAACTATTTAAATTTTTATCTTACAGGTCTAACACTACCGAAAAACCAATACAACTCCCACCCGGAACAATATATAAAGCTAAACGAACCGTTCACTGGGCACTTATACGTACGAAAATCCCTATTGATTTACCTGTTTTTACAAGGAAATAAAATGTGAAAAAAATATTTCTAAATCCCATGGCCTTTCCTAACCATTTAAATTTTTCTCTTACAGGTCTAACACTTCCGAAAAACCAATACAACGCCCACCCGGAACAATGTATAAAGCTAAACGAACCGTTCACTGGGTACTTATCCGTGCGAAAAGCCCTATTGATTTACCTGTTTTTACAAGGAAGTAAAATGTGAAAAAAATATTTCTACATCCCATGGCCTTTCCCAACCATTTAAATTTTTATCTTACAGGTCTAACACTACCGAAAAACCAATACAACTCCCACCTGGAACAATATATAAAGCTAAACGAACCGTTCACTGGGTACTTATACGTACGAAAATCCCTATTGATTTACCTGTTTTTACAAGGAAATAAAATGTGAAAAAAATATTTCTACATCCCATGGCCTTTCCCAACCATTTACATTTTTCTCTTACAGGTCTAACACTTCCGAAAAACCAATACAACGCCCACCCGGAACAATGTATAAAGCTAAACGAACCGTTAACTGGGTACTTATCCGTTCGAAAAGCCCTATTGATTTACCTGTTTTTACAAGGAAACAAAATGTGAAAAAAATATTTCTACATCCCATGGCCTTTCCCAACCATTTAAATTTTTCTCTTACAGGTCTAACACTTCCGAAAAACCAATACAACGCCCACCCGGAAAAATATATAAAGCTAAACGAACCGTTCACTGGGTACTTATCCGTACGACAATCCCTATTCATTTACCTGTTTTTACAAGGAAGTAAAATGTGAAAAAAATATTTCTACATCCCATGGCCTTTCCCAACCATTTAAATTTTTCTCTTACAGGTCTAACAGTTGCGAAAAACCAATACAACGCCCACCCGGAACAATGTATAAAGCTAAACGAACCGTTCACCGGGTACTTATACGTGCGAAAAGCCCTATTGATTTACCTGTTTTTACAAGGAATTAAAATGTGAAAAAAATATTTCTACATCCCATGGCCTTTCCCAACCATTTAAATTTTTCTCTTACAGGTCTAACACTACCGAAAAACCAATACAACTCCCACCCGGAACAATATATAAAGCTAAACGAACCGTTCACTGGATACTTATACGTACGAAAATCCCTATTGATTTACCTGTTTTTACAAGGAAATAAAATGTGAAAACAATATTTCTACATCCCATGGCCTTTCCCAACCATTTAAATTTTTCTCTTACAGGTCTAACACTTCCGAAAAACCAATACAACGCCCACCCGGAACAATGTATAAAGCTAAACGAACCGTTCACTGGGTACTTATCCGTGCGAAAAGCCCTATTGATTTACCTGTTTTTACAAGGAAGTAAAATGTGAAAAAAATATTTCTACATCCCATGGCCTTTCCCAACCATTTAAATTTTTCTCTTACAGGTCTAACAGTTGCGAAAAACCAATACAACGCCCACCCGGAACAATGTATAAAGCTAAACGAACCGTTCACTGGGTACTTATACGTGCGAAAAGCCCTATTGATTTACCTGTTTTTACAAGGAAGTAAAATGTGAAAAAAATATTTCTACATCCCATGGCCTTTCCCAACCATTTAAATTTTTCTCTTACAGGTCTAACACTACCGAAAAACCAATACAACTCCCACCCGGAACAATATATAAAGCTAAACGAACCGTTCACTGGATACTTATCCGTACGAAAATCCCTATTGATTTACCTGTTTTTACAAGGAAATAAAATGTGAAAAAAATATTTCTACATCCCATGGCCTTTCCCAGCCATTTAAATTTTTCTCTTACAGGTCTAACACTTCCGAAAAACCAATACAACGCCCACCCGGAACAATGTATAAAGCTAAACGAACCGTTCACTGGGTACTTATCCGTGCGAAAAGCCCTAGTGATTTCCCTCTTTTTACAAGGAAGTAAAATGTGAAAAAAATATTTCTACATCCCATGGCCTTTCCCAACCATTTAAATTTTTCTCTTACAGGTCTAACAGTTGCGAAAAACCAATACAACGCCCACCCGGAACAATGTATAAAGCTAAACGAACCGTTCACTGGGTACTGATACGTGCGAAAAGCCCTATTGATTTACCTGTTTTTACAAGGAAGTAAAATGTGAAAAAAATATTTCTACATCCCATGGCCTTTCCCAACCATTTAAATTTTTCTCTTACAGGTCTAACACTACCGAAAAACCAATACAACTCCCACCCGGAACAATATATAAAGCTAAACGAACCGTTCACTGGATACTTATACGTACGAAAATCCCTATTGATTTACCTGTATTTACAAGGAAATAAAATGTGAAAACAATATTTCTACATCCCATGGCCTTTCCCAACCATTTAAATTTTTCTCTTACAGGTCTAACACTTCCGAAAAACCAATACAACGCCCACCCGGAACAATGTATAAAGCTAAACGAACCGTTCACTGGGTACTTATCCGTGCGAAAAGCCCTATTGATTTACCTGTTTTTACAAGGAAATAAAATGTGAAAAAAATATTTCTACATCCCATGGCCTTTCCCAACCATTTAAATTTTTCTCTTACAGGTCTAACAGTTGCGAAAAACCAATACAACGCCCACCCGGAACAATGTATAAAGCTAAACGAACCGTTCACTGGGTACTTATACGTGCAAAAAGCCCTATTGATTTACCTGTTTTTACAAGGAAGTAAAATGTGAAAAAAATTTTTCTACATCCCATGGCCTTTCCCAACCATTAAAATTTTTCTCTTACAGGTCTAACACTACCGAAAAACCAATACAACGCCCACCCGGAACAATGTATAAAGCTAAACGAACCGTTCACTGGGTACTGATACGTGCGAAAAGCCCTATTGATTTACCTGTTTTTACAAGGAAGTAAAATGTGAAAAAAATATTTCTACATCCCATGGCCTTTCCCAACCATTTAAATTTTTCTCTTACAGGTCTAACACTACCGAAAAACCAATACAACTCCCACCCGGAACAATATATAAAGCTAAACGAACCGTTCACTGGATACTTATACGTACGAAAATCCCTATTGATTTACCTGTATTTACAAGGAAATAAAATGTGAAAACAATATTTCTACATCCCATGGCCTTTCCCAACCATTTAAATTTTTCTCTTACAGGTCTAACACTTCCGAAAAACCAATACAACGCCCACCCGGAACAATGTATAAAGCTAAACGAACCGTTCACTGGGTACTTATCCGTGCGAAAAGCCCTATTGATTTACCTGTTTTTACAAGGAAGTAAAATGTGAAAAAAATATTTCTACATCCCATGGCCTTTCCCAACCATTTAAATTTTTCTCTTTCAGGTCTAACAGTTGCGAAAAACCAATACAACGCCCACCCGGAACAATGTATAAAGCTAAACGAACCGTTCACTGGGTACTTATACGTGCGAAAAGCCCTATTGATTTACCTGTTTTTACAAGGAAGTAAAATGTGAAAAAAATATTTCTACATCCCATGGCCTTTCCCAACCATTTAAATTTTTCTCTTACAGGTCTAACACTACCGAAAAACCAATACAACTCCCACCCGGAAAAATATATAAAGCTAAACGAACCGTTCACTGGATACTTATACGTACGAAAATCCCTATTGATTTACCTGTTTTTACAAGGAAATAAAATGTGAAAACAATATTTCTACATCCCATGGCCTTTCCCAACCATTTAAATTTTTCTCTTACAGGTCTAACACTTCCGAAAAACCAATACAACGCCCACCCGGAACAATGTATAAAGCTAAACGAACCGTTCACTGGGTACTTATCCGTGCGAAAAGCCCTATTGATTTACCTGTTTTTACAAGGAAATAAAATGTGAAAAAAATATTTCTACATCCCATGGCCTTTCCCAACCATTTAAATTTTTCTCTTACAGGTCTAACACTTCCGAAAAACCAATACAACGCCCACCCGGAAAAATATATAAAGCTAAACGAACCGTTCACTGGGTACTTATCCGTACGAAAATCCCTATTGATTTACCTGTTTTTACAAGGAAATAAAATATGAAAAAAATATTTCTACATCCCATGGCCTTTCCCAGCCATTTAAATTTTTCTCTTACAGGTCTAACACTTCCAAAAAACCAGTACAACGCCCACCCGGAACAATGTATAAAGCTAAACGAACCGTTCACTGGGTACTTATCCGTGCGAAAAGCCCTAGTGATTTCCCTCTTTTTACAAGGAAGTAAAATGTGAAAAAAATATTTCTACATCCCATGGCCTTTCCCAACCATTTAAATTTTTCTCTTACAGGTCTAACAGTTGCGAAAAACCAATACAACGCCCACCCGGAACAATGTATAAAGCTAAACGAACCGTTCACTGGGTACTTATACGTGCGAAAAGCCCTATTGATTTACCTGTTTTTACAAGGAAGTAAAATGTGAAAAAAATATTTCTACATCCCATGGCCTTTCCCAACCATTTAAATTTTTCTCTTACAGGTCTAACACTACCGAAAAACCAATACAACTCCCACCCGGAACAATATATAAAGCTAAACGAACCGTTCACCGGGTACTTATACGTGCGAAAAGCCCTATTGATTTACCTGTTTTTACAAGGAATTAAAATGTGAAAAAAATATTTCTACATCCCATGGCCTTTCCCAACCATTTAAATTTTTATCTTACAGGTCTAACACTACCGAAAAACCGATACAACGGCCACCCGGAACAATATATAAACCTAAACGAACCGTTCACTGGGTACTTATACGTACGAAAATCCCTATTGATTTACCTGTTTTTACAAGGAAATAAAATGTGAAAAAAATATTTCTACATCGCATGGCCTTTCCCAACTATTTAAATTTTTATCTTACAGGTCTAACACTACCGAAAAACCAATACAACTCCCACCCGGAACAATATATAAAGCTAAACGAACCGTTCACTGGGTACTTATACGTACGAAAATCCCTATTGATTTACCTGTTTTTACAAGGAAATAAAATGTGAAAAAAATATTTCTACATCCCATGGCCTTTCCCAACCATTTAAATTTTTCTCTTACAGGTCTAACACTTCCGAAAAACCAATACAACGCCCACCCGGAACAATGTATAAAGCTAAACGAACCGTTCACTGGGTACTTATCCGTGCGAAAAGCCCTATTGATTTCCCTCTTTTTACAAGGAAGTAAAATGTGAAAAAAATATTTCTACATCCCATGGCCTTTCCCAACCATTTAAATTTTTCTCTTACAGGTCTAACACTACCGAAAAACCAATACAACTCCCACCCGGAACAATATATAAAGCTAAACGAACCGATCACTGGGTACTTATCCGTACGAAAATCCCTATTGATTTACCTGTTTTTACAAGGAAGTAAAATGTGAAAAAAATATTTCTACATCCCATGGCCTTTCCCAACCATTTAAATTTTTCTCTTACAGGTCTAACACTACCGAAAAACCAATACAACTCCCACCCGGAACAATATATAAAGCTAAACGAACCGTTCACTGGGCACTTATACGTACGAAAATCCCTATTGATTTACCTGTTTTTACAAGGAAATAAAATGTGAAAAAAATATTTCTAAATCCCATGGCCTTTCCCAACCATTTAAATTTTTCTCTTACAGGTCTAACACTTCCGAAAAACCAATACAACGCCCACCCGGAACAATGTATAAAGCTAAACGAACCGTTCACTGGGTACTTATCCGTGCGAAAAGCCCTATTGATTTACCTGTTTTTACAAGGAAGTAAAATGTGAAAAAAATATTTCTACATCCCATGGCCTTTCCCAACCATTTAAATTTTTATCTTACAGGTCTAACACTACCGAAAAACCAATACAACTCCCACCTGGAACAATATATAAAGCTAAACGAACCGTTCACTGGGTACTTATCCGTGCGAAAATCCCTATTGATTTACCTGTTTTTACAAGGAAATAAAATGTGAAAAAAATATTTCTACATCCCATGGCCTTTCCCAACCATTTAAATTTTTCTCTTACAGGTCTAACAGTTGCGAAAAACCAATACAACGCCCACCCGGAACAATGTATAAAGCTAAACGAACCGTTCACTGGGTACTTATACGTGCGAAAAGCCCTATTGATTTACCTGTTTTTACAAGGAAGTAAAATGTGAAAAAAATATTTCTACATCCCATGGCCTTTCCCAACCATTTAAATTTTTCTCTTACAGGTCTAACACTTCCGAAAAACCAATACAACTCCCACCCGGAACAATATATAAAGCTAAACGAACCGTTCACTGGATACTTATACGTACGAAAATCCCTATTGATTTACCTGTTTTTACAAGGAAATAAAATGTGAAAACAATATTTCTACATCCCATGGCCTTTCCCAACCATTTAAATTTTTCTCTTACAGGTCTAACACTTCCGAAAAACCAATACAACGCCCACCCGGAACAATGTATAAAGCTAAACGAACCGTTCACTGGGTACTTATCCGTGCGAAAAGCCCTATTGATTTACCTGTTTTTACAAGGAAATAAAATGTGAAAAAAATATTTCTACATCCCATGGCCTTTCCCAACCATTTAAATTTTTCTCTTACAGGTCTAACACTTCCGAAAAACCAATACAACGCCCACCCGGAAAAATATATAAAGCTAAACGAACCGTTCACTGGGTACTTATCCGTACGAAAATCCCTATTGATTTACCTGTTTTTACAAGGAAATAAAATATGAAAAAAATATTTCTACATCCCATGGCCTTTCCCAGCCATTTAAATTTTTCTCTTACAGGTCTAACACTTCCGAAAAACCAATACAACGCCCACCCGGAACAATGTATAAAGTTAAACGAACCGTTCACTGGGTACTTATCCGTGCGAAAAGCCCTAGTGATTTCCCTCTTTTTACAAGGAAGTAAAATGTGAAAAAAATATTTCTACATCCCATGGCCTTTCCCAACCATTTAAATTTTTCTCTTACAGGTCTAACAGTTGCGAAAAACCAATACAACGCCCACCCGGAACAATGTATAAAGCTAAACGAACCGTTCACTGGGTACTTATACGTGCGAAAAGCCCTATTGATTTACCTGTTTTTACAAGGAAGTAAAATGTGAAAAAAATATTTCTACATCCCATGGCCTTTCCCAACCATTTAAATTTTTCTCTTACAGGTCTAACACTACCGAAAAACCAATACAACGCCCACCCGGAACAATGTATAAAGCTAAACGAACCGTTCACTGGGTACTGATACGTGCGAAAAGCCCTATTGATTTACCTGTTTTTACAAGGAAGTAAAATGTGAAAAAAATATTTCTACATCCCATGGCCTTTCCCAACCATTTAAATTTTTCTCTTACAGGTCTAACACTACCGAAAAACCAATACAACTCCCACCCGGAACAATATATAAAGCTAAACGAACCGTTCACTGGATACTTATACGTACGAAAATCCCTATTGATTTACCTGTATTTACAAGGAAATAAAATGTGAAAACAATATTTCTACATCCCATGGCCTTTCCCAACCATTTAAATTTTTCTCTTACAGGTCTAACACTTCCGAAAAACCAATACAACGCCCACCGGGAACAATGTATAAAGCTAAACGAACCGTTCACTGGGTACTTATCCGTGCGAAAAGCCCTATTGATTTACCTGTTTTTACAAGGAAGTAAAATGTGAAAAAAATATTTCTACATCCCATGGCCTTTCCCAACCATTTAAATTTTTCTCTTACAGGTCTAACAGTTGCGAAAAACCAATACAACGCCCACCCGGAACAATGTATAAAGCTAAACGAACCGTTCACTGGGTACTTATACGTGCGAAAAGCCCTATTGATTTACCTGTTTTTACAAGGAAGTAAAATGTGAAAAAAATATTTCTACATCCCATGGCCTTTCCCAACCATTTAAATTTTTCTCTTACAGGTCTAACACTACCGAAAAACCAATACAACTCCCACCCGGAACAATATATAAAGCTAAACGAACCGTTCACTGGATACTTATACGTACGAAAATCCCTATTGATTTACCTGTTTTTACAAGGAAATAAAATGTGAAAACAATATTTCTACATCCCATGGCCTTTCCCAACCATTTAAATTTTTCTCTTACAGGTCTAACACTTCCGAAAAACCAATACAACGCCCACCCGGAACAATGTATAAAGCTAAACGAACCGTTCACTGGGTACTTATCCGTGCGAAAAGCCCTATTGATTTACCTGTTTTTACAAGGAAATAAAATGTGAAAAAAATATTTCTACATCCCATGGCCTTTCCCAACCATTTAAATTTTTCTCTTACAGGTCTAACACTTCCGAAAAACCAATACAACGCCCACCCGGAAAAATATATAAAGCTAAACGAACCGTTCACTGGGTACTTATCCGTACGAAAATCCCTATTGATTTACCTGTTTTTACAAGGAAATAAAATATGAAAAAAATATTTCTACATCCCATGGCCTTTCCCAGCCATTTAAATTTTTCTCTTACAGGTCTAACACTTCCGAAAAACCAATACAACGCCCACCCGGAACAATGTATAAAGCTAAACGAACCGTTCACTGGGTACTTATCCGTGCGAAAAGCCCTAGTGATTTCCCTCTTTTTACAAGGAAGTAAAATGTGAAAAAAATATTTCTACATCCCATGGCCTTTCCCAACCATTTAAATTTTTCTCTTACAGGTCTAACAGTTGCGAAAAACCAATACAACGCCCACCCGGAACAATGTATAAAGCTAAACGAACCGTTCACTGGGTACTTATACGTGCGAAAAGCCCTATTGATTTACCTGTTTTTACAAGGAAGTAAAATGTGAAAAAAATATTTCTACATCCCATGGCCTTTCCCAACTATTTAAATTTTTCTCTTACAGGTCTAACACTACCGAAAAACCAATACAACTCCCACCCGGAACAATATATAAAGCTAAACGAACCGTTCACCGGGTACTTATACGTGCGAAAAGCCCTATTGATTTACCTGTTTTTACAAGGAATTAAAATGTGAAAAAAATATTTCTACATCCCATGGCCTTTCCCAACCATTTAAATTTTTATCTTACAGGTCTAACACTACCGAAAAACCGATACAACGGCCACCCGGAACAATATATAAACCTAAACGAACCGTTCACTGGGTACTTATACGTACGAAAATCCCTATTGATTTACCTGTTTTTACAAGGAAATAAAATGTGAAAAAAATATTTCTACATCGCATGGCCTTTCCCAACTATTTAAATTTTTATCTTACAGGTCTAACACTACCGAAAAACCAATACAACTCCCACCCGGAACAATATATAAAGCTAAACGAACCGTTCACTGGGTACTTATACGTACGAAAATCCCTATTGATTTACCTGTTTTTACAAGGAAATAAAATGTGAAAAAAATATTTCTACATCCCATGGCCTTTCCCAACCATTTAAATTTTTCTCTTACAGGTCTAACACTTCCGAAAAACCAATACAACGCCCACCCGGAACAATGTATAAAGCTAAACGAACCGTTCACTGGGTACTTATCCGTGCGAAAAGCCCTATTGATTTCCCTCTTTTTACAAGGAAGTAAAATGTGAAAAAAATATTTCTACATCCCATGGCCTTTCCCAACCATTTAAATTTTTCTCTTACAGGTCTAACACTACCGAAAAACCAATACAACTCCCACCCGGAACAATATATAAAGCTAAACGAACCGATCACTGGGTACTTATCCGTACGAAAATCCCAATTTATTTACCTGTTTTTACAAGGAAGTAAAATGTGAAAAAAATATTTCTACATCCCATGGCCTTTCCCAACCATTTAAATTTTTCTCTTACAGGTCTAACACTACCGAAAAACCAATACAACTCCCACCCGGAACAATATATAAAGCTAAACGAACCGTTCACTGGGCACTTATACGTACGAAAATCCCTATTGATTTACCTGTTTTTACAAGGAAATAAAATGTGAAAAAAATATTTCTAAATCCCATGGCCTTTCCCAACCATTTAAATTTTTCTCTTACAGGTCTAACACTTCCGAAAAACCAATACAACGCCCACCCGGAACAATGTATAAAGCTAAACGAACCGTTCACTGGGTACTTATCCGTGCGAAAAGCCCTATTGATTTACCTGTTTTTACAAGGAAGTAAAATGTGAAAAAAATATTTCTACATCCCATGGCCTTTCCCAACCATTTAAATTTTTATCTTACAGGTCTAACACTACCGAAAAACCAATACAACTCCCACCTGGAACAATATATAAAGCTAAACGAACCGTTCACTGGGTACTTATCCGTGCGAAAATCCCTATTGATTTACCTGTTTTTACAAGGAAATAAAATGTGAAAAAAATATTTCTACATCCCATGGCCTTTCCCAACCATTTAAATTTTTCTCTTACAGGTCTAACAGTTGCGAAAAACCAATACAACGCCCACCCGGAACAATGTATAAAGCTAAACGAACCGTTCACTGGGTACTTATACGTGCGAAAAGCCCTATTGATTTACCTGTTTTTACAAGGAAGTAAAATGTGAAAAAAATATTTCTACATCCCATGGCCTTTCCCAACCATTTAAATTTTTCTCTTACAGGTCTAACACTACCGAAAAACCAATACAACTCCCACCCGGAACAATATATAAAGCTAAACGAACCGTTCACTGGATACTTATACGTACGAAAATCCCTATTGATTTACCTGTTTTTACAAGGAAATAAAATGTGAAAACAATATTTCTACATCCCATGGCCTTTCCCAACCATTTAAATTTTTCTCTTACAGGTCTAACACTTCCGAAAAACCTATACAACGCCCACCCGGAACAATGTATAAAGCTAAACGAACCGTTCACTGGGTACTTATCCGTGCGAAAAGCCCTATTGATTTACCTGTTTTTACAAGGAAATAAAATGTGAAAAAAATATTTCTACATCCCATGGCCTTTCCCAACCATTTAAATTTTTCTCTTACAGGTCTAACACTTCCGAAAAACCAATACAACGCCCACCCGGAAAAATATATAAAGCTAAACGAACCGTTCACTGGGTACTTATCCGTACGAAAATCCCTATTGATTTACCTGTTTTTACAAGGAAATAAAATATGAAAAAAATATTTCTACATCCCATGGCCTTTCCCAGCCATTTAAATTTTTCTCTTACAGGTCTAACACTTCCGAAAAACCAATACAACGCCCACCCGGAACAATGTATAAAGCTAAACGAACCGTTCACTGGGTACTTATCCGTGCGAAAAGCCCTAGTGATTTCCCTCTTTTTACAAGGAAGTAAAATGTGAAAAAAATATTTCTACATCCCATGGCCTTTCCCAACCATTTAAATTTTTCTCTTACAGGTCTAACAGTTGCGAAAAACCAATACAACGCCCACCCGGAACAATGTATAAAGCTAAACGAACCGTTCACTGGGTACTTATACATGCGAAAAGCCCTATTGATTTACCTGTTTTTACAAGGAAGTAAAATGTGAAAAAAATATTTCTACATCCCATGGCCTTTCCCAACCATTTAAATTTTTCTCTTACAGGTCTAACACTACCGAAAAACCAATACAACTCCCACCCGGAACAATATATAAAGCTAAACGAACCGTTCACTGGGTACTTATCCGTACGAAAATCCCTATTGATTTACCTGTTTTTACAAGGAAATAAAATGTGAAAAAAATATTTCTACATCCCATGGCCTTTCCCAACCATTTAAATTTTTCTCTTACAGGTCTAACAGTTGCGAAAAACCAATACAACGCCCACCCGGAACAATGTATAAAGCTAAACGAACCGTTCACTGGGTACTTATCCGTGCGAAAAGCCCTATTGATTTACCTGTTTTTACAAGGAAATAAAATGTGAAAAAAATATTTCTACATCCCATGGCCTTTCCCAACCATTTAAATTTTTCTCTTACATGTCTAACACTTCCGAAAAACCAATACAACGCCCACCCGGAACAATGTATAAAGCTAAACGAACCGTTCACTGGGTACTTATCCGTGCGAAAAGCCCTATTGATTTACCTGTTTTTACAAGGAAATAAAATGTGAAAAAAATATTTCTACATCCCATGGCCTTTCCCAACCATTTAAATTTTTCTCTTACAGGTCTAACACTTCCGAATAACCAATACAACACCCACCCGGAAAAATATATAAAGCTAAACGAACCGTTCACTGGGTACTTATCCGTACGAAAATCCCTATTGATTTACCTGTTTTTACAAGGAAGTAAAATGTGAAAAAAATATTTCTACATCCCATGGCCTTTCCCAACCATTTAAATTTTTCTCTTACAGGTCTAACACTTCCGAAAAACCAATACAACGCCCACCCGGAACAATGTATAAAGCTAAACGAACCGTTCACTGGGTACTTATCCGTGCGAAAAGCCCTATTGATTTCCCTCTTTTTACAAGGAAGTAAAATGTGAAAAAAATATTTCTACATCCCATGGCCTTTCCCAACCATTTAAATTTTTCTCTTACAGGTCTAACAGTTGCGAAAAACCAATACAACGCCCACCCGGAACAATAAATAAAGCTAAACGAACAGTTCAGTGGGTACTTATCCGTACGAAAAGCCCTATTGATTTCCCTGTTTTTACAAGGAAGTAAAATGTGAAAAAAATATTTCTACATCCCATGGCTTTTCCCAACCATTAAAATTTTTCTCTTACAGGTCTAACAGTTGCGAAAAACCAATACAACACCCACCCGGAAAAATATATACAGCTAAACGAACCGTTTACTGGGTACTAATCCATACGAAAATCCCTATTGATTTACCTGTTTTTACAAGGAAATAAAATGTGAAAATAATATTTCTACATCCCATGGCCTTTCCCAACCATTTAAATTTTTCTCTTACATGTCTAACACTTCCGAAAAACCAATACAACGCCCACCCGGAACAATGTATAAAGCTAAACGAACCGTTCACTGGGTACTTATCCGTGCGAAAAGCCCTATTGATTTACCTGTTTTTACAAGGAAATAAAATGTGAAAAAAATATTTCTACATCCCATGGCCTTTCCCAACCATTTAAATTTTTCTCTTACAGGTCTAACACTTCCGAATAACCAATACAACACCCACCCGGAAAAATATATAAAGCTAAACGAACCGTTCACTGGGTACTTATCCGTACGAAAATCCCTATTGATTTACCTGTTTTTACAAGGAAGTAAAATGTGAAAAAAATATTTCTACATCCCATGGCCTTTCCCAACCATTTAAATTTTTCTCTTACAGGTCTAACACTTCCGAAAAACCAATACAACGCCCACCCGGAACAATGTATAAAGCTAAACGAACCGTTCACTGGGTACTTATCCGTGCGAAAAGCCCTATTGATTTCCCTCTTTTTACAAGGAAGTAAAATGTGAAAAAAATATTTCTACATCCCATGGCCTTTCCCAACCATTTAAATTTTTCTCTTACAGGTCTAACAGTTGCGAAAAACCAATACAACGCCCACCCGGAACAATAAATAAAGCTAAACGAACAGTTCAGTGGGTACTTATCCGTACGAAAAGCCCTATTGATTTCCCTGTTTTTACAAGGAAGTAAAATGTGAAAAAAATATTTCTACATCCCATGGCTTTTCCCAACCATTAAAATTTTTCTCTTACAGGTCTAACAGTTGCGAAAAACCAATACAACACCCACCCGGAAAAATATATACAGCTAAACGAACCGTTTACTGGGTACTAATCCATACGAAAATCCCTATTGATTTACCTGTTTTTACAAGGAAATAAAATGTGAAAATAATATTTCTACATCCCATGGCCTTTCCCAACCATTTAAATTTTTCTCTTACAGGTCTAACAGTTGCGAAAAACCAATACAACGCCCACCCGGAACAATGTATAAAGCTAAACGAACCGTTCACTGGGTACTTATCCGTGCGAAAAGCCCTATTGATTTACCTGTTTTTACAAGGAAATAAAATGTGAAAAAAATATTTCTACATCCCATGGCCTTTCCCAACCATTTAAATTTTTCTCTTACAGGTCTAACACTTCCGAATAACCAATACAACACCCACCCGGAAAAATATATAAAGCTAAACGAACCGTTCACTGGGTACTTATCCGTACGAAAATCCCTATTGATTTACCTGTTTTTACAAGGAAGTAAAATGTGAAAAAAATATTTCTACATCCCATGGCCTTTCCCAACCATTTAAATTTTTCTCTTACAGGTCTAACACTTCCGAAAAACCAATACAACGCCCACCCGGAACAATGTATAAAGCTAAACGAACCGTTCACTGGGTACTTATCCGTGCGAAAAGCCCTATTGATTTCCCTCTTTTTACAAGGAAGTAAAATGTGAAAAAAATATTTCTACATCCCATGGCCTTTCCCAACCATTTAAATTTTTCTCTTACAGGTCTAACAGTTGCGAAAAACCAATACAACGCCCACCCGGAACAATAAATAAAGCTAAACGAACAGTTCAGTGGGTACTTATCCGTACGAAAAGCCCTATTGATTTCCCTGTTTTTACAAGGAAGTAAAATGTGAAAAAAATATTTCTACATCCCATGGCTTTTCCCAACCATTAAAATTTTTCTCTTACAGGTCTAACAGTTGCGAAAAACCAATACAACACCCACCCGGAAAAATATATACAGCTAAACGAACCGTTTACTGGGTACTAATCCATACGAAAATCCCTATTGATTTACCTGTTTTTACAAGGAAATAAAATGTGAAAATAATATTTCTACATCCCATGGCCTTTCCCAACCATTTAAATTTTTCTCTTACAGGTCTAACAGTTGCGAAAAACCAATACAACGCCCACCCGGAACAATGTATAAAGCTAAACGAACCGTTCACTGGGTACTTATACGTGCGAAAAGCCCTATTGATTTACCTGTTTTTACAAGGAAGTAAAATGTGAAAAAAATATTTCTACATCCCATGGCCTTTCCCAACCATTTAAATTTTTCTCTTACAGGTCTAACACTACCGAAAAACCAATACAACTCCCACCCGGAACAATATATAAAGCTAAACGAACCGTTCACCGGGTACTTATACGTGCGAAAAGCCCTATTGATTTACCTGTTTTTACAAGGAATTAAAATGTGAAAAAAATATTTCTACATCCCATGGCCTTTCCCAACCATTTAAATTTTTATCTTACAGGTCTAACACTACCGAAAAACCGATACAACGGCCACCCGGAACAATATATAAACCTAAACGAACCGTTCACTGGGTACTTATCCGTGCGAAAAGCCCTATTGATTTCCCTCTTTTTACAAGGAAGTAAAATGTGAAAAAAATATTTCTACATCCCATGGCCTTTCCCAACCATTTAAATTTTTCTCTTACAGGTCTAACACTACCGAAAAACCAATACAACTCCCACCCGGAACAATATATAAAGCTAAACGAACCGATCACTGGGTACTTATCCGTACGAAAATCCCTATTGATTTACCTGTTTTTACAAGGAAGTAAAATGTGAAAAAAATATTTCTACATCCCATGGCCTTTCCCAACCATTTAAATTTTTCTCTTACAGGTCTAACACTACCGAAAAACCAATACAACTCCCACCCGGAACAATATATAAAGCTAAACGAACCGTTCACTGGGCACTTATACGTACGAAAATCCCTATTGATTTACCTGTTTTTACAAGGAAATAAAATGTGAAAAAAATATTTCTAAATCCCATGGCCTTTCCCAACCATTTAAATTTTTCTCTTACAGGTCTAACACTTCCGAAAAACCAATACAACGCCCACCCGGAACAATGTATAAAGCTAAACGAACCGTTCACTGGGTACTTATCCGTGCGAAAAGCCCTATTGATTTACCTGTTTTTACAAGGAAGTAAAATGTGAAAAAAATATTTCTACATCCCATGGCCTTTCCCAACCATTTAAATTTTTATCTTACAGGTCTAACACTACCGAAAAACCAATACAACTCCCACCCGGAACAATATATAAAGCTAAACGAACCGTTCACTGGGTACTTATACGTACGAAAATCCCTATTGATTTACCTGTTTTTACAAGGAAATAAAATGTGAAAAAAATATTTCTACATCCCATGGCCTTTCCCAACCATTTAAATTTTTCTCTTACAGGTCTAACACTTCCGAAAAACCAATACAACGCCCACCCGGAACAATGTATAAAGCTAAACGAACCGTTCACTGGGTACTTATCCGTGCGAAAAGCCCTATTGATTTCCAACTTTTTACAAGGAAGTAAAATGTGAAAAAAATATTTCTACATCCCATGGCCTTTCCCAACCATTTAAATTTTTCTCTTACAGGTCTAACACTACCGAAAAACCAATACAACTCCCACCCGGAACAATATATAAAGCTAAACGAACCGATCACTGGGTACTTATCCGTACGAAAATCCCTATTGATTTACCTGTTTTTACAAGGAAGTAAAATGTGAAAAAAATATTTCTACATCCCATGGCCTTTCCCAACCATTTAAATTTTTCTCTTACAGGTCTAACACTACCGAAAAACCAATACAACTCCCACCCGGAACAATATATAAAGCTAAACGAACCGTTCACTGGGCACTTATACGTACGAAAATCCCTATTGATTTACCTGTTTTTACAAGGAAATAAAATGTGAAAAAAATATTTCTAAATCCCATGGCCTTTCCCAACCATTTAAATTTTTCTCTTACAGGTCTAACACTTCCGAAAAACCAATACAACGCCCACCCGGAACAATGTATAAAGCTAAACGAACCGTTCACTGGGTACTTATCCGTGCGAAAAGCCCTATTGATTTACCTGTTTTTACAAGGAAGTAAAATGTGAAAAAAATATTTCTACATCCCATGGCCTTTCCCAACCATTTAAATTTTTATCTTACAGGTCTAACACTACCGAAAAACCAATACAACTCCCACCTGGAACAATATATAAAGCTAAACGAACCGTTCACTGGGTACTTATCCGTGCGAAAATCCCTATTGATTTACCTGTTTTTACAAGGAAATAAAATGTGAAAAAAATATTTCTACATCCCATGGCCTTTCCCAACCATTTAAATTTTTCTCTTACAGGTCTAACAGTTGCGAAAAACCAATACAACGCCCACCCGGAACAATGTATAAAGCTAAACGAACCGTTCACTGGGTACTTATACGTGCGAAAAGCCCTATTGATTTACCTGTTTTTACAAGGAAGTAAAATGTGAAAAAAATATTTCTACATCCCATGGCCTTTCCCAACCATTTAAATTTTTCTCTTACAGGTCTAACACTACCGAAAAACCAATACAACTCCCACCCGGAACAATATATAAAGCTAAACGAACCGTTCACTGGATACTTATACGTACGAAAATCCCTATTGATTTACCTGTTTTTACAAGGAAATAAAATGTGAAAACAATATTTCTACATCCCATGGCCTTTCCCAACCATTTAAATTTTTCTCTTACAGGTCTAACACTTCCGAAAAACCAATACAACGCCCACCCGGAACAATGTATAAAGCTAAACGAACCGTTCACTGGGTACTTATCCGTGCGAAAAGCCCTATTGATTTACCTGTTTTTACAAGGAAATAAAATGTGAAAAAAATATTTCTACATCCCATGGCCTTTCCCAACCATTTAAATTTTTCTCTTACAGGTCTAACACTTCCGAAAAACCAATACAACGCCCACCCGGAAAAATATATAAAGCTAAACGAACCGTTCACTGGGTACTTATCCGTACGAAAATCCCTATTGATTTACCTGTTTTTACAAGGAAATAAAATATGAAAAAAATATTTCTACATCCCATGGCCTTTCCCAGCCATTTAAATTTTTCTCTTACAGGTCTAACACTTCCGAAAAACCAATACAACGCCCACCCGGAACAATGTATAAAGTTAAACGAACCGTTCACTGGGTACTTATCCGTGCGAAAAGCCCTAGTGATTTCCCTCTTTTTACAAGGAAGTAAAATGTGAAAAAAATATTTCTACATCCCATGGCCTTTCCCAACCATTTAAATTTTTCTCTTACAGGTCTAACAGTTGCGAAAAACCAATACAACGCCCACCCGGAACAATGTATAAAGCTAAACGAACCGTTCACTGGGTACTTATACGTGCGAAAAGCCCTATTGATTTACCTGTTTTTACAAGGAAGTAAAATGTGAAAAAAATATTTCTACATCCCATGGCCTTTCCCAACCATTTAAATTTTTCTCTTACAGGTCTAACACTACCGAAAAACCAATACAACGCCCACCCGGAACAATGTATAAAGCTAAACGAACCGTTCACTGGGTACTGATACGTGCGAAAAGCCCTATTGATTTACCTGTTTTTACAAGGAAGTAAAATGTGAAAAAAATATTTCTACATCCCATGGCCTTTCCCAACCATTTAAATTTTTCTCTTACAGGTCTAACACTACCGAAAAACCAATACAACTCCCACCCGGAACAATATATAAAGCTAAACGAACCGTTCACTGGATACTTATACGTACGAAAATCCCTATTGATTTACCTGTATTTACAAGGAAATAAAATGTGAAAACAATATTTCTACATCCCATGGCCTTTCCCAACCATTTAAATTTTTCTCTTACAGGTCTAACACTTCCGAAAAACCAATACAACGCCCACCGGGAACAATGTATAAAGCTAAACGAACCGTTCACTGGGTACTTATCCGTGCGAAAAGCCCTATTGATTTACCTGTTTTTACAAGGAAGTAAAATGTGAAAAAAATATTTCTACATCCCATGGCCTTTCCCAACCATTTAAATTTTTCTCTTACAGGTCTAACAGTTGCGAAAAACCAATACAACGCCCACCCGGAACAATGTATAAAGCTAAACGAACCGTTCACTGGGTACTTATACGTGCGAAAAGCCCTATTGATTTACCTGTTTTTACAAGGAAGTAAAATGTGAAAAAAATATTTCTACATCCCATGGCCTTTCCCAACCATTTAAATTTTTCTCTTACAGGTCTAACACTTCCGAAAAACCAATACAACGCCCACCCGGAACAATGTATAAAGCTAAACGAACCGTTCACTGGGTACTTATCCGTGCGAAAAGCCCTATTGATTTACCTGTTTTTACAAGGAAATAAAATGTGAAAAAAATATTTCTACATCCCATGGCCTTTCCCAACCATTTAAATTTTTCTCTTACAGGTCTAACACTTCCGAAAAACCAATACAACGCCCACCCGGAAAAATATATAAAGCTAAACGAACCGTTCACTGGGTACTTATCCGTACGAAAATCCCTATTGATTTACCTGTTTTTACAAGGAAATAAAATATGAAAAAAATATTTCTACATCCCATGGCCTTTCCCAGCCATTTAAATTTTTCTCTTACAGGTCTAACACTTCCGAAAAACCAATACAACGCCCACCCGGAACAATGTATAAAGCTAAACGAACCGTTCACTGGGTACTTATCCGTGCGAAAAGCCCTAGTGATTTCCCTCTTTTTACAAGGAAGTAAAATGTGAAAAAAATATTTCTACATCCCATGGCCTTTCCCAACCATTTAAATTTTTCTCTTACAGGTCTAACAGTTGCGAAAAACCAATACAACGCCCACCCGGAACAATGTATAAAGCTAAACGAACCGTTCACTGGGTACTTATACGTGCGAAAAGCCCTATTGATTTACCTGTTTTTACAAGGAAGTAAAATGTGAAAAAAATATTTCTACATCCCATGGCCTTTCCCAACTATTTAAATTTTTCTCTTACAGGTCTAACACTACCGAAAAACCAATACAACTCCCACCCGGAACAATATATAAAGCTAAACGAACCGTTCACCGGGTACTTATACGTGCGAAAAGCCCTATTGATTTACCTGTTTTTACAAGGAATTAAAATGTGAAAAAAATATTTCTACATCCCATGGCCTTTCCCAACCATTTAAATTTTTATCTTACAGGTCTAACACTACCGAAAAACCGATACAACGGCCACCCGGAACAATATATAAACCTAAACGAACCGTTCACTGGGTACTTATACGTACGAAAATCCCTATTGATTTACCTGTTTTTACAAGGAAATAAAATGTGAAAAAAATATTTCTACATCGCATGGCCTTTCCCAACTATTTAAATTTTTATCTTACAGGTCTAACACTACCGAAAAACCAATACAACTCCCACCCGGAACAATATATAAAGCTAAACGAACCGTTCACTGGGTACTTATACGTACGAAAATCCCTATTGATTTACCTGTTTTTACAAGGAAATAAAATGTGAAAAAAATATTTCTACATCCCATGGCCTTTCCCAACCATTTAAATTTTTCTCTTACAGGTCTAACACTTCCGAAAAACCAATATAACGCCCACCCGGAACAATGTATAAAGCTAAACGAACCGTTCACTGGGTACTTATCCGTGCGAAAAGCCCTATTGATTTCCCTCTTTTTACAAGGAAGTAAAATGTGAAAAAAATATTTCTACATCCCATGGCCTTTCCCAACCATTTAAATTTTTCTCTTACAGGTCTAACACTACCGAAAAACCAATACAACTCCCACCCGGAACAATATATAAAGCTAAACGAACCGATCACTGGGTACTTATCCGTACGAAAATCCCTATTGATTTACCTGTTTTTACAAGGAAGTAAAATGTGAAAAAAATATTTCTACATTCCATGGCCTTTCCCAACCATTTAAATTTTTCTCTTACAGGTCTAACACTACCGAAAAACCAATACAACTCCCACCCGGAACAATATATAAAGCTAAACGAACCGTTCACTGGGCACTTATACGTACGAAAATCCCTATTGATTTACCTGTTTTTACAAGGAAATAAAATGTGAAAAAAATATTTCTAAATCCCATGGCCTTTCCCAACCATTTAAATTTTTCTCTTACAGGTCTAACACTTCCGAAAAACCAATACAACGCCCACCCGGAACAATGTATAAAGCTAAACGAACCGTTCACTGGGTACTTATCCGTGCGAAAAGCCCTATTGATTTACCTGTTTTTACAAGGAAATAAAATGTGAAAAAAATATTTCTACATCCCATGGCCTTTCCCAACCATTTAAATTTTTCTCTTACAGGTCTAACACTTCCGAATAACCAATACAACACCCACCCGGAAAAATATATAAAGCTAAACGAACCGTTCACTGGGTACTTATCCGTACGAAAATCCCTATTGATTTACCTGTTTTTACAAGGAAGTAAAATGTGAAAAAAATATTTCTACATCCCATGGCCTTTCCCAACCATTTAAATTTTTCTCTTACAGGTCTAACACTTCCGAAAAACCAATACAACGCCCACCCGGAACAATGTATAAAGCTAAACGAACCGTTCACTGGGTACTTATCCGTGCGAAAAGCCCTATTGATTTCCCTCTTTTTACAAGGAAGTAAAATGTGAAAAAAATATTTCTACATCCCATGGCCTTTCCCAACCATTTAAATTTTTCTCTTACAGGTCTAACAGTTGCGAAAAACCAATACAACGCCCACCCGGAACAATAAATAAAGCTAAACGAACAGTTCAGTGGGTACTTATCCGTACGAAAAGCCCTATTGATTTCCCTGTTTTTACAAGGAAGTAAAATGTGAAAAAAATATTTCTACATCCCATGGCTTTTCCCAACCATTAAAATTTTTCTCTTACAGGTCTAACAGTTGCGAAAAACCAATACAACACCCACCCGGAAAAATATATACAGCTAAACGAACCGTTTACTGGGTACTAATCCATACGAAAATCCCTATTGATTTACCTGTTTTTACAAGGAAGTAAAATGTGAAAAAAATATTTCTACATCCCATGGCCTTTCCCAACCATTTAAATTTTTCTCTTACAGGTCTAACAGTTGCGAAAAACCAATACAACGCCCACCCGGAACAATGTATAAAGCTAAACGAACCGTTCACTGGGTACTTATACGTGCGAAAAGCCCTATTGATTTACCTGTTTTTACAAGGAAGTAAAATGTGAAAAAAATATTTCTACATCCCATGGCCTTTCCCAACCATTTAAATTTTTCTCTTACAGGTCTAACACTACCGAAAAACCAATACAACTCCCACCCGGAACAATATATAAAGCTAAACGAACCGTTCACCGGGTACTTATACGTGCGAAAAGCCCTATTGATTTACCTGTTTTTACAAGGAATTAAAATGTGAAAAAAATATTTCTACATCCCATGGCCTTTCCCAACCATTTAAATTTTTATCTTACAGGTCTAACACTACCGAAAAACCGATACAACGGCCACCCGGAACAATATATAAACCTAAACGAACCGTTCACTGGGTCCTTATACGTACGAAAATCCCTATTGATTTACCTGTTTTTACAAGGAAATAAAATGTGAAAAAAATATTTCTACATCGCATGGCCTTTCCCAACTATTTAAATTTTTATCTTACAGGTCTAACACTACCGAAAAACCAATACAACTCCCACCCGGAACAATATATAAAGCTAAACGAACCGTTCACTGGGTACTTATACGTACGAAAATCCCTATTGATTTACCTGTTTTTACAAGGAAATAAAATGTGAAAAAAATATTTCTACATCCCATGGCCTTTCCCAACCATTTAAATTTTTCTCTTACAGGTCTAACACTTCCGAAAAACCAATACAACGCCCACCCGGAACAATGTATAAAGCTAAACGAACCGTTCACTGGGTACTTATCCGTGCGAAAAGCCCTATTGATTTCCCTCTTTTTACAAGGAAGTAAAATGTGAAAAAAATATTTCTACATCCCATGGCCTTTCCCAACCATTTAAATTTTTCTCTTACAGGTCTAACACTACCGAAAAACCAATACAACTCCCACCCGGAACAATATATAAAGCTAAACGAACCGATCACTGGGTACTTATCCGTACGAAAATCCCTATTGATTTACCTGTTTTTACAAGGAAGTAAAATGTGAAAAAAATATTTCTACATCCCATGGCCTTTCCCAACCATTTAAATTTTTCTCTTACAGGTCTAACACTACCGAAAAACCAATACAACTCCCACCCGGAACAATATATAAAGCTAAACGAACCGTTCACTGGGCACTTATACGTACGAAAATCCCTATTGATTTACCTGTTTTTACAAGGAAATAAAATGTGAAAAAAATATTTCTAAATCCCATGGCCTTTCCCAACCATTTAAATTTTTCTCTTACAGGTCTAACACTTCCGAAAAACCAATACAACGCCCACCCGGAACAATGTTTAAAGCTAAACGAACCGTTCACTGGGTACTTATCCGTGCGAAAAGCCCTATTGATTTACCTGTTTTTACAAGGAAGTAAAATGTGAAAAAAATATTTCTACATCCCATGGCCTTTCCCAACCATTTAAATTTTTATCTTACAGGTCTAACACTACCGAAAAACCAATACAACTCCCACCTGGAACAATATATAAAGCTAAACGAACCGTTCACTGGGTACTTATCCGTGCGAAAATCCCTATTGATTTACCTGTTTTTACAAGGAAATAAAATGTGAAAAAAATATTTCTACATCCCATGGCCTTTCCCAACCATTTAAATTTTTCTCTTACAGGTCTAACAGTTGCGAAAAACCAATACAACGCCCACCCGGAACAATGTATAAAGCTAAACGAACCGTTCACTGGGTACTTATACGTGCGAAAAGCCCTATTGATTTACCTGTTTTTACAAGGAAGTAAAATGTGAAAAAAATATTTCTACATCCCATGGCCTTTCCCAACCATTTAAATTTTTCTCTTACAGGTCTAACACTACCGAAAAACCAATACAACTCCCACCCGGAACAATATATAAAGCTAAACGAACCGTTCACTGGATACTTATACGTACGAAAATCCCTATTGATTTACCTGTTTTTACAAGGAAATAAAATGTGAAAACAATATTTCTACATCCCATGGCCTTTCCCAACCATTTAAATTTTTCTCTTACAGGTCTAACACTTCCGAAAAACCAATACAACGCCCACCCGGAACAATGTATAAAGCTAAACGAACCGTTCACTGGGTACTTATCCGTGCGAAAAGCCCTATTGATTTACCTGTTTTTACAAGGAAATAAAATGTGAAAAAAATATTTCTACATCCCATGGCCTTTCCCAACCATTTAAATTTTTCTCTTACAGGTCTAACACTTCCGAAAAACCAATACAACGCCCACCCGGAAAAATATATAAAGCTAAACGAACCGTTCACTGGGTACTTATCCGTACGAAAATCCCTATTGATTTACCTGTTTTTACAAGGAAATAAAATATGAAAAAAATATTTCTACATCCCATGGCCTTTCCCAGCCATTTAAATTTTTCTCTTACAGGTCTAACACTTCCGAAAAACCAATACAACGCCCACCCGGAACAATGTATAAAGTTAAACGAACCGTTCACTGGGTACTTATCCGTGCGAAAAGCCCTAGTGATTTCCCTCTTTTTACAAGGAAGTAAAATGTGAAAAAAATATTTCTACATCCCATGGCCTTTCCCAACCATTTAAATTTTTCTCTTACAGGTCTAACAGTTGCGAAAAACCAATACAACGCCCACCCGGAACAATGTATAAAGCTAAACGAACCGTTCACTGGGTACTTATACGTGCGAAAAGCCCTATTGATTTACCTGTTTTTACAAGGAAGTAAAATGTGAAAAAAATATTTCTACATCCCATGGCCTTTCCCAACCATTTAAATTTTTCTCTTACAGGTCTAACACTACCGAAAAACCAATACAACGCCCACCCGGAACAATGTATAAAGCTAAACGAACCGTTCACTGGGTACTGATACGTGCGAAAAGCCCTATTGATTTACCTGTTTTTACAAGGAAGTAAAATGTGAAAAAAATATTTCTACATCCCATGGCCTTTCCCAACCATTTAAATTTTTCTCTTACAGGTCTAACACTACCGAAAAACCAATACAACTCCCACCCGGAACAATATATAAAGCTAAACGAACCGTTCACTGGATACTTATACGTACGAAAATCCCTATTGATTTACCTGTATTTACAAGGAAATAAAATGTGAAAACAATATTTCTACATCCCATGGCCTTTCCCAACCATTTAAATTTTTCTCTTACAGGTCTAACACTTCCGAAAAACCAATACAACGCCCACCGGGAACAATGTATAAAGCTAAACGAACCGTTCACTGGGTACTTATCCGTGCAAAAAGCCCTATTGATTTACCTGTTTTTACAAGGAAGTAAAATGTGAAAAAAATATTTCTACATCCCATGGCCTTTCCCAACCATTTAAATTTTTCTCTTACAGGTCTAACAGTTGCGAAAAACCAATACAACGCCCACCCGGAACAATGTATAAAGCTAAACGAACCGTTCACTGGGTACTTATACGTGCGAAAAGCCCTATTGATTTACCTGTTTTTACAAGGAAGTAAAATGTGAAAAAAATATTTCTACATCCCATGGCCTTTCCCAACCATTTAAATTTTTCTCTTACAGGTCTAACACTACCGAAAAACCAATACAACTCCCACCCGGAACAATATATAAAGCTAAACGAACCGTTCACTGGATACTTATACGTACGAAAATCCCTATTGATTTACCTGTTTTTACAAGGAAATAAAATGTGAAAACAATATTTCTACATCCCATGGCCTTTCCCAACCATTTAAATTTTTCTCTTACAGGTCTAACACTTCCGAAAAACCAATACAACGCCCACCCGGAACAATGTATAAAGCTAAACGAACCGTTCACTGGGTACTTATCCGTGCGAAAAGCCCTATTGATTTACCTGTTTTTACAAGGAAATAAAATGTGAAAAAAATATTTCTACATCCCATGGCCTTTCCCAACCATTTAAATTTTTCTCTTACAGGTCTAACACTTCCGAAAAACCAATACAACGCCCACCCGGAAAAATATATAAAGCTAAACGAACCGTTCACTGGGTACTTATCCGTACGAAAATCCCTATTGATTTACCTGTTTTTACAAGGAAATAAAATATGAAAAAAATATTTCTACATCCCATGGCCTTTCCCAGCCATTTAAATTTTTCTCTTACAGGTCTAACACTTCCGAAAAACCAATACAACGCCCACCCGGAACAATGTATAAAGCTAAACGAACCGTTCACTGGGTACTTATCCGTGCGAAAAGCCCTAGTGATTTCCCTCTTTTTACAAGGAAGTAAAATGTGAAAAAAATATTTCTACATCCCATGGCCTTTCCCAACCATTTAAATTTTTCTCTTACAGGTCTAACAGTTGCGAAAAACCAATACAACGCCCACCCGGAACAATGTATAAAGCTAAACGAACCGTTCACTGGGTACTTATACGTGCGAAAAGCCCTATTGATTTACCTGTTTTTACAAGGAAGTAAAATGTGAAAAAAATATTTCTACATCCCATGGCCTTTCCCAACTATTTAAATTTTTCTCTTACAGGTCTAACACTACCGAAAAACCAATACAACTCCCACCCGGAACAATATATAAAGCTAAACGAACCGTTCACCGGGTACTTATACGTGCGAAAAGCCCTATTGATTTACCTGTTTTTACAAGGAATTAAAATGTGAAAAAAATATTTCTACATCCCATGGCCTTTCCCAACCATTTAAATTTTTATCTTACAGGTCTAACACTACCGAAAAACCGATACAACGGCCACCCGGAACAATATATAAACCTAAACGAACCGTTCACTGGGTACTTATACGTACGAAAATCCCTATTGATTTACCTGTTTTTACAAGGAAATAAAATGTGAAAAAAATATTTCTACATCGCATGGCCTTTCCCAACTATTTAAATTTTTATCTTACAGGTCTAACACTACCGAAAAACCAATACAACTCCCACCCGGAACAATATATAAAGCTAAACGAACCGTTCACTGGGTACTTATACGTACGAAAATCCCTATTGATTTACCTGTTTTTACAAGGAAATAAAATGTGAAAAAAATATTTCTACATCCCATGGCCTTTCCCAACCATTTAAATTTTTCTCTTACAGGTCTAACACTTCCGAAAAACCAATACAACGCCCACCCGGAACAATGTATAAAGCTAAACGAACCGTTCACTGGGTACTTATCCGTGCGAAAAGCCCTATTGATTTCCCTCTTTTTACAAGGAAGTAAAATGTGAAAAAAATATTTCTACATCCCATGGCCTTTCCCAACCATTTAAATTTTTCTCTTACAGGTCTAACACTACCGAAAAACCAATAAAACTCCCACCCGGAACAATATATAAAGCTAAACGAACCGATCACTGGGTACTTATCCGTACGAAAATCCCTATTGATTTACCTGTTTTTACAAGGAAGTAAAATGTGAAAAAAATATTTCTACATCCCATGGCCTTTCCCAACCATTTAAATTTTTCTCTTACAGGTCTAACACTACCGAAAAACCAATACAACTCCCACCCGGAACAATATATAAAGCTAAACGAACCGTTCACTGGGCACTTATACGTACGAAAATCCCTATTGATTTACCTGTTTTTACAAGGAAATAAAATGTGAAAAAAATATTTCTAAATCCCATGGCCTTTCCCAACCATTTAAATTTTTCTCTTACAGGTCTAACACTTCCGAAAAACCAATACAACGCCCACCCGGAACAATGTATAAAGCTAAACGAACCGTTCACTGGGTACTTATCCGTGCGAAAAGCCCTATTGATTTACCTGTTTTTACAAGGAAGTAAAATGTGAAAAAAATATTTCTACATCCCATGGCCTTTCCCAACCATTTAAATTTTTATCTTACAGGTCTAACACTACCGAAAAACCAATACAACTCCCACCTGGAACAATATATAAAGCTAAACGAACCGTTCACTGGGTACTTATCCGTGCGAAAATCCCTATTGATTTACCTGTTTTTACAAGGAAATAAAATGTGAAAAAAATATTTCTACATCCCATGGCCTTTCCCAACCATTTAAATTTTTCTCTTACAGGTCTAACAGTTGCGAAAAACCAATACAACGCCCACCCGGAACAATGTATAAAGCTAAACGAACCGTTCACTGGGTACTTATACGTGCGAAAAGCCCTATTGATTTACCTGTTTTTACAAGGAAGTAAAATGTGAAAAAAATATTTCTACATCCCATGGCCTTTCCCAACCATTTAAATTTTTCTCTTACAGGTCTAACACTACCGAAAAACCAATACAACTCCCACCCGGAACAATATATAAAGCTAAACGAACCGTTCACTGGATACTTATACGTACGAAAATCCCTATTGATTTACCTGTTTTTACAAGGAAATAAAATGTGAAAACAATATTTCTACATCCCATGGCCTTTCCCAACCATTTAAATTTTTCTCTTACAGGTCTAACACTTCCGAAAAACCAATACAACGCCCACCCGGAACAATGTATAAAGCTAAACGAACCGTTCACTGGGTACTTATCCGTGCGAAAAGCCCTATTGATTTACCTGTTTTTACAAGGAAATAAAATGTGAAAAAAATATTTCTACATCCCATGGCCTTTCCCAACCATTTAAATTTTTCTCTTACAGGTCTAACACTTCCGAAAAACCAATACAACGCCCACCCGGAAAAATATATAAAGCTAAACGAACCGTTCACTGGGTACTTATCCGTACGAAAATCCCTATTGATTTACCTGTTTTTACAAGGAAATAAAATATGAAAAAAATATTTCTACATCCCATGGCCTTTCCCAGCCATTTAAATTTTTCTCTTACAGGTCTAACACTTCCGAAAAACCAATACAACGCCCACCCGGAACAATGTATAAAGCTAAACGAACCGTTCACTGGGTACTTATCCGTGCGAAAAGCCCTAGTGATTTCCCTCTTTTTACAAGGAAGTAAAATGTGAAAAAAATATTTCTACATCCCATGGCCTTTCCCAACCATTTAAATTTTTCTCTTACAGGTCTAACAGTTGCGAAAAACCAATACAACGCCCACCCGGAACAATGTATAAAGCTAAACGAACCGTTCACTGGGTACTTATACATGCGAAAAGCCCTATTGATTTACCTGTTTTTACAAGGAAGTAAAATGTGAAAAAAATATTTCTACATCCCATGGCCTTTCCCAACCATTTAAATTTTTCTCTTACAGGTCTAACACTACCGAAAAACCAATACAACTCCCACCCGGAACAATATATAAAGCTAAACGAACCGTTCACTGGGTACTTATCCGTACGAAAATTCCTATTGATTTACCTGTTTTTACAAGGAAATAAAATGTGAAAAAAATATTTCTACATCCCATGGCCTTTCCCAACCATTTAAATTTTTCTCTTACAGGTCTAACAGTTGCGAAAAACCAATACAACGCCCACCCGGAACAATGTATAAAGCTAAACGAACCGTTCACTGGGTACTTATCCGTGCGAAAAGCCCTATTGATTTACCTGTTTTTACAAGGAAATAAAATGTGAAAAAATTATTTCTACATCCCATGGCCTTTCCCAACCATTTAAATTTTTCTCTTACAGGTCTAACACTTCCGAAAAACCAATACAACGCCCACCCGGAACAATGTATAAAGCTAAACGAACCGTTCACTGGGTACTTATCCGTGCGAAAAGCCCTATTGATTTACCTGTTTTTACAAGGAAATAAAATGTGAAAAAAATATTTCTACATCCCATGGCCTTTCCCAACCATTTAAATTTTTCTCTTACAGGTCTAACACTTCCGAATAACCAATACAACACCCACCCGGAAAAATATATAAAGCTAAACGAACCGTTCACTGGGTACTTATCCGTACGAAAATCCCTATTGATTTACCTGTTTTTACAAGGAAGTAAAATGTGAAAAAAATATTTCTACATCCCATGGCCTTTCCCAACCATTTAAATTTTTCTCTTACAGGTCTAACACTTCCGAAAAACCAATACAACGCCCACCCGGAACAATGTATAAAGCTAAACGAACCGTTCACTGGGTACTTATCCGTGCGAAAAGCCCTATTGATTTCCCTCTTTTTACAAGGAAGTAAAATGTGAAAAAAATATTTCTACATCCCATGGCCTTTCCCAACCATTTAAATTTTTCTCTTACAGGTCTAACAGTTGCGAAAAACCAATACAACGCCCACCCGGAACAATAAATAAAGCTAAACGAACAGTTCAGTGGGTACTTATCCGTACGAAAAGCCCTATTGATTTCCCTGTTTTTACAAGGAAGTAAAATGTGAAAAAAATATTTCTACATCCCATGGCTTTTCCCAACCATTAAAATTTTTCTCTTACAGGTCTAACAGTTGCGAAAAACCAATACAACACCCACCCGGAAAAATATATACAGCTAAACGAACCGTTTACTGGGTACTAATCCATACGAAAATCCCTATTGATTTACCTGTTTTTACAAGGAAATAAAATGTGAAAATAATATTTCTACATCCCATGGCCTTTCCCAACCATTTAAAATTTTCTCTTACAGGTCTAAAACTTCCGAAAAACCAATACAACGCCCACCCGGAATAATACATAAAGCTAAACGAACAGTTCACTGGGTACTTATCCGTACGAAAAGCCCTATTGATTTCCCTGTTTTTACAAGGAAATAAAATGTGAAAAAAATATTTCTACATCCCATGGCCTTTCCCAACCATTTAAATTTTTCTCTTACAGGTCTAACAGTTGCGAAAAACCAATACAACGCCCACCCGGAACAATAAATAAAGCTAAACGAACAGTTCACTGGGTACTTATCCGTACGAAAAGCCCTATTGATTTCCCTGTTTTTACAAGGAAGTAAAATGTGAAAAAAATATTTCTACATCCCATGGCTTTTCCCAACCATTAAAATTTTTCTCTTACAGGTCTAACAGTTGCGAAAAACCAATACAACACCCACCCGGAAAAATATATACAGCTAAACGAACCGTTTACTGGGTACTAATCCATACGAAAATCCCTATTGATTTACCTGTTTTTACAAGGAAATAAAATGTGAAAAAAATATTTCTACATCCCATGGCCTTTCCCAACCATTTAAACTTTTCTCTTACAGGTCTAACACTTCTGAAAAACCAATACAACGCCCACCCGGAACAATATATAAAGCTAAACGAACCGTTCACTGGGCACTTATCCGTACAAAAATGCCTATTGATTTTCCTGTTTTAACAAGGAAATAAAATGTGAAAAAAATATTTCTACATCCCATGGCCTTTCCCAACCATTTAAATTTTTATCTTACAAGTCTAACACTACCGAAAAACCGATACAACAGCCACCCGGAACAATATATAAAGCTAAACGAACCGTTCACTGGGTACTTATCCGTGCGAAAAGCCCTATTGATTTACCTGTTTTTACAAGGAAGTAAAATGTGAAAAAAATATTTCTACATCCCATGGCCTTTCCCAACTATTTAAATTTTTATCTTACAGGTCTAACACTACCGAAAAACCAATACAACTCCCACCAGGAACAATATATAAAGCTAAACGAACCGTTCACTGGGTACTTATACGTACGAAAATCCCTATTGATTTACCTGTTTTTACAAGGAAATAAAATGTGAAAAAAATATTTCTACATCCCATGGCCTTTCCCAACCATTTAAATTTTTCTCTTACAGGTCTAACACTTCCGAAAAACCATTACAACGCACACCCGGAACAATGTATAAAGCTAAACGAACCGTTCACTGGGTACTTATCCGTGCGAAAAGCCCTATTGATTTCCCTCTTTTTACAAGGAAGTAAAATGTGAAAAAAATATTTCTACATCCCATGGCCTTTCCCAACCATTTAAATTTTTCTCTTACAGGTCTAACACTACCGAAAAACCAATACAACTCCCACCCGGAACAATATATAAAGCTAAACGAACCGTTCACTGGGTACTTATCCGTACGAAAATCCCTATTGATTTACCTGTTTTTACAAGGAAATAAAATGTGAAAAAAATATTTCTACATCCCATGGCCTTTCCCAACCATTTAAACTTTTCTCTTACAGGTCTATCACTTCCGAAAAACCAATACAACGCCCACCCGGAACAATATATAAAGCTAAACGAACCGTTCACTGGGCACTTATCCGTACAAAAATCCCTATTGATTTTCCTGTTTTTACAAGGAAATAAAATGTGAAAAAAATATTTCTACATCCCATGGCCTTTCCCAACCATTTAAATTTTTATCTTACAGGTCTAACACTACCGAAAAACCGATACAACGGCCACCCGGAACAATATATAAAGCTAAACCAACCGTTCACTGGGTACTTATACGTACGAAAATCCCTATTGATTTACCTGTTTTTACAAGGAAATAAAATGTGAAAAAAATATTTCTACATCCCATGGCCTTTCCCAGCCATTTAAATTTTTCTCTTACAGGTCTAACACTTCCAAAAAACCAATACAACGCCCACCCGGAACAATGTATAAAGCTAAACGAACCGTTCACTGGGTACTTATCCGTGCGAAAAGCCCTATTGATTTACCTCTTTTTACAAGGAAGTAAAATGTGAAAAAAATATTTCTACATCCCATGGCCTTTCCCAACCATTTAAATTTTTATCTTACAGGTCTAACACTACCGAAAAACCAATACAACTCCCACCCGGAACAATATATAAAGCTAAACGAACCGTTCACTGGGTACTTATACGTACGAAAATCCCTATTGATTTACCTGTTTTTACAAGGAAATAAAATGTGAAAAAAATATTTCTACATCCCATGGCCTTTCCCAACCATTTAAATTTTTCTCTTACAGGTCTAACACTTCCGAAAAACCAATACAACGCCCACCCGGAACAATGTATAAAGCTAAACGAACCGTTCACTGGGTACTTATCCGTGCGAAAAGCCCTATTGATTTACCTGTTTTTACAAGGAAATAAAATGTGAAAAAAATATTTCTACATCCCATGGCCTTTCCCAACCATTTAAATTTTTCTCTTACAGGTCTAACACTTCCGAAAAACCATTACAACGCACACCCGGAACAATGTATAAAGCTAAACGAACCGTTCACTGGGTACTTATCCGTGCGAAAAGCCCTATTGATTTCCCTCTTTTTACAAGGAAGTAAAATGTGAAAAAAATATTTCTACATCCCATGGCCTTTCCCAACCATTTAAATTTTTCTCTTACAGGTCTAACACTACCGAAAAACCAATACAACTCCCACCCGGAACAATATATAAAGCTAAACGAACCGTTCACTGGGTACTTATCCGTACGAAAATCCCTATTGATTTACCTGTTTTTACAAGGAAATAAAATGTGAAAAAAATATTTCTACATCCCATGGCCTTTCCCAACCATTTAAACTTTTCTCTTACAGGTCTATAACTTCCGAAAAACCAATACAACGCCCACCCGGAACAATATATAAAGCTAAACGAACCGTTCACTGGGCACTTATCCTTACAAAAATCCCTATTGATTTTCCTGTTTTTACAAGGAAATAAAATGTGAAAAAAATATTTCTACATCCCATGGCCTTTCCCAGCCATTTAAATTTTTCTCTTACAGGTCTAACACTTCCGAAAAACCAATACAACGCCCACCCGGAACAATGTATAAAGCTAAACGAACCGTTCACTGGGTACTTATCCGTGCAAAAAGCCCTATTGATTTACCTGTTTTTACAAGGAAGTAAAATGTGAAAAAAATATTTCTACATCCCATGGCCTTTCCCAACCATTTAAATTTTTATCTTACAGGTCTAACACTACCGAAAAACCAATACAACTCCCACCCGGAACAATATATAAAGCTAAACGAACCGTTCACTGGGTACTTATACGTACGAAAATCCCTATTGATTTACCTGTTTTTACAAGGAAATAAAATGTGAAAAAAATATTTCTACATCCCATGGCCTTTCCCAGCCATTTAAATTTTTCTCTTACAGGTCTAACACTTCCGAAAAACCAATACAACGCCCACCCGGAACAATGTATAAAGCTAAACGAACCGTTCACTGGGTACTTATCCGTGCGAAAAGCCCTATTGATTTACCTGTTTTTACAAGGAAGTAAAATGTGAAAAAAATATTTCTACATCCCATGGCCTTTCCGAACTATTTAAATTTTTATCTTACAGGTCTAACACTACCGAAAAACCAATACAACTCCCACCAGGAACAATATATAAAGCTAAACGAACCGTTCACTGGGTACTTATACGTACGAAAATCCCTATTGATTTACCTGTTTTTACAAGGAAATAAAATGTGAAAAAAATATTTCTACATCCCATGGCCTTTCCCAACCATTTAAATTTTTCTCTTACAGGTCTAACACTTCCGAAAAACCATTACAACGCACACCCGGAACAATGTATAAAGCTAAACGAACCGTTCACTGGGTACTTATCCGTGCGAAAAGCCCTATTGATTTCCCTCTTTTTACAGGGAAGTAAAATGTGAAAAAAATATTTCTACATCCCATGGCCTTTCCCAACCATTTAAATTTTTCTCTTACAGGTCTATCACTTCCGAAAAACCAATACAACGCCCACCCGGAACAATATATAAAGCTAAACGAACCGTTCACTGGGCACTTATCCGTACAAAAATCCCTATTGATTTTCCTGTTTTTACAAGGAAATAAAATGTGAAAAAAATATTTCTACATCCCATGGCCTTTCCCAACCATTTAAATTTTTATCTTACAGGTCTAACACTACCGAAAAACCGATACAACGGCCACCCGGAACAATATATAAAGCTAAACCAACCGTTCACTGGGTACTTATACGTACGAAAATCCCTATTGATTTACCTGTTTTTACAAGGAAATAAAATGTGAAAAAAATATTTCTACATCCCATGGCATTTCCCAGCCATTTAAATTTTTCTCTTACAGGTCTAACACTTCCGAAAAACCAATACAACGCCCACCCGGAACAATGTATAAAGCTAAACGAACCGTTCACTGGGTACTTATCCGTGCAAAAAGCCCTATTGATTTACCTGTTTTTACAAGGAAATAAAATGTGAAAAAAATATTTCTACATCCCATGGCCTTTCCCAACCATTTAAATTTTTATCTTACAGGTCTAACACTACCGAAAAACCAATACAACTCCCACCCGGAACTATATATAAAGCTAAACGAACCGTTCACTGGGTACTTATACGTACGAAAATCCCTATTGATTTACCTGTTTTTACAAGGAAATAAAATGTGAAAAAAATATTTCTACATCCCATGGCCTTTCCCAACCATTTAAATTTTTCTCTTACAGGTCTAACACTTCCGAAAAACCAATACAACGCCCACCCGGAACAATGTATAAAGCTAAACGAACCGTTCACTGGGTACTTATCCGTGCGAAAAGCCCTATTGATTTACCTGTTTTTACAAGGAAATAAAATGTGAAAAAAATATTTCTACATCCCATGGCCTTTCCCAACCATTTAAATTTTTCTCTTACAGGTCTAACACTTCCGAAAAACCAATACAACGCCCACCCGGAACAATGTATAAAGCTAAACGAACCGTTCACTGGGTACTTATCCGTGCGAAAAGCCCTATTGATTTACCTGTTTTTACAAGGAAATAAAATGTGAAAAAAATATTTCTACATCCCATGGCCTTTCCCAACCATTTAAATTTTTATCTTACAGGTCTAACACTACCGAAAAACCGATACAACAGCCACCCGGAACAATATATAAAGCTAAACGAACCGTTCACTGGGTACTTATACGTACGAAAATCCCTATTGATTTACCTGTTTTTACAAGGAAATAAAATGTAAAAAAAATATTTCTACATCCCATGGCCTTTCCCAGCCATTTAAATTTTTCTCTTACAGGTCTAACACTTCCGAAAAACCAATACAACGCCCACCCGGAACAATAAATAATGCTAAACGATTCGTTCACTGGGTACTTATCCGTGCGAAAAGCCCTATTGATTTACCTGTTTTTACAAGGAAGTAAAATGTGAAAAAAATATTTCTACATCCCATGGCCTTTCCCAACTATTTAAATTTTTATCTTACAGGTCTAACACTACCGAAAAACCAATACAACTCCCACCAGGAACTATATATAAAGCTAAACGAACCGTTCACTGGGTACTTATACGTACGAAAATCCCTATTGATTTACCTGTTTTTACAAGGAAATAAAATGTGAAAAAAATATTTCTACATCCCATGGCCTTTCCCAACCATTTAAATTTTTCTCTTACAGGTCTAACACTTCCGAAAAACCATTACAACGCACACCCGGAACAATGTATAAAGCTAAACGAACCGTTCACTGGGTACATATCCGTGCGAAAAGCCCTATTGATTTCCCTCTTTTTACAAGGAAGTAAAATGTGAAAAAAATATTTCTACATCCCATGGCCTTTCCGAACTATTTAAATTTTTCTCTTACAGGTCTAACACTACCGAAAAACCAATACAACTCCCACCAGGAACAATATATAAAGCTAAACGAACCGTTCACTGGGTACTTATACGTACGAAAATCCCTATTGATTTACCTGTTTTTACAAGGAAATAAAATGTGAAAAAAATATTTCTACATCCCATGGCCTTTCCCAACCATTTAAATTTTTCTCTTACAGGTCTAACACTTCCGAAAAACCATTACAACGCACACCCGGAACAATGTATAAAGCTAAACGAACCGTTCACTGGGTACTTATCCGTGCGAAAAGCCCTATTGATTTCCCTCTTTTTACAGGGAAGTAAAATGTGAAAAAAATATTTCTACATCCCATGGCCTTTCCCAACCATTTAAATTTTTCTCTTACAGGTCTATCACTTCCGAAAAACCAATACAACGCCCACCCGGAACAATATATAAAGCTAAACGAACCGTTCACTGGGCACTTATCCGTACAAAAATCCCTATTGATTTTCCTGTTTTTACAAGGAAATAAAATGTGAAAAAAATATTTCTACATCCCATGGCCTTTCCCAACCATTTAAATTTTTATCTTACAGGTCTAACACTACCGAAAAACCGATACAACGGCCACCCGGAACAATATATAAAGCTAAACCAACCGTTCACTGGGTACTTATACGTACGAAAATCCCTATTGATTTACCTGTTTTTACAAGGAAATAAAATGTGAAAAAAATATTTCTACATCCCATGGCATTTCCCAGCCATTTAAATTTTTCTCTTACAGGTCTAACACTTCCGAAAAACCAATACAACGCCCACCCGGAACAATGTATAAAGCTAAACGAACCGTTCACTGGGTACTTATCCGTGCAAAAAGCCCTATTGATTTACCTGTTTTTACAAGGAAATAAAATGTGAAAAAAATATTTCTACATCCCATGGCCTTTCCCAACCATTTAAATTTTTATCTTACAGGTCTAACACTACCGAAAAACCAATACAACTCCCACCCGGAACTATATATAAAGCTAAACGAACCGTTCACTGGGTACTTATACGTACGAAAATCCCTATTGATTTACCTGTTTTTACAAGGAAATAAAATGTGAAAAAAATATTTCTACATCCCATGGCCTTTCCCAACCATTTAAATTTTTCTCTTACAGGTCTAACACTTCCGAAAAACCAATACAACGCCCACCCGGAACAATGTATAAAGCTAAACGAACCGTTCACTGGGTACTTATCCGTGCGAAAAGCCCTATTGATTTACCTGTTTTTACAAGGAAATAAAATGTGAAAAAAATATTTCTACATCCCATGGCCTTTCCCAACCATTTAAATTTTTCTCTTACAGGTCTAACACTTCCGAAAAACCAATACAACGCCCACCCGGAACAATGTATAAAGCTAAACGAACCGTTCACTGGGTACTTATCCGTGCGAAAAGCCCTATTGATTTACCTGTTTTTACAAGGAAATAAAATGTGAAAAAAATATTTCTACATCCCATGGCCTTTCCCAACCATTTAAATTTTTATCTTACAGGTCTAACACTACCGAAAAACCGATACAACAGCCACCCGGAACAATATATAAAGCTAAACGAACCGTTCACTGGGTACTTATACGTACGAAAATCCCTATTGATTTACCTGTTTTTACAAGGAAATAAAATGTAAAAAAAATATTTCTACATCCCATGGCCTTTCCCAGCCATTTAAATTTTTCTCTTACAGGTCTAACACTTCCGAAAAACCAATACAACGCCCACCCGGAACAATAAATAATGCTAAACGATTCGTTCACTGGGTACTTATCCGTGCGAAAAGCCCTATTGATTTACCTGTTTTTACAAGGAAGTAAAATGTGAAAAAAATATTTCTACATCCCATGGCCTTTCCCAACTATTTAAATTTTTATCTTACAGGTCTAACACTACCGAAAAACCAATACAACTCCCACCAGGAACTATATATAAAGCTAAACGAACCGTTCACTGGGTACTTATACGTACGAAAATCCCTATTGATTTACCTGTTTTTACAAGGAAATAAAATGTGAAAAAAATATTTCTACATCCCATGGCCTTTCCCAACCATTTAAATTTTTCTCTTACAGGTCTAACACTTCCGAAAAACCAATACAACTCCCACCCGGAACAATATATAAAGCTAAACGAACCGTTCACTGGGTACTTATACGAAGGAAATCCCTATTGATTTACCTGTTTTTACAAGGAAATAAAATGTGAAAAAAATATTTCTACATCCCATGGCCTTTGCCAGCCATTTAAATTTTTCTCTTACAGGTCTAACACTTCCGAAAAACCAATACAACGCCCACCCGGAACAATGTATAAAGCTAAACGAACCGTTCACTGGGTACTTATCCGTGCGAAAAGCCCTATTGATTTACCTGTTTTTACAAGGAAGTAAAATGTGAAAAAAATATTTCTACATCCCATGGCCTTTCCCAACCATTTAAATTTTTATCTTACAGGTCTAACACTACCGAAAAACCAATACAACTCCCACCCGGAACAATATATAAAGCTAAACGAACCGATCACTGGGTACTGATACGTACGAAAATCCCTATTGATTTACCTGTTTTTACAAGGAAATAAAATGTGAAAAAAATATTTCTACATCCCATGGCCTTTCCCAGCCATTTAAATTTTTCTCTTACAGGTCTAACACTTCCGAAAAACCAATACAACGCCCACCCGGAACAATGTATAAAGCTAAACGAACCGTTCACTGGGTACTTATCCGTGCAAAAAGCCCTACTGATTTACCTGTTTTTACAAGGAAGTAAAATGTGAAAAAAATATTTCTACATCCCATGGCCTTTCCCAACCATTTAAATTTTTATATTACAGGTCTAACACTACCGAAAAACCAATACAACTCCCACCCGGAACAATATATAAAGCTAAACGAACCGTTCACTGGGTACTTATACGTACGAAAATCCCTATTGATTTACCTGTTTTTACAAGGAAATAAAATGTGAAAAAAATATTTCTACATCCCATGGCCTTTCCCAACCATTTAAATTTTTCTCTTACAGGTCTAACACTTCCGAAAAACCGATACAACAGCCACCCGGAACAATATATAAAGCTAAACGAACCGTTCACTGGGTACTTATACGTACGAAAATCCCTATTGATTTACCTGTTTTTACAAGGAAATAAAATGTAAAAAAAATATTTCTATATCCCATGGCCTTTCCCAGCCATTTAAATTTTTCTCTTACAGGTCTAACACTTCCGAAAAACCAATACAACGCCCACCCGGAACAATAAATAAAGCTAAACGAACCGTTCACTGGGTACTTATCCGTGCGAAAAGCCCTATTGATTTACCTGTTTTTACAAGGAAGTAAAATGTGAAAAAAATATTTCTACATCCCATGGCCTTTCCCAACTATTTAAATTTTTATCTTACAGGTCTAACACTACCGAAAAACCAATACAACTCCCACCAGGAACAATATATAAAGCTAAACGAACCGTTCACTGGGTACTTATACGTACGAAAATCCCTATTGATTTACCTGTTTTTACAAGGAAATAAAATGTGAAAAAAATATTTCTACATCCCATGGCCTTTCCCAACCATTTAAATTTTTCTCTTACAGGTCTAACACTTCCGAAAAACCATTACAACGCACACCCGGAACAATGTATAAAGCTAAACGAACCGTTCACTGGGTACTTATCCGTGCGAAAAGCCCTATTGATTTCCCTCTTTTTACAAGGAAGTAAAATGTGAAAAAAATATTTCTACATCCCATGGCCTTTCCCAACCATTTAAATTTTTCTCTTACAGGTCTAACACTACCGAAAAACCAATACAACTCCCACCCGGAACAATATATAAAGCTAAACGAACCGTTCACTGGGTACTTATCCGTACGAAAATCCCTATTGATTTACCTGTTTTTACAAGGAAATAAAATGTGAAAAAAATATTTCTACATCCCATGGCCTTTCCCAACCATTTAAACTTTTCTCTTACAGGTCTATCACTTCCGAAAAACCAATACAACGCCCACCCGGAACAATATATAAAGCTAAACGAACCGTTCACTGGGCACTTATCCGTACGAAAATCCCTATTGATTTACCTGTTTTTACAAGGAAATAAAATGTGAAAAAAATATTTCTACATCCCATGGCCTTTCCCAACCATTTAAATTTTTCTCTTACAGGTCTAACACTTCCGAAAAACCATTACAACGCACACCCGGAACAATGTATAAAGCTAAACGAACCGTTCACTGGGTACTTATCCGTGCGAAAAGCCCTATTGATTTCCCTCTTTTTACAAGGAAGTAAAATGTGAAAAAAATATTTCTACATCCCATGGCCTTTCCCAACCATTTAAATTTTTCTCTTACAGGTCTAACACTACCGAAAAACCAATACAACTCCCACCCGGAACAATATATAAAGCTAAACGAACCGTTCACTGGGTACTTATCCGTACGAAAATCCCTATTGATTTACCTGTTTTTACAAGGAAATAAAATGTGAAAAAAATATTTCTACATCCCATGGCCTTTCCCAACCATTTAAACTTTTCTCTTACAGGTCTATCACTTCCGAAAAACCAATACAACGCCCACCCGGAACAATATATAAAGCTAAACGAACCGTTCACTGGGCACTTATCCGTACAAAAATCCCTATTGATTTTCCTGTTTTTACAAGGAAATAAAATGTGAAAAAAATATTTCTACATCCCATGGCCTTTCCCAACCATTTAAATTTTTATCTTACAGGTCTAACACTACCGAAAAACCGATACAACGGCCACCCGGAACAATATATAAAGCTAAACGAACCGTTCACTGGGTACTTATACGAAGGAAATCCCTATTGATTTACCTGTTTTTACAAGGAAATAAAATGTGAAAAAAATATTTCTACATCCCATGGCCTTTCCCAGCCATTTAAATTTTTCTCTTACAGGTCTAACACTTCCGAAAAACCAATACAACGCCCACCCGGAACAATGTATAAAGCTAAACGAACCTTTCACTGGGTACTTATCCGTGCGAAAAGCCCTATTGATTTACCTGTTTTTACAAGGAAGTAAAATGTGAAAAAAATATTTCTACATCCCATGGCCTTTCCCAACCATTTAAATTTTTATCTTACAGGTCTAACACTACCGAAAACCAATACAACTCCCACCCGGAACAATATATAAAGCTAAACGAACCGTTCACTGGGTACTTATACGTACGAAAATCCCTATTGATTTACCTGTTTTTAAAAGGAAATAAAATGTGAAAAAAATATTTCTACATCCCATGGCCTTTCCCAACCATTTAAATTTTTCTCTTACAGGTCTAACACTTCCGAAAAACCAATACAACGCCCACCCGGAACAATGTATAAAGCTAAACGAACCGTTCACTGGGTACTTATCCGTGCGAAAAGCCCTATTGATTTACCTGTTTTTACAAGGAAATAAAATGTGAAAAAAATATTTCTACATCCCATGGCCTTTCCCAACCATTTACATTTTTCTCTTACAGGTCTAACAGTTGCGAAAAACCAATACAACGCCCACCCGGAAAAATATATAAAGCTAAACGAACCGTTCACTGGGTACTTATACGTACGAAAATCCCTATTGATTTACCTGTTTTTACAAGGAAATAAAATGTGAAAAAAATATTTCTACATCCCATGGCCTTTCCCAACCATTTAAATTTTTCTCTTACAGGTCTAACACTTCCGAAAAACCAATACAACGCCCACCCGGAACAATACATAAAGCTAAACGAACCGTTCACTGGGTACTTATCCGTACGAAAATCCCTATTGATTTACCTGTTTTTACAAGGAAATAAAATGTGAAAAAAATATTTCTACATCCCATGGCCTTTCCCAACCATTTAAACTTTTCTCTTACAGGTCTAACACTTCTGAAAAACCAATACAACGCCCACCCGGAACAATATATAAAGCTAAACGAACCGTTCACTGGGCACTTATCCGTACAAAAATCCCTATTGATTTTCCTGTTTTTAAAAGGAAATAAAATGTGAAAAAAATATTTCTACATCCCATGGCCTTTCCCAACCGTTTAAATTTTTATCTTACAGGTATAACACTACCGAAAAACCGATACATACGGCCACCCGGAACAATATATAAAGCTAAACGAACCGTTCACTGGGTACTTATACGTACGAAAATCCCTATTGATTTACCTGTTTTTACAAGGAAATAAAATGTGAAAAAAATATTTCTACATCCCATGGCCTTTCCCAACCATTTAAATTTTTCTCTTACAGGTCTAATAGTTGCGAAAAACCAATACAACGCCCACCCGGAACAATATATAAAGCTAAACGAACAGTTCACTGGGTACTTATCCGTACGAAAAGCCCTATTGATTTCCCTGTTTTTACAAGGAAGTAAAATGTGAAAAAAATATTTCTACATCCCATGGCCCCATTAAAATTTTTCTCTTACAGGTCTAACAGTTGCGAAAAACCAATACAACACCCACCCGGAAAAATATATACAGCTAAACGAACCGTTTACTGGGTACTAATCCATACGAAAATCCCTATTGATTTACCTGTTTTTACAAGGAAATAAAATGTGAAAAAAATATTTCTACATCCCATGGCCTTTCCCAACCATTTAAATTTTTCTCTTACAGGTCTAACACTTCCGAAAAACCAATACAACGCCCACCCGGAACAATACATAAAGCTAAACGAACCGTTCACTGGGTACTTATCCGTACGAAAATCCCTATTGATTTACCTGTTTTTACAAGGAAATAAAATGTGAAAAAAATATTTCTACATCCCATGGCCTTTCCCAACCATTTAAATTTTTCTCTTACAGGTCTAACACTTCCGAAAAACCAATACAACGCCCACCCGGAAAAATATATACAGCTAAACGAACCGTTTACTGGGTACTAATCCGTACGAAAATCCCTATTGATTTACCTGTTTTTACAAGGAAATAAAATGTGAAAAAAATATTTCTACATCCCATGGCCTTTCCCAACCATTTAAATTTTTCTCTTACAGGTCTAACACTTCCGAAAAACCAATACAACGCCCACCCGGAACAATACATAAAGCTAAACGAACCGTTCACTGGGTACTTATCCGTACGAAAATCCCTATTGATTTACCTGTTTTTACAAGGAAATAAAATGTGAAAAAAATATTTCTACATCCCATGGCCTTTCCCAACCATTTAAACTTTTCTCTTACAGGTCTAACACTTCCGAAAAACCAATACAACGCCCACCCGGAACAATATATAAAGCTAAACGAACCGTTCACTGGGCACTTATCCGTACAAAAATCCCTATTGATTTTACTGTTTTAACAAGGAAATAAAATGTGAAAAAAATATTTCTACATCCCATGGCCTTTCCCAACCATTTAAATTTTTCTCTTACAGGTCTAACACTACCGAAAAACCGATACAACGGCCACCCGGGACAATATATAAAGCTAAACGAACCGTTCACTGGGTACTTATACGTACGAAAATCCCTATTGATTTACCTGTTTTTACAAGGAAATAAAATGTAAAAAAAATATTTCTACATCCCATGGCCTTTCCCAGCCATTTAAATTTTTCTCTTACAGGTCTAACACTTCCGAAAAACCAATACAACGCCCACCCGGAACAATGTATAAAGCTAAACGAACCGTTCACTGGGTACTTATCCGTGCGAAAAGCCCTATTGATTTACCTGTTTTTACAAGGAAGTAAAATGTGAAAAAAATATTTCTACATCCCATGGCCTTTCCCAACTATTTAAATTTTTATCTTACAGGTCTAACACTACCGAAAAACCAATACAACTCCCACCAGGAACAATATATAAAGCTAAACGAACCGTTCACTGGGTACTTATACGTACAAAAATCCCTATTGATTTACCTGTTTTTACAAGGATATAAAATGTGAAAAAAATATTTCTACATCCCATGGCCTTTCCCAACATTTAAATTTTTCTCTTACAGGTCTAACACTTCCGAAAAACCATTACAACGCACACCCGGAACAATGTATAAAGCTAAACGAACCGTTCACTGGGTACTTATCCGTGCGAAAAGCCCTATTGATTTCCCTCTTTTTACAAGGAAGTAAAATGTGAAAAAATATTTCTACATCCCATGGCCTTTCCCAACCATTTAAATTTTTCTCTTACAGGTCTAACACTACCGAAAAACCAATACAACTCCCACCCGGAACAATATATAAAGCTAAACGAACCGTTCACTGGGTACTTATCCGTACGAAAATCCCTATTGATTTACCTGTTTTTACAAGGAAATAAAATGTGAAAAAAATATTTCTACATCCCATGGCCTTTCCCAACCATTTAAACTTTTCTCTTACAGGTCTATCACTTCCGAAAAACCAATACAACGCCCACCCGGAACAATATATAAAGCTAAACGAACCGTTCACTGGGCACTTATCCGTACAAAAATCCCTATTGATTTTCCTGTTTTTACAAGGAAATAAAATGTGAAAAAAATATTTCTACATCCCATGGCCTTTCCCAACCATTTAAATTTTTATCTTACAGGTCTAACACTACCGAAAAACCGATACAACGGCCACCCGGAACAATATATAAAGCTAAACGAACCGTTCACTGGGTACTTATACGTACGAAAATCCCTATTGATTTACCTGTTTTTACAAGGAAATAAAATGTGAAAAAAATATTTCTACATCCCATGGCTTTCCCAGCCATTTAAATTTTTCTCTTACAGGACTAACACTTCCGAAAAACCAATACAATGCCCACCCGGAACTATGTATAAAGCTAAACGAACCGTTCACTGGGTACTTATCCGTGCGAAAAGCCCTATTGATTTACCTGTTTTTACAAGGAAGTAAAATGTGAAAAAAATATTTCTACATCCCATGGCCTTTCCCAACCATTTAAATTTTTATCTTACAGGTCTAACACTACCGAAAAACCAATACAACTCCCACCCGGAACAATATATAAAGCTAAACGAACCGTTCACTGGGTACTTATACGTACGAAAATCCCTATTGATTTACCTGTTTTTACAAGGAAATAAAATGTGAAAAAAATATTTCTACATCCCATGGCCTTTCCCAACCATTTAAATTTTTCTCTTACAGGTCTAACACTTCCGAAAAACCAATACAACGCCCACCCGGAACAATGTATAAAGCTAAACGAACCGTTCACTGGGTACTGATCCGTGCGAAAAACCCTATTGATTTACCTGTTTTTACAAGGAAATAAAATGTGAAAAAAATATTTCTACATCCCATGGCCTTTCCCAACCATTTAAATTTTTCTCTTACAGGTCTAACACTTCCGAAAAACCAATACAACGCCCACCCGGAAAAATATATAAAGCTAAACGAACCGTTCACCGGGTACTTATCCGTACGAAAATCCCTATTGATTTACCTGTTTTTACAAGGAAGTAAAATGTGAAAAAAATATTTCTAAATCCCATGGCCTTTCCCAACCATTTAAATTTTTCTCTTACAGGTCTAACACTTCCGAAAAACCAATACAACGCCCACCCGGAACAATGTATAAAGCTAAACGAACCGTTCACTGGGTACTTATCCGTGCGAAAAGCCCTATTGATTTCCCTCTTTTTACAAGGAAATAAAATGTGAAAAAAAATATTTCTACATCCCATGGCCTTTCCCAACCATTTAAATTTTTCTCTTACAGGTCTAACACTACCGAAAAACCAATACAACTCCCACCCGGAACAATATATAAAGCTAAACGAACCGTTCACTGGGTACTTATCCGTACGAAAATCCCTATTGATTTCCCTGTTTTTACAAGGAAATAAAATGTGAAAAAAATATTTCTACATCCCATGGCCTTTCCCAACCATTTAAACTTTTCTCTTACAGGTCTAACACTTCCGAAAAACCAATACAACGCCCACCCGGAACAATATATAAAGCTAAACGAACCGTTCACTGGGCACTTATCCGTACAAAAATCCCTATTGATTTTCCTGTTTTTAAAAGGAAATAAAATGTGAAAAAAATATTTCTACATCCCATGGCCTTTCCCAACCGTTTAAATTTTTATCTTACAGGTATAACACTACCGAAAAACCGATACAACGGCCACCCGGAACAATATATAAAGCTAAACGAACCGTTCACTGGGTACTTATACGTACGAAAATCCCTATTGATTTACCTGTTTTTACAAGGAAATAAAATGTGAAAAAAATATTACTACATCCCATGGCCTTTCCCAACCATTTAAATTTTTCTCTTACAGGTCTAACAGTTGCGAAAAACCAATACAACGCCCACCCGGAACAATATATAAATCTAAACGAACAGTTCACTGGGTACTTATCCGTACGAAAATCCCTATTGATTTACCTACTTTTACAAGGAAGTAAAATGTGAAAAAAATATTTCTAAATCCCATGGCCTTTCCCAGCCATTTAAATTTTTCTCTTACAGGTCTAACACTTCCGAAAAACCAATACAACGCCCACCCGGAACAATGTATAAAGCTAAACGAACCGTTCACTGGGTACTTATCCGTGCGAAAAGCCCTATTGATTTCCCTCTTTTTACAAGGAAGTAAAATGTGAAAAAAAATATTTCTACATCCCATGGCCTTTCCCAACCATTTAAATTTTTCTCTTACAGGTCTAACACTACCGAAAAACCAATACAACTCCCACCCGGAACAATATATAAAGCTAAACGAACCGTTCACTGGGTACTTATCCGTACGAAAATCCCTATTGATTTCCCTGTTTTTACAAGGAAATAAAATGTGAAAAAAATATTTCTACATCCCATGGCCTTTCCCAACCATTTAAACTTTTCTCTTACAGGTCTAACACTTCCGAAAAACCAATACAACGCCCACCCGGAACAATATATAAAGCTAAACGAACCGTTCACTGGGCACTTATCCGTACAAAAATCCCTATTGATTTTCCTGTTTTTAAAAGGAAATAAAATGTGAAAAAAATATTTCTACATCCCATGGCCTTTCCCAACCGTTTAAATTTTTATCTTACAGGTATAACACTACCGAAAAACCGATACAACGGCCACCCGGAACAATATATAAAGCTAAACGAACCGTTCACTGGGTACTTATACGTACGAAAATCCCTATTGATTTACCTGTTTTTACAAGGAAATAAAATGTGAAAAAAATATTACTACATCCCATGGCCTTTCCCAACCATTTAAATTTTTCTCTTACAGGTCTAACAGTTGCGAAAAACCAATACAACGCCCACCCGGAACAATATATAAATCTAAACGAACAGTTCACTGGGTACTTATCCGTACGAAAAGCCCTATTGATTTCCCTGTTTTTACAAGGAAGTAAAATGTGAAAAAAATATTTCTACATCCCATGGCCCCATTAAAATTTTTCTCTTACAGGTCTAACAGTTGCGAAAAACCAATACAACACCCACCCGGAAAAATATATACAGCTAAACGAACCGTTTACTGGGTACTAATCCATACGAAAATCCCTATTGATTTACCAGTTTTTACAAGGAAATAAAATGTGAAAAAAATATTTCTACATCCCATGGCCTTTCCCAACCATTTAAATTTTTCTCTTACAGGTCTAACACTTCCGAAAAACCAATACAACGCCCACCCGGAACAATACATAAAGCTAAACGAACCGTTCACTGGGTACTTATCCGTACGAAAATCCCTATTGATTTACCTGTTTTTACAAGGAAATAAAATGTGAAAAAAATATTTCTACATCCCATGGCCTTTCCCAACCATTTAAACTTTTCTCTTACAGGTCTAACACTTCCGAAAAACCAATACAACGCCCACCCGGAACAATATATAAAGCTAAACGAACCGTTCACTGGGCACTTATCCGTACAAAAATCCCTATTGATTTTACTGTTTTAACAAGGAAATAAAATGTGAAAAAAATATTTCTACATCCCATGGCCTTTCCCAACCATTTAAATTTTTATCTTACAGGTCTAACACTACCGAAAAACCGATACAACGGCCACCCGGAACAATATATAAAGCTAAACGAACCGTTCACTGGGTACTTATACGTACGAAAATCCCTATTGATTTACCTGTTTTTACAAGGAAATAAAATGTAAAAAAAATATTTCTACATCCCATGGCCTTTCCCAGCCATTTAAATTTTTCTCTTACAGGTCTAACACTTCCGAAAAACCAATACAACGCCCACCCGGAACAATGTATAAAGCTAAACGAACCGTTCACTGGGTACTTATCCGTGCGAAAAGCCCTATGGATTTACCTGTTTTTACAAGGAAGTAAAATGTGAAAAAAATATTTCTACATCCCATGGCCTTTCCCAACTATTTAAATTTTTACCTTACAGGTCTAACACTTCCGAAAAACCCATACAACGCCCACCCGGAACAATGTATAAAGCTAAACGAACGGTTCACTGGGTACTTATCCGTGCAAAAAGCCCTATTGATTTCCCTCTTTTTACAAGGAAGTAAAATGTGAAAAAAATATTTCTACATCCCATGGCCTTTCCCAACCATTTAAATTTTTATCTTACAGGTCTAACTCTACCGAAAAACCGATACAACGGCCACCCGGAACAATATATAAAGCTAAACAAACCGTTCACTGGGTACTTATACGTACGAAAATCCCTATTGATTTACCTGTTTTTACAAGGAAATAAAATGTAAAAAAAATATTTCTACATCCCATGGCCTTTCCCAACCATTTAAATTTTTATCTTACAGGTCTAACACTTCCGAAAAACCAATACAACGCCCACCCGGAACAATGTATGAAGCTAAACGAACCGTTCACTGGGTACTTATCCGTGCGAAAAGCCCTATTGATTTACCTGTTTTTACAAGGAAGTAAAATGTGAAAAAAATATTTCTACATCCCATGGCCTTTCCCAACCATTTAAATTTTTATCTTACAGGTCTAACACTACAGAAACCAATACAACTCCCACCCGGAACAATATATAAAGCTAAACGAACCGTTCACTGGGTACTTATACGTACGAAAATCCCTATTGATTTACCTGTTTTTACAAGGAAATAAAATGTGAAAAAAATATTTCTACATCCCATGGCCTTTCCCAGCCATTTAAATTTTTCTCTTACAGGTCTAACACTTCCGAAAAACCAATACAACGCCCACCCGGAACAATGTATAAAGCTAAACAAACCGTTCACTGGGTACTTATCCGTGCGAAAAGCCCTATTGATTTACCTGTTTTTACAAGGAAATAAAATGTGAAAAAAATATTTCTACATCCCATGGCCTTTCCCAAACATTTAAATTTTTCTCTTACAGGTCTAACACTTCCGAAAAACCAATACAACTCCCACCCGGAACAATATATAAAGCTAAACGAACCGTTCACTGGGTACTTATACGTACGAAAATCCCTATTGATTTACCTGTTTTTACAAGGAAGTAAAATGTGAAAAAAATATTTCTACATCCCATGGCCTTTCCCAGCCATTTAAATTTTTCTCTTACAGGTCTAACACTTCCGAAAAACCAATACAACGCCCAGGCGGAACAATGTATAAAGCTAAACGAACCGTTCACTGGGTACTTATCCGTGCCAAAAGCCCTATTGATTTCCCTCTTTTTACAAGGAAGTAAAATGTGAAAAAAATATTTCTACATCCCATGGCCTTTCCCAACCATTTAAATTTTTCTCTTACAGGTCTAACACTACCGAAAAACCAATACAACTCCCACCCGGAACAATATATAAAGCTAAACGAACCGTTCACTGGGTACTTATCCGTGCAAAAAGCCCTATTGATTTCCCTCTTTTTACAAGGAAGTAAAATGTGAAAAAAATATTTCTACATCCCATGGCCTTTCCCAACCATTTAAATTTTTATCTTACAGGTCTAACTCTACCGAAAAACCGATACAACGGCCACCCGGAACAATATATAAAGCTAAACGAACCATTCACTGGGTACTTATACGTACGAAAATCCCTATTGATTTACCTGTTTTTACAAGGAAATAAAATGTAAAAAAAATATTTCTACATCCCATGGCCTTTCCCAGCCATTTAAATTTTTCTCTTACAGGTCTAACACTTCCGAAAAACCAATACAACGCCCACCCGGAACAATGTATGAAGCTAAACGAACCGTTCACTGGGTACTTATCCGTGCGAAAAGCCCTATTGATTTACCTGTTTTTACAAGGAAGTAAAATGTGAAAAAAATATTTCTACATCCCATGGCCTTTCCCAAACATTTAAATTTTTCTCTTACAGGTCTAACACTTCCGAAAAACCAATACAACGCCCACCGGGAAAAATATATAAAGCTAAACGAACCGTTCACTGGGTACTTATCCGTACGAAAATCCCTATTGATTTACCTGTTTTTACAAGGAAGTAAAATGTGAAAAAAATATTTCTACATCCCATGGCCTTTCCCAACCATTTAAATTTTTCTCTTACAGGTCTAACACTTCCGAAAAACCAATACAACGCCCACCCGGAACAATGTATAAAGCTAAACGAACCGTTCACTGGGTACTTATCCGTGCGAAAAGCCCTATTGATTTCCCTCTTTTTACAAGGAAGTAAAATGTGAAAAAAATATTTCTACATCCCATGGCCTTTCCCAACCATTTAAATTTTTCTCTTACAGGTCTAACACTACCGAAAAACCAATACAACTCCCACCCGGAACAATATATAAAGCTAAACGAACCGTTCACTGGGTACTTATCCGTACGAAAAGCCCTATTGATTTACTTGTTTTTACAAGGAAATAAAATGTGAAAAAAATATTTCTACAACCCATGGCCTTTCCCAACCATTTAAACTTTTCTCTTACAGGTCTAACACTTCCGAAAAACCAATACAACGCCCACCCAGAACAATATATATAGCTAAACGAACCGTTCACTGGGCACTTATCCGTACAAAAATCCCTATTGATTTTCCTGTTTTTACAAGGAAATAAAATGTAAAAAAAATATTTCTACATCCCATGGCCTTTCCCAGCCATTTAAATTTTTCTCTTACAGGTCTAACACTTCCAAAAAACCAATACAACGCCCACCCGGAACAATGTATAAAGCTAAACGAACCGTTCACTGGGTACTTATCCGTGCGAAAAGCCCTATTGATTTACCTGTTTTTACAAGGAAGTAAAATGTGAAAAAAATATTTCTACATCCCATGGCCTTTCCCAACCATTTAAATTTTTATCTTACAGGTCTAACACTACCGAAAAACCAATACAACTCCCACCCGGAACAATATATAAAGCTAAACGAACCGTTCACTGGGTACTTATACGTACGAAAATCCCTATTGATTTACCTGTTTTTACAAGGAAATAAAATGTGAAAAAAATATTTCTACATTCCATGGCCTTTCCCAACCATTTAAATTTTTATCTTACAGGTCTAACTCTACTGAAAAACCGATACAACGGCCACCCAGAACAATATATAAAGCTAAACGAACCGTTCACTGGGTACTTATATGTACGAAAATCCCTATTGATTTACCTGTTTTTACAAAGAAATAAAATGTAAAAAAAATATTTCTACATCCCATGGCCTTTCCCAGCCATTTAAATTTTTCTCTTACAGGTCTAACACTTCCGAAAAACCAATACAACGCCCACCCGGAACAATGTATGAAGCTAAACGAACCGTTCACTGGGTACTTATACGTACGAAAATCCCTATTGATTTACCTGTTTTTACAAGGAAATAAAATGTAAAAAAAATATTTCTACATCCCATGGCCTTTCCCAGCCATTTAAATTTTTCTCTTACAGGTCTAACACTTCCGAAAAACCAATACAACGCCCACCCGGAACAATGTATGAAGCTAAACGAACCGTTCACTGGGTACTTATACGTACGAAAATCCCTATTGATTTACCTGTTTTTACAAGGAAGTAAAATGTGAAAAAAATATTTCTACATCCCATGGCCTTTCCCAGCCATTTAAATTTTTCTCTTACAGGTCTAACACTTCCGAAAAACCAATACAACGCCCAGGCGGAACAATGTATAAAGCTAAACGAACCGTTCACTGGGTACTTATCCGTGCCAAAAGCCCTATTGATTTCCCTCTTTTTACAAGGAAGTAAAATGTGAAAAAAATATTTCTACATCCCATGGCCTTTCCCAACCATTTAAATTTTTCTCTTACAGGTCTAACACTACCGAAAAACCAATACAACTCCCACCCGGAACAATATATAAAGCTAAACGAACCGTTCACTGGGTACTTATCCGTGCAAAAAGCCCTATTGATTTCCCTCTTTTTACAAGGAAGTAAAATGTGAAAAAAATATTTCTACATCCCATGGCCTTTCCCAACCACTTAAATTTTTATCTTACAGGTCTAACTCTACCGAAAAACCGATACAACGGCCACCCGGAACAATATATAAAGCTAAACGAACCATTCACTGGGTACTTATACGTACGAAAATCCCTATTGATTTACCTGTTTTTACAAGGAAATAAAATGTAAAAAAAATATTTCTACATCCCATGGCCTTTCCCAGCCATTTAAATTTTTCTCTTACAGGTCTAACACTTCCGAAAAACCAATACAACGCCCACCCGGAACAATGTATGAAGCTAAACGAACCGTTCACTGGGTACTTATCCGTGCGAAAAGCCCTATTGATTTACCTGTTTTTACAAGGAAGTAAAATGTGAAAAAAATATTTCTACATCCCATGGCCTTTCCCAACCATTTAAATTTTTATCTTACAGGTCTAACACTACCGAAAAACCAATACAACTCCCACCCGGAACAATATATAAAGCTAAACGAACCGTTCACTGGGTACTTATACGTACGAAAATCCCTATTGATTTACCTGTTTTAACAAGGAAATAAAATGTGAAAAAAATATTTCTACATCCCATGGCCTTTCCCAACCATTTAAATTTTTCTCTTACAGGTCTAACACTTCTGAAAAACCAATACAACGCCCACCCGGAACAATGTATAAAGCTAAACAAACCATTCACTGGGTACTTATCCGTGCGAAAAGCCCTATTGATTTACCTGTTTTTACAAGGAAATAAAATGTGAAAAAAATATTTCTACATCCCATGGCCTTTCCCAAACATTTAAATTTTTCTCTTACAGGTCTAACACTTCCGAAAAACCAATACAACGCCCACCGGGAAAAATATATAAAGCTAAACGAACCGTTCACTGGGTACTTATCCGTACGAAAATCCCTATTGATTTACCTGTTTTTACAAGGAAGTAAAATGTGAAAAAAATATTTCTACATCCCATGGCCTTTCCCAACCATTTAAATTTTTCTCTTACAGGTCTAACACTTCCGAAAAACCAATACAACGCCCACCCGGAACAATGTATAAAGCTAAACGAACCGTTCACTGGGTACTTATCCGTGCGAAAAGCCCTATTGATTTCCCTCTTTTTACAAGGAAGTAAAATGTGAAAAAAATATTTCTACATCCCATGGCCTTTCCCAACCATTTAAATTTTTCTCTTACAGGTCTAACACTACCGAAAAACCAATACAACTCCCACCCGGAACAATATATAAAGCTAAACGAACCGTTCACTGGGTACTTATCCGTACGAAAAGCCCTATTGATTTACTTGTTTTTACAAGGAAATAAAATGTGAAAAAAATATTTCTACAACCCATGGCCTTTCCCAACCATTTAAACTTTTCTCTTACAGGTCTAACACTTCCGAAAAACCAATACAACGCCCACCCAGAACAATATATATAGCTAAACGAACCGTTCACTGGGCACTTATCCGTACAAAAATCCCTATTGATTTTCCTGTTTTTACAAGGAAATAAAATGTAAAAAAAATATTTCTACATCCCATGGCCTTTCCCAGCCATTTAAATTTTTCTCTTACAGGTCTAACACTTCCAAAAAACCAATACAACGCCCACCCGGAACAATGTATAAAGCTAAACGAACCGTTCACTGGGTACTTATCCGTGCGAAAAGCCCTATTGATTTACCTGTTTTTACAAGGAAGTAAAATGTGAAAAAAATATTTCTACATCCCATGGCCTTTCCCAACCATTTAAATTTTTATCTTACAGGTCTAACACTACCGAAAAACCACTACAACTCCCACCCGGAACAATATATAAAGCTAAACGAACCGTTCACTGGGTACTTATACGTACGAAAATCCCTATTGATTTACCTGTTTTTACAAGGAAATAAAATGTGAAAAAAATATTTCTACATCCCATGGCCTTTCCCAACCATTTAAATTTTTATCTTACAGGTCTAACTCTACCGAAAAACCGATACAACGGCCACCCGGAAAAATATATAAAGCTAAACGAACCGTTCACTGGGTACTTATACGTACGAAAATCCCTATTGATTTACCTGTTTTTACAAAGAAATAAAATGTAAAAAAAATATTTCTACATCCCATGGCCTTTCCCAGCCATTTAAATTTTTCTCTTACAGGTCTAACACTTCCGAAAAACCAATACAACGCCCACCCGGAACAATGTATGAAGCTAAACGAACCGTTCACTGGGTACTTATACGTACGAAAATCCCTATTGATTTACCTGTTTTTACAAGGAAATAAAATGTAAAAAAAAAATTTCTACATCCCATGGCCTTTCCCAGCCATTTAAATTTTTCTCTTACAGGTCTAACACTTCCGAAAAACCAATACAACGCCCACCCGGAACAATGTATAAAGCCAAACGAACCGTTCACTGGGTACTTATCCGTGCGAAAAGCCCTATTGATTTACCTGTTTTTACAAGGAAGTAAAATGTGAAAAAAATATTTCTACATCCCATGGCCTTTCCCAACCATTAAAATGTTTATCTTACAGGTCTAACACTACCGAAAAACCAATACAACGGCCACCCGGAACAATATATAAAGCTAAACGAACCGTTCACTGGGTACTTATCCGTACGAAAATCCGTATTGATTTACCTGTTTTTACAAGGAAATAAAATGTAAAAAAAAAATTTCTACATCCCATGGCCTTTCCCAGCCATTTAAATTTTTCTCTTACAGGTCTAACACTTCTGAAAAACCAATACAACGCCCACCCGGAACAATGTATAAAGCTAAACGAACCGTTCACTGGGTACTTATCCGTGCGAAAAGCCCTATTGATTTACCTGTTTTTACAAGGAAGTAAAATGTGAAAAAAATATTTCTACATCCCATGGCCTTTCCCAACCATTTAAATTTTTATCTTACAGGTCTAACACTACCGAAAAACCAATACAACTCCCACCCGGAACAATATATAAAGCTAAACGAACCGTTCACTGGGTACTTATACGTACGAAAATCCCTATTGATTTACCTGTTTTTACAAGGAAGTAAAATGTGAAAAAAATATTTCTACATCCCATGGCCTTTCCCAGCCATTTAAATTTTTCTCTTACAGGTCTAACGCTTCCGAAAAACCAATACAACGCCCACCCGGAACAATATATAAAGCTAAACGAACCGTTCACTGGGTACTTATCCGTACGAAAATCCCTATTGATTTACCTGTTTTTACAAGGAAATAAAATATGAAAAAAATATTTCTACATCCCATGGCCTTTCCCAACCATTTAAATTTTTCTCTTACATGTCTAACACTTCCGAAAAACCAATACAACGGCCACCCGGAACAATATATAAAGCTAAACCAACCGTTCACTGGGCACTTATCCGTACGAAAATACCTATTGATTTTCCTGTTTTTACAAGGAAATAAAATGTGAAAAAAATATTTCTACAACCCATGGCCTTTCCCAACCATTTAAATTTTTATCTTACAGGTCTAACACTACAGAAAAACCGATACAACTGCCACCCGGAACAATATATAAAGCTAAATGAACCGTTCACTGGGTACTTATACGTATGAAAATCCCTATTGATTTACCTGTTTTTACAAGGAAATAAAATGTGAAAAAAATATTTCTACATCCCATGGCCTTTACCAGCCATTTAAAGTTTTCTCTTACAGGTCTAACACTTCCGAAAAACCAATACAACGCCCACCCGGAACAATATATAAAGCTAAATGAACGGTTCACTGGGTACTTATACGTATTAAAATCCCTATTGATTTACCTGTTTTTACAAGGAAGTAAAATGTGAAAAAAATATTTCTACATCCCATGGCCTTTCCCAACCATTTAAACATTTCTCTTACAGGTCTAACACTTCCGAAAAACCAATACAACGCCCACCCGGAACAATATATAAAGGTAAACGAACCGTTCACTGGGTACTTATCCGTACGAAAATCCCTATTGATTTACCTGTTTTTACAAAGAAATAAAATGTGAAAAAAATATTTCTACATCCCATGGCCTTTCCCAACCATTTAAATTTTTATCTTACAGGTCTAACAGTACCGAAAAACCGAAACAACTCCCACCCGGAACAATATATAAAGTTAAATGAACCGTTCACTGGGTACTTATACGTATGAAAATCCCTATTGATTTACCTGTTTTTACAAGGAAGTAAAATGTGAAAAAAATATTTCTACATCCCATGGCCTTTCCCAACCATTTAAACATTTCTCTTACAGGTCTAACGCTTCTGAAAAACAAATACAACGCCCACGCGGAACAATATATAAAGCTAAACGAACCGTTCACTGGGTACTTATCCGTACGAAAATCCCTATTGATTTACCTGTTTTTACAAGGAAATAAAATATGAAAAAAATATTTCTACATCCCATGGCCTTTCCCAACCATTTAAATTTTTCTCTTACATGTCTAACACTTCCGAAAAACCAATACAACGGCCACCCGGAACAATATATAAAGCTAAACCAACCGTTCACTGGGCACTTATCCGTACGAAAATACCTATTGATTTTCCTGTTTTTACAAGGAAATAAAATGTGAAAAAAATATTTCTACAACCCATGGCCTTTCCCAACCATTTAAATTTTTATCTTACAGGTCTAACACTACAGAAAAACCGATACAACTGCCACCCGGAACAATATATAAAGCTAAATGAACCGTTCACTGGGTACTTATACGTATGAAAATCCCTATTGATTTACCTGTTTTTACAAGGAAATAAAATGTGAAAAAAATATTTCTACATCCCATGGCCTTTACCAGCCATTTAAAGTTTTCTCTTACAGGTCTAACACTTCCGAAAAACCAATACAACGCCCACCCGGAACAATATATAAAGCTAAATGAACGGTTCACTGGGTACTTATACGTATTAAAATCCCTATTGATTTACCTGTTTTTACAAGGAAGTAAAATGTGAAAAAAATATTTCTACATCCCATGGCCTTTCCCAACCATTTAAACATTTCTCTTACAGGTCTAACACTTCCGAAAAACCAATACAACGCCCACCCGGAACAATATATAAAGGTAAACGAACCGTTCACTGGGTACTTATCCGTACGAAAATCCCTATTGATTTACCTGTTTTTACAAAGAAATAAAATGTGAAAAAAATATTTCTACATCCCATGGCCTTTCCCAACCATTTAAATTTTTATCTTACAGGTCTAACAGTACCGAAAAACCGATACAACTCCCACCCGGAACAATATATAAAGTTAAATGAACCGTTCACTGGGTACTTATACGTATGAAAATCCCTATTGATTTACCTGTTTTTACAAGGAAGTAAAATGTGAAAAAAATATTTCTACATTCCATGGCCTTTCCCAACCATTTAAATTTTTCTCTTACAGGTCTAACGCTTCTGAAAAACAAATACAACGCCCACGCGGAACAATATATAAAGCTAAACGAACCGTTCACTGGGTACTTATCCGTACGAAAATCCCTATTGATTTACCTGTATTTACAAGGAAATAAAATGTGAAAAAAATATTTCTACATCCGATGGCCTTTCCCAACCATTTAAATATTTATCTTACAGGTCTAACAGTTGCGAAAAACCAATACAACGCCCACCCGGAAAAATATATAAAGCTAAACGAACCATTCACTGGGTACTAATCCATACGAAAATCCCTATTGATTTACCTGTTTTTACAAGGAAATAAAATGTGAAAAAAATATTTCTACATTCCATGGCCTTTCCCAACCATTTAAATTTTTCTCTTACAGGTCTAACACTTCCGAAAAACCAATACAACGCCCACCCGGAACAATATATAAAGCTAAACGAACCGTTCACTGGGTACTTATCCGTACGAAAATCCCTATTGATTTACCTGTTTTTACAAGGAAATAAAATGTGAAAAAAATATTTCTACATCCCATGGCCTTTCCCAGCCATTTAAATTTTTCTCTTACAGGTCTAACAGTTGCGAAAAACCAATACAACGCCCACCCGGAACAATGTATAAAGCTAAACGAACCGTTCACTGGGTACTAATCCATTCTAAAATCCCAATTGATTTACGTGTTTTTACAAGGAAATAAAATGTGAAAAAAATATTTCTACATCCCATGGCCTTTCCCAGCCATTTAAATTTTTCTCTTACAGGTCTAACACTTCCGAAAAACCAATACAACGCCCACCCGGAACAATACATAAAGCTAAACGAACCGTTCACTGGGTACTTATCCGTACGAAAATCCCTATTGATTTACCTCTTTTTACAAGGAAGTAAAATGTGAAAAAAATATTTCTACATCCCATGGCCTTTCCCAACCATTTAAATTTTTCTCTTACAGGTCTAACAGTTGCGAAAAACCAATACAACGGCCACCCGGAACAATATATAAAGCTAAACAAACCGTTCACTGGGTACTTATCCGTACGAAAATCCCTATTGATTTACCTCTTTTTACAAGGAAGTAAAATGTGAAAAAAATATTTCTACATCCCATGGCCTTTCCCAACCATTTAAATTTTTCTCTTACAGGTCTAACAGTTGCGAAAAACCAATACAACGGCCACCCGGAACAATATATAAAGCTAAACGAACCGTTCACTGGGTACTTATCCGTACGAAAATCCCTATTGATTTACCTCTTTTTACAAGGAAGTAAAATGTGAAAAAAATATTTCTACATCCCATGGCCTTTCCCAACCATTTAAATTTTTCTCTTACAGGTCTAACAGTTGCGAAAAACCAATACAACGGCCACCCGGAACAATATATAAAGCTAAACGAACCGTTCACTGGGTACTTATCCGTACGAAAATCCCTATTGATTTACCTGTTTTTACAAGGAAATAAAATGTGAAAAAAATATTTCTACATCCCATGGCCTTTCCCAACCATTTAAATTTTTCTCTTACAGGTCTAACACTTCCGAAAAACCGATACAACGCCCACCCGGAACAATGTATAAAGCTAAACGAACCGTTCACTGGGTACTTATCCGTGCGAAAAGCCCTATTGATTTCCCTCTTTTTACAAGGAAGTAAAATGTGAAAAAAATATTTCTACATCCCATGGCCTTTCCCAACCATTTAAATTTTTCTCTTACAGGTCTAACAGTTGCGAAAAACCAATACAACGCCCACCCGGAAAAATATATAAAGCTAAACGAACCATTCACTGGGTACTAATCCATACGAAAATCCCTATTGATTTACCTGTTTTTACAAGGAAATAAAATGTGAAAAAAATATTTCTACATTCCATGGCCTTTCCCAACCATTTAAATTTTTCTCTTACAGGTCTAACACTTCCGAAAAACCAATACAACGCCCACCCGGAACAATATATAAAGCTAAACGAACCGTTCACTGGGTACTTATCCGTACGAAAATCCCTATTGATTTACCTGTTTTTACAAGGAAATAAAATGTGAAAAAAATATTTCTACATCCCATGTCCTTTCCCAGCCATTTAAATTTTTCTCTTACAGGTCTAACAGTTGCGAAAAACCAATACAACGCCCACCCGGAACAATGTATAAAGCTAAACGAACCGTTCACTGGGTACTAATCCATTCGAAAATCCCAATTGATTTACCTGTTTTTACAAGGAAATAAAATGTGAAAAAAAATATTTCTACATCCCATGGCCTTTCCCAGCCATTTAAATTTTTCTCTTACAGGTCTAACACTTTTGAAAAACCAATACAACGCCCACCCGGAACAATGTATAAAGCTAAACGAACCGTTCACTGGGTACTTATCCGTGCGAAAAGCCCCATTGATTTACCTGTTTTTACAAGGAAGTAAAATGTGAAAAAAAATATTTCTACATCCCATGGTCTTTCCCAACCATTTAAATTTTTATCTTACAGGTCTAACACTACCGAAAAACCAATACAACTCCCACCCGGAACAATATATAAAGCTAAAAGAACCGTTCACTGGGTACTTATCCGTACGAAAATCCCTATTGATTTACCTCTTTTTACAAGGAAGTAAAATGTGAAAAAAATATTTCTACATCCCATGGCCTTTCCCAACCATTTAAATTTTTCTCTTACAGGTCTAACAGTTGCGAAAAACCAATACAACGGCCACCCGGAACAATATATAAAGCTAAACGAACCGTTCACTGGGTACTTATCCGTACGAAAATCCCTATTGATTTACCTCTTTTTACAAGGAAGTAAAATGTGAAAAAAATATTTCTACATCCCATGGCCTTTCCCAACCATTTAAATTTTTCTCTTACAGGTCTAACAGTTGCGAAAAACCAATACAACGGCCACCCGGAACAATATATAAAGCTAAACGAACCGTTCACTGGGTACTTATCCGTACGAAAATCCCTATTGATTTACCTGTTTTTACAAGGAAATAAAATGTGAAAAAAATATTTCTACATCCCATGGCCTTTCCCAACCATTTAAATTTTTCTCTTACAGGTCTAACACTTCCGAAAAACCGATACAACGCCCACCCGGAACAATGTATAAAGCTAAACGAACCGTTCACTGGGTACTTATCCGTGCGAAAAGCCCTATTGATTTCCCTCTTTTTACAAGGAAGTAAAATGTGAAAAAAATATTTCTACATCCCATGGCCTTTCCCAACCATTTAAATTTTTCTCTTACAGGTCTAACAGTTGCGAAAAACCAATACAACGCCCACCCGGAACAATGTATAAAGCTAAACGAACCGTTCACTGGGTACTAATCCATTCGAAAATCCCAATTGATTTACCTGTTTTTACAAGGAAATAAAATGTGAAAAAAAATATTTCTACATCCCATGGCCTTTCCCAGCCATTTAAATTTTTCTCTTACAGGTCTAACACTTTTGAAAAACCAATACAACGCCCACCCGGAACAATGTATAAAGCTAAACGAACCGTTCACTGTGTACTTATCCGTGCGAAAAGCCCCATTGATTTACCTGTTTTTACAAGGAAGTAAAATGTGAAAAAAAATATTTCTACATCCCATGGCCTTTCCCAACCATTTAAATTTTTATCTTACAGGTCTAACACTACCGAAAAACCAATACAACTCCCACCCGGAACAATATATAAAGCTAAAAGAACCATTCACTGGGTACTTATACGTACGAAAATCCCTATTGATTTACCTGTTTTTACAAGGAAATAAATTGTGAAAAAAAAATTTCTACATCCCATGGCCTTTCCCAACCATTTAAATTTTTCTCTTACAGGTCTAACACTTCCGAAAAACCAATACAACGCCCACCCGGAACAATGTATAAAGCTAAACGAACCGTTCACTGGGTACTTATCTGTGCGAAAAGCCCTATTGATTTACCTGTTTTTACAAGGAAGTAAAATGTGAAAAAAATATTTCTACATCCCATGGCCTTTCCCAACCATTAAAATTTTTCTCTTACAGGTCTAACACTACCGAAAAACCAATACAACTCCCACCCGGAACAATATATAAAGCTAAACGAACCGTTCACTGGATACTTATACGTACGAAAATCCCTATTGATTTACCTGTTTTTACAAGGAAATAAAATGTGAAAAAAATATTTCTACATCCCATGGCCTTTCCCAACCATTTAAATTTTTCTCTTACAGGTCTAACACTTCCGAAAAACCAATACAACGCCCACCCGGAAAAATATATAAAGCTAAACGAACCGTTCACTGTGTACTTATCCGTACGAAAATCCCTATTGATTTACCTGTTTTTACAAGGAAATAAAATGTGAAAAAAATATTTCTACATCCCATGGCCTTTCCCAACCATTTAAATTTTTCTCTTACAGGTCTAACACTTCCGAAAAACCAATACAACGCCCACCCGGAACAATGTATAAAGCTAAACGAACCGTTCACTGGGTACTTATCCGTGCGAAAAGCCCTATTGATTTACCTGTTTTTACAAGGAAATAAAATGTGAAAAAAATATTTCTACATCCCATGGCCTTTCCCAACCATTTAAATTTTTCTCTTACAGGTCTAACACTTCCGAAAAACCAATACAACGCCCACCCGGAACAATATATAAAGCTAAACGAACCGTTCACTGGGTACTTATCCGTACGAAAATCCCTATTGATTTATCTGTTTTTACAAGGAAATAAAATGTGAAAAAAATATTTCTACATCCCATGGCCTTTCCCAACCATTTAAATTTTTCTCTTACAGGTCTAACAGTTGCGAAAAACCAATACAACGCCCACCCGGAACAATGTATAAAGCTAAACGAACCGTTCACTGGGTACTTATATGTGCGAAAAGCCCTATTGATTTACCTGTTTTTACAAGGAAGTAAAATGTGAAAAAAATATTTCTACATCCCATGGCCTTTCCCAACCATTTAAATTTTTCTTTTACAGGTCTAACAGTTGCGAAAAACCAATACAACGCCCACCCGGAACAATGTATAAAGCTAAACGAACCGTTCACTGGGTACTTATCCGTGCGAAAAGCCCTATTGATTTACCTGTTTTTACAAGGAAATAAAATGTGAAAAAAATATTTCTACATCCCATGGCCTTTCCCAACCATTTAAATTTTTCTCTTACAGGTCTAACACTTCCGAAAAACCAATACAACGCCCACCCGGAACAATATATAAAGCTAAACGAACCGTTCACTGGGTACTTATCCGTACGAAAATCCCTATTGATTTATCTGTTTTTACAAGGAAATAAAATGTGAAAAAAATATTTCTACATCCCATGGCCTTTCCCAACCATTTAAATTTTTCTCTTACAGGTCTAACAGTTGCGAAAAACCAATACAACGCCCACCCGGAACAATGTATAAAGCTAAACGAACCGTTCACTGGGTACTTATACGTGCGAAAAGCCCTATTGATTTACCTGTTTTTACAAGGAAGTAAAATGTGAAAAAAATATTTCTACATCCCATGGCCTTTCCCAACCATTTAAATTTTTCTTTTACAGGTCTAACAGTTGCGAAAAACCAATACAACGCCCACCCGGAACAATGTATAAAGCTAAACGAACCGTTCACTGGGTACGTATACGTGCGAAAAGCCCTATTGATTTACCTGTTTTTACAAGGAAATAAAATGTGAAAAAAATATTTCTACATCCCATGGCCTTTCCCAACCATTTAAATTTTTCTCTTACAGGTCTAACACTTCCTAAAAACCAATACAACGCCCACCCGGAACAATGTATAAAGCTAAACGAACCATTCACTGGGTACTTATCTGTGCGAAAAGCCCTATTGATTTACCTGTTTTTACAAGGAAGTAAAATGTGAAAAAAATATTTCTACATCCCATGGCCTTTCCCAACCATTTAAATTTTTATCTTACAGGTCTAACACTACCGAAAAACCAATACAACGCCCACCCGGAACAATGTATAAAGCTAAACGAACCGTTCACTGGGTACTTATACGTGCGAAAAGCCCTATTGATTTACCTGTTTTTACAAGGAAGTAAAATGTGAAAAAAATATTTCTACATCCCATGGCCTTTCCCAACCATTTAAATTTTTCTCTTACAGGTCTAACACTACCGAAAAACCAATACAACTCCCACCCGGAACAATATATAAAGCTAAACGAACCGTTCACTGGGTACTTATACGTACGAAAATCCCTATTGATTTACCTGTTTTTACAAGGAAATAAAATGTGAAAAAAATATTTCTACATCCCATGGCCTTTCCCAACCATTTAAATTTTTCTCTTACAGGTCTAACACTTCCGAAAAACCAATACAACGCCCACCCGGAAAAATATATAAAGCTAAACGAACCGTTCACTGGGTACTTATCCGTACAAAAATCCCTATTGATTTACCTGTTTTTACAAGGAAATAAAATGTGAAAAAAATATTTCTACATCCCATGGCCTTTCCCAACCATTTAAAGTTTTCTCTTACAGGTCTAACAGTTGCGTAAAACCAATACAACGCCCACCCGGAACAATGTATAAAGCTAAACGAACCGTTCACTGGGTACTTATACGTGCGAAAAGCCCTATTGATTTACCTGTTTTTACAAGGAAGTAAAATGTGAAAAAAATATTTCTACATCCCATGGCCTTTCCCAACCATTTAAATTTTTCTCTTACAGGTCTAACAGTTGCGAAAAACCAATACAACGCCCACCCGGAATAATGTATAAAGCTAAACGAACCGTTCACTGGGTACTTATACGTGCGAAAAGCCCTATTGATTTACCTGTTTTTACAAGGAAGTAAAATGTGAAAAAAATATTTCTACATCCCATGGCCTTTCCCAACCATTTAAATTTTTCTCTTACAGGTCTAACACTACCGAAAAACCAATCCAACTCCCACCCGGAACAATATATAAAGCTAAACGAACCGTTCACTGGGTACTTATACGTACGAAAATCCCTATTGATTTACCTGTTTTTACAAGGAAATAAAATGTGAAAAAAATATTTCTACATCCCATGGCCTTTCCCAACCATTTAAATTTTTCTCTTACAGGTCTAACACTTCCGAAAAACCAATACAACGCCCACCCGGAAAAATATATAAAGCTAAACGAACCGTTCACTGTGTACTTATCCGTACGAAAATCCCTATTGATTTACCTGTTTTTACAAGGAAATAAAATGTGAAAAAAATATTTCTACATCCCATGGCCTTTCCCAACCATTTAAATTTTTCTCTTACAGGTCTAACACTTCCGAAAAACCAATACAACGCCCACCCGGAACAATGTATAAAGCTAAACGAACCGTTCACTGGGTACTTATCCGTGCGAAAAGCCCTATTGATTTACCTGTTTTTACAAGGAAATAAAATGTGAAAAAAATATTTCTACATCCCATGGCCTTTCCCAACCATTTAAATTTTTCTCTTACAGGTCTAACACTTCCGAAAAACCAATACAACGCCCACCCGGAACAATATATAAAGCTAAACGAACCGTTCACTGGGTACTTATCCGTACGAAAATCCCTATTGATTTATCTGTTTTTACAAGGAAATAAAATGTGAAAAAAATATTTCTACATCCCATGGCCTTTCCCAACCATTTAAATTTTTCTCTTACAGGTCTAACAGTTGCGAAAAACCAATACAACGCCCACCCGGAACAATGTATAAAGCTAAACGAACCGTTCACTGGGTACTTATATGTGCGAAAAGCCCTATTGATTTACCTGTTTTTACAAGGAAGTAAAATGTGAAAAAAATATTTCTACATCCCATGGCCTTTCCCAACCATTTAAATTTTTCTTTTACAGGTCTAACAGTTGCGAAAAACCAATACAACGCCCACCCGGAACAATGTATAAAGCTAAACGAACCGTTCACTGGGTACTTATCCGTGCGAAAAGCCCTATTGATTTACCTGTTTTTACAAGGAAATAAAATGTGAAAAAAATATTTCTACATCCCATGGCCTTTCCCAACCATTTAAATTTTTCTCTTACAGGTCTAACACTTCCGAAAAACCAATACAACGCCCACCCGGAACAATATATAAAGCTAAACGAACCGTTCACTGGGTACTTATCCGTACGAAAATCCCTATTGATTTATCTGTTTTTACAAGGAAATAAAATGTGAAAAAAATATTTCTACATCCCATGGCCTTTCCCAACCATTTAAATTTTTCTCTTACAGGTCTAACAGTTGCGAAAAACCAATACAACGCCCACCCGGAACAATGTATAAAGCTAAACGAACCGTTCACTGGGTACTTATACGTGCGAAAAGCCCTATTGATTTACCTGTTTTTACAAGGAAGTAAAATGTGAAAAAAATATTTCTACATCCCATGGCCTTTCCCAACCATTTAAATTTTTCTTTTACAGGTCTAACAGTTGCGAAAAACCAATACAACGCCCACCCGGAACAATGTATAAAGCTAAACGAACCGTTCACTGGGTACGTATACGTGCGAAAAGCCCTATTGATTTACCTGTTTTTACAAGGAAATAAAATGTGAAAAAAATATTTCTACATCCCATGGCCTTTCCCAACCATTTAAATTTTTCTCTTACAGGTCTAACACTTCCTAAAAACCAATACAACGCCCACCCGGAACAATGTATAAAGCTAAACGAACCATTCACTGGGTACTTATCTGTGCGAAAAGCCCTATTGATTTACCTGTTTTTACAAGGAAGTAAAATGTGAAAAAAATATTTCTACATCCCATGGCCTTTCCCAACCATTTAAATTTTTATCTTACAGGTCTAACACTACCGAAAAACCAATACAACGCCCACCCGGAACAATGTATAAAGCTAAACGAACCGTTCACTGGGTACTTATACGTGCGAAAAGCCCTATTGATTTACCTGTTTTTACAAGGAAGTAAAATGTGAAAAAAATATTTCTACATCCCATGGCCTTTCCCAACCATTTAAATTTTTCTCTTACAGGTCTAACACTACCGAAAAACCAATACAACTCCCACCCGGAACAATATATAAAGCTAAACGAACCGTTCACTGGGTACTTATACGTACGAAAATCCCTATTGATTTACCTGTTTTTACAAGGAAATAAAATGTGAAAAAAATATTTCTACATCCCATGGCCTTTCCCAACCATTTAAATTTTTCTCTTACAGGTCTAACACTTCCGAAAAACCAATACAACGCCCACCCGGAAAAATATATAAAGCTAAACGAACCGTTCACTGGGTACTTATCCGTACAAAAATCCCTATTGATTTACCTGTTTTTACAAGGAAATAAAATGTGAAAAAAATATTTCTACATCCCATGGCCTTTCCCAACCATTTAAAGTTTTCTCTTACAGGTCTAACAGTTGCGTAAAACCAATACAACGCCCACCCGGAACAATGTATAAAGCTAAACGAACCGTTCACTGGGTACTTATACGTGCGAAAAGCCCTATTGATTTACCTGTTTTTACAAGGAAGTAAAATGTGAAAAAAATATTTCTACATCCCATGGCCTTTCCCAACCATTTAAATTTTTCTCTTACAGGTCTAACAGTTGCGAAAAACCAATACAACGCCCACCCGGAATAATGTATAAAGCTAAACGAACCGTTCACTGGGTACTTATACGTGCGAAAAGCCCTATTGATTTACCTGTTTTTACAAGGAAGTAAAATGTGAAAAAAATATTTCTACATCCCATGGCCTTTCCCAACCATTTAAATTTTTCTCTTACAGGTCTAACACTACCGAAAAACCAATCCAACTCCCACCCGGAACAATATATAAAGCTAAACGAACCGTTCACTGGGTACTTATACGTACGAAAATCCCTATTGATTTACCTGTTTTTACAAGGAAATAAAATGTGAAAAAAATATTTCTACATCCCATGGCCTTTCCCAACCATTTAAATTTTTCTCTTACAGGTCTAACACTTCCGAAAAACCAATACAACGCCCACCTGGAAAAATATATAAAGCTAAACGAACCGTTCACTGGGTACTTATCCGTACGAAAATCCCTATTGATTTACCTGTTTTTACAAGGAAATAAAATGTGAAAAAAATATTTCTACATCCCATGGCCTTTCCCAACCATTTAAATTTTTCTCTTACAGGTCTAACACTTCTGAAAAACCAATACAACGCCCACCCGGAACAATGTATAAAGCTAAACGAACCGTTCACTGGGTACTTATCCGTGCGAAAAGCCCTATTGATTTACCTGTTTTTACAAGGAAATAAAATGTGAAAAAAATATTTCTACATCCCATGGCCTTTCCCAACCATTTAAATTTTTCTCTTACAGGTCTAACACTTCCGAAAAACCAATACAACGCCCACCCGGAAAAATATATAAAGCTAAACGAACCGTTCACTGGGTACTTATCCGTACGAAAATCCCTATTGATTTACCTGTTTTTACAAGGAAGTAAAATGTGAAAAAAATATTTCTACATCCCATGGCCTTTCCCAACCATTTAAATTTTTCTCTTACAGGTCTAACACTTCCGAAAAACCAATACAACGCCCACCCGGAACAATGTATAAAGCTAAACGAACCGTTCACTGGGTACTTATCCGTGCGAAAAGCCCTATTGATTTCCCTCTTTTTACAAGGAAGTAAAATGTGAAAAAAATATTTCTACATCCCATGGCCTTTCCCAACCATTTAAATTTTTCTCTTACAGGTCTAACACTACCGAAAAACCAATACAACTCCCACCCGGAACAATATATAAAGCTAAACGAACCGTTCACTGGGTACTTATACGTACGAAAATCCCTATTGATTTACCTGTTTTTACAAGGAAATAAAATGTGAAAAAAATATTTCTACATCCCATGGCCTTTCCCAACCTTTTAAATTTTTCTCTTACAGGTCTAACACTTCCGAAAAACCAATACAACGCCCACCTGGAAAAATATATAAAGCTAAACGAACCGTTCACTGGGTACTTATCCGTACGAAAATCCCTATTGATTTACCTGTTTTTACAAGGAAATAAAATGTGAAAAAAATATTTCTACATCCCATGGCCTTTCCCAACCATTTAAATTTTTCTCTTACAGGTCTAACAGTTGCGTAAAACCAATACAACGCCCACCCGGAACAATGTATAAAGCTAAACGAACCGTTCACTGGGTACTTATACGTGCGAAAAGCCCTATTGATTTACCTGTTTTTACAAGGAAGTAAAATGTGAAAAAAATATTTCTACATCCCATGGCCTTTCCCAACCATTTAAATTTTTCTCTTACAGGTCTAACAGTTGCGAAAAACCAATACAACGCTCACCCGGAACAATGTATAAAGCTAAACGAACCGTTCACTGGGTACTTATACGTGCGAAAAGCCCTATTGATTTACCTGTTTTTACAAGGAAGTAAAATGTGAAAAAAATATTTCTACATCCCATGGCCTTTCCCAACCATTTAAATTTTTCTCTTACAGGTCTAACACTACCGAAAAACCAATCCAACTCCCACCCGGAACAATATATAAAGCTAAACGAACCGTTCACTGGGTACTTATACGTACGAAAATCCCTATTGATTTACCTGTTTTTACAAGGAAATAAAATGTGAAAAAAATATTTCTACATCCCATGGCCTTTCCCAACCATTTAAATTTTTCTCTTACAGGTCTAACACTTCCGAAAAACCAATACAACGCCCACCTGGAAAAATATATAAAGCTAAACGAACCGTTCACTGTGTACTTATCCGTACGAAAATCCCTATTGATTTACCTGTTTTTACAAGGAAATAAAATGTGAAAAAAATATTTCTACATCCCATGGCCTTTCCCAACCATTTAAATTTTTCTCTTACACGTCTAACACTTCTGAAAAACCAATACAACGCCCACCCGGAACAATGTATAAAGCTAAACGAACCGTTCACTGGGTACTTATCCGTGCGAAAAGCCCTATTGATTTACCTGTTTTTACAAGGAAATAAAATGTGAAAAAAATATTTCTACATCCCATGGCCTTTCCCAACCATTTAAATTTTTCTCTTACAGGTCTAACACTTCCGAAAAACCAATACAACGCCCACCCGGAAAAATATATAAAGTTAAACGAACCGTTCACTGGGTACTTATCCGTACGAAAATCCCTATTGATTTACCTGTTTTTACAAGGAAGTAAAATGTGAAAAAAATATTTCTACATCCCATGGCCTTTCCCAACCATTTAAATTTTTCTCTTACAGGTCTAACACTTCCGAAAAACCAATACAACGCCCACCCGGAACAATGTATAAAGCTAAACGAACCGTTCACTGGGTACTTATCCGTGCGAAAAGCCCTATTGATTTCCCTCTTTTTACAAGGAAGTAAAATGTGAAAAAAATATTTCTACATCCCATGGCCTTTCCCAACCATTTAAATTTTTCTCTTACAGGTCTAACACTTCCGAAAAACCAATACAACGCCCACCCGGAACAATGTATAAAGCTAAACGAACCGTTCACTGGGTACTTATCTGTGCAAAAGCCCTATTGATTTACCTGTTTTTACAAGGAAGTAAAATGTGAAAAAAATATTTCTACATCCCATGGCCTTTCCCAACCATTTAAATTTTTCTCTTACAAGTCTAACAGTTGCGAAAAACCAATACAACGCCCACGCGGAACAATGTATAAAGCTAAACGAACCGTTCACTGGGTACTTATACGTGCGAAAAGCCCTATTGATTTACCTGTTTTTACAAGGAAGTAAAATGTGAAAAAAATATTTCTACATCCCATGGCCTTTCCCAACCATTTAAATTTTTCTCTTACAGGTCTAACACTACCGAAAAACCAATACAACTCCCACCCGGAACAATATATAAAGCTAAACGAACCGTTCACTGGGTACTTATACGTACGAAAATCCCTAGTGATTTACCTGTTTTTACAAGGAAATAAAATGTGAAAAAAATATTTCTACATCCCATGGCCTTTCCCAACCATTTAAATTTTTCTCTTACAGGTCTAACACTTCCGAAAAACCAATACAACGCCCACCCGGAAAAATATATAAAGCTAAACGAACCGTTCACTGGGTACTTATCCGTACGAAAATCCCTATTGATTTACCTGTTTTTACAAGGAAATAAAATGTGAAAAAAATATTTCTACATCACATGGCCTTTCCCAACCATTTAAATTTTTCTCTTACAGGTCTAACAGTTGCGTAAAACCAATACAACGCCCACCCGGAACAATGTATAAAGCTAAACGAACCGTTCACTGGGTACTTATACGTGCGAAAAGCCCTATTGATTTACCTGTTTTTACAAGGAAGTAAAATGTGAAAAAAATATTTCTACATCCCATGGCCTTTCCCAACCATTTAAATTTTTCTCTTACAGGTCTAACACTACCGAAAAACCAATCCAACTCCCACCCGGAACAATATATAAAGCTAAACGAACCGTTCACTGGGTACTTATACGTACGAAAATCCCTATTGATTTACCTGTTTTTACAAGGAAATAAAATGTGAAAAAAATATTTCTACATCCCATGGCCTTTCCCAACCATTTAAATTTTTCTCTTACAGGTCTAACACTTCCGAAAAACCAATACAACGCCCACCTGGAAAAATATATAAAGCTAAACGAACCGTTCACTGTGTACTTATCCGTACGAAAATCCCTATTGATTTACCTGTTTTTACAAGGAAATAAAATGTGAAAAAAATATTTCTACATCCCATGGCCTTTCCCAACCATTTAAATTTTTCTCTTACAGGTCTAACACTTCTGAAAAACCAATACAACGCCCACCCGGAACAATGTATAAAGCTAAACGAACCGTTCACTGGGTACTTATCCGTGCGAAAAGCCCTATTGATTTACCTGTTTTTACAAGGAAATAAAATGTGAAAAAAATATTTCTACATCCCATGGCCTTTCCCAACCATTTAAATTTTTCTCTTACAGGTCTAACACTTCCGAAAAACCAATACAACGCCCACCCGGAAAAATATATAAAGCTAAACGAACCGTTCACTGGGTACTTATCCGTACGAAAATCCCTATTGATTTACCTGTTTTTACAAGGAAGTAAAATGTGAAAAAAATATTTCTACATCCCATGGCCTTTCCCAACCATTTAAATTTTTCTCTTACAGGTCTAACAGTTGCGAAAAACCAATACAACGCCCACCCGGAACAATGTATAAAGCTAAACGAACCGTTCACTGGGTACTTATCCGTGCGAAAAGCCCTATTGATTTCCCTCTTTTTACAAGGAAGTAAAATGTGAAAAAAATATTTCTACATCCCATGGCCTTTCCCAACCATTTAAATTTTTCTCTTACAGGTCTAACACTTCCGAAAAACCAATACAACGCCCACCCGGAACAATGTATAAAGCTAAACGAACCGTTCACTGGGTACTTATCTGTGCGAAAAGCCCTATTGATTTACCTGTTTTTACAAGGAAGTAAAATGTGAAAAAAATATTTCTACATCCCATGGCCTTTCCCAACCATTTAAATTTTTCTCTTACAGGTCTAACAGTTGCGAAAAACCAATACAACGCCCACCCGGAACAATGTATAAAGCTAAACGAACCGTTCACTGGGTACTTATACGTGCGAAAAGCCCTATTGATTTACCTGTTTTTACAAGGAAGTAAAATGTGAAAAAAATATTTCTACATCCCATGGCCTTTCCCAACCATTTAAATTTTTCTCTTACAGGTCTAACACTACCGAAAAACCAATACAACTCCCACCCGGAACAATATATAAAGCTAAACGAACCGTTCACTGGGTACTTATACGTACGAAAATCCCTATTGATTTACCTGATTTTACAAGGAAATAAAATGTGAAAAAAATATTTCTACATCCCATGGCCTTTCCCAACCATTTAAATTTTTCTCTTACAGGTCTAACACTTCCGAAAAACCAATACAACGCCCACCCGGAAAAATATATAAAGCTAAACGAACCGTTCACTGGGTACTTATCTGTACGAAAATCCCTATTGATTTACCTGTTTTTACAAGGAAATAAAATGTGAAAAAAATATTTCTACATCCCATGGCCTTTCCCAACCATTTAAATTTTTCTCTTACAGGTCTAACACTTCCGAAAAACCAATACAACGCCCACCCGGAACAATGTATAAAGCTAAACGAACCGTTCACTGGGTACTTATCCGTGCGAAAAGCTCTATTGATTTCCCTCTTTTTACAAGGAAGTAAAATGTGAAAAAAATATTTCTACATCCCATGGCCTTTCCCAACCATTTAAATTTTTCTCTTACAGGTCTAACAGTTGCGAAAAACCAATACAACGCCCACCCGGAAAAATATATAAAGCTAAACGAACCGTTCACTGGGTACTTATCCGTACGAAAATCCCTATTGATTTACCTGTTTTTACAAGGAAATAAAATGTGAAAAAAATATTTCTACATCCCATGGCCTTTCCCAACCATTTAAATTTTTCTCTTACAGGTCTAACACTTCCGAAAAACCAATACAACGCCCACCCGGAAAAATATATAAAGCTAAACGAACCGTTCACTGTGTACTTATCCGTACGAAAATCCCTATTGATTTACCTGTTTTTACAAGGAAATAAAATGTGAAAAAAATATTTCTACATCCCATGGCCTTTCCCAACCATTTAAATATTTCTCTTACAGGTCTAACACTTCCGAAAAACCAATACAACGCCCACCCGGAACAATGCATAAAGCTAAACGAATCGTTCACTGTGTACTTATCCGTGCGAAAAGCCCTATTGATTTCCCTCTTTTTACAAGGAAGTAAAATGTGAAAAAAATATTTCTACATCCCATGGCCTTTCCCAACCATTTAAATTTTTATCTTACAGGTCTAACACTACCGAAAAACCAATACAACTCCCACCCGGAACAATATATAAAGCTAAACGAACCGTTCACTGGGTACTAATACGTACGAAAATCCCTATTGATTTACCTGTTTTTACAAGGAAATAAAATGTGAAAAAAAAATTTCTACATCCCATGGCCTTTCCCAACCACTTAAATTTTTCTCTTACAGGTCTAACACTTCCGAAAAACCAATACAACGCCCACCCGGAACAATGTATAAAGCTAAACGAACCGTTCAAAGGGTACTTATACGTGAGAAAAGCCCTATTGATTTACCTGTTTTTACAAGGAAGTAAAATGTGAAAAAAATATTTCTACATCCCATGGCCTTTCCCAACCATTTAAATTTTTCTCTTACAGGTCTAACAGTTGCGAAAAACCAATAAAACGCCCACCCGGAACAATGTATAAAGCTAAATGAACAGTTCACTGGGTACTTATACGTGCGAAAAGCCCTATTGATTTACCTGTTTTTACAAGGAAGTAAAATGTGAAAAAAATATTTCTACATCCCATGGCCTTTCCCAACCATTTAAATTTTTCTCTTACAGGTCTAACACTACCGAAAAACCAATACAACTCCCACCCGGAACAATATATAAAGCTAAACGAACCGTTCACTGGGTACTTATACGTACGAAAATCCCTATTGATTTACCTGTTTTTACAAGGAAATAAAATGTGAAAAAAATATTTATACATCCCATGGCCTTTCCCAACCATTTAAATTTTTCTCTTACAGGTCTAACAGTTGCGTAAAACCAATACAACGCCCACCCGGAACAATGTATAAAGCTAAACGAACCGTTCACTGGGTACTTATACGTGCGAAAAGCCCTATTGATTTACCTGTTTTTACAAGGAAGTAAAATGTGAAAAAAATATTTCTACATCCCATGGCCTTTCCCAACCATTTAAATTTTTCTCTTACAGGTCTAACAGTTGCGAAAAACCAATACAACGCCCACCCGGAACAATGTATAAAGCTAAACGAACCGTTCACTGGGTACTTATACGTGCGAAAAGCCCTATTGATTTACCTGTTTTTACAAGGAAGTAAAATGTGAAAAAAATATTTCTACATCCCATGGCCTTTCCCAACCATTTAAATTTTTCTCTTACAGGTCTAACACTACCGAAAAACCAATCCAACTCCCACCCGGAACAATATATAAAGCTAAACGAACCGTTCACTGGGTACTTATACGTACGAAAATCCCTATTGATTTACCTGTTTTTACAAGGAAATAAAATGTGAAAAAAATATTTCTACATTCCATGGCCTTTCCCAACCATTTAAATTTTTCTCTTACAGGTCTAACACTTCCGAAAAACCAATACAACGCCCACCCGGAAAAATATATAAAGCTAAACGAACCGTTCACTGTGTACTTATCCGTACGAAAATCCCTATTGATTTACCTGTTTTTACAAGGAAATAAAATGTGAAAAAAATATTTCTACATCCCATGGCCTTTCCCAACCATTTAAATTTTTCTCTTACAGGTCTAACACTTCTGAAAAAACAATACAACGCCCACCCGGAACAATGTATAAAGCTAAACGAACCGTTCACTGGGTACTTATCCGTGCGAAAAGCCCTATTGATTTACCTGTTTTTACAAGGAAATAAAATGTGAAAAAAATATTTCTACATCCCATGGCCTTTCCCAACCATTTAAATTTTTCTCTTACAGGTCTAACACTTCCGAAAAACCAATACAACGCCCACCCGGAAAAATATATAAAGCTAAACGAACCGTTCACTGGGTACTTATCCGTACGAAAATCCCTATTGATTTACCTGTTTTTACAAGGAAGTAAAATGTGAAAAAAATATTTCTACATCCCATGGCCTTTCCCAACCATTTAAATTTTTCTCTTACAGGTCTAACAGTTGCGTAAAACCAATACAACGCCCACCCGGAACAATGTATAAAGCTAAACGAACCGTTCACTGGGTACTTATACGTGCGAAAAGCCCTATTGATTTACCTGTTTTTACAAGGAAGTAAAATGTGAAAAAAATATTTCTACATCCCATGGCCTTTCCCAACCATTTAAATTTTTCTCTTACAGGTCTAACAGTTGCGAAAAACCAATACAACGCCCACCCGGAACAATGTATAAAGCTAAACGAACCGTTCACTGGGTACTTATACGTGCGAAAAGCCCTATTGATTTACCTGTTTTTACAAGGAAGTAAAATGTGAAAAAAATATTTCTACATCCCATGGCCTTTCCCAACCATTTAAATTTTTCTCTTACAGGTCTAACACTACCGAAAAACCAATCCAACTCCCACCCGGAACAATATATAAAGCTAAACGAACCGTTCACTGGGTACTTATACGTACGAAAATCCCTATTGATTTACCTGTTTTTACAAGGAAATAAAATGTGAAAAAAATATTTCTACATCCCATGGCCTTTCCCAACCATTTAAATTTTTCTCTTACAGGTCTAACACTTCCGAAAAACCAATACAACGCCCACCTGGAAAAATATATGAAGCTAAACGAACCGTTCACTGTGTACTTATCCGTACGAAAATCCCTATTGATTTACCTGTTTTTACAAGGAAATAAAATGTGAAAAAAATATTTCTACATCCCATGGCCTTTCCCAACCATTTAAATTTTTCTCTTACAGGTCTAACACTTCTGAAAAACCAATACAACGCCCACCCGGAACAATGTATAAAGCTAAACGAACCGTTCACTGGGTACTTATCCGTGCGAAAAGCCCTATTGATTTACCTGTTTTTACAAGGAAATAAAATGTGAAAAAAATATTTCTACATCCCATGGCCTTTCCCAACCATTTAAATTTTTCTCTTACAGGTCTAACACTTCCGAAAAACCAATACAACGCCCACCCGGAAAAATATATAAAGCTAAACGAACCGTTCACTGGGTACTTATCCGTACGAAAATCCCTATTGATTTACCTGTTTTTACAAGGAAGTAAAATGTGAAAAAAATATTTCTACATCCCATGGCCTTTCCCAACCATTTAAATTTTTCTCTTACAGGTCTAACACTTCCGAAAAACCAATACAACGCCCACCCGGAACAATGTATAAAGCTAAACGAACCGTTCACTGGGTACTTATCCGTGCGAAAAGCCCTATTGATTTCCCTCTTTTTACAAGGAAGTAAAATGTGAAAAAAATATTTCTACATCCCATGGCCTTTCCCAACCATTTAAATTTTTCTCTTACAGGTCTAACACTTCCGAAAAACCAATACAACGCCCACCCGGAACAATGTATAAAGCTAAACGAACCGTTCACTGGGTACTTATACGTGCGAAAAGCCCTATTGATTTACCTGTTTTTACAAGGAAGTAAAATGTGAAAAAAATATTTCTACATCCCATGGCCTTTCCCAACCATTTAAATTTTTCTCTTACAGGTCTAACACTTCCGAAAAACCAATACAACGCCCACCCGGAACAATGTATAAAGCTAAACGAACCGTTCACTGGGTACTTATCCGTGCGAAAAGCCCTATTGATTTCCCTCTTTTTACAAGGAAGTAAAATGTGAAAAAAATATTTCTACATCCCATGGCCTTTCCCAACCATTTAAATTTTTCTCTTACAGGTCTAACAGTTGCGAAAAACCAATACAACGCCCACCCGGAACAATGTATAAAGCTAAATGAACAGTTCACTGGGTACTTATACGTGCGAAAAGCCCTATTGATTTACCTGTTTTTACAAGGAAGTAAAATGTGAAAAAAATATTTCTACATCCCATGGCCTTTCCCAACCATTTAAATTTTTCTCTTACAGGTCTAACACTACCGAAAAACCAATACAACTCCCACCCGGAACAATATATAAAGCTAAACGAACCGTTCACTGGGTACTTATACGTACGAAAATCCCTATTGATTTACCTGTTTTTACAAGGAAATAAAATGTGAAAAAAATATTTATACATCCCATGGCCTTTCCCAACCATTTAAATTTTTCTCTTACAGGTCTAACAGTTGCGTAAAACCAATACAACGCCCACCCGGAACAATGTATAAAGCTAAACGAACCGTTCACTGGGTACTTATACGTGCGAAAAGCCCTATTGATTTACCTGTTTTTACAAGGAAGTAAAATGTGAAAAAAATATTTCTACATCCCATGGCCTTTCCCAACCATTTAAATTTTTCTCTTACAGGTCTAACAGTTGCGAAAAACCAATACAACGCCCACCCGGAACAATGTATAAAGCTAAACGAACCGTTCACTGGGTACTTATACGTGCGAAAAGCCCTATTGATTTACCTGTTTTTACAAGGAAGTAAAATGTGAAAAAAATATTTCTACATCCCATGGCCTTTCCCAACCATTTAAATTTTTCTCTTACAGGTCTAACACTACCGAAAAACCAATCCAACTCCCACCCGGAACAATATATAAAGCTAAACGAACCGTTCACTGGGTACTTATACGTACGAAAATCCCTATTGATTTACCTGTTTTTACAAGGAAATAAAATGTGAAAAAAATATTTCTACATTCCATGGCCTTTCCCAACCATTTAAATTTTTCTCTTACAGGTCTAACACTTCCGAAAAACCAATACAACGCCCACCCGGAAAAATATATAAAGCTAAACGAACCGTTCACTGTGTACTTATCCGTACGAAAATCCCTATTGATTTACCTGTTTTTACAAGGAAATAAAATGTGAAAAAAATATTTCTACATCCCATGGCCTTTCCCAACCATTTAAATTTTTCTCTTACAGGTCTAACACTTCTGAAAAACCAATACAACGCCCACCCGGAACAATGTATAAAGCTAAACGAACCGTTCACTGGGTACTTATCCGTGCGAAAAGCCCTATTGATTTACCTGTTTTTACAAGGAAATAAAATGTGAAAAAAATATTTCTACATCCCATGGCCTTTCCCAACCATTTAAATTTTTCTCTTACAGGTCTAACACTTCCGAAAAACCAATACAACGCCCACCCGGAAAAATATATAAAGCTAAACGAACCGTTCACTGAGTACTTATCCGTACGAAAATCCCTATTGATTTACCTGTTTTTACAAGGAAGTAAAATGTGAAAAAAATATTTCTACATCCCATGGCCTTTCCCAACCATTTAAATTTTTCTCTTACAGGTCTAACAGTTGCGTAAAACCAATACAACGCCCACCCGGAACAATGTATAAAGCTAAACGAACCGTTCACTGGGTACTTATACGTGCGAAAAGCCCTATTGATTTACCTGTTTTTACAAGGAAGTAAAATGTGAAAAAAATATTTCTACATCCCATGGCCTTTCCCAACCATTTAAATTTTTCTCTTACAGGTCTAACAGTTGCGAAAAACCAATACAACGCCCACCCGGAACAATGTATAAAGCTAAACGAACCGTTCACTGGGTACTTATACGTGCGAAAAGCCCTATTGATTTACCTGTTTTTACAAGGAAGTAAAATGTGAAAAAAATATTTCTACATCCCATGGCCTTTCCCAACCATTTAAATTTTTCTCTTACAGGTCTAACACTACCGAAAAACCAATCCAACTCCCACCCGGAACAATATATAAAGCTAAACGAACCGTTCACTGGGTACTTATACGTACGAAAATCCCTATTGATTTACCTGTTTTTACAAGGAAATAAAATGTGAAAAAAATATTTCTACATCCCATGGCCTTTCCCAACCATTTAAATTTTTCTCTTACAGGTCTAACACTTCCGAAAAACCAATACAACGCCCACCTGGAAAAATATATGAAGCTAAACGAACCGTTCACTGTGTACTTATCCGTACGAAAATCCCTATTGATTTACCTGTTTTTACAAGGAAATAAAATGTGAAAAAAATATTTCTACATCCCATGGCCTTTCCCAACCATTTAAATTTTTCTCTTACAGGTCTAACACTTCTGAAAAACCAATACAACGCCCACCCGGAACAATGTATAAAGCTAAACGAACCGTTCACTGGGTACTTATCCGTGCGAAAAGCCCTATTGATTTACCTGTTTTTACAAGGGAATAAAATGTGAAAAAAATATTTCTACATCCCATGGCCTTTCCCAACCATTTAAATTTTTCTCTTACAGGTCTAACACTTCCGAAAAACCAATACAACGCCCACCCGGAAAAATATATAAAGCTAAACGAACCGTTCACTGGGTACTTATCCGTACGAAAATCCCTATTGATTTACCTGTTTTTACAAGGAAGTAAAATGTGAAAAAAATACTTCTACATCCCATGGCCTTTCCCAACCATTTAAATTTTTCTCTTACAGGTCTAACACTTCCGAAAAACCAATACAACGCCCACCCGGAACAATGTATAAAGCTAAACGAACCGTTCACTGGGTACTTATCCGTGCGAAAAGCCCTATTGATTTCCCTCTTTTTACAAGGAAGTAAAATGTGAAAAAAATATTTCTACATCCCATGGCCTTTCCCAACCATTTAAATTTTTCTCTTACAGGTCTAACACTTCCGAAAAACCAATACAACGCCCACCCGGAACAATGTATAAAGCTAAACGAACCGTTCACTGGGTACTTATACGTGCGAAAAGCCCTATTGATTTACCTGTTTTTACAAGGAAGTAAAATGTGAAAAAAATATTTCTACATCCCATGGCCTTTCCCAACCATTTAAATTTTTCTCTTACAGGTCTAACAGTTGCGAAAAACCAATACAACGCCCACCCGGAACAATGTATAAAGCTAAACGAACCGTTCACTGGGTACTTATACGTGCGAAAAGCCCTATTGATTTACCTGTTTTTACAAGGAAGTAAAATGTGAAAAAAATATTTCTACATCCCATGGCCTTTCCCAACCATTTAAATTTTTCTCTTACAGGTCTAACACTACCGAAAAACCAATCCAACTCCCACCCGGAACAATATATAAAGCTAAACGAACCGTTCACTGGGTACTTATACGTACGAAAATCCCTATTGATTTACCTGTTTTTACAAGGAAATAAAATGTGAAAAAAATATTTCTACATCCCATGGCCTTTCCCAACCATTTAAATTTTTCTCTTACAGGTCTAACACTTCCGAAAAACCAATACAACGCCCACCTGGAAAAATATATGAAGCTAAACGAACCGTTCACTGTGTACTTATCCGTACGAAAATCCCTATTGATTTACCTGTTTTTACAAGGAAATAAAATGTGAAAAAAATATTTCTACATCCCATGGCCTTTCCCAACCATTTAAATTTTTCTCTTACAGGTCTAACACTTCTGAAAAACCAATACAACGCCCACCCGGAACAATGTATAAAGCTAAACGAACCGTTCACTGGGTACTTATCCGTGCGAAAAGCCCTATTGATTTCCCTCTTTTTACAAGGAAGTAAAATGTGAAAAAAATATTTCTACATCCCATGGCCTTTCCCAACCATTTAAATTTTTCTCTTACAGGTCTAACACTTCCGAAAAACCAATACAACGCCCACCCGGAAAAATATATAAAGCTAAACGAACCGTTCACTGGGTACTTATCCGTACGAAAATCCCTATTGATTTACCTGTTTTTACAAGGAAGTAAAATGTGAAAAAAATATTTCTACATCCCATGGCCTTTCCCAACCATTTAAATTTTTCTCTTACAGGTCTAACACTTCCGAAAAACCAATACAACGCCCACCCGGAACAATGTATAAAGCTAAACGAACCGTTCACTGGGTACTTATCCGTGCGAAAAGCCCTATTGATTTCCCTCTTTTTACAAGGAAGTAAAATGTGAAAAAAATATTTCTACATCCCATGGCCTTTCCCAACCATTTAAATTTTTCTCTTACAGGTCTAACACTTCCGAAAAACCAATACAACGCCCACCCGGAACAATGTATAAAGCTAAACGAACCGTTCACTGGGTACTTATACGTGCGAAAAGCCCTATTGATTTACCTGTTTTTACAAGGAAGTAAAATGTGAAAAAAATATTTCTACATCCCATGGCCTTTCCCAACCATTTAAATTTTTCTCTTACAGGTCTAACACTTCCGAAAAACCAATACAACGCCCACCCGGAACAATGTATAAAGCTAAACGAACCGTTCACTGGGTACTTATCCGTGCGAAAAGCCCTATTGATTTCCCTCTTTTTACAAGGAAGTAAAATGTGAAAAAAATATTTCTACATCCCATGGCCTTTCCCAACCATTTAAATTTTTCTCTTACAGGTCTAACAGTTGCGAAAAACCAATACAACGCCCACCCGGAACAGTGTATAAAGCTAAACGAACCGTTCACTGGGTACTTATACGTGCGAAAAGCCCTATTGATTTACCTGTTTTTACAAGGAAGTAAAATGTGAAAAAAATATTTCTACATCCCATGGCCTTTCCCAACCATTTAAATTTTTCTCTTACAGGTCTAACACTTCCGAAAAACCAATACAACGCCCACCCGGAACAATGTATAAAGCTAAACGAACCGTTCACTGGGTACTTATCCGTGCGAAAAGCCCTATTGATTTCCCTCTTTTTACAAGGAAGTAAAATGTGAAAAAAATATTTCTACATCCCATGGCCTTTCCCAACCATTTAAATTTTTCTCTTACAGGTCTAACACTACCGAAAAACCAATACAACTCCCACCCGGAACAATATATAAAGCTAAACGAACCGTTCACTGGGTACTTATACGTACGAAAATCCCTATTGATTTACCTGTTTTTACAAGGAAATAAAATGTGAAAAAAATATTTATACATCCCATGGCCTTTCCCAACCATTTAAATTTTTCTCTTACAGGTCTAACAGTTGCGTAAAACCAATACAACGCCCACCCGGAACAATGTATAAAGCTAAACGAACCGTTCACTGGGTACTTATACGTGCAAAAAGCCCTATTGATTTACCTGTTTTTACAAGGAAGTAAAATGTGAAAAAAATATTTCTACATCCCATGGCCTTTCCCAACCATTTAAATTTTTCTCTTACAGGTCTAACAGTTGCGAAAAACCAATACAACGCCCACCCGGAACAATGTATAAAGCTAAACGAACCGTTCACTGGGTACTTATACGTGCGAAAAGCCCTATTGATTTACCTGTTTTTACAAGGAAATAAAATGTGAAAAAAATATTTCTACATCCCATGGCCTTTCCCAACCATTTAAATTTTCTCTTACAGGTCTAACACTTCCGAAAAACCAATACAACGCCCACCTGGAAAAATATATAAAGCTAAACGAACCGTTCACTGTGTACTTATCCGTACGAAAATCCCTATTGATTTACCTGTTTTTACAAGGAAATAAAATGTGAAAAAAATATTTCTACATCCCATGGCCTTTCCCAACCATTTAAATTTTTCTCTTACAGGTCTAACACTTCTGAAAAACCAATACAACGCCCACCCGGAACAATGTATAAAGCTAAACGAACCGTTCACTGGGTACTTATCCGTGCGAAAAGCCCTATTGATTTACCTGTTTTTACAAGGAAATAAAATGTGAAAAAAATATTTCTACATCCCATGGCCTTTCCCAACCATTTAAATTTTTCTCTTACAGGTCTAACACTTCCGAAAAACCAATACAACGCCCACCCGGAAAAATATATAAAGCTAAACGAACCGTTCACTGGGTACTTATCCGTACGAAAATCCCTATTTATTTACCTGTTTTTACAAGGAAGTAAAATGTGAAAAAAATATTTCTACATCCCATGGCCTTTCCCAACCATTTAAATTTTTCTCTTACAGGTCTAACACTTCCGAAAAACCAATACAACGCCCACCCGGAACAATGTATAAAGCTAAACGAACCGTTCACTGGGTACTTATCCGTGCGAAAATCCCTATTGATTTCCCTCTTTTTACAAGGAAGTAAAATGTGAAAAAAATATTTCTACATCCCATGGCCTTTCCCAACCATTTAAATTTTTCTCTTACAGGTCTAACACTTCCGAAAAACCAATACAACGCCCACCCGGAACAATATATAAAGCTAAACGAACAGTTCACTGGGTACTTATCCGTACGAAAAGCCCTATTGATTTACCTGTTTTTACAAGGAAGTAAAATGTGAAAAAAATCTTTCTACATCCCATGGCCTTTCCCAACCATTTAAATTTTTCTCTTACAGGTCTAACAGTTGCGAAAAACCAATACAACACCCACCCGGAAAAATATATACAGCTAAACGAACCGTTTACTGGGTACTAATCCATACGAAAATCCTTATTGATTTACCTGTTTTTACAAGGAAATAAAATGTGAAAAAAATATTTCTACATCCCATGGCCTTTCCCAACCATTTAAATTTTTCTCTTACATGTCTAACACTACCGAAAAACCAATACAACTCCCACCATATAAAGCTAAACGAACCGTTCACTGGGTACTTATCCGTACGAAAATCCCTATTGATTTACCTGTTTTTACAAGGAAATAAAATGTGAAAAAAATATTTCTACATCCCATGGCCATTCCCAACCATTTAAATTTTTCTCTTACAGGTCTAACACTTCTGAAAAACCAATACAACGGCCACCCGGAACAATGTATAAAGCTAAACGAACCGTTCACTGGGTACTTATACGAACGAAAAGCCCTATTCATTTACCTGTTTTTACAAGGAAGTAAAATGTGAAAAAAATATTTCTACATCCCATGGCCTTTCCCAACCATTTAAATTTTTCTCTTACATGTCTAACACTTCCGAAAAACCAATACAACGCCCACCCGGAACAATATATAAAGCTAAACGGACCGTTCACTGGGTACTTATACGTACGAAAATCCCTATTGATTTACCTGTTTTTACAAGGAAATAAAATGTGAAAAAAATATTTCTACATCCCATGGCCTTTCCCAACCATTTAAATTTTTCTCTTACATGTCTAACACTACCAAAAAACCAATACAACTCCCACCATATAAAGCTAAACGAAACGTTCACTGGGTACTTATCCGTACGAAAATCCCTATTGATTTACCTGTTTTTACAAGGAAATAAAATGTGAAAAAAATATTTCTACATCCCATGGCCATTCCCAACCATTTAAATTTTTCTCTTACAGGTCTAACACGTCTGAAAAACCAATAGAACGGCCACCCGGAACAATGTATAAAGCTAAACGAACCGTTCACTGGGTACTTATCCGTACGAAAATCCCTATTGATTTACCTGTTTTTACAAGGAAATAAAATGTGAAAAAAATATTTCTACATCCCATGGCCTTTCCCAACCATTTAAATTTTTCTCTTACAGGTCTAACACTTCCGAAAAACCAATACAACGCCCACCCGGAACAATGTATAAAGCTAAACGAACCGTTCACTGGGTACTTATCCGTGCGAAAAGCCCTATTGATTTACCTGTTTTTACAAGGAAGTAAAATGTGAAAAAAATATTTCTACATCCCATGGCCTTTCCCAACCATTTAAATTTTTCTCTTACAGGTCTAACATTTGCGAAAAACCAATACAACACCCACCCGGAAAAATATATACAGCTAAACGAACCGTTTATTGGGTACTAATCCATACGGAAATCCCTATTGATTTACCTGTTTTTACAAGGAAATAAAATGTGAAAAAAATATTTCTACATCCCATGGCCTTTCCCAGCCATTTAAATTTTTCTCTTACAGGTCTAACGCTTCAGAAAAACCAATACAACGCCCACCCGGAACAATATATAAAGCTAAACGAACCGTTCACTGGGTACTTATCCGTACGAAAAGCCCTATTGATTTACCTGTTTTTACAAGGAAGTAAAATGTGAAAAAAATCTTTCTACATCCCATGGCCTTTCCCAACCATTTAAATTTTTCTCTTACAGGTCTAACAGTTGCGAAAAACCAATACAACACCCACCCGGAAAAATATATACAGCTAAACGAACCGTTTACTGGGTACTAATCCATACGAAAATCCTTATTGATTTACCTGTTTTTACAAGGAAATAAAATGTGAAAAAAATATTTCTACATCCCATGGCCTTTCCCAACCATTTAAATTTTTCTCTTACATGTCTAACACTACCGAAAAACCAATACAACTCCCACCATATAAAGCTAAACGAACCGTTCACTGGGTACTTATCCGTACGAAAATCCCTATTGATTTACCTGTTTTTACAAGGAAATAAAATGTGAAAAAAATATTTCTACATCCCATGGCCATTCCCAACCATTTAAATTTTTCTCTTACAGGTCTAACACTTCTGAAAAACCAATACAACGGCCACCCGGAACAATGTATAAAGCTAAACGAACCGTTCACTGGGTACTTATACGAACGAAAAGCCCTATTCATTTACCTGTTTTTACAAGGAAGTAAAATGTGAAAAAAATATTTCTACATCCCATGGCCTTTCCCAACCATTTAAATTTTTCTCTTACATGTCTAACACTTCCGAAAAACCAATACAACGCCCACCCGGAACAATATATAAAGCTAAACGGACCGTTCACTGGGTACTTATACGTACGAAAATCCCTATTGATTTACCTGTTTTTACAAGGAAATAAAATGTGAAAAAAATATTTCTACATCCCATGGCCTTTCCCAACCATTTAAATTTTTCTCTTACATGTCTAACACTACCAAAAAACCAATACAACTCCCACCATATAAAGCTAAACGAAACGTTCACTGGGTACTTATCCGTACGAAAATCCCTATTGATTTACCTGTTTTTACAAGGAAATAAAATGTGAAAAAAATATTTCTACATCCCATGGCCATTCCCAACCATTTAAATTTTTCTCTTACAGGTCTAACACGTCTGAAAAACCAATAGAACGGCCACCCGGAACAATGTATAAAGCTAAACGAACCGTTCACTGGGTACTTATCCGTACGAAAATCCCTATTGATTTACCTGTTTTTACAAGGAAATAAAATGTGAAAAAAATATTTCTACATCCCATGGCCTTTCCCAACCATTTAAATTTTTCTCTTACAGGTCTAACACTTCCGAAAAACCAATACAACGCCCACCCGGAACAATGTATAAAGCTAAACGAACCGTTCACTGGGTACTTATCCGTGCGAAAAGCCCTATTGATTTACCTGTTTTTACAAGGAAGTAAAATGTGAAAAAAATATTTCTACATCCCATGGCCTTTCCCAACCATTTAAATTTTTCTCTTACAGGTCTAACATTTGCGAAAAACCAATACAACACCCACCCGGAAAAATATATACAGCTAAACGAACCGTTTATTGGGTACTAATCCATACGGAAATCCCTATTGATTTACCTGTTTTTACAAGGAAATAAAATGTGAAAAAAATATTTCTACATCCCATGGCCTTTCCCAGCCATTTAAATTTTTCTCTTACAGGTCTAACGCTTCAGAAAAACCAATACAACGCCCACCCGGAACAATATATAAAGCTAAACGAACCGTTCACTGGGTACTTATCCGTACGAAAATCCCTATTGATTTACCTGTTTTTACAAGGAAATAAAATGTGAAAAAAATATTTCTACATCCCATGGCCATTCCCAACCATTTAAATTTTTCTCTTACAGGTCTAACACTTCTGAAAAACCAATACAACGGCCACCCGGAACAATGTATAAAGCTAAACGAACCGTTCACTGGGTACATATACGAACGAAAATCCCTATTGATTTACCTGTTTTTACAAGGAAATAAAATGTGAAAAAAATATTTCTACATCCCATGGCCATTCCCAACCATTTAAATTTTTCTCTTACAGGTCTAACACGTCTGAAAAACCAATACAACGGCCACCCGGAACAATGTATAAAGCTAAACGAACCGTTCACTGGGTACTTATCCGTACGAAAATCCCTATTGATTTACCTGTTTTTACAAGGAAATAAAATGTGAAAAAAATATTTCTACATCCCATGGCCATTCCCAACCATTTAAATTTTTCTCTTACAGGTCTAACACGTCTGAAAAACCAATACAACGGCCACCCGGAACAATGTATAAAGCTAAACGAACCGTTCACTGGGTACTTATCCGTACGAAAATCCCTATTGATTTACCTGTTTTTACAAGGAAATAAAATGTGAAAAAAATATTTCTACATCCCATGGCCTTTCCCAACCATTTAAATTTTTCTCTTACAGGTCTAACACTTCCGAAAAACCAATACAACGCCCACCCGGAACAATATATAAAGCTAAACGAATAGTTCACTGGGTACTTATCCGTACGAAAAGCCCTATTGATTTACCTGTTTTTACAAGGAAGTAAAATGTGAAAAAAATCTTTCTACATCCCATGGCCTTTCCCAACCATTTAAATTTTTCTCTTACAGGTCTAACAGTTGCGAAAAACCAATACAACACCCACCCGGAAAAATATATACAGCTAAACGAACCGTTTACTGGGTACTAATCCATACGAAAATCCTTATTGATTTACCTGTTTTTACAAGGAAATAAAATGTGAAAAAAATATTTCTACATCCCATGGCCTTTCCCAACCATTTAAATTTTTCTCTTACATGTCTAACACTACCGAAAAACCAATACAACTCCCACCATATAAAGCTAAATGAACCGTTCACTGGGTACTTATCCGTACGAAAATCCCTATTGATTTACCTGTTTTTACAAGGAAATAAAATGTGAAAAAAATATTTCTACATCCCATGGCCATTCCCAACAATTTAAATTTTTCTCTTACATGTCTAACACGTCTGAAAAACCAATACAACGGCCACCCGGAACAATGTATAAAGCTAAACGAACCGTTCACTGGGTACTTATCCGTACGAAAATCCCTATTGATTTACCTGTTTTTACAAGGAAATAAAATGTGAAAAAAATATTTCTACATCCCATGGCCTTTCCCAACCATTTAAATTTTTCTCTTACAGGTCTAACACTTCCGAAAAACCAATACAACGCCCACCCGGAACAATGTATAAAGCTAAACGAACCGTTCACTGGGTACTTATCCGTGCGAAAAGCCCTATTGATTTGCCTGTTTTTACAAGGAAGTAAAATGTGAAAAAAATATTTCTACATCCCATGGCCTTTCCCAACCATTTAAATTTTTCTCTTACAGGTCCAACATTTGCGAAAAACCAATACAACACCCACCCGGAACAATATATAAAGCTAAACGGACCGTTCACTAGGTACTTATACGTACGAAAATCCCTATTGATTTACCTGTTTTTACAAGGAAATAAAATGTGAAAAAAATATTTCTACATCCCATGGCCATTCCCAACCATTTAAATTTTTCTCTTACAGGTCTAACACGTCTGAAAAACCAATACAACGGCCACCCGGAACAATGTATAAAGCTAAACGAACCGTACACTGGGTACTTATCCGTACGAAAATCCCTATTGATTTACCTGTTTTTACAAGGAAATAAAATGTGAAAAAATATTTCTACATCCCATGGCCTTTCCCAACCATTTAAATTTTTCTCTTACATGTCTAACACTTCCGAAAAACCAATACAACGCCCACCCGGAACAATGTATAAAGCTAAACGAACCGTTCACTGGGTACTTATCGTTGCGAAAAGCCCTATTGATTTACCTGTTTTTACAAGGAAGTAAAATGTGAAAAAAATATTTCTACATCCCATGGCCTTTACCAGCCATTTAAATTTTTCTCTTACAGGTCTAACACTTCCGAAAAACCAATACAACGCCCACCCGGAACAATATATAAAGCTAAACGAACAGTTCACTGGGTACTTATCCGTACGAAAAGCCCTATTGATTTACCTGTTTTTACAAGGAAGTAAAATGTGAAAAAAATCTTTCTACATCCCATGGCCTTTCCCAACCATTTAAATTTTTCTCTTACAGGTCTAACAGTTGCGAAAAACCAATACAACACCCACCCGGAAAAATATATACAGCTAAACGAACCGTTTACTGGGTACTAATCCATACGAAAATCCTTATTGATTTACCTGTTTTTACAAGGAAATAAAATGTGAAAAAAATATTTCTACATCCCATGGCCTTTCCCAACCATTTAAATTTTTCTCTTACATCTCTAACACTACCGAAAAACCAATACAACTCCCACCATATAAAGCTAAACGAACCGTTCACTGGGTACTTATCTGTACGAAAATCCCTATTGATTTACCTGTTTTTACAAGGAAATAAAATGTGAAAAAAATATTTCTACATCCCATGGCCATTCCCAACCATTTAAATTTTTCTCTTACAGGTCTAACACTTCCGAAAAACCAATACAACACCCACCCGGAAAAATATATACAGCTAAACGAACCGTTTATTGGGTACTAATCCATACGGAAATCCCTATTGATTTACCTGTTTTTACAAGGAAATAAAATGTGAAAAAAATATTTCTACATCCCATGGCCTTTCCCAGCCATTTAAATTTTTCTCTTACAGGTCTAACGCTTTCGAAAAACCAATACAACGCCCACCCGGAACAATATATAAAGCTAAACGAACCGTTCACTGGGTACTTATCCGTACGAAAATCCCTATTGATTTACCTGTTTTTACAAGGAAATAAAATGTGAAAAAAATATTTCTACATCCCATGGCCATTCCCAACCATTTAAATTTTTCTCTTACAGGTCTAACACGTCTGAAAAACCAATACAACGGCCACCCGGAACAATGTATAAAGCTAAACGAACCGTTCACTGGGTACTTATCCGTACGAAAATCCCTATTGATTTACCTGTTTTTACAAGGAAATAAAATGTGAAAAAAATATTTCTACATCCCATGGCCTTTCCCAACCATTTAAATTTTTCTCTTACAGGTCTAACACTTCCGAAAAACCAATACGACGCCCACCCGGAACAATGTATAAAGCTAAACGAACCGTTCACTGGGTACTTATCCGTGCGAAAAGCCCTATTGATTTACATGTTTTTACAAGGAAATAAAATGTGAAAAAAATATTTCTACATCCCATGGCCTTTCCCAACCATTTAAATTTTTCTCTTACAGGTCTAACATTTGCGAAAAACCAATACAACACCCACCCGGAAAAATATATACAGCTAAACGAACCGTTTATTGGGTACTAATCCATACGGAAATCCCTATTGATTTACCTGTTTTTACAAGGAAATAAAATGTGAAAAAAATATTTCTACATCCCATGGCCTTTCCCAGCCATTTAAATTTTTCTCTTACAGGTCTAACGCTTCCGAAAAACCAATACAACGCCCACCCGGAACAATATATAAAGCTAAACGAACCGTTCACTGGGTACTTATCCGTACGAAAATCCCTATTGATTTACCTGTTTTTACAAGGAAATAAAATGTGAAAAAAATATTTCTACATCCCATGGCCTTTCCCAACCATTTAAATTTTTCTCTTACATGTCTAACACTTCCTTAAAACCAATACAACGCCCACCCGGAACAATATATAAAGCTAAACGGACCGTTCACTGGGTACTTATACGTACGAAAATCCCTATTGATTTACCTGTTTTTACAAGGAAATAAAATGTGAAAAAAATATTTCTACATCCCATGGCCTTTCCCAACCATTTAAATTTTTCTCTTACATGTCTAACACTACCGAAAAACCAATACAACTCCCACCATATAAAGCTAAACGAACCGTTCACTGGGTACTTATCCGTACGAAAATCCCTATTGATTTACCTGTTTTTACAAGGAAATAAAATGTGAAAAAAATATTTCTACATCCCATGGCCATTCCCAACCATTTAAATTTTTCTCTTACAGGTCTAACACGTCTGAAAAACCAATACAACACCCACCCGGAAAAATATATACAGCTAAACGAACCGTTTATTGGGTACTAATCCATACGGAAATCCCTATTGATTTACCTGTTTTTACAAGGAAATAAAATGTGAAAAAAATATTTCTACATCCCATGGCCTTTCCCAGCCATTTAAATTTTTCTCTTACAGGTCTAACGCTTTCGAAAAACCAATACAACGCCCACCCGGAACAATATATAAAGCTAAACGAACCGTTCACTGGGTACTTATCCGTACGAAAAGCCCTATTGATTTACCTGTTTTTACAAGGAAATAAAATGTGAAAAAAATATTTCTACATCCCATGGCCATTCCCAACCATTTAAATTTTTCTCTTACAGGTCTAACACGTCTGAAAAACCAATACAACGGCCACCCGGAACAATGTATAAAGCTAAACGAACCGTTCACTGGGTACTTATCCGTACGAAAATCCCTATTGATTTACCTGTTTTTACAAGGAAATAAAATGTGAAAAAAATATTTCTACATCCCATGGCCTTTCCCAACCATTTAAATTTTTCTCTTACAGGTCTAACACTTCCGAAAAACCAATACGACGCCCACCCGGAACAATGTATAAAGCTAAACGAACCGTTCACTGGGTACTTATCCGTGCGAAAAGCCCTATTGATTTACATGTTTTTACAAGGAAATAAAATGTGAAAAAAATATTTCTACATCCCATGGCCTTTCCCAACCATTTAAATTTTTCTCTTACAGGTCTAACATTTGCGAAAAACCAATACAACACCCACCCGGAAAAATATATACAGCTAAACGAACCGTTTATTGGGTACTAATCCATACGGAAATCCCTATTGATTTACCTGTTTTTACAAGGAAATAAAATGTGAAAAAAATATTTCTACATCCCATGGCCTTTCCCAGCCATTTAAATTTTTCTCTTACAGGTCTAACGCTTCCGAAAAACCAATACAACGCCCACCCGGAACAATATATAAAGCTAAACGAACCGTTCACTGGGTACTTATCCGTACGAAAATCCCTATTGATTTACCTGTTTTTACAAGGAAATAAAATGTGAAAAAAATATTTCTACATCCCATGGCCTTTCCCAACCATTTAAATTTTTCTCTTACATGTCTAACACTTCCGAAAAACCAATACAACGCCCACCCGGAACAATATATAAAGCTAAACGGACCGTTCACTGGGTACTTATACGTACGAAAATCCCTATTGATTTACCTGTTTTTACAAGGAAATAAAATGTGAAAAAAATATTTCTACATCCCATGGCCTTTCCCAACCATTTAAATTTTTCTCTTACATGTCTAACACTACCGAAAAACCAATACAACTCCCACCATATAAAGCTAAACGAACCGTTCACTGGGTACTTATCCGTACGAAAATCCCTATTGATTTACCTGTTTTTACAAGGAAATAAAATGTGAAAAAAATATTTCTACATCCCATGGCCATTCCCAACCATTTAAATTTTTCTCTTACAGGTCTAACACGTCTGAAAAACCAATACAACGGCCACCCGGAACAATGTATAAAGCTAAACGAACCGTTCACTGGGTACTTATCCGTATGAAAATCCCTATTGATTTTCCTGTTTTTACAAGGAAATAAAATGTGAAAAAAATATTTCTACATCCCATGGCCTTTCCCAACCATTTAAATTTTTCTCTTACAGGTCTAACACTTCTGAAAAACCAATACAACGGCCACCCGGGACAATATATAAAGCTAAACGAATAGTTCACTGGGTACTTATCCGTACGAAAAGCCCTATTGATTTACCTGTTTTTACAAGGAAATAAAATGTGAAAAAAATATTTCTACATCCCATGGCCTTTCCCAACCATTTAAATTTTTCTCTTACATGTCTAACACTACCGAAAAACCAATACAACTCCCACCATATACAGCTAAACAAACCGTTTACTGGGTACTAATCCATACGAAAATCCTTATTGATTTACCTGTTTTTACAAGGAAATAAAATGTGAAAAAAATATTTCTACATCCCATGGCCATTCCCAACCATTTAAATTTTTCTCTTACAGGTCTAACACGTCTGAAAAACCAATACAACGGCCACCCGGAACAATGTATAAAGCTAAACGAACCGTTCACTGGGTACTTATCCGTGCGAAAAGCCCTATTGATTTACCTGTTTTTACAAGGAAGTAAAATGTGAAAAAAATATTTCTACATCCCATGGCCTTTCCCAACCATTTAAATTTTTCTCTTACAGGTCTAACATTTGCGAAAAACCAATACAACGCCCACCCGGAAAAATATATACAGCTAAACGAACCGTTTATTGGGTACTAATCCATACGGAAATCCCTATTGATTTACCTGTTTTTACAAGGAAATAAAATGTGAAAAAAATATTTCTACATCCCATGGCCTTTCCCAGCCATTTAAATTTTTCTCTTACAAGTCTAACGCTTCCGAAAAACCAATACAACGTCCACCCGGAACAATATATAAAGCTAAACGAACCGTTCACTGGGTACTTATCCGTACGAAAATCCCTATTGATTTACCTGTTTTTACAAGGAAGTAAAATGTGAAAAAAATCTTTCTACATCCCATGGCCTTTCCCAACCATTTAAATTTTTCTCTTACAGGTCTAACTGTTGCGAAAAACCAATACAACGGCCACCCGGAAAAATATATACAGCTAAACGAACCGTTTACTGGGTACTAATCCATACGAAAATCCTTATTGATTTACCTGTTTTTACAAGGAAATAAAATGTGAAAAAAATATTTCTACATCCCATGGCCTTTCCCAACCATTTAAATTTTTCTCTTACATGTCTAACACTACCGAAAAACCAATACAACTCCCACCATATAAAGCTAAACGAACCGTTCACTGGGTACTTATCCGTACGAAAATCCCTATTGATATACCTGTTTTTACAAGGAAATAAAATGTGAAAAAAATATTTCTACATCCCATGGCCATTCCCAACCATTTAAATTTTTCTCTTACAGGTCTAACACGTCTGAAAAACCAATACAACGGCCACCCGGAACAATGTATAAAGCTAAACGAACCGTTCACTGGGTACTTATCCGTACGAAAATCCCTATTGATTTTCCTGTTTTTACAAGGAAATAAAATGTGAAAAAAATATTTCTACATCCCATGGCCATTCCCAACCATTTAAATTTTTCTCTTACATGTCTAACACTACCGAAAAACCAATACAACTCCCACCATATAAAGCTAAACGAACCGTTCACTGGGTACTTATCCGTACGAAAATCCCTATTGATATACCTGTTTTTACAAGGAAATAAAATGTGAAAAAAATATTTCTACATCCCATGGCCATTCCCAACCATTTAAATTTTTCTCTTACAGGTCTAACACGTCTGAAAAACCAATACAACGGCCACCCGGAACAATGTATAAAGCTAAACGAACCGTTCACTGGGTACTTATCCGTACGAAAATCCCTATTGATTTTCCTGTTTTTACAAGGAAGTAAAATGTGAAAAAAATATTTCTACATCCCATGGCCATTCCCAACCATTTAAATTTTTCTCTTACATGTCTAACACTTCTGAAAAACCAATACAACGGCCACCCGGAACAATGTATAAAGCTAAACGAACCGTTCACTGGGTACTTATCCGTACGAAAATCCCTATTGATTTACCTGTTTTTACAAGGAAATAAAATGTGAAAAAAATATTTCTACATCCCATGGCCTTTCCCAACCATTTAAATTTTTCTCTTACATGTCTAACACTTCCGAAAAACCAATACAACGCCCACCCGGAACAATATATAAAGCTAAACGGACCGTTCACTGGGGACTTATACGTACGAAAATCCCTATTGATTTACCTGTTTTTACAAGGAAATAAAATGTGAAAAAAATATTTCTACATCCCATGGCCATTCCCAACCATTTAAATTTTTCTCTTACAGGTCTAACACGTCTGAAAAACCAATACAACGGCCACCCGGAACAATGTATAAAGCTAAACGAACCGTTCACTGGGTACTTATCCGTACGAAAATCCCTATTGATTTTCCTGTTTTTACAAGGAAGTAAAATGTGAAAAAAATATTTCTACATCCCATGGCCTTTCCCAACCATTTAAATTTTTCTCTTACATGTCTAACACTTCCGAAAAACCAATACAACGCCCACCCGGAACAATATATAAAGCTAAACGGACCGTTCACTGGGTACTTATACGTACGAAAATCCCTATTGATTTACCTGTTTTTACAAGGAAATAAAATGTGAAAAAAATATTTCTACATCCCATGGCCATTCCCAACCATTTAAATTTTTCTTTTACAGGTCTAACACTTCCGAAAAACCAATACAACGCCCACCCGGAACAATGTATAAAGCTAAACGAACCGTTCACTGGGTACTTATCCGTGCGAAAAGCCCTATTGATTTACCTGTTTTTACAAGGAAATAAAATGTGAAAAAAATATTTCTACATCCCATGGCCTTTCCCAACCATTTAAATTTTTCTCTTACAGGTCTAACATTTGCGAAAAACCAATACAACACCCACCCGGAAAAATATATACAGCTAAACGAACCGTTTATTGGGTACTAATCCATACGGAAATCCCTATTGATTTACCTGTTTTTACAAGGAAATAAACGCTAGAGGGCGTCACCCCAAGGGTCAGACATGACTCGGTGCTTGCACAGGGGATACCTTTACCTTTACCTTTACAAGGAAATAAAATGTGAAAAAAATATTTCTACATCCCATGGCCTTTCCCAGCCATTTAAATTTTTCTCTTACAGGTCTAACGCTTCCGAAAAACCAATACAACGCCCACCCGGAACAATATATAAAGCTAAACGAACCGTTCACTGGGTACTTATCTGTACGAAAATCCCTATTGATTTACCTGTTTTTACAAGGAAATAAAATGTGAAAAAGATATTTCTACATCCCATGGCCATTCCCAACCATTTAAATTTATCTCTTACAGGTCTAACACTTCTGAAAAACCAATACAACGGCCACCCGGAACAATGTATAAAGCTAAACGTACCGTTCACTGGGTACTTATACGAACGAAAAGCCCTATTCATTTACCTGTTTTTTACAAGGAAGTAAAATGTGAAAAAAATATTTCTACATCCCATGGCCTTTCCCAACCATTTAAATTTTTCTCTTACATGTCTAACACTTCCGAAAAACCAATACAACGCCCACCCGGAACAATATATAAAGCTAAACGGACCGTTCACTGGGGACTTATACGTACGAAAATCCCTATTGATTTACCTGTTTTTACAAGGAAATAAAATGTGAAAAAAATATTTCTACATCCCATGGCCATTCCCAACCATTTAAATTTTTGTCTTACAGGTCTAACACGTCTGAAAAACCAATACAACGGCCACCCGGAACAATGTATAAAGCTAAACGTACCGTTCACTGGGTACTTATCCGTACGAAAATCCCTATTGATTTTCCTGTTTTTACAAGGAAGTAAAATGTGAAAAAAATATTTCTACATCCCATGGCCTTTCCCAACCATTTAAATTTTTCTCTTACATGTCTAACACTTCTGAAAAACCAATACAACGCCCACCCGGAACAATATATAAAGCTAAACGGACCGTTCACTGGGTACTTATACGTACGAAAATCCCTATTGGTTTACCTGTTTTTACAAGGAAATAAAATGTGAAAAAAATATTTCTACATCCCATGGCCATTCCCAACCATTTAAATTTTTCTTTTACAGGTCTAACACTTCCGAAAAACCAATACAACGCCCACCCGGAACAATGTATAAAGCTAAACGAACCGTTCACTGGGTACTTATCCGTGCGAAAAGCCCTATTGATTTACCTGTTTTTACAAGGAAGTAAAATGTGAAAAAAATATTTCTACATCCCATGGCCTTTCCCAACCATTTAAATTTTTCTCTTACATGTCTAACACTTCCGAAAAACCAATACAACGCCCACCCGGAACAATATATAAAGCTAAACGGACCGTTCACTGGGGACTTATACGTACGAAAATCCCTATTGATTTACCTGTTTTTACAAGGAAATAAAATGTGAAAAAAATATTTCTACATCCCATGGCCATTCCCAACCATTTAAATTTTTCTCTTACAGGTCTAACACGTCTGAAAAACCAATACAACGGCCACCCGGAACAATGTATAAAGCTAAACGAACCGTTCACTGGGTACTTATCCGTACGAAAATCCCTATTGATTTTCCTGTTTTTACAAGGAAGTAAAATGTGAAAAAAATATTTCTACATCCCATGGCCTTTCCCAACCATTTAAATTTTTCTCTTACATGTCTAACACTTCCGAAAAACCAATACAACGCCCACCCGGAACAATATATAAAGCTAAACGGACCGTTCACTGGGTACTTATACGTACGAAAATCCCTATTGATTTACCTGTTTTTACAAGGAAATAAAATGTGAAAAAAATATTTCTACATCCCATGGCCATTCCCAACCATTTAAATTTTTCTTTTACAGGTCTAACACTTCCGAAAAACCAATACAACGCCCACCCGGAACAATGTATAAAGCTAAACGAACCGTTCACTGGGTACTTATCCGTGCGAAAAGCCCTATTGATTTACCTGTTTTTACAAGGAAATAAAATGTGAAAAAAATATTTCTACATCCCATGGCCTTTCCCAACCATTTAAATTTTTCTCTTACAGGTCTAACATTTGCGAAAAACCAATACAACACCCACCCGGAAAAATATATACAGCTAAACGAACCGTTTATTGGGTACTAATCCATACGGAAATCCCTATTGATTTACCTGTTTTTACAAGGAAATAAAATGTGAAAAAAATATTTCTACATCCCATGGCCTTTCCCAGCCATTTAAATTTTTCTCTTACAGGTCTAACGCTTCCGAAAAACCAATACAACGCCCACCCGGAACAATATATAAAGCTAAACGAACCGTTCACTGGGTACTTATCCGTACGAAAATCCCTATTGATTTACCTGTTTTTACAAGGAAATAAAATGTGAAAAAGATATTTCTACATCCCATGGCCATTCCCAACCATTTAAATTTATCTCTTACAGGTCTAACACTTCTGAAAAACCAATACAACGGCCACCCGGAACAATGTATAAAGCTAAACGTACCGTTCACTGGGTACTTATACGAACGAAAAGCCCTATTCATTTACCTGTTTTTTACAAGGAAGTAAAATGTGAAAAAAATATTTCTACATCCCATGGCCTTTCCCAACCATTTAAATTTTTCTCTTACATGTCTAACACTTCCGAAAAACCAATACAACGCCCACCCGGAACAATATATAAAGCTAAACGGACCGTTCACTGGGGACTTATACGTACGAAAATCCCTATTGATTTACCTGTTTTTACAAGGAAATAAAATGTGAAAAAAATATTTCTACATCCCATGGCCATTCCCAACCATTTAAATTTTTCTCTTACAGGTCTAACACGTCTGAAAAACCAATACAACGGCCACCCGGAACAATGTATAAAGCTAAACGTACCGTTCACTGGGTACTTATCCGTACGAAAATCCCTATTGATTTTCCTGTTTTTACAAGGAAGTAAAATGTGAAAAAAATATTTCTACATCCCATGGCCTTTCCCAACCATTTAAATTTTTCTCTTACATGTCTAACACTTCCGAAAAACCAATACAACGCCCACCCGGAACAATATATAAAGCTAAACGGACCGTTCACTGGGTACTTATACGTACGAAAATCCCTATTGATTTACCTGTTTTTACAAGGAAATAAAATGTGAAAAAAATATTTCTACATCCCATGGCCATTCCCAACCATTTAAATTTTTCTTTTACAGGTCTAACACTTCCGAAAAACCAATACAACGCCCACCCGGAACAATGTATAAAGCTAAACGAACCGTTCACTGGGTACTTATCCGTGCGAAAAGCCCTATTGATTTACCTGTTTTTACAAGGAAGTAAAATGTGAAAAAAATATTTCTACATCCCATGGCCTTTCCCAACCATTTAAATTTTTCTCTTACAGGTCTAACATTTGCGAAAAACCAATACAACACCCACCCGGAAAAATATATACAGCTAAACGAACCGTTTATTGGGTACTAATCCATACGGAAATCCCTATTGATTTACCTGTTTTTACAAGGAAATAAAATGTGAAAAAAATATTTCTACATCCCATGGCCTTTCCCAGCCATTTAAATTTTTCTCTTACAGGTCTAACGCTTCCGAAAAACCAATACAACGCCCACCCGGAACAATATATAAAGCTAAACGAACCGTTCACCTGGTACTTATCCGTACGAAAATCCCTATTGATTTACCTGTTTTTACAAGGAAATAAAATGTGAAAAAAATATTTCTACATCCCATGGCCATTCCCAACCATTTAAATTTATCTCTTACAGGTCTAACACTTCTGAAAAACCAATACAACGGCCACCCGGAACAATGTATAAAGCTAAACGTACCGTTCACTGGGTACTTATACGAACGAAAAGCCCTATTCATTTACCTGTTTTTACAAGGAAGTAAAATGTGAAAAAAATATTTCTACATTCCATGGCCTTTCCCAACCATTTAAATTTTTCTCTTACATGTCTAACACTTCCGAAAAACCAATACAACGCCCACCCGGAACAATATATAAAGCTAAACGGACCGTTCACTGGGGACTTATACGTACGAAAATCCCTATTGATTTACCTGTTTTTACAAGGAAATAAAATGTGAAAAAAATATTTCTACATCCCATGGCCATTCCCAACCATTTAAATTTTTCTCTTACAGGTCTAACACGTCTGAAAAACCAATACAACGGCCACCCGGAACAATGTATAAAGCTAAACGAACCGTTCACTGGGTACTTATCCGTACGAAAATCCCTATTGATTTTCCTGTTTTTACAAGGAAATAAAATGTGAAAAAAATATTTCTATATCCCATGGCCTTTCCCAACCATTTAAATTTTTCTCTTACACGTCTAACACTTCCGAAAAAACAATACAACGCCTACCCGGAACAATATATAAAGCTAAACGAACCGTTCACTGGGTAGTTATCCGTGCGAAAAGCCCTATTGATTTACCTGTTTTTACAAGGAATTAAAATGTGAAAAAAATATTTCTACATCCCATGGCCTTTCCCAACCATTTAAATTTTTCTCTTACAGTCTAACATTTGCGAAAAACCAATACAACACCCACCCGGAAAAATATATACAGCTAAACGAACCGTTTATTGGGTACTAATCCATACGGAAATCCCTATTGATTTACCTGTTTTTACAAGGAAATAAAATGTGAAAAAAATATTTCTACATACCATGGCCTTTCCCAGCCATTTAAATTTTTCTCTTACAGGTCTAACGCTTCCGAAAAACCAATACAACGCCCACCCGGAACAATATATAAAGCTAAACGAACCGTTCACTGGGTACTTATCCGTACAAAAATCCCTATTGATTTACCTGTTTTTACAAGGAAATAAGATGTGAAAAAAATATTTCTACATCCCATGGCCATTCCCAACCATTTAAATTTTTCTCTTACAGGTCTAACACTTCTGAAAAACCAATACAACGGCCACCCGGAACAATGTATAAAGCTAAACGAACCGTTCACTGGGTACTTATACGAACGAAAAGCCCTATTCATTTACCTGTTTTTACAAGGAAGTAAAATGTGAAAAAAATATTTCTACATCCCATGGCCTTTCCCAACCATTTAAATTTTTCTCTTACATGTCTAACACTTCCGAAAAACCAATACAACGCCCACCCGGAACAATATATAAAGCTAAACGGACCGTTCACTGGGTACTTATACGTACGAAAATCCCTATTGATTTACCTGTTTTTACAAGGAAATAAAATGTGAAAAAAATATTTCTACATCCCATGGCCATTCCCAACCATTTAAATTTTTCTCTTACAGGTCTAACACTTCTGAAAAACCAATACAACGGCCACCCGGAACAATGTATAAAGCTAAACGAACCGTTCACTGGGTACTTATACGAACGAAAAGCCCTATTCATTTACCTGTTTTTACAAGGAAGTAAAATGTGAAAAAAATATTTCTACATCCCATGGCCTTTCCCAACCATTTAAATTTTTCTCTTACATGTCTAACACTTCCGAAAAACCAATACAACGGCCACCCGGAACAATGTATAAAGCTAAACGAACCGTTCACTGGGTACTTATCCGTATGAAAATCCCTCTTGATTTACCTGTTTTTACAAGGAAATAAAATGTGAAAAAAATATTTCTACATCCCATGGCCATTACCAACCCTTTAAATTTTTCTCTTACAGGTCTAACACGTCTGAAAAACCAATACAACGGCCACCCGGAACAATGTATAAAGCTAAACGAACCGTTCACTGGGTACTTATCCGTACGAAAATCCCTATTGATTTACCTGTTTTTACAAGGAAATAAAATGTGAAAAAAATATTTCTACATCCCATGGCATTTCCCAACCATTTAAAGTTTTCTCTTACAGGTCTAACACTTCCGAAAAACCAATACAACGCCCACCCGGAACAATGTATAAAGCTAAACGAACCGTTCACTGGGTACTTATCCGTACGAAAATCCCTATTGATTTTCCTGTTTTTACAAGGAAATAAAATGTGAAAAAAATATTTCTACATCCCATGGCCTTTCCCAACCATTTAAATTTTTCTCTTACAAGTCTAACACTTCCGAAAAACCAATACAACGCCCACCCGGAACAATATATAAAGCTAAACGAACCGTTCACTGGGTACTTATCCGTGCGAAAAGCCCTATTGATTTACCTGTTTTTACAAGGAAGTAAAATGTGAAAAAAATATTTCTACATCCCATGGCCTTTCCCAACCATTTAAATTTTTCTCTTACAGGTCTAACATTTGCGAAAAACCAATACAACACCCACCCGGAAAAATGTATAAAGCTAAACGAACCGTTCACTGGGTACTTATCCGTGCGAAAAGCCCTATTGATTTACCTGTTTTTACAAGGAACTAAAATGTGAAAAAAATATTTCTACATCCCATGGCCTTTCCCAACCATTTAAATTTTTCTCTTACAGGTCTAACATTTGCGAAAAACCAATACAACACCCACCCGGAAAAATATATACAGCTAAACTAACCGTTTATTGGGTACTAATCCATACGGAAATCCCTATTGATTTACCTGTTTTTACAAGGAAATAAAATGTGAAAAAAATATTTCTACATCCCATGGCCTTTCCCAGCCATTTAAATTTTTCTCTTACATGTCTAACGCTTCCGAAAAACCAATACAACGCCCACCCGGAACAATATATAAAGCTAAACGAACCGTTCACTGGGTACTTATCCGTAAGAAAATCCCTATTGATTTACCTGTTTTTACAAGGAAATAAAATGTGAAAAAAATATTTCTACATCCCATGGCCATTCCCAACCATTTAAATTTTTCTCTTACAGGTCTAACACTTCTGAAAAACCAATACAACGGCCACCCGGAACAATGTATAAAGCTAAACGAACCGTTCACTGGGTACTTATACGAACGAAAAGCCCTATTCATTTACCTGTTTTTACAAGGAAGTAAAATGTGAAAAAAATATTTCTACATCCCATGGCCTTTCCCAACCATTTAAATTTTTCTCTTACAGGTCTAACACTTCCGAAAAACCAATACAACGCCCACCCGGAACAATGTATAAAGCTAAACGAACCGTTCACTGGGTACTTATCCGTACGAAAATCCCTATTGATTTTCCTGTTTTTACAAGGAAATAAAATGTGAAAAAAATATTTCTACATCCCATGGCCTTTCCCAACCATTTAAATTTTTCTCTTACAAGTCTAACACTTCCGAAAAACCAATACAACGCCCACCCGGAACAATATATAAAGCTAAACGAACCGTTCACTGGGTACTTATCCGTGCGAAAAGCCCTATTGATTTACCTGTTTTTACAAGGAAGTAAAATGTGAAAAAAATATTTCTACATCCCATGGCCTTTCCCAACCATTTAAATTTTTCTCTTACAGGTCTAACATTTGCGAAAAACCAATACAACACCCACCCGGAAAAATGTATAAAGCTAAACGAACCGTTCACTGGGTACTTATCCGTGCGAAAAGCCCTATTGATTTACCTGTTTTTACAAGGAACTAAAATGTGAAAAAAATATTTCTACATCCCATGGCCTTTCCCAACCATTTAAATTTTTCTCTTACAGGTCTAACATTTGCGAAAAACCAATACAACACCCACCCGGAAAAATATATACAGCTAAACTAACCGTTTATTGGGTACTAATCCATACGGAAATCCCTATTGATTTACCTGTTTTTACAAGGAAATAAAATGTGAAAAAAATATTTCTACATCCCATGGCCTTTCCCAGCCATTTAAATTTTTCTCTTACATGTCTAACGCTTCCGAAAAACCAATACAACGCCCACCCGGAACAATATATAAAGCTAAACGAACCGTTCACTGGGTACTTATCCGTAAGAAAATCCCTATTGATTTACCTGTTTTTACAAGGAAATAAAATGTGAAAAAAATATTTCTACATCCCATGGCCATTCCCAACCATTTAAATTTTTCTCTTACAGGTCTAACACTTCTGAAAAACCAATACAACGGCCACCCGGAACAATGTATAAAGCTAAACGAACCGTTCACTGGGTACTTATACGAACGAAAAGCCCTATTCATTTACCTGTTTTTACAAGGAAGTAAAATGTGAAAAAAATATTTCTACATCCCATGGCCTTTCCCAACCATTTAAATTTTTCTCTTACATGTCTAACACTTCCGAAAAACCAATACAACGCCCACCCGGAACAATATATAAAGCTAAACGGACCGTTCACTGGGTACTTATACGTACGAAAATCCCTATTGATTTACCTGTTTTTACAAGGAAATAAAATGTGAAAAAAATATTTCTACATCCCATGGCCATTCCCAACCATTTAAATTTTTCTCTTACAGGTCTAACACGTCTGAAAAACCAATACAACGGCCACCCGGAACAATGTATAAAGCTAAACGAACCGTTCACTGGGTACTTATCCGTACGAAAATCCCTATTGATTTACCTGTTTTTACAAGGAAATAAAATGTGAAAAAAATATTTCTACATCCCATGGCCTTTCCCAACCATTTAAATTTTTCTCTTACAGGTCTAACACTTCCGAAAAACCAATACAACGCCCACCCGGAACAATGTATAAAGCTAAACGAACCGTTCACTGGGTACTTATCCGTGCGAAAAGCCCTATTGATTTACCTGTTTTTACAAGGAACTAAAATGTGAAAAAAATATTTCTACATCCCATGGCCTTTCCCAACCATTTAAATTTTTCTCTTACAGGTTAACATTTGCGAAAAACCAATACAACACCCACCCGGAAAAATATATACAGCTAAACTAACCGTTTATTGGGTACTAATCCATACGGAAATCCCTATTGATTTACCTGTTTTTACAAGGAAATAAAATGTGAAAAAAATATTTCTACATCCCATGGCCTTTCCCAGCCATTTAAATTTTTCTCTTACAGGTCTAACGCTTCCGAAAAACCAATACAACGCCCACCCGGAACAATATATAAAGCTAAACGAACCGTTCACTGGGTACTTATCCGTAAGAAAATCCCTATTGATTTACCTGTTTTTACAAGGAAATAAAATGTGAAAAAAATATTTCTACATCCCATGGCCATTCCCAACCATTTAAATTTTTCTCTTACAGGTCTAACACTTCTGAAAAACCAATACAACGGCCACCCGGAACAATGTATAAAGCTAAACGAACCGTTCACTGGGTACTTATACGAACGAAAAGCCCTATTCATTTACCTGTTTTTACAAGGAAGTAAAATGTGAAAAAAATATTTCTACATCCCATGGCCTTTCCCAACCATTTAAATTTTTCTCTTACATGTCTAACACTTCCGAAAAACCAATACAACGCCCACCCGGAACAATATATAAAGCTAAACGGACCGTTCACTGGGTACTTATACGTACGAAAATCCCTATTGATTTACCTGTTTTTACAAGGAAATAAAATGTGAAAAAAATATTTCTACATCCCATGGCCTTTCCCAACCATTTAAATTTTTCTCTTACATGTCTAACACTTCCGAAAAACCAATACAACGCCCACCCGGAACAATATATAAAGCTAAACGGACCGTTCACTGGGTACTTATACGTACGAAAATCCCTATTGATTTACCTGTTTTTACAAGGAAATAAAATGTGAAAAAAATATTTCTACATCCCATGGCCATTCCCAACCATTTAAATTTTTCTCTTACAGGTCTAACACGTCTGAAAAACCAATACAACGGCCACCCGGAACAATGTATAAAGCTAAACGAACCGTTCACTGGGTACTTATCCGTACGAAAATCCCTATTGATTTACCTGTTTTTACAAGGAAATAAAATGTGAAAAAAATATTTCTACATCCCATGGCCTTTCCCAACCATTTAAATTTTTCTCTTACAGGTCTAACACTTCCGAAAAACCAATACAACGCCCACCCGGAACAATGTATAAAGCTAAACGAACCGTTCACTGGGTACTTATCCGTGCGAAAAGCCCTATTGATTTACCTGTTTTTACAAGGAACTAAAATGTGAAAAAAATATTTCTACATCCCATGGCCTTTCCCAACCATTTAAATTTTTCTCTTACAGGTTAACATTTGCGAAAAACCAATACAACACCCACCCGGAAAAATATATACAGCTAAACTAACCGTTTATTGGGTACTAATCCATACGGAAATCCCTATTGATTTACCTGTTTTTACAAGGAAATAAAATGTGAAAAAAATATTTCTACATCCCATGGCCTTTCCCAGCCATTTAAATTTTTCTCTTACAGGTCTAACGCTTCCGAAAAACCAATACAACGCCCACCCGGAACAATATATAAAGCTAAACGAACCGTTCACTGGGTACTTATCCGTAAGAAAATCCCTATTGATTTACCTGTTTTTACAAGGAAATAAAATGTGAAAAAAATATTTCTACATCCCATGGCCATTCCCAACCATTTAAATTTTTCTCTTACAGGTCTAACACTTCTGAAAAACCAATACAACGGCCACCCGGAACAATGTATAAAGCTAAACGAACCGTTCACTGGGTACTTATACGAACGAAAAGCCCTATTCATTTACCTGTTTTTACAAGGAAGTAAAATGTGAAAAAAATATTTCTACATCCCATGGCCTTTCCCAACCATTTAAATTTTTCTCTTACATGTCTAACACTTCCGAAAAACCAATACAACGCCCACCCGGAACAATATATAAAGCTAAACGGACCGTTCACTGGGTACTTATACGTACGAAAATCCCTATTGATTTACCTGTTTTTACAAGGAAATAAAATGTGAAAAAAATATTTCTACATCCCATGGCCTTTCCCAACCATTTAAATTTTTCTCTTACAGGTCTAACACTTCCGAAAAACCAATACAACGCCCACCCGGAACAATATATAAAGCTAAACGAACCGTTCACTGGGTACTTATCCGTGCGAAAAGCCCTATTGATTTACCTGTTTTTACAAGGAAGTAAAATGTGAAAAAAATATTTCTACATCCCATGGCCTTTCCCAACCATTTAAATTTTTCTCTTACATGTCTAACACTTCCGAAAAACCAATACAACGCCCACCCGGAACAATATATAAAGCTAAACGGACCGTTCACTGGGTACTTATACGTACGAAAATCCCTATTGATTTACCTGTTTTTACAAGGAAATAAAATGTGAAAAAAATATTTCTACATCCCATGGCCATTCCCAACCATTTAAATTTTTCTCTTACAGGTCTAACACGTCTGAAAAACCAATACAACGCCCACCCGGAACAATGTATAAAGCTAAACGAACCGTTCACTGGGTACTTATACGAACGAAAAGCCCTATTCATTTACCTGTTTTTACAAGGAAGTAAAATGTGAAAAAAATATTTCTACATCCCATGGCCTTTCCCAACCATTTAAATATTTCTCTTACAGGTCTAACACGTCTGAAAAACCAATACAACGGCCACCCGGAACAATGTATAAAGCTAAACGAACCGTTCACTGGGTACTTATCCGTACGAAAATCCCTATTGATTTACCTGTATTTACAAGGAAATAAAATGTGAAAAAAATATTTCTACATCCCATGGCCTTTCCCAACCATTTAAATTTTTCTCTTACAGGTCTAACACTTCCGAAAAACCAATACAACGCCCACCCGGAACAATATATAAAGCTAAACGAACAGTTCACTGGGTACTTATCCGTGCAAAAAGCCCTATTGATTTACCTGTTTTTACAAGGAAGTAAAATGTGAAAAAAATATTTCTACATCCCATGGCCTTTCCCAACCATTTAAATTTTTCTCTTACATGTCTAACACTTCCGAAAAACCAATACAACGCCCACCCGGAACAATATATAAAGCTAAACGGACCGTTCACTGGGTACTTATACGTACGAAAATCCCTATTGATTTACCTGTTTTTACAAGGAAATAAAATGTGAAAAAAATATTTCTACATCCCATGGCCATTCCCAACCATTTAAATTTTTCTCTTACAGGTCTAACACGTCTGAAAAACTAATACAACGCCCACCCGGAACAATGTATAAAGCTAAACGAACCGTTCACTGGGTACTTATCCGTACGAAAATCACTATTGATTTACCTGTTTTTACAAGGAAATAAAATGTGAAAAAAATATTTCTACATCCCATGGCCTTTCCCAACCATTTAAATTTTTCTCTTACAGGTCTAACACTTCCGAAAAACCAATACAACGCCCACCCGGAACAATATATAAAGCTAAACGAACCGTTCACTGGGTACTTATCCGTGCGAAAAGCCCTATTGATTTACCTGTTTTTACAAGGAAGTAAAATGTGAAAAAAATATTTCTACATCCCATGGCCTTTCCCAACCATTTAAATTTTTCTCTTACATGTCTAACACTTCCGAAAAACCAATACAACGCCCACCCGGAACAATATATAAAGCTAAACGGACCGTTCACTGGGTACTTATACGTACGAAAATCCCTATTGATTTACCTGTTTTTACAAGGAAATAAAATGTGAAAAAAATATTTCTACATCCCATGGCCATTCCCAACCATTTAAATTTTTCTCTTACAGGTCTAACACGTCTGAAAAACCAATACAACGGCCACCCGGAACAATGTATAAAGCTAAACGAACCGTTCACTGGGTACTTATCCGTACGAAAATCCCTATTGATTTTCCTGTTTTTACAAGGAAATAAAATGTGAAAAAAATATTTCTACATCCCATGGCCTTTCCCAACCATTTAAATTTTTCTCTTACAGGTCTAACATTTGCGAAAAACCAATACAACACCCACCCGGAAAAATATATACAGCTAAACGAACCGTTTATTGGGTACTAATCCATACGGATATCCCTATTGATTTACCAGTTTTTACAAGGAAATAAAATGTGAAAAAAATATTTCTACATCCCATGGCCTTTCCCAGCCATTTAAATTTTTCTCTTACAGGTCTAACGCTTCCGAAAAACCAATACAACGCCCACCCGGAACAATATATAAAGCTAAACGAACCGTTCACTGGGTACTTATCCGTAAGAAAAGCCCTATTCATTTACCTGTTTTTACAAGGAAGTAAAATGTGAAAAAAATATTTCTACATCCCATGGCCTTTCCCAACCATTTAAATTTTTCTCTTACATGTCTAACACTTCCGAAAAACCAATACAACGCCCACCCAGAACAATGTATAAAGCTAAACGAACCGTTCACTGGGTACTTATCCGTGTGAAAAGCCCTATTGATTTACCTGTTTTTACAAGGAAGTAAAATGTGAAAAAAATATTTCTTCATCCCATGGCCTTTACCAGCCATTTAAATTTTTCTCTTACAGGTCTAACACTTCCGAAAAACCAATAACACCCACCCGGAACAATATATAAAGCTAAACGAACAGTTCACTGGGTACATATCCGTACGAAAAGCCCTATTGATTTACCTGTTTTTACAAGGAAGTAAAATGTGAAAAAAATATTTCTACATCCCATGGCCTTTCCCAACCATTTAAATTTTTCTCTTACAGGTCTAACAGTTAAGAAAAACCAATACAACACCCACCCGGAAAAATATATACAGCTAAACGAACCGTTTACTGGGTACTAATCCATACGAAAATCCCTATTGATTTACCTGTTTTTACAAGGAAATAAAATGTGAAAAAAATATTTCTACATCCCATGGCCTTTCCCAACCATTTAAATTTTACTCTTACAGGTCTAACACTTCCGAAAAACCAATACAACGCCCACCCGGAACAATATATAAAGCTAAACGAACCGTTCACTGGGCAATTATCCGTACAAAAATCCCTATTGATTTTCCTGTTTTTACAAGGAAATAAAATGTGAAAAAAATATTTCTACATCCCATGGCCTTTCCCAACCATTTAAATTTTTATCTTACAGGTCTAACACTACCGAAAAACCGATACAACTCCCACCCGGAACAATATATAAAGCTAAACGAACCGTTCACTGGGTACTTATCCGTACGAAAATCCCTATTGATTTACCTGTTTTTACAAGGAAATAAAATGTGAAAAAAATATTTCTACATCCCATGGCCTTTCCCAACCATTTAAACTTTTCTCTTACAGGTCTAACACTTCCGAAAAACCAATACAACGCCCTCCCGGAACAATATATAAAGCTAAACGGACCGTTCCCTGGGTACTTATCCGTACAAAAAGTCCTATTGATTTACCTGTTTTTACAAGTAAGTAAAATGTGAAAAAAATATTTTATACATCCCATGGCCTTTCCCAGCCATTTAAATTTTTCTCTTACAGGTCTAACGCTTCCGAAAAACCAATACAATGCCCACCCGGAACAATATATAAAGCTAAACGAACCGTTCACTGGGTACTTATCCGTACGAAAATCCCTATTGATTTACCTGTATTTACAAGGAAATAAAATGTGAAAAAAATATTTCTACATCCCATGGCCTTTCCCAACCATTTAAATTTTTCTCTTACATGTCTAACACTTCCGAAAAACCAATACAACGCCCACCCGGAACAATATATAAAGCTAAACGAACCGTTCACTTGGTACTTATACGTACGAAAAGCCCTATTCATTTACCTGTTTTTACAAGGAAGTAAAATGTGAAAAAATTATTTCTACATCCCATGGCCTTTCCCAGCCATTTGAATTTTTCTCTTACAGGTCTAACACTTCTGAAAAACCAATACAACGCCCACCCGGAACAATATATAAAGCTAAACGAACCGTTCACTTGGTACTTATACGTACGAAAAGCCCTATTCATTTACCTGTTTTTACAAGGAAGTAAAATGTGAAAAAATTATTTCTACATCCCATGGCCTTTCCCAGCCATTTAAATTTTACTCTTACAGGTCTAACACTTCCGAAAAACCAATACAACGCCCACCCGGAACAATATATTAAGCTAAACGAACCGTTCACGGGGTACTTATCCGTACGAAAATCCCTATTGATTTACCTGTTTTTACAAGGAAATAAAATGTGAAAAAAATATTTCTACATCCCATGGCCATTCCCAACCATTTAAATTTTTCTCTTACAGGTCTAACACGTCTGAAAAACCAATACAACGGCCACCCGGAACAATGTATAAAGCTAAACGAACCGTTCACTGGGTACTTATCCGTACGAAAATCCCTATTGATTTTCCTGTTTTTACAAGGAAATAAAATGTGAAAAAAATATTTCTACATCCCATGGCCTTTCCCAACCATTTAAATTTTTCTCTTACAGGTCTAACATTTGCGAAAAACCAATACAACACCCACCCGGAAAAATATATACAGCTAAACGAACCGTTTATTGGGTACTAATCCATACGGAAATCCCTATTGATTTACCAGTTTTTACAAGGAAATAAAATGTGAAAAAAATATTTCTACATCCCATGGCCTTTCCCAGCCATTTAAATTTTTCTCTTACAGGTCTAACGCTTCCGAAAAACCAATACAACGCCCACCCGGAACAATATATAAAGCTAAACGAACCGTTCACTGGGTACTTATCCGTAAGAAAAGCCCTATTCATTTACCTGTTTTTACAAGGAAGTAAAATGTGAAAAAAATATTTCTACATCCCATGGCCTTTCCCAACCATTTAAATTTTTCTCTTACATGTCTAACACTTCCGAAAAACCAATACAACGCCCACCCAGAACAATGTATAAAGCTAAACGAACCGTTCACTGGGTACTTATCCGTGTGAAAAGCCCTATTGATTTACCTGTTTTTACAAGGAAGTAAAATGTGAAAAAAATATTTCTTCATCCCATGGCCTTTACCAGCCATTTAAATTTTTCTCTTACAGGTCTAACACTTCCGAAAAACCAATAACACCCACCCGGAACAATATATAAAGCTAAACGAACAGTTCACTGGGTACATATCCGTACGAAAAGCCCTATTGATTTACCTGTTTTTACAAGGAAGTAAAATGTGAAAAAAATATTTCTACATCCCATGGCCTTTCCCAACCATTTAAATTTTTCTCTTACAGGTCTAACAGTTAAGAAAAACCAATACAACACCCACCCGGAAAAATATATACAGCTAAACGAACCGTTTACTGGGTACTAATCCATACGAAAATCCCTATTGATTTACCTGTTTTTACAAGGAAATAAAATGTGAAAAAAATATTTCTACATCCCATGGCCTTTCCCAACCATTTAAATTTTACTCTTACAGGTCTAACACTTCCGAAAAACCAATACAACGCCCACCCGGAACAATATATAAAGCTAAACGAACCGTTCACTGGGCAATTATCCGTACAAAAATCCCTATTGATTTTCCTGTTTTTACAAGGAAATAAAATGTGAAAAAAATATTTCTACATCCCATGGCCTTTCCCAACCATTTAAATTTTTATCTTACAGGTCTAACACTACCGAAAAACCGATACAACTCCCACCCGGAACAATATATAAAGCTAAACGAACCGTTCACTGGGTACTTATCCGTACGAAAATCCCTATTGATTTACCTGTTTTTACAAGGAAATAAAATGTGAAAAAAATATTTCTACATCCCATGGCCTTTCCCAACCATTTAAACTTTTCTCTTACAGGTCTAACACTTCCGAAAAACCAATACAACGCCCTCCCGGAACAATATATAAAGCTAAACGGACCGTTCCCTGGGTACTTATCCGTACAAAAAGTCCTATTGATTTACCTGTTTTTACAAGTAAGTAAAATGTGAAAAAAATATTTTATACATCCCATGGCCTTTCCCAGCCATTTAAATTTTTCTCTTACAGGTCTAACGCTTCCGAAAAACCAATACAATGCCCACCCGGAACAATATATAAAGCTAAACGAACCGTTCACTGGGTACTTATCCGTACGAAAATCCCTATTGATTTACCTGTATTTACAAGGAAATAAAATGTGAAAAAAATATTTCTACATCCCATGGCCTTTCCCAACCATTTAAATTTTTCTCTTACATGTCTAACACTTCCGAAAAACCAATACAACGCCCACCCGGAACAATATATAAAGCTAAACGAACCGTTCACTTGGTACTTATACGTACGAAAAGCCCTATTCATTTACCTGTTTTTACAAGGAAGTAAAATGTGAAAAAATTATTTCTACATCCCATGGCCTTTCCCAGCCATTTGAATTTTTCTCTTACAGGTCTAACACTTCTGAAAAACCAATACAACGCCCACCCGGAACAATATATAAAGCTAAACGAACCGTTCACTTGGTACTTATACGTACGAAAAGCCCTATTCATTTACCTGTTTTTACAAGGAAGTAAAATGTGAAAAAATTATTTCTACATCCCATGGCCTTTCCCAGCCATTTAAATTTTACTCTTACAGGTCTAACACTTCCGAAAAACCAATACAACGCCCACCCGGAACAATATATTAAGCTAAACGAACCGTTCACGGGGTACTTATCCGTACGAAAATCCCTATTGATTTACCTGTTTTTACAAGGAAATAAAATGTGAAAAAAATATTTCTACATCCCATGGCCTTTCCCAACCATTTAAATTTATCTCTTACAGGTCTAACACTTCCGAAAAACCAATACAACGGCGACCCGGAACAATATATAAAGCTAAACGAACCGTTCACTGGGTACTTATCCGTACGAAAATCCCTATTGATTTACCTGTTTTTACAAGGAAATAAAATGTGAAAAAAATATTTCTACATCCCATGGCCTTTCCCAACCATTTAAACTATTCTCTTACAGGTCTAACACTTCCGAAAAACCAATACAACGCCCTCCCGGAACAATATATAAAGCTAAACGGACCGTTCCCTGGGTACTTATCCGTACAAAAAGCCCTATTGATTTACCTGTTTTTACAAGGAAGTAAAATGTGAAAAAAATATTTCTACATCCCATGGCCTTTCCCAGCAATATAAATTTTTCTCTTACAGGTCTAACGCTTCCGAAAAACCAATACAACGCCCACCCGTAACAATATATAAAGCTAAACGAACCGTTCACTGGGTACTTATCCGTACGAAAATCCCTATTGATTTACCTGTTTTTACAAGGAAATAAAATGTGAAAAAAATATTTCTACATCCCATGGCCTTTCCCAACCATTTAAATTTTTCTCTTACATGTCTAACACTTCCGAAAAACCAATACAACGCCCACCCGGAACAATATATAAAGCTAAACGAACCGTTCACTTGGTACTTATACGTACGAAAAGCCCTATTCATTTACCTGTTTTTACAAGGAAGTAAAATGTGAAAAAATTATTTCTACATCCCATGGCCTTTCCCAGCCATTTGAATTTTTCTCTTACAGGTCTAACACTTCTGAAAAACCAATACAACGCCCACCCGGAACAATATATAAAGCTAAACGAACCGTTCACTTGGTACTTATACGTACGAAAAGCCCTATTCATTTACCTGTTTTTACAAGGAAGTAAAATGTGAAAAAATTATTTCTACATCCCATGGCCTTTCCCAGCCATTTAAATTTTACTCTTACAGGTCTAACACTTCCGAAAAACCAATACAACGCCCACCCGGAACAATATATTAAGCTAAACGAACCGTTCACGGGGTACTTATCCGTACGAAAATCCCTATTGATTTACCTGTTTTTACAAGGAAATAAAATGTGAAAAAAATATTTCTACATCCCATGGCCTTTCCCAACCATTTAAATTTATCTCTTACAGGTCTAACACTTCCGAAAAACCAATACAACGGCGACCCGGAACAATATATAAAGCTAAACGAACCGTTCACTGGGTACTTATCCGTACGAAAATCCCTATTGATTTACCTGTTTTTACAAGGAAATAAAATGTGAAAAAAATATTTCTACATCCCATGGCCTTTCCCAACCATTTAAACTATTCTCTTACAGGTCTAACACTTCCGAAAAACCAATACAACGCCCTCCCGGAACAATATATAAAGCTAAACGGACCGTTCCCTGGGTACTTATCCGTACAAAAAGCCCTATTGATTTACCTGTTTTTACAAGGAAGTAAAATGTGAAAAAAATATTTCTACATCCCATGGCCTTTCCCAGCAATATAAATTTTTCTCTTACAGGTCTAACGCTTCCGAAAAACCAATACAACGCCCACCCGTAACAATATATAAAGCTAAACGAACCGTTCACTGGGTACTTATCCGTACGAAAATCCCTATTGATTTACCTGTTTTTACAAGGAAATAAAATGTGAAAAAAATATTTCTACATCCCATGGCCTTTCCCAACCATTTAAATTTTTCTCTTACATGTCTAACACTTCCGAAAAACCAATACAACGCCCACCCGGAACAATATATAAAGCTAAACGAACCGTTCACTTGGTACTTATACGTACGAAAAGCCTTATTCATTTACCTGTTTTTACAAGGAAGTAAAATGTGAAAAAAATATTTCTACATCCCATGGCCTTTCCCAACCATTTAAATTTTTCTCTTACATGTCTAACACTTCCGAAAAACCAATACAACGCCCACCCGGAACAATATATAAAGCTAAACGGACCGTTCACTGGGTACTTATACGTACGAAAATCCCTATTGATTTACCTGTTTTTACAAGGAAATAAAATGTGAAAAAAATATTTCTACATCCCATGGCCATTCCCAACCATTTAAATTTTTCTCTTACAGGTCTAACACGTCTGAAAAACCAATACAACGGCCACCCGGAACAATGTATAAAGCTAAACGAACCATTCACTGGGTACTTATCCGTGCGAAAAGCCCTATTGATTTACCTGTTTTTACAAAGAAGTAAAATGTGAAAAAAATATTTCTACATCCCATGGCCTTTCCCAACCATTTAAATTTTTCTCTTACAGGTCTAACATTTGCGAAAAACCAATACAACACCCACCCGGAAAAATATATACAGCTAAACGAACCGTTTATTGGGTACTAATCCATACGGAAATCCCTATTGATTTACCTGTTTTTACAAGGAAATAAAATGTGAAAAAAATATTTCTACATCCCATGGCCTTTCCCAGCCATTTAAATTTTTCTCTTACAGGTCTAACGCTTCCGAAAAACCAATACAACGCCCACCCGGAACAATATATAAAGCTAAACGAACCGTTCACTGGGTACTTATCCGTAAGAAAATCCCTATTGATTTACCTGTTTTTACAAGGAAATAAAATGTGAAAAAAATATTTCTACATCCCATGGCCATTCCCAACCATTTAAATTTTTCTCTTACAGGTCTAACACTTCTGAAAAACCAATAAAACGGCCACTTGGAACAATGTATAAAGCTAAACGAACCGTTCACTGGGTACTTATACGAACGAAAAGCCCTATTCATTTACCTGTTTTTACAAGGAAGTAAAATGTGAAAAAAATATTTCTACATCCCATGGCCTTTCCCAACCATTTAAATTTTTCTCTTACATGTCTAACACTTCCGAAAAACCAATACAACGCCCACCCAGAACAATGTATAAAGCTAAACGAACCGTTCACTGGGTACTTATCCGTGTGAAAAGCCCTATTGATTTACCTGTTTTTACAAGGAAGTTAAATGTGAAAAAAATATTTCTTCATCCCATGGCCTTTACCAGCCATTTAAATTTTTCTCTTACAGGTCTAACACTTCCGAAAAACCAATAACACCCACCCGGAACAATATATAAAGCTAAACGAACAGTTCACTGGGTACTTATCCGTACGAAAAGCCCTATTGATTTACCTGTTTTTACAAGGAAGTAAAATGTGAAAAAAATATTTCTACATCCCATGGCCTTTCCCAACCATTTAAATTTTTCTCTTACAGGTCTAACAGTTAAGAAAAACCAATACAACACCCACCCGGAAAAATATATACAGCTAAACGAACCGTTTACTGGGTACTAATCCATACGAAAATCCCTATTGATTTACCTGTTTTTACAGGGAAATAAAATGTGAAAAAAATATTTCTACATCCCATGGCCTTTCCCAACCATTTAAATTTTACTCTTACAGGTCTAACACTTCCGAAAAACCAATACAACGCCCACCCGGAACAATATATAAAGCTAAACGAACCGTTCACTGGGCAATTATCCGTACAAAAATCCCTATTGATTTTCCTGTTTTTACAAGGAAATAAAATGTGAAAAAAATATTTCTACATCCCATGGCCTTTCCCAACCATTTAAATTTTTATCTTACAGGTCTAACACTACCGAAAAACCGATACAACTCCCACCCGGAACAATATATATAGCTAAACGAACCGTTCACTGGGTACTTATCCGTACGAAAATCCCTATTGATTTACCTGTTTTTACAAGGAAATAAAATGTGAAAAAAATATTTCTACATCCCATGGCCTTTCCCAACCATTTAAACTTTTCTCTTACAGGTCTAACACTTCCGAAAAACCAATACAACGCCCTCCCGGAACAATATATAAAGCTAAACGGACCGTTCCCTGGGTACTTATCCGTACAAAAAGTCCTATTGATTTACCTGTTTTTACAAGGAAGTAAAATGTGAAAAAAATATTTTATACATCCCATGGCCTTTCCCAGCCATTTAAATTTTTCTCTTACAGGTCTAACGCTTCCGAAAAACCAATACAATGCCCACCCGGAACAATATATAAAGCTAAACGAACCGTTCACTGGGTACTTATCCGTACGAAAATCCCTATTGATTTACCTGTATTTACAAGGAAATAAAATGTGAAAAAAATATTTCTACATCCCATGGCCTTTCCCAACCATTTAAATTTTTCTCTTACATGTCTAACACTTCCGAAAAACCAATACAACGCCCACCCGGAACAATATATAAAGCTAAACGAACCGTTCACTTGGTACTTATACGTACGAAAAGCCCTATTCATTTACCTGTTTTTACAAGGAAGTAAAATGTGAAAAAATTATTTCTACATCCCATGGCCTTTCCCAGCCATTTGAATTTTTCTCTTACAGGTCTAACACTTCTGAAAAACCAATACAACGCCCACCCGGAACAATATATAAAGCTAAACGAACCGTTCACTTGGTACTTATACGTACGAAAAGCCCTATTCATTTACCTGTTTTTACAAGGAAGTAAAATGTGAAAAAATTATTTCTACATCCCATGGCCTTTCCCAGCCATTTAAATTTTACTCTTACAGGTCTAACACTTCCGAAAAACCAATACAACGCCCACCCGGAACAATATATTAAGCTAAACGAACCGTTCACGGGGTACTTATCCGTACGAAAATCCCTATTGATTTACCTGTTTTTACAAGGAAATAAAATGTGAAAAAAATATTTCTACATCCCATGGCCTTTCCCAACCATTTAAATTTATCTCTTACAGGTCTAACACTTCCGAAAAACCAATACAACGGCGACCCGGAACAATATATAAAGCTAAACGAACCGTTCACTGGGTACTTATCCGTACGAAAATCCCTATTGATTTACCTGTTTTTACAAGGAAATAAAATGTGAAAAAAATATTTCTACATCCCATGGCCTTTCCCAACCATTTAAACTTTTCTCTTACAGGTCTAACACTTCCGAAAAACCAATACAACGCCCTCCCGGAACAATATATAAAGCTAAACGGACCGTTCCCTGGGTACTTATCCGTACAAAAAGCCCTATTGATATACCTGTTTTTACAAGGAAGTAAAATGTGAAAAAAATATTTCTACATCCCATGGCCTTTCCCAGCAATATAAATTTTTCTCTTACAGGTCTAACGCTTCCGAAAAACCAATACAACGCCCACCCGGAACAATATATAAAGCTAAACGAACCGTTCACTGGGTACTTATCCGTACGAAAATCCCTATTGATTTACCTGTTTTTACAAGGAAATAAAATGTGAAAAAAATATTTCTACATCCCATGGCCTTTCCCAACCATTTAAATTTTTCTCTTACATGTCTAACACTTCCGAAAAACCAATACAACGCCCACCCGGAACAATATATAAAGCTAAACGAACCGTTCACTGGGTACTTATCCGTACGAAAATCCCTATTGATTTACCTGTATTTACAAGGAAATAAAATGTGAAAAAAATATTTCTACATCCCATGGCCTTTCCCAACCATTTAAATTTTTCTCTTACATGTCTAACACTTCCGAAAAACCAATACAACGCCCACCCGGAACAATATATAAAGCTAAACGAACCGTTCACTTGGTACTTATACGTACGAAAAGCCCTATTCATTTACCTGTTTTTACAAGGAAGTAAAATGTGAAAAAATTATTTCTACATCCCATGGCCTTTCCCAGCCATTTGAATTTTTCTCTTACAGGTCTAACACTTCTGAAAAACCAATACAACGCCCACCCGGAACAATATATAAAGCTAAACGAACCGTTCACTGGGTACTTATACGTACGAAAAGCCCTATTCATTTACCTGTTTTTACAAGGAAGTAAAATGTGAAAAAATTATTTCTACATCCCATGGCCTTTCCCAGCCATTTAAATTTTACTCTTACAGGTCTAACACTTCCGAAAAACCAATACAACGCCCACCCGGAACAATATATTAAGCTAAACGAACCGTTCACGGGGTACTTATCCGTACGAAAATCCCTATTGATTTACCTGTTTTTACAAGGAAATAAAATGTGAAAAAAATATTTCTACATCCCATGGCCTTTCCCAACCATTTAAATTTATCTCTTACAGGTCTAACACTTCCGAAAAACCAATACAACGGCGACCCGGAACAATATATAAAGCTAAACGAACCGTTCACTGGGTACTTATCCGTACGAAAATCCCTATTGATTTACCTGTTTTTACAAGGAAATAAAATGTGAAAAAAATATTTCTACATCCCATGGCCTTTCCCAACCATTTAAACTTTTCTCTTACAGGTCTAACACTTCCGAAAAACCAATACAACGCCCTCCCGGAACAATATATAAAGCTAAACGGACCGTTCCCTGGGTACTTATCCGTACAAAAAGCCCTATTGATATACCTGTTTTTACAAGGAAGTAAAATGTGAAAAAAATATTTCTACATCCCATGGCCTTTCCCAGCAATATAAATTTTTCTCTTACAGGTCTAACGCTTCCGAAAAACCAATACAACGCCCACCCGGAACAATATATAAAGCTAAACGAACCGTTCACTGGGTACTTATCCGTACGAAAATCCCTATTGATTTACCTGTTTTTACAAGGAAATAAAATGTGAAAAAAATATTTCTACATCCCATGGCCTTTCCCAACCATTTAAATTTTTCTCTTACATGTCTAACACTTCCGAAAAACCAATACAACGCCCACCCGGAACAATATATAAAGCTAAACGAACCGTTCACTTGGTACTTATACGTACGAAAAGCCCTATTCATTTACCTGTTTTTACAAGGAAGTAAAATGTGAAAAAAATATTTCTACATCCCATGGCCTTTCCCAGCCATTTAAATTTTTCTCTTACAGGTCTAACACTTCCGAAAAACCAATACAACGCCCACCCGGAACAATATATAAACCTAAACGAACCGTTCACTGGGCACTTATCCGTACAAAAATCCCTATTGATTTTCCTGTTTTTACAAGGAAGTAAGATGTGAAAAAAATATTTCTACATCCCATGGCCTTTCCCAACCATTTAAATTTTTCTCTTACATGTCTAACACTTCCGAAAAACCAATACAACGCCCACCCGGAACAATATATAAAGCTAAACGAACAGTTCACTGGGTACTTATCCGTACGAAAAGACCTATTGATTTACCTGTTTTTACAAGGAAGTAAAAGGTGAAAAAAATATTTCTACATCCCATGGCCTTTCCCAACCATTTAAATTTTTCTCTTACATGTCTAACACTTCCGAAAAACCAATACAACGCCCACCCGGAACAATATATAAAGCTAAACGGACCGTTCACTGGGTACTTATACGTACGAAAATCCCTATTGATTTACCTGTTTTTACAAGGAAATAAAATGTGAAAAAAATATTTCTACATCCCATGGCCTTTCCCAACCATTTAAATTTTTCTCTTACATGTCTAACACTTCCGAAAAACCAATACAACGCCCACCCAGAACAATGTATAAAGGTAAACGAACCGTTCACTGGGTACTTATCCGTGTGAAAAGCGCTATTGATTTACCTCTTTTTACAAGGAAGTAAAATGTGAAAAAAATATTTCTACATCCCATGGCCTTTACCAGCCATTTAAATTTTTCTCTTACAGGTCTAACACTTCCGAAAAACCAATACAACGCCCACCCGGAATAATATATAAAGCTAAACGAACAGTTCACTGGGTACTTATCCGTACGAAAAGCCCTATTGATTTACCTCTTTTTACAAGGAAGTAAAATGTGAAAAAAATATTTCTACATCCCATGGCCTTTCCCAACCATTTAAATTTTTCTCTTACAGGTCTAACAGTTGCGAAAAACCAATACAACACCCACCCGGAAAAATATATACAGCTAAACGAACCGTTTACTGGGTACTAATCCATACGAAAATCCCTATTGATTTACCTGTTTTTACAAGGAAATAAAATGTGAAAAAAATATTTCTACATCCCATGGCCTTTCCCAACCATTTAAATTTTTCTCTTACAGGTCTAACACTTCCGAAAAACCAATACAACGCCCACCCAGAACAATATATAAAGCTAAACGAACCGTTCACTGGGTACTTATCCGTAAGAAAATCCCTATTGATTTACCTGTTTTTACAAGGAAATAAAATGTGAAAAAAATATTTCTACATCCCATGGCCTTTCCCAACCATTTAAATTTATCTCTTACAGGTCTAACACTTCCGAAAAACCAATACAACGGCGACCCGGAACAATATATAAAGCTAAACGAACCGTTCACTGGGTACTTATCCGTACGAAAATCCCTATTGATTTACCTGTTTTTACAAGGAAATAAAATGTGAAAAAAATATTTCTACATCCCATGGCCTTTCCCAACCATTTAAACTTTTCTCTTACAGGTCTAACACTTCCGAAAAACCAATACAACGCCCTCCCGGAACAATATATAAAGCTAAACGGACCGTTCCCTGGGTACTTATCCGTACAAAAAGCCCTATTGATTTACCTGTTTTTACAAGGAAGTAAAATGTGAAAAAAATATTTCTACATCCCATGGCCTTTCCCAGCAATATAAATTTTTCTCTTACAGGTCTAACGCTTCCGAAAAACCAATACAACGCCCACCCGGAACAATATATAAAGCTAAACGAACCGTTCACTGGGTACTTATCCGTACGAAAATCCCTATTGATTTACCTGTTTTTACAAGGAAATAAAATGTGAAAAAAATATTTCTACATCCCATGGCCTTTCCCAACCATTTAAATTTTTCTCTTACATGTCTAACACTTCCGAAAAACCAATACAACGCCCACCCGGAACAATATATAAAGCTAAACGAACCGTTCACTTGGTACTTATACGTACGAAAAGCCCTATTCATTTACCTGTTTTTACAAGGAAGTAAAATGTGAAAAAAATATTTCTACATCCCATGGCCTTTCCCAGCCATTTAAATTTTTCTCTTACAGGTCTAACACTTCCGAAAAACCAATACAACGCCCACCCGGAACAATATATAAACCTAAACGAACCGTTCACTGGGCACTTATCCGTACAAAAATCCCTATTGATTTTCCTGTTTTTACAAGGAAGTAAGATGTGAAAAAAATATTTCTACATCCCATGGCCTTTCCCAACCATTTAAATTTTTCTCTTACATGTCTAACACTTCCGAAAAACCAATACAACGCCCACCCGGAACAATATATAAAGCTAAACGAACAGTTCACTGGGTACTTATCCGTACGAAAAGACCTATTGATTTACCTTTTTTTACAAGGAAGTAAAAGGTGAAAAAAATATTTCTACATCCCATGGCCTTTCCCAACCATTTAAATTTTTCTCTTACATGTCTAACACTTCCGAAAAACCAATACAACGCCCACCCGGAACAATATATAAAGCTAAACGGACCGTTCACTGGGTACTTATACGTACGAAAATCCCTATTGATTTACCTGTTTTTACAAGGAAATAAAATGTGAAAAAAATATTTCTACATCCCATGGCCTTTCCCAACCATTTAAATTTTTCTCTTACATGTCTAACACTTCCGAAAAACCAATACAACGCCCACCCAGAACAATGTATAAAGGTAAACGAACCGTTCACTGGGTACTTATCCGTGTGAAAAGCGCTATTGATTTACCTGTTTTTACAAGGAAGTAAAATGTGAAAAAAATATTTCTACATCCCATGGCCTTTACCAGCCATTTAAATTTTTCTCTTACAGGTCTAACACTTCCGAAAAACCAATACAACGCCCACCCGGAATAATATATAAAGCTAAACGAACAGTTCACTGGGTACTTATCCGTACGAAAAGCCCTATTGATTTACCTCTTTTTACAAGGAAGTAAAATGTGAAAAAAATATTTCTACATCCCATGGCCTTTCCCAACCATTTAAATTTTTCTCTTACATGTCTAACACTTCCGAAAAACCAATACAACGCCCACCCGGAACAATATATAAAGCTAAACGAACCGTTCACTTGGTACTTATACGTACGAAAAGCCCTATTCATTTACCTGTTTTTACAAGGAAGTAAAATGTGAAAAAAATATTTCTACATCCCATGGCCTTTCCCAGCCATTTAAATTTTTCTCTTACAGGTCTAACACTTCCGAAAAACCAATACAACGCCCACCCGGAACAATATATAAACCTAAACGAACCGTTCACTGGGCACTTATCCGTACAAAAATCCCTATTGATTTTCCTGTTTTTACAAGGAAGTAAGATGTGAAAAAAATATTTCTACATCCCATGGCCTTTCCCAACCATTTAAATTTTTCTCTTACATGTCTAACACTTCCGAAAAACCAATACAACGCCCACCCGGAACAATATATAAAGCTAAACGAACCGTTCACTGGGTACTTATCCGTACGAAAAGACCTATTGATTTACCTGTTTTTACAAGGAAGTAAAAGGTGAAAAAATATTTCTACATCCCATGGCCTTTCCCAACCATTTAAATTTTTCTCTTACATGTCTAACACTTCCGAAAAACCCATACAACGCCCACCCGGAACAATATATAAAGCTAAACGGACCGTTCACTGGGTACTTATACGTACGAAAATCCCTATTGATTTACCTGTTTTTACAAGGAAATAAAATGTGAAAAAAATATTTCTACATCCCATGGCCTTTCCCAACCATTTAAATTTTTCTCTTACATGTCTAACACTTCCGAAAAACCAATACAACGCCCACCCAGAACAATGTATAAAGGTAAACGAACCGTTCACTGGGTACTTATCCGTGTGAAAAGCGCTATTGATTTACCTCTTTTTACAAGGAAGTAAAATGTGAAAAAAATATTTCTACATCCCATGGCCTTTACCAGCCATTTAAATTTTTCTCTTACAGGTCTAACACTTCCGAAAAACCAATACAACGCCCACCCGGAATAATATATAAAGCTAAACGAACAGTTCACTGGGTACTTATCCGTACGAAAAGCCCTATTGATTTACCTCTTTTTACAAGGAAGTAAAATGTGAAAAAAATATTTCTACATCCCATGGCCTTTCCCAACCATTTAAATTTTTCTCTTACAGGTCTAACAGTTGCGAAAAACCAATACAACACCCACCCGGAAAAATATATACAGCTAAACGAACCGTTTACTGGGTACTAATCCATACGAAAATCCCTATTGATTTACCTGTTTTTACAAGGAAATAAAATGTGAAAAAAATATTTCTACATCCCATGGCCTTTCCCAACCATTTAAATTTTTCTCTTACAGGTCTAACACTTCCGAAAAACCAATACAACGCCCACCCAGAACAATATATAAAGCTAAACGAACCGTTCACTGGGTACTTATCTGTACGAAAATCCCTATTGATTTTCCTGTTTTTACAAGGAAATAAAATGTGAAAAAAATATTTCTACATCCCATGGCCTTTCCCAACCATTTAAATTATTCTCTTACAGGTCTAACACTTCCGAAAAACCAATACAACGCCCACCCGGAACAATGTATAAAGCTAAACGAACCGTTCACTGGGTACTTATCCGTGCGAAAAGCCCTATTGATTTACCTGTTTTTACAAGGAAGTAAAATGTGAAAAAAATATTTCTACATCCCATGGCCTTTCCCAACCATTTAAATTTTTCTCTTACAGGTCTAACATTTGCGAAAAACCAATACAACACCCACCCGGAAAAATATATACAGCTAAACGAACCGTTTACTGGGTACTAATCCATACGGAAATCCCTATTGATTTACCTGTTTTTACAAGGAAATAAAATGTGAAAAAAATATTTCTACATCCCATGGCCTTTCCCAACCATTTGAATTTTTCTCTTACAGGTCTAACACTTCCGAAAAACCAATACAACGCCCACCCAGAACAATATATAAAGCTAAACGAACCGTTCACTGGGTACTTATCTGTACGAAAATCCCTATTGATTTTCCTGTTTTTACAAGGAAATAAAATGTGAAAAAAATATTTCTACATCCCATGGCCTTTCCCAACCATTTAAATTATTCTCTTACAGGTCTAACACTTCCGAAAAACCAATACAACGCCCACCCGGAACAATGTATAAAGCTAAACGAACCGTTCACTGGGTACTTATCCGTGCGAAAATCCCTATTGATTTACCTGTTTTTACAAGGAAGTAAAATGTGAAAAAAATATTTCTACATCCCATGGCCTTTCCCAACCATTTAAATTTTTCTCTTACAGGTCTAACATTTGCGAAAAACCAATACAACACCCACCCGGAAAAATATATACAGCTAAACGAAACGTTTACTGGGTACTAATCCATACGGAAATCCCTATTGATTTACCTGTTTTTACAAGGAAATAAAATGTGAAAAAAATATTTCTACATCCCATGGCCTTTCCCAACCATTTGAATTTTTCTCTTACAGGTCTAACACTTCCGAAAAACCAATACAACGCCCACCCGGAACAATATATAAAGCTAAACGAACCGATCACTGGGTACTTATCCGTACGAAAATCCCTATAGATTTACCTGTTTTTACAAGGAAATAAAATGTGAAAAAAAATATTTCTACATCCCATGGCCTTTTCCAACCATTTAAACTTTTCTCTTACAGGTCTAACACTTCCGAAAAACCAATACAACGCCCACCCGGAACAATGTATAAAGCTAAACGAACCGTTCACTGGGTACTTATCCGTGCGAAAAGCCCTATTGATTTACCTGTTTTTACAAGGAAGTAAAATGTGAAAAAAATATTTCTACATCCCATGGCCTTTCCCAACCATTTAAATTTTTCTCTTACAGGTCTAACATTTGCGAAAAACCAATACAACACCCACCCGGAAAAATATATAAAGCTAAACGAACCGATCACTGGGTACTTATCCGTACGAAAATCCCTATAGATTTACCTGTTTTTACAAGGAAATAAAATGTGAAAAAAATATTTCTACATCCCATGGCCTTTCCCAACCATTTAAACTTTTCTCTTACAGGTCTAACACTTCCGAAAAACCAATACAACGCCCTCCCGGAACAATATATAAAGCTAAACGGACCGTTCACTGGGTAATTATCCGTACAAAAAGCCCTATTGATTTACCTGTTTTTACAAGGAAGTAAAATGTGAAAAAAATATTTCTACATCCCATGGCCTTTCCCAGCCATTTAAATTTTTCTCTTACAGGTCTAACGCTTCCGAAAAACCAATACAACTCCCACCCGGAACAATATATAAAGCTAAACGAACCGTTCACTGGGTACTTATCCGTACGAAAATCCCTATTGATTTACCTGTTTTTACAAGGAAATAAAATGTGAAAAAAATATTTCTACATCCCATGGCCATTCCCAACCATTTAAATTTTTCTCTTACAGGTCTAACACTTCTGAAAAACCAATACAACGGCCACCCGGAACAATGTATAAAGCTAAACGAACCGTTCACTGGGTACTTATCCGTACGAAAATCCCTATTGATTTACCTGTTTTTACAAGGAAGTAAAATGTGAAAAAAATATTTCTACAACCCATGGCCTTTCCCAACCATTTAAACTTTTCTCTTACAGGTCTAACACTTCCGAAAAACCAATACAACGCCCACCCGGAACAATATATAAAGCTAAACGGACCGTTCACTGGGTAATTTTCTGTACAAAAAGCCCTATTGATTTACCTGTTTTTACAAGGAAGTAAAATGTGAAAAAAATATTTCTACATCCCATGGCCTTTCCCAGCCATTTAAATTTTTCTCTTACAGGTCTAACGCTTCCGAAAAACCAATACAACGCCCACCCGGAACAATATATAAAGCTAAACGAACCGTTCACTGGGTACTTATCCGTACGAAAATCCCTATTGATTTACCTGTTTTTACAAGGAAATAAAATGTGAAAAAAATATTTCTACATCCCATGGCCATTCCCAACCATTTAAATTTTTCTCTTACATGTCTAACACTTCCGAAAAACCAATACAACGCCCACCCAGAACAATGTATAAAGCTAAACGAACCGTTCACTGGGTACTTATCCGTGCGAAAAGCCCTATTGATTTACCTGTTTTTACAAGGAAGTAAAATGTGAAAAAAATATTTCTTCATCCCATGGCCTTTACCAGCCTTTTAAATTTTTCTCTTACAGGTCTAACACTTCCGAAAAACCAATACAACGCCCACCCGGAACAATGTATAAAGCTAAACGAACCGTTCACTGGGTACTTATCCGTGCGAATAGCCCTATTGATTTACCTGTTTTTACAAGGAAGTAAAATGTGAAAAAAATATTTCTACATCCCATGGCCTTTCCCAACCATTTAAATTTTTCTCTTACAGGTCTAACAGTTGCGAAAAACCAATACAACACCCACCCGGAAAAATATATACAGCTACACGAACCGTTTACTGGGTACCAATCCATACGGAAATCCCTATTGATTTACCTGTTTTTACAAGGAAATAAAATGTGAAAAAAATATTTCTATATCCCATGGCCTTTCCCAACCATTTGAATTTTTCTCTTACAGGTCTAACACTTCCGAAAAACCAATACAACGCCCACCCGGAACAATATATAAAGCTAGACGAACCGATCACTGGGTACTTATCCGTGCGAAAAGCCCTATTGATTTACCTGTTTTTACAAGGAAGTAAAATGTGAAAAAAATATTTCTACATCCCATGGCCTTTCCCAACCATTTAAATTTTTCTCTTACAGGTCTAACATTTGCGCAAAACCAATACAACACCCACCCGGAAAAATATATAAAGCTAAACGAACCGATCACTGGGTACTTATCCGTACGAAAATCCCTATAGATTTACCTGTTTTTACAAGGAAATAAAATGTGAAAAAAATATTTCTACATCCCATGGCCTTTCCCAACCATTTAAACTTTTCTCTTACAGGTCTAACACTTCCGAAAAACCAATACAACGCCCTCCCGGAACAATATATAAAGCTAAACGGACCGTTCACTGGGTAATTATCCGTACAAAAAGCCCTATTGATTTACCTGTATTTACAAGGAAGTAAAATGTGAAAAAAATATTTCTACATCCCATGGCCTTTCCCAGCCATTTAAATTTTTCTCTTACAGGTCTAACGCTTCCGAAAAACCAATACAACGCCCACCTGGAACAATATATAAAGCTAAATGAACCGTTCACTGGGTACTTATCCGTACGAAAATCCCTATTGATTTACCTGTTTTTACAAGGAAATAAAATGTGAAAAAAATATTTCTACATCCCATGGCCATTCCCAACCATTTAAATTTTTCTCTTACAGGTCTAACACTTCTGAAAAACCAATACAACGGCCACCCGGAACAATGTATAAAGCTAAACGAACCGTTCACTGGGTACTTATCCGTACGAAAATCCCTATTGATTTACCTGTTTTTACAAGGAAGTAAAATGTGAAAAAAATATTTCTACATCCCATGGCCTTTCCCAACCATTTAAACATTTCTCTTACACGTCTAACACTTCCGAAAAACCAATACAACGCCCTCCCGGAACAATATATAAAGCTAAACGGACCGTTCACTGGGTAATTATCCGTACAAAAAGCCCTATTGATTTACCTGTTTTTACAAGGAAGTAAAATGTGAAAAAAATATTTCTACATCCCATGGCCTTTCCCAACCATTTAAATTTTTCTCTTACAGGTCTAACATTTGCCAAAAACCAATACAACACCCACCCGGAAAAATATATACAGCTAAACGAACCGTTTTGTTGTTGTTGTTATGTGCGAAGTCGTGTCCGACCCATCGCGACCCCATGGACAATGATCCTCCAGGCCTTCCTGTCCTCTACCATTCCCCGGAGTCCATTTAAGCTTGCACCTACTGCTTCAGTGACTCCATCCAGCCACCTCATTCTCTGTCGTCCCCTTCTTCTTTTGCCCTCGATCGCTCCCAGCATTAGGCTCTTCTCCAGGGAGTCCTTCCTTCTCATGAGGTGGCCAAAATATTTGAGTTTCATCTTCAGGATCTGGCCTTCTAAAGAGCAGTCAGGGCTGATCTCCTCTAGGACTGACCGGTTTGTTCGCCTTGCAGTCCAAGGGACTCGCAAGAGTCTTCTCCAGCACCAGAGTTCAAAAGCCTCAATTCTTTGACGCTCGGCCTTCCTTATGGTCCAACTTTCGCAGCCATACATTGCAACTGGGAAGACCATAGCCTTGACTAAACGCACTTTTGTTGGCAGGGTGATGTCTCTGCTTTTTAGGATGCTCTCTAGATTTGCCATAGCTTTCCTCCCCAGGAGCAAGCGTCTTTTAATTTCTTTGCTGCAGTCCCCATCTGCAGTGATCTTGGAGCCCAGGAAAATAAAATCTGTCACTATCTCCATTTCTTCCCCTTCTATTTGCCAGGAATTGAGAGGGCCGGATGCCATGATCTTTGTTTTCTTGATGTTGAGTTTCAAGCCAACTTTTGCACTCTCCTCCTTCACCCGCATCAACAGGCTCTTTAGTTTCTCTTCACTTTCTGCCATTAGAGTGGTATCATCTGCATATCTGAGGTTGTTGATATTTCTCCCTGCAATCTTGATCCCAATTTGTGACTCCTCTAATCCCGCATTTCTCATGAAAACGAACCGTTTACTGGGTACCAATCCATACGGAAATCCCTATTGATTTACCTGTTTTTACAAGGAAATAAAATGTGAAAAAAATATTTCTACATCCCATGGCCTTTCCCAACCATTTGAATTTTTCTCTTACAGGTCTAACACTTCCGAAAAACCAATACAACGCCCACCCGGAACAATATATAAAGCTAGACGAACCGATCACTGGGTACTTATCCGTGCGAAAAGCCCTATTGATTTACCTGTTTTTACAAGGAAGTAAAATGTGAAAAAAATATTTCTACATCCCATGGCCTTTCCCAACCATTTAAATTTTTCTCTTACAGGTCTAACATTTGCGCAAAACCAATACAACACCCACCCGGAAAAATATATAAAGCTAAACGAACCGATCACTGGGTACTTATCCGTACGAAAATCCCTATAGATTTACCTGTTTTTACAAGGAAATAAAATGTGAAAAAAATATTTCTACATCCCATGGCCTTTCCCAACCATTTAAACTTTTCTCTTACAGGTCTAACACTTCCGAAAAACCAATACAACGCCCTCCCGGAACAATATATAAAGCTAAACGGACCGTTCACTGGGTAATTATCCGTACAAAAAGCCCTATTGATTTACCTGTATTTACAAGGAAGTAAAATGTGAAAAAAATATTTCTACATCCCATGGCCTTTCCCAGCCATTTAAATTTTTCTCTTACAGGTCTAACGCTTCCGAAAAACCAATACAACGCCCACCTGGAACAATATATAAAGCTAAATGAACCGTTCACTGGGTACTTATCCGTACGAAAATCCCTATTGATTTACCTGTTTTTACAAGGAAATAAAATGTGTAAAAAATATTTCTACATCCCATGGCCATTCCCAACCATTTAAATTTTTCTCTTACAGGTCTAACACTTCTGAAAAACCAATACAACGGCCACCCGGAACAATGTATAAAGCTAAACGAACCGTTCACTGGGTACTTATCCGTACGAAAATCCCTATTGATTTACCTGTTTTTACAAGGAAGTAAAATGTGAAAAAAATATTTCTACATCCCATGGCCTTTCCCAACCATTTAAACATTTCTCTTACACGTCTAACACTTCCGAAAAACCAATACAACGGCCACCCGGAACAATGTATAAAGCTAAACGAACCGTTCATTGGGTACTTATCCGTACGAAAATCCCTATTGATTTACCTGTTTTTACAAGGAAGTAAAATGTGAAAAAAATATTTCTACATCCCATGGCCTTTCCCAACCATTTAAACATTTCTCTTACACGTCTAACACTTCCGAAAAACCAATACAACGCCCTCCCGGAACAATATATAAAGCTAAACGGACCGTTCACTGGGTAATTATCCGTACAAAAAGCCCTATTGATTTACCTGTTTTTACAAGGAAGTAAAATGTGAAAAAAATATTTCTACATCCCATGGCCTTTCCCAACCATTTAAATTTTTCTCTTACAGGTCTAACATTTGCGAAAAACCAATACAACACCCACCCGGAAAAATATATACAGCTAAACGAACCGTTTACTGGGTACCAATCCATACGGAAATCCCTATTGATTTACCTGTTTTTACAAGGAAATAAAATGTGAAAAAAATATTTCTACATCCCATGGCCTTTCCCAACCATTTGAATTTTTCTCTTACAGGTCTAACACTTCCGAAAAACCAATACAACGCCCACCCGGAACAATATATAAAGCTAGACGAACCGATCACTGGGTACTTATCCGTGCGAAAAGCCCTATTGAATTACCTGTTTTTACAAGGAAGTAAAATGTGAAAAAAATATTTCTACATCCCATGGCCTTTCCCAACCATTTAAATTTTTCTCTTACAGGTCTAACATTTGCGCAAAACCAATACAACACCCACCCGGAAATATATATAAAGCTAAACGAACCGATCACTGGGTACTTATCCGTACGAAAATCCCTATAGATTTACCTGTTTTTACAAGGAAATAAAATGTGAAAAAAATATTTCTACATCCCATGGCGTTTCCCAACCATTTAAACTTTTCTCTTACAGGTCTAACACTTCCGAAAAACCAATACAACGCCCTCCCGGAACAATATATAAAGCTAAACGGACCGTTCACTGGGTAATTATCCGTACAAAAAGCCCTATTGATTTACCTGTATTTACAAGGAAGTAAAATGTGAAAAAAATATTTATACATCCCATGGCCTTTCCCAGCCATTTAAATTTTTCTCTTACAGGTCTAACGCTTCCGAAAAACCAATACAACGCCCACCTGGAACAATATATAAAGCTAAATGAACCGTTCACTGGGTACTTATCCGTACGAAAATCCCTATTGATTTACCTGTTTTTACAAGGAAATAAAATGTGAAAAAAATATTTCTACATCCCATGGCCATTCCCAACCATTTAAATTTTTCTCTTACAGGTCTAACACTTCTGAAAAACCAATACAACGGCCACCCGGAACAATGTATAAAGCTAAACGAACCGTTCACTGGGTACTTATCCGTACGAAAATCCCTATTGATTTACCTGTTTTTACAAGGAAGTAAAATGTGAAAAAAATATTTCTACATCCCATGGCATTTCCCAACCATTTAAACTTTTCTCTTACAGGTCTAACACTTCCGAAAAACCAATACAACGCCCTCCCGGAACAATATATAAAGCTAAACGGACCGTTCACTGGGTAATTATCCGTACAAAAAGCCCTATTGATTTACCTGTTTTTACAAGGAAGTAAAATGTGAAAAAAATATTTCTACATCCCATGGCCTTTCCCAACCATTTAAATTTTTCTCTTACAGGTCTAACATTTGCGAAAAACCAATACAACACCCACCCGGAAATATATATAAAGCTAAACGAACCGATCACTGGGTACTTATCCGTACGAAAATCCCTATAGATTTACCTGTTTTTACAAGGAAATAAAATGTGAAAAAAATATTTCTACATCCCATGGCCTTTCCCAACCATTTAAACTTTTCTCTTACAGGTCTAACACTTCCGAAAAACCAATACAACGCCCTCCCGGAACAATATATAAAGCTAAACGGACCGTTCACTGGGTAATTATCCGTACAAAAAGCCCTATTGATTTACCTGTATTTACAAGGAAGTAAAATGTGAAAAAAATATTTCTACATCCCATGGCCTTTCCCAGCCATTTAAATTTTTCTCTTACAGGTCTAACGCTTCCGAAAAACCAATACAACGCCCACCCGGAACAATATATAAAGCTAAACGAACCGTTCACTTGGTACTTATACGTACGAAAAGCCCTATTCATTTACCTGTTTTTACAAGGAAGTAAAATGTGAAAAAAATATTTCTACATCCCATGGCCTTTCCCAACCATTTAAATTTTTCTCTTACATGTCTAACACTTCTGAAAAACCAATACAACGGCCACCCGGAACAATGTATAAAGCTAAACGAACCGTTCACTGGGTACTTATCCGTACGAAAATCCCTATTGATTTACCTGTTTTTACAAGGAAGTAAAATGTGAAAAAAATATTTCTACATCCCATGGCCTTTCCCAACCATTTAAACTTTTCTCTTACAGGTCTAACACTTCCGAAAAACCAATACAACGCCCTCCCGGAACAATATATAAAGCTAAACGGACCGTTCACTGGGTAATTATCCGTACAAAAAGCCCTATTGATTTACCTGTTTTTACAAGGAAGTAAAATGTGAAAAAAATATTTCTACATCCCATGGCCTTTCCCAACCATTTAAATTTTTCTCTTACAGGTCTAACATTTGCGAAAAACCAATACAACACCCACCCGGAAAAATATATAAAGCTAAACGAACCGATCACTGGGTACTTATCCGTACGAAAATCCCTATAGATTTACCTGTTTTTACAAGGAAATAAAATGTGAAAAAAATATTTCTACATCCCATGGCCTTTCCCAACCATTTAAACTTTTCTCTTACAGGTCTAACACTTCCGAAAAACCAATACAACGCCCTCCCGGAACAATATATAAAGCTAAACGGACCGTTCACTGGGTAATTATCCGTACAAAAAGCCCTATTGATTTACCTGTATTTACAAGGAAGTAAAATGTGAAAAAAATATTTCTACATCCCATGGCCTTTCCCAGCCATTTAAATTTTTCTCTTACAGGTCTAACGCTTCCGAAAAACCAATACAACGCCCACCCGGAACAATATATAAAGCTAAACGAACCGTTCACTTGGTACTTATACGTACGAAAAGCCCTATTCATTTACCTGTTTTTACAAGGAAGTAAAATGTGAAAAAAATATTTCTACATCCCATGGCCTTTCCCAACCATTTAAATTTTTCTCTTACATGTCTAACACTTCCGAAAAACCAATACAACGCCCACCCGGAACAATATATAAAGCTAAACGGACCGTTCACTGGGTACTTATACGTACGAAAATCCCTATTGATTTACCTGTTTTTACAAGGAAATAAAATGTGAAAAAAATATTTCTACATCCCATGGCCATTCCCAACCATTTAAATTTTTCTCTTACAGGTCTAACACGTCTGAAAAACCAATACAACGGCCACCCGGAACAATGTATAAAGCTAAACGAACCATTCACTGGGTACTTATCCGTGCGAAAAGCCCTATTGATTTACCTGTTTTTACAAGGAAGTAAAATGTGAAAAAAATATTTCTACATCCCATGGCCTTTCCCAACCATTTAAATTTTTCTCTTACAGGTCTAACATTTGCGAAAAACCAATACAACACCCACCCGGAAAAATATATACAGCTAAACGAACCGTTTATTGGGTACTAATCCATACGGAAATCCCTATTGATTTACCTGTTTTTACAAGGAAATAAAATGTGAAAAAAATATTTCTACATCCCATGGCCTTTCCCAGCCATTTAAATTTTTCTCTTACAGGTCTAACGCTTCCGAAAAACCAATACAACGCCCACCCGGAACAATATATAAAGCTAAACGAACTGTTCACTGGGTACTTATCCGTAAGAAAATCCCTATTGATTTACCTGTTTTTACAAGGAAATAAAATGTGAAAAAAATATTTCTACATCCCATGGCCATTCCCAACCATTTAAATTTTTCTCTTACAGGTCTAACACTTCTGAAAAACCAATACAACGGCCACCCGGAACAATGTATAAAGCTAAACGAACCGTTCACTGGGTACTTATACGAACGAAAAGCCCTATTCATTTACCTGTTTTTACAAGGAAGTAAAATGTGAAAAAAATATTTCTACATCCCATGGCCTTTCCCAACCATTTAAATTTTTCTCTTACATGTCTAACACTTCCGAAAAACCAATACAACGCCCACCCAGAACAATGTATAAAGCTAAACGAACCGTTCACTGGGTACTTATCCGTGTGAAAAGCCCTATTGATTTACCTGTTTTTACAAGGAAGTAAAATGTGAAAAAAATATTTCTTCATCCCATGGCCTTTACCAGCCATTTAAATTTTTCTCTTACAGGTCTAACACTTCCGAAAAACCAATAACACCCACCCGGAACAATATATAAAGCTAAACGAACAGTTCACTGGGTACTTATCCGTACGAAAAGCCCTATTGATTTACCTGTTTTTACAAGGAAGTAAAATGTGAAAAAAATATTTCTACATCCCATGGCCTTTCCCAACCATTTAAATTTTTCTCTTACAGGTCTAACAGTTAAGAAAAACCAATACAACACCCACCCGGAAAAATATATACAGCTAAACGAACCGTTTACTGGGTACTAATCCATACGAAAATCCCTATTGATTTATCTGTTTTTACAAGGAAATAAAATGTGAAAAAAATATTTCTACATCCCATGGCCTTTCCCAACCATTTAAATTTTACTCTTACAGGTCTAACACTTCCGAAAAACCAATACAACGCCCACCCGGAACAATATATAAAGCTAAACGAACCGTTCACTGGGCAATTATCCGTACAAAAATCCCTATTGATTTTCCTGTTTTTACAAGGAAATAAAATGTGAAAAAAATATTTCTACATCCCATGGCCTTTCCCAACCATTTAAATTTTTATCTTACAGGTCTAACACTACCGAAAAACCGATACAACTCCCACCCGGAACAATATATAAAGCTAAACGAACCGTTCACTGGGTACTTATCCGTACGAAAATCCCTATTGATTTACCTGTTTTTACAAGGAAATAAAATGTGAAAAAAATATTTCTACATCCCATGGCCTTTCCCAACCATTTAAACTTTTCTCTTACAGGTCTAACACTTCCGAAAAACCAATACAACGCCCTCCCGGAACAATATATAAAGCTAAACGGACCATTCCCTGGGTACTTATCCGTACAAAAAGTCCTATTGATTTACCTGTTTTTACAAGGAAGTAAAATGTGAAAAAAATATTTTATACATCCCATGGCCTTTCCCAGCCATTTAAATTTTTCTCTTACAGGTCTAACGCTTCCGAAAAACCAATACAATGCCCACCCGGAACAATATATAAAGCTAAACGAACCGTTCACTGGGTACTTATCCGTACGAAAATCCCTATTGATTTACCTGTATTTACAAGGAAATAAAATGTGAAAAAAATATTTCTACATCCCATGGCCTTTCCCAACCATTTAAATTTTTCTCTTACATGTCTAACACTTCCGAAAAACCAATACAACGCCCACCCGGAACAATATATAAAGCTAAACGAACCGTTCACTGGGTACTTATACGTACGAAAAGCCCTATTCATTTACCTGTTTTTACAAGGAAGTAAAATGTGAAAAAATTATTTCTACATCCCATGGCCTTTCCCAGCCATTTGAATTTTTCTCTTACAGGTCTAACACTTCTGAAAAACCAATACAACGCCCACCCGGAACAATATATAAAGCTAAACGAACCGTTCACTTGGTACTTATACGTACGAAAAGCCCTATTCATTTACCTGTTTTTACAAGGAAGTAAAATGTGAAAAAATTATTTCTACATCCCATGGCCTTTCCCAGCCATTTAAATTTTACTCTTACAGGTCTAACACTTCCGAAAAACCAATACAACGCCCACCCGGAACAATATATTAAGCTAAACGAACCGTTCACGGGGTACTTATCCGTACGAAAATCCCTATTGATTTACCTGTTTTTACAAGGAAATAAAATGTGAAAAAAATATTTCTACATCCCATGGCCTTTCCCAACCATTTAAATTTATCTCTTACAGGTCTAACACTTCCGAAAAACCAATACAACGGCGACCCGGAACAATATATAAAGCTAAACGAACCGTTCACTGGGTACTTATCCGTACGAAAATCCCTATTGATTTACCTGTTTTTACAAGGAAATAAAATGTGAAAAAAATATTTCTACATCCCATGGCCTTTCCCAACCATTTAAACTTTTCTCTTACAGGTCTAACACTTCCGAAAAACCAATACAACGCCCTCCCGGAACAATATATAAAGCTAAACGGACCGTTCCCTGGGTACTTATCCGTACAAAAAGCCCTATTGATTTACCTGTTTTTACAAGGAAGTAAAATGTGAAAAAAATATTTCTACATCCCATGGCCTTTCCCAGCAATATAAATTTTTCTCTTACAGGTCTAACGCTTCCGAAAAACCAATACAACGCCCACCCGGAACAATATATAAAGCTAAACGAACCGTTCACTGGGTACTTATCCGTACGAAAATCCCTATTGATTTACCTGTTTTTACAAGGAAATAAAATGTGAAAAAAATATTTCTACATCCCATGGCCTTTCCCAACCATTTAAATTTTTCTCTTACATGTCTAACACTTCCGAAAAACCAATACAACGCCCACCCGGAACAATATATAAAGCTAAACGAACCGTTCACTTGGTACTTATACGTACGAAAAGCCCTATTCATTTACCTGTTTTTACAAGGAAGTAAAATGTGAAAAAAATATTTCTACATCCCATGGCCTTTCCCAGCCATTTGAATTTTTCTCTTACAGGTCTAACACTTCTGAAAAACCAATACAACGCCCACCCGGAACAATATATAAAGCTAAACGAACCGTTCACTTGGTACTTATACGTACGAAAAGCCCTATTCATTTACCTGTTTTTACAAGGAAGTAAAATGTGAAAAAATTATTTCTACATCCCATGGCCTTTCCCAGCCATTTAAATTTTACTCTTACAGGTCTAACACTTCCGAAAAACCAATACAACGCCCACCCGGAACAATATATTAAGCTAAACGAACCGTTCACGGGGTACTTATCCGTACGAAAATCCCTATTGATTTACCTGTTTTTACAAGGAAATAAAATGTGAAAAAAATATTTCTACATCCCATGGCCTTTCCCAACCATTTAAATTTATCTCTTACAGGTCTAACACTTCCGAAAAACCAATACAACGGCGACCCGGAATAATATATAAAGCTAAACGAACCGTTCACTGGGTACTTATCCGTACGAAAATCCCTATTGATTTACCTGTTTTTACAAGGAAATAAAATGTGAAAAAAATATTTCTACATCCCATGGCCTTTCCCAACCATTTAAACTTTTCTCTTACAGGTCTAACACTTCCGAAAAACCAATACAACGCCCTCCCGGAACAATATATAAAGCTAAACGGACCGTTCCCTGGGTACTTATCCGTACAAAAAGCCCTATTGATTTACCTGTTTTTACAAGGAAGTAAAATGTGAAAAAAATATTTCTACATCCCATGGCCTTTCCCAGCAATATAAATTTTTCTCTTACAGGTCTAACGCTTCCGAAAAACCAATACAACGCCCACCCGGAACAATATATAAAGCTAAACGAACCGTTCACTGGGTACTTATCCGTACGAAAATCCCTATTGATTTACCTGTTTTTACAAGGAAATAAAATGTGAAAAAAATATTTCTACATCCCATGGCCTTTCCCAACCATTTAAATTTTTCTCTTACATGTCTAACACTTCCGAAAAACCAATACAACGCCCACCCGGAACAATATATAAAGCTAAACGAACCGTTCACTTGGTACTTATACGTACGAAAAGCCCTATTCATTTACCTGTTTTTACAAGGAAGTAAAATGTGAAAAAAATATTTCTACATCCCATGGCCTTTCCCAGCCATTTAAATTTTTCTCTTACAGGTCTAACACTTCCGAAAAACCAATACAACGCCCACCCGGAACAATATATAAACCTAAACGAACCGTTCACTGGGCACTTATCCGTACAAAAATCCCTATTGATTTTCCTGTTTTTACAAGGAAGTAAGATGTGAAAAAAATATTTCTACATCCCATGGCCTTTCCCAACCATTTAAATTTTTCTCTTACATGTCTAACACTTCCGAAAAACCAATACAACGCCCACCCGGAACAATATATAAAGCTAAACGAACAGTTCACTGGGTACTTATCCGTACGAAAAGACCTATTGATTTACCTGTTTTTACAAGGAAGTAAAAGGTGAAAAAAAATATTTCTACATCCCATGGCCTTTCCCAACCATTTAAATTTTTCTCTTACATGTCTAACACTTCCGAAAAACCAATACAACGCCCACCCGGAACAATATATAAAGCTAAACGGACCGTTCACTGGGTACTTATACGTACGAAAATCCCTATTGATTTACCTGTTTTTACAAGGAAATAAAATGTGAAAAAAATATTTCTACATCCCATGGCCTTTCCCAACCATTTAAATTTTTCTCTTACATGTCTAACACTTCCGAAAAACCAATACAACGCCCACCCAGAACAATGTATAAAGGTAAACGAACCGTTCACTGGGTACTTATCCGTGCGAAAAGCGCTATTGATTTACCTCTTTTTACAAGGAAGTAAAATGTGAAAAAAATATTTCTACATCCCATGGCCTTTACCAGCCATTTAAATTTTTCTCTTACAGGTCTAACACTTCCGAAAAACCAATACAACGCCCACCCGGAACAATATATAAAGCTAAACGAACAGTTCACTGGGTACTTATCCGTACGAAAAGCCCTATTGATTTACCTCTTTTTACAAGGAAGTAAAATGTGAAAAAAATATTTCTACATCCCATGGCCTTTCCCAACCATTTAAATTTTTCTCTTACAGGTCTAACAGTTGCGAAAAACCAATACAACACCCACCCGGAAAAATATATACAGCTAAACGAACCGTTTACTGGGTACTAATCCATACGAAAATCCCTATTGATTTACCTGTTTTTACAAGGAAATAAAATGTGAAAAAAATATTTCTACATCCCATGGCCTTTCCCAACCATTTAAATTTTTCTCTTACAGGTCTAACACTTCCGAAAAACCAATACAACGCCCACCCAGAACAATATATAAAGCTAAACGAACCGTTCACTGGGTACTTATCTGTACGAAAATCCCTATTGATTTTCCTGTTTTTACAAGGAAATAAAATGTGAAAAAAATATTTTTACATCCCATGGCCTTTTCCAACCATTTAAATTATTCTCTTACAGGTCTAACACTTCCGAAAAACCAATACAACGCCCACCCGGAACAATGTATAAAGCTAAACGAACCGTTCACTGGGTACTTATCCGTGCGAAAAGCCCTATTGATTTACCTGTTTTTACAAGGAAGTAAAATGTGAAAAAAATATTTCTACATCCCATGGCCTTTCCCAACCATTTAAATTTTTCTCTTACAGGTCTAACATTTGCGAAAAACCAATACAACACCCACCCGGAAAAATATATACAGCTAAACGAACCGTTTACTGGGTACTAATCCATACGGAAATCCCTATTGATTTACCTGTTTTTACAAGGAAATAAAATGTGAAAAAAATATTTCTACATCCCATGGCCTTTCCCAACCATTTGAATTTTTCTCTTACAGGTCTAACACTTCCGAAAAACCAATACAACGCCCACCCGGAACAATATATAAAGCTAAACGAACCGATCACTGGGTACTTATCCGTACGAAAATCCCTATAGATTTACCTGTTTTTACAAGGAAATAAAATGTGAAAAAAAATATTTCTACATCCCATGGCCTTTTCCAACCATTTAAACTTTTCTCTTACAGGTCTAACACTTCCGAAAAACCAATACAACGCCCACCCGGAACAATGTATAAAGCTAAACGAACCGTTCACTGGGTACTTATCCGTGCGAAAAGCCCTATTGATTTACCTGTTTTTACAAGGAAGTAAAATGTGAAAAAAATATTTCTACATCCCATGGCCTTTCCCAACCATTTAAATTTTTCTCTTACAGGTCTAACATTTGCGAAAAACCAATACAACGCCCACCCAGAACAATGTATAAAGGTAAACGAACCGTTCACTGGGTACTTATCCGTGCGAAAAGCGCTATTGATTTACCTCTTTTTACAAGGAAGTAAAATGTGAAAAAAATATTTCTACATCCCATGGCCTTTACCAGCCATTTAAATTTTTCTCTTACAGGTCTAACACTTCCGAAAAACCAATACAACGCCCACCCGGAACAATATATAAAGCTAAACGAACAGTTCACTGGGTACTTATCCGTACGAAAAGCCCTATTGATTTACCTCTTTTTACAAGGAAGTAAAATGTGAAAAAAATATTTCTACATCCCATGGCCTTTCCCAACCATTTAAATTTTTCTCTTACAGGTCTAACAGTTGCGAAAAACCAATACAACACCCACCCGGAAAAATATATACAGCTAAACGAACCGTTTACTGGGTACTAATCCATACGAAAATCCCTATTGATTTACCTGTTTTTACAAGGAAATAAAATGTGAAAAAAATATTTCTACATCCCATGGCCTTTCCCAACCATTTAAATTTTTCTCTTACAGGTCTAACACTTCCGAAAAACCAATACAACGCCCACCCAGAACAATATATAAAGCTAAACGAACCGTTCACTGGGTACTTATCTGTACGAAAATCCCTATTGATTTTCCTGTTTTTACAAGGAAATAAAATGTGAAAAAAATATTTCTACATCCCATGGCCTTTCCCAACCATTTAAATTATTCTCTTACAGGTCTAACACTTCCGAAAAACCAATACAACGCCCACCCGGAACAATGTATAAAGCTAAACGAACCGTTCACTGGGTACTTATCCGTGCGAAAATCCCTATTGATTTACCTGTTTTTACAAGGAAGTAAAATGTGAAAAAAATATTTCTACATCCCATGGCCTTTCCCAACCATTTAAATTTTTCTCTTACAGGTCTAACATTTGCGAAAAACCAATACAACACCCACCCGGAAAAATATATACAGCTAAACGAACCGTTTACTGGGTACTAATCCATACGGAAATCCCTATTGATTTACCTGTTTTTACAAGGAAATAAAATGTGAAAAAAATATTTCTACATCCCATGGCCTTTCCCAACCATTTGAATTTTTCTCTTACAGGTCTAACACTTCCGAAAAACCAATACAACGCCCACCCGGAACAATATATAAAGCTAAACGAACCGATCACTGGGTACTTATCCGTACGAAAATCCCTATAGATTTACCTGTTTTTACAAGGAAATAAAATGTGAAAAAAAATATTTCTACATCCCATGGCCTTTTCCAACCATTTAAACTTTTCTCTTACAGGTCTAACACTTCCGAAAAACCAATACAACGCCCACCCGGAACAATGTATAAAGCTAAACGAACCGTTCACTGGGTACTTATCCGTGCGAAAAGCCCTATTGATTTACCTGTTTTTACAAGGAAGTAAAATGTGAAAAAAATATTTCTACATCCCATGGCCTTTCCCAACCATTTAAACTTTTCTCTTACAGGTCTAACACTTCCGAAAAACCAATACAACGCCCTCCCGGAACAATATATAAAGCTAAACGAACCGTTCACTTGGTACTTATACGTACGAAAAGCCCTATTCATTTACCTGTTTTTACAAGGAAGTAAAATGTGAAAAAATTATTTCTACATCCCATGGCCTTTCCCAGCCATTTAAATTTTACTCTTACAGGTCTAACACTTCCGAAAAACCAATACAACGCCCACCCGGAACAATATATTAAGCTAAACGAACCGTTCACGGGGTACTTATCCGTACGAAAATCCCTATTGATTTACCTGTTTTTACAAGGAAATAAAATGTGAAAAAAATATTTCTACATCCCATGGCCTTTCCCAACCATTTAAATTTATCTCTTACAGGTCTAACACTTCCGAAAAACCAATACAACGGCGACCCGGAACAATATATAAAGCTAAACGAACCGTTCACTGGGTACTTATCCGTACGAAAATCCCTATTGATTTACCTGTTTTTACAAGGAAATAAAATGTGAAAAAAATATTTCTACATCCCATGGCCTTTCCCAACCATTTAAACTTTTCTCTTACAGGTCTAACACTTCCGAAAAACCAATACAACGCCCTCCCGGAACAATATATAAAGCTAAACGGACCGTTCCCTGGGTACTTATCCGTACAAAAAGCCCTATTGATTTACCTGTTTTTACAAGGAAGTAAAATGTGAAAAAAATATTTCTACATCCCATGGCCTTTCCCAGCAATATAAATTTTTCTCTTACAGGTCTAACGCTTCCGAAAAACCAATACAACGCCCACCCGGAACAATATATAAAGCTAAACGAACCGTTCACTGGGTACTTATCCGTACGAAAATCCCTATTGATTTACCTGTTTTTACAAGGAAATAAAATGTGAAAAAAATATTTCTACATCCCATGGCCTTTCCCAACCATTTAAATTTTTCTCTTACATGTCTAACACTTCCGAAAAACCAATACAACGCCCACCCGGAACAATATATAAAGCTAAACGAACCGTTCACTTGGTACTTATACGTACGAAAAGCCCTATTCATTTACCTGTTTTTACAAGGAAGTAAAATGTGAAAAAAATATTTCTACATCCCATGGCCTTTCCCAGCCATTTAAATTTTTCTCTTACAGGTCTAACACTTCCGAAAAACCAATACAACGCCCACCCGGAACAATATATAAACCTAAACGAACCGTTCACTGGGCACTTATCCGTACAAAAATCCCTATTGATTTTCCTGTTTTTACTAGGAAGTAAGATGTGAAAAAAATATTTCTACATCCCATGGCCTTTCCCAACCATTTAAATTTTTCTCTTACATGTCTAACACTTCCGAAAAACCAATACAACGCCCACCCGGAACAATATATAAAGCTAAACGAACAGTTCACTGGGTACTTATCCGTACGAAAAGACCTATTGATTTACCTGTTTTTACAAGGAAGTAAAAGGTGAAAAAAATATTTCTACATCCCATGGCCTTTCCCAACCATTTAAATTTTTCTCTTACATGTCTAACACTTCCGAAAAACCAATACAACGCCCACCCGGAACAATATATAAAGCTAAACGGACCGTTCACTGGGTACTTATACGTACGAAAATCCCTATTGATTTACCTGTTTTTACAAGGAAATAAAATGTGAAAAAAATATTTCTACATCCCATGGCCTTTCCCAACCATTTAAATTTTTCTCTTACATGTCTAACACTTCCGAAAAACCAATACAACGCCCACCCAGAACAATGTATAAAGGTAAACGAACCGTTCACTGGGTACTTATCCGTGCGAAAAGCGCTATTGATTTACCTCTTTTTACAAGGAAGTAAAATGTGAAAAAAATATTTCTACATCCCATGGCCTTTACCAGCCATTTAAATTTTTCTCTTACAGGTCTAACACTTCCGAAAAACCAATACAACGCCCACCCGGAACAATATATAAAGCTAAACGAACAGTTCACTGGGTACTTATCCGTACGAAAAGCCCTATTGATTTACCTCTTTTTACAAGGAAGTAAAATGTGAAAAAAATATTTCTACATCCCATGGCCTTTCCCAACCATTTAAATTTTTCTCTTACAGGTCTAACAGTTGCGAAAAACCAATACAACACCCACCCGGAAAAATATATACAGCTAAACGAACCGTTTACTGGGTACTAATCCATACGAAAATCCCTATTGATTTACCTGTTTTTACAAGGAAATAAAATGTGAAAAAAATATTTCTACATCCCATGGCCTTTCCCAACCATTTAAATTTTTCTCTTACAGGTCTAACACTTCCGAAAAACCAATACAACGCCCACCCAGAACAATATATAAAGCTAAACGAACCGTTCACTGGGTACTTATCTGTACGAAAATCCCTATTGATTTTCCTGTTTTTACAAGGAAATAAAATGTGAAAAAAATATTTCTACATCCCATGGCCTTTCCCAACCATTTAAATTATTCTCTTACAGGTCTAACACTTCCGAAAAACCAATACAACGCCCACCCGGAACAATGTATAAAGCTAAACGAACCGTTCACTGGGTACTTATCCGTGCGAAAAGCCCTATTGATTTACCTGTTTTTACAAGGAAGTAAAATGTGAAAAAAATATTTCTACATCCCATGGCCTTTCCCAACCATTTAAATTTTTCTCTTACAGGTCTAACATTTGCGAAAAACCAATACAACACCCACCCGGAAAAATATATACAGCTAAACGAACCGTTTACTGGGTACTAATCCATACGGAAATCCCTATTGATTTACCTGTTTTTACAAGGAAATAAAATGTGAAAAAAATATTTCTACATCCCATGGCCTTTCCCAACCATTTGAATTTTTCTCTTACAGGTCTAACACTTCCGAAAAACCAATACAACGCCCACCCGGAACAATATATAAAGCTAAACGAACCGATCACTGGGTACTTATCCGTACGAAAATCCCTATAGATTTACCTGTTTTTACAAGGAAATAAAATGTGAAAAAAAATATTTCTACATCCCATGGCCTTTTCCAACGATTTAAACTTTTCTCTTACAGGTCTAACACTTCCGAAAAACCAATACAACGCCCACCCGGAACAATGTATAAAGCTAAACGAACCGTTCACTGGGTACTTATCCGTGCGAAAAGCCCTATTGATTTACCTGTTTTTACAAGGAAGTAAAATGTGAAAAAAATATTTCTACATCCCATGGCCTTTCCCAACCATTTAAATTTTTCTCTTACAGGTCTAACATTTGCGAAAAACCAATACAACGCCCACCCAGAACAATGTATAAAGGTAAACGAACCGATCACTGGGTACTTATCCGTACGAAAATCCCTATAGATTTACCTGTTTTTACAAGGAAATAAAATGTGAAAAAAAATATTTCTACATCCCATGGCCTTTTCCAACCATTTAAACTTTTCTCTTACAGGTCTAACACTTCCGAAAAACCAATACAACGCCCACCCGGAACAATGTATAAAGCTAAACGAACCGTTCACTGGGTACTTATCCGTGCGAAAAGCCCTATTGATTTACCTGTTTTTACAAGGAAGTAAAATGTGAAAAAAATATTTCTACATCCCATGGCCTTTCCCAACCATTTAAATTTTTCTCTTACAGGTCTAACATTTGCGAAAAACCAATACAACGCCCACCCAGAACAATGTATAAAGGTAAACGAACCGTTCACTGGGTACTTATCCGTGCGAAAAGCGCTATTGATTTACCTCTTTTTACAAGGAAGTAAAATGTGAAAAAAATATTTCTACATCCCATGGCCTTTACCAGCCATTTAAATTTTTCTCTTACAGGTCTAACACTTCCGAAAAACCAATACAACGCCCACCCGGAACAATATATAAAGCTAAACGAACAGTTCACTGGGTACTTATCCGTACGAAAAGCCCTATTGATTTACCTCTTTTTACAAGGAAGTAAAATGTGAAAAAAATATTTCTACATCCCATGGCCTTTCCCAACCATTTAAATTTTTCTCTTACAGGTCTAACAGTTGCGAAAAACCAATACAACACCCACCCGGAAAAATATATACAGCTAAACGAACCGTTTACTGGGTACTAATCCATACGAAAATCCCTATTGATTTACCTGTTTTTACAAGGAAATAAAATGTGAAAAAAATATTTCTACATCCCATGGCCTTTCCCAACCATTTAAATTTTTCTCTTACAGGTCTAACACTTCCGAAAAACCAATACAACGCCCACCCAGAACAATATATAAAGCTAAACGAACCGTTCACTGGGTACTTATCTGTACGAAAATCCCTATTGATTTTCCTGTTTTTACAAGGAAATAAAATGTGAAAAAAATATTTCTACATCCCATGGCCTTTCCCAACCATTTAAATTATTCTCTTACAGGTCTAACACTTCCGAAAAACCAATACAACGCCCACCCGGAACAATATATAAAGCTAAACGAACCGATCACTGGGTACTTATCCGTACGAAAATCCCTATAGATTTACCTGTTTTTACAAGGAAATAAAATGTGAAAAAAAATATTTCTACATCCCATGGCCTTTTCCAACCATTTAAACTTTTCTCTTACAGGTCTAACACTTCCGAAAAACCAATACAACGCCCACCCGGAACAATGTATAAAGCTAAACGAACCGTTCACTGGGTACTTATCCGTGCGAAAAGCCCTATTGATTTACCTGTTTTTACAAGGAAGTAAAATGTGAAAAAAATATTTCTACATCCCATGGCCTTTCCCAACCATTTAAACTTTTCTCTTACAGGTCTAACACTTCCGAAAAACCAATACAACGCCCTCCCGGAACAATATATAAAGCTAAACGGACCGTTCACTGGGTACTTATCCGTGCGAAAAGCGCTATTGATTTACCTCTTTTTACAAGGAAGTAAAATGTGAAAAAAATATTTCTACATCCCATGGCCTTTACCAGCCATTTAAATTTTTCTCTTACAGGTCTAACACTTCCGAAAAACCAATACAACGCCCACCCGGAACAATATATAAAGCTAAACGAACAGTTCACTGGGTACTTATCCGTACGAAAAGCCCTATTGATTTACCTCTTTTTACAAGGAAGTAAAATGTGAAAAAAATATTTCTACATCCCATGGCCTTTCCCAACCATTTAAATTTTTCTCTTACAGGTCTAACAGTTGCGAAAAACCAATACAACACCCACCCGGAAAAATATATACAGCTAAACGAACCGTTTACTGGGTACTAATCCATACGAAAATCCCTATTGATTTACCTGTTTTTACAAGGAAATAAAATGTGAAAAAAATATTTCTACATCCCATGGCCTTTCCCAACCATTTAAATTTTTCTCTTACAGGTCTAACACTTCCGAAAAACCAATACAACGCCCACCCAGAACAATATATAAAGCTAAACGAACCGTTCACTGGGTACTTATCTGTACGAAAATCCCTATTGATTTTCCTGTTTTTACAAGGAAATAAAATGTGAAAAAAATATTTCTACATCCCATGGCCTTTCCCAACCATTTAAATTATTCTCTTACAGGTCTAACACTTCCGAAAAACCAATACAACGCCCACCCGGAACAATATATAAAGCTAAACGAACCGATCACTGGGTACTTATCCGTACGAAAATCCCTATAGATTTACCTGTTTTTACAAGGAAATAAAATGTGAAAAAAAATATTTCTACATCCCATGGCCTTTTCCAACCATTTAAACTTTTCTCTTACAGGTCTAACACTTCCGAAAAACCAATACAACGCCCACCCGGAACAATGTATAAAGCTAAACGAACCGTTCACTGGGTACTTATCCGTGCGAAAAGCCCTATTGATTTACCTGATTTTACAAGGAAGTAAAATGTGAAAAAAATATTTCTACATCCCATGGCCTTTCCCAACCATTTAAACTTTTCTCTTACAGGTCTAACACTTCCGAAAAACCAATACAACGCCCTCCCGGAACAATATATAAAGCTAAACGGACCGTTCACTGGGTACTTATCCGTGCGAAAAGCGCTATTGATTTACCTCTTTTTACAAGGAAGTAAAATGTGAAAAAAATATTTCTACATCCCATGGCCTTTACCAGCCATTTAAATTTTTCTCTTACAGGTCTAACACTTCCGAAAAACCAATACAACGCCCACCCGGAACAATATATAAAGCTAAACGAACAGTTCACTGGGTACTTATCCGTACGAAAAGCCCTATTGATTTACCTCTTTTTACAAGGAAGTAAAATGTGAAAAAAATATTTCTACATCCCATGGCCTTTCCCAACCATTTAAATTTTTCTCTTACAGGTCTAACAGTTGCGAAAAACCAATACAACACCCACCCGGAAAAATATATACAGCTAAACGAACCGTTTACTGGGTACTAATCCATACGAAAATCCCTATTGATTTACCTGTTTTTACAAGGAAATAAAATGTGAAAAAAATATTTCTACATCCCATGGCCTTTCCCAACCATTTAAATTTTTCTCTTACAGGTCTAACACTTCCGAAAAACCAATACAACGCCCACCCAGAACAATATATAAAGCTAAACGAACCGTTCACTGGGTACTTATCTGTACGAAAATCCCTATTGATTTTCCTGTTTTTACAAGGAAATAAAATGTGAAAAAAATATTTCTACATCCCATGGCCTTTCCCAACCATTTAAATTATTCTCTTACAGGTCTAACACTTCCGAAAAACCAATACAACGCCCACCCGGAACAATATATAAAGCTAAACGAACCGATCACTGGGTACTTATCCGTACGAAAATCCCTATAGATTTACCTGTTTTTACAAGGAAATAAAATGTGAAAAAAAATATTTCTACATCCCATGGCCTTTTCCAACCATTTAAACTTTTCTCTTACAGGTCTAACACTTCCGAAAAACCAATACAACGCCCACCCGGAACAATGTATAAAGCTAAACGAACCGTTCACTGGGTACTTATCCGTGCGAAAAGCCCTATTGATTTACCTGTTTTTACAAGGAAGTAAAATGTGAAAAAAATATTTCTACATCCCATGGCCTTTCCCAACCATTTAAACTTTTCTCTTACAGGTCTAACACTTCCGAAAAACCAATACAACGCCCTCCCGGAACAATATATAAAGCTAAACGGACCGTTCACTGGGTAATTATCCGTACAAAAAGCCCTATTGATTTACCTGTTTTTACAAGGAAGTAAAATGTGAAAAAAATATTTCTACATCCCATGGCCTTTCCCAGCCATTTAAATTTTTCTCTTACAGGTCTAACGCTTCCGAAAAACCAATACAACGCCCACCCGGAACAATATATAAAGCTAAACGAACCGTTCACTGGGTACTTATCCGTACGAAAATCCCTATTGATTTACCTGTTTTTACAAGGAAATAAAATGTGAAAAAAATATTTCTACATCCCATGGCCATTCCCAACCATTTAAATTTTTCTCTTACAGATCTAACACTTCTGAAAAACCAATACAACGGCCACCCGGAACAATGTATAAAGCTAAACGAACCGTTCACTGGGTACTTATCCGTACGAAAATCCCTATTGATTTACCTGTTTTTACAAGGAAGTAAAATGTGAAAAAAATATTTCTACAACCCATGGCCTTTCCCAACCATTTAAACTTTTCTCTTACAGGTCTAACACTTCCGAAAAACCAATACAACGCCCTCCCGGAACAATATATAAAGCTAAACGGACCGTTCACTGGGTAATTATCTGTACAAAAAGCCCTATTGATTTACCTGTTTTTACAAGGAAGTAAAATGTGAAAAAAATATTTCTACATCCCATGGCCTTTCCCAGCCATTTAAATTTTTCTCTTACAGGTCTAACGCTTCCGAAAAACCAATACAACGCCCACCCGGAACAATATATAAAGCTAAACGAACCGTTCACTGGGTACTTATCCGTACGAAAATCCCTATTGATTTACCTGTTTTTACAAGGAAATAAAATGTGAAAAAAATATTTCTACATCCCATGGCCATTCCCAACCATTTAAATTTTTCTCTTACATGTCTAACACTTCCGAAAAACCAATACAACGCCCACCCAGAACAATGTATAAAGCTAAACGAACCGTTCACTGGGTACTTATCCGTGCGAAAAGCCCTATTGATTTACCTGTTTTTACAAGGAAGTAAAATGTGAAAAAAATATTTCTTCATCCCATGGCCTTTACCAGCCTTTTAAATTTTTCTCTTACAGGTCTAACACTTCCGAAAAACCAATACAACGCCCACCCGGAACAATGTATAAAGCTAAACGAACCGTTCACTGGGCACTTATCCGTGCGAATAGCCCTATTGATTTACCTGTTTTTACAAGGAAGTAAAATGTGAAAAAAATATTTCTACATCCCATGGCCTTTCCCAACCATTTAAATTTTTCTCTTACAGGTCTAACAGTTGCGAAAAACCAATACAACACCCACCCGGAAAAATATATACAGCTAAACGAACCGTTTACTGGGTACCAATCCATACGGAAATCCCTATTGATTTACCTGTTTTTACAAGGAAATAAAATGTGAAAAAAATATTTCTACATCCCATGGCCTTTCCCAACCATTTGAATTTTTCTCTTACAGGTCTAACACTTCCGAAAAACCAATACAACGCCCACCCGGAACAATATATAAAGCTAGACGAACCGATCACTGGGTACTTATCCGTGCGAAAAGCCCTATTGATTTACCTGTTTTTACAAGGAAGTAAAATGTGAAAAAAATATTTCTACATCCCATGGCCTTTCCCAACCATTTAAATTTTTCTCTTACAGGTCTAACATTTGCGCAAAACCAATACAACACCCACCCGGAAAAATATATAAAGCTAAACGAACCGATCACTGGGTACTTATCCGTACGAAAATCCCTATAGATTTACCTGTTTTTACAAGGAAATAAAATGTGAAAAAAATATTTCTACATCCCATGGCCTTTCCCAACCATTTAAACTTTTCTCTTACAGGTCTAACACTTCCGAAAAACCAATACAACGCCCTCCCGGAACAATATATAAAGCTAAACGGACCGTTCACTGGGTAATTATCCGTACAAAAAGCCCTATTGATTTACCTGTATTTAGAAGGAAGTAAAATGTGAAAAAAATATTTCTACATCCCATGGCCTTTCCCAGCCATTTAAATTTTTCTCTTACAGGTCTAACGCTTCCGAAAAACCAATACAACGCCCACCTGGAACAATATATAAAGCTAAATGAACCGTTCACTGGGTACTTATCCGTACGAAAATCCCTATTGATTTACCTGTTTTTACAAGGAAATAAAATGTGAAAAAAATATTTCTACATCCCATGGCCATTCCCAACCATTTAAATTTTTCTCTTACAGGTCTAACACTTCTGAAAAACCAATACAACGGCCACCCGGAACAATGTATAAAGCTAAACGAACCGTTCACTGGGTACTTATCCGTACGAAAATCCCTATTGATTTACCTGTTTTTACAAGGAAGTAAAATGTGAAAAAAATATTTCTACATCCCATGGCCTTTCCCAACCATTTAAACTTTTCTCTTACAGGTCTAACACTTCCGAAAAACCAATACAACGCCCTCCCGGAACAATATATAAAGCTAAACGGACCGTTCACTGGGTAATTATCCGTACAAAAAGCCCTATTGATTTACCTGTTTTTACAAGGAAGTAAAATGTGAAAAAAATATTTCTACATCCCATGGCCTTTCCCAACCATTTAAATTTTTCTCTTACAGGTCTAACATTTGCGAAAAACCAATACAACACCCACCCGGAAAAATATATAAAGCTAAACGAACCGATCACTGGGTACTTATCCGTACGAAAATCCCTATAGATTTACCTGTTTTTACAAGGAAATAAAATGTGAAAAAAATATTTCTACATCCCATGGCCTTTCCCAACCATTTAAACTTTTCTCTTACAGGTCTAACACTTCCGAAAAACCAATACAACGCCCTCCCAGAACAATATATAAAGCTAAACGGACCGTTCACTGGGTAATTATCCGTACAAAAAGCCCTATTGATTTACCTGTATTTACAAGGAAGTAAAATGTGAAAAAAATATTTCTACATCCCATGGCCTTTCCCAGCCATTTAAATTTTTCTCTTACAGGTCTAACGCTTCCGAAAAACCAATACAACGCCCACCTGGAACAATATATAAAGCTAAATGAAACGTTCACTGGGTACTTATCCGTACGAAAATCCCTATTGATTTACCTGTTTTTACAAGGAAATAAAATGTGAAAAAAATATTTCTACATCCCATGGCCATTCCCAACCATTTAAATTTTTCTCTTACAGGTCTAACACTTCTGAAAAACCAATACAACGGCCACCCGGAACAATGTATAAAGCTAAACGAACCGTTCACTGGGTACTTATCCGTACGAAAATCCCTATTGATTTACCTGTTTTTACAAGGAAGTAAAATGTGAAAAAAGTATTTCTACATCCCATGGCCTTTCCCAACCATTTAAACTTTTCTCTTACAGGTCTAACACTTCCGAAAAACCAATACAACGCCCTCCCGGAACAATATATAAAGCTAAACGGACCGTTCACTGGGTAATTATCCGTACAAAAAGCCCTATTGATTTACCTGTTTTTACAAGGAAGTAAAATGTGAAAAAAATATTTCTACATCCCATGGCCTTTCCCAGCCATTTAAATTTTTCTCTTACAGGTCTAACGCTTCCGAAAAACCAATACAACGCCCACCCGGAACAATATATAAAGCTAAACGAACCGTTCACTGGGTACTTATCCGTACGAAAATCCCTATTGATTTACCTGTTTTTACAAGGAAATAAAATGTGAAAAAAATATTTCTACATCCCATGGCCATTCCCAACCACTTAAATTTTTCTCTTACAGGTCTAACACTTCTGAAAAACCAATACAAGGGCCACCCGGAACAATGTATAAAGCTAAACGAACCGTTCACTGGGTACTTATCCGTACGAAAATCCCTATTGATTTACCTGTTTTTACAAGGATTAAAATGTGAAAAAAATATTTCTACATCCCATGGCCTTTCCCAACCATTTAAATTTTTCTCTTACATGTCTAACACTTCTGAAAAACCAATACAACGCCCACCCAGAACAATGTATAAAGCTAAACGAACCGTTCACTGGGTACTTATCCGTGCGAAAAGCCCTATTGATTTACCTGTTTTTACAAGGAAGTAAAATGTGAAAAAAATATTTCTTCATCCCATGGCCTTTACCAGCCATTTAAATTTTTCTCTTACAGGTCTAACACTTCCGAAAAACCAATACAACGCCCACCCGGAACAATATATAAAGCTAAACGAACAGTTCACTGGGTACTTATCCGTACGAAAAGCCGTATTGATTTACCTGTTTTTACAAGGAAGTAAAATGTGAAAAAAATATTTCTACATCCCATGGCCTTTCCCAACCATTTAAATTTTTCTCTTACAGGTCTAACAGTTGTGAAAAACCAATACAACACCCACCCGGAAAAATATATACAGCTAAACGAACCGTTTACTGGGTACTAATCCATACGAAAATCCCTATTGATTTACCTGTTTTTACAAGGAAATAAAATGTGAAAAAAATATTTCTACATCCCATGGCCTTTCCCAACCATTTAAATTTTTCTCTTACAGGTCTAACACTTCCGAAAAACCAATACAAAGCCCACCCGGAACAATATATAAAGCTAAACGAACCGTTCACTGGGTACTTATACGTACGAAAAGCCCTATTCATTTACCTGTTTTTACAAGGAAGTAAAATGTGAAAAAAATATTTCTACATCCCATGGCCTTTCCCAGCCATTTAAATTTTACTCTTACAGGTCTAACACTTCCGAAAAACCAATACAACGCCCACCCGGAACAATATATAAAGCTAAACGAACCGTTCACGGGGTACTTATCCGTACGAAAATCCCTATTGATTTACCTGTTTTTACAAGGAAATGAAATGTGAAAAAGATATTTCTACATCCCATGGCCTTTCCCAACCATTTAAACTTTTCTCTTACAGGTCTAACACTTCGGAAAAACCAATACAACGGCGACCCGGAACAATATATAAAGCTAAACGAACCGTTCACTGGGCAATTATCCGTACAAAAATCCCTATTGATTTTCCTGTTTTTACAAGGAAATAAAATGTGAAAAAAATATTTCTACATCCCATGGCCTTTCCCAACCATTTAAATTTTTATCTTACAGGTCTAACACTACCGAAAAACCGATACAACTCCCACCCGGAACAATATATAAAGCTAAACGAACCGTTCACTGGGTACTTATACGTGCGAAAAGCCCTATACATTTACCTGGTTTTACAAGGAAGTAAAATGTGAAAAAAATATTTCTATATCCCATGGCCTTTCCCAGCCATTTAAATTTTACTCTTACAGGTCTAACACTTCCGAAAAACCAATACAACGCCCACCCGGAACAATATATAAAGCTAAACGAACCGTTCACTGGGTACTTATCCGTACGAAAATCCCTATTGATTTACCTGTTTTTACAAGGAAATAAAATGTGAAAAAAATATTTCTACATCCCATGGCCCTTCCCAACCATTTAAATTTTTCTCTTACATGTCTAACACTTCCGAAAAACCAATACAACGCCCACCCGGAACAATATATAACGCTAAACGAACCGTTCACTTGGTACTTATCCGTACGAAAAGCCCTATTCATTTACCTGTTTTTACAAGGAAGTAAAATGTGAAAAAAATATTTCTACATCCCATGGCCTTTCCCAGCCATTTAAATTTTTCTCTTACAGGTCTAACACTTCCGAAAAACCAATACAACGCCCACCCGGAACAATATATAAACCTAAACGAACCGTTCACTGGGCACTTATCCGTACAAAAATCCCTATTGATTTTCCTGTTTTTACAAGGAATTAAAATGTGAAAAAAATATTTCTACATCCCATGGCCTTTCCCAACCATTTAAATTTTTCTCTTACATGTCTAACACTTCCGAAAAACCAATACAACGCCCACCCAGAACAATGTATAAAGCTAAACGAACCGTTCACTGGGTACTTATTCGTGCGAAAAGCCCTATTGATTTACCTGTTTTTACAAGGAAGTAAAATGTGAAAAAAATATTTCTACATCCCATGGCCTTTCCCAGCCATTTAAATTTTTCTCTTACAGGTCTAACACTTCTGAAAAACCAATACAACGCCCACCCGGAACAATATATAAAGCTAAACGAACAGTTCACTGGGTACTTATCCGTACGAAAATCCCTATTGATTTACCTGTTTTTGCAAGGAAGTAAAATGTGAAAAAAATATTTCTACATCCCATGGCCTTTCCCAACCATTTAAATTTTTCTCTTACAGGTCTAACAGTTGCGAAAAACCAATACAACACCCACCCGGAAAAATATATACAGCTAAACGAACCGTTTTCTGGGTACTAATGCATACGAAAATCCCTATTGATTTACCTGTTTTTACAAGGAAATAAAATGTGAAAAAAATATTTCTACATCCCATGGCCTTTCCCAACCATTTAAATTTTTCTCTTACAGGTCTAACACTTCCGAAAAACCAATACAAAGCCCACCCGGAACAATATATAAAGCTAAACGAACCGTTCACTGGGTACTTATACGTACGAAAAGCCCTATTCATTTACCTGTTTTTACAAGGAAGTAAAATGTGAAAAAAATATTTCTACATCCCATGGCCTTTCCCAGCCATTTAAATTTTACTCTTACAGGTCTAACACTTCCGAAAAACCAATACAACGCCCACCCGGAACAATATATAAAGCTAAACGAACCGTTCACGGGGTACTTATCCGTACGAAAATCCCTATTGATTTACCTGTTTTTACAAGGAAATGAAATGTGAAAAAGATATTTCTACATCCCATGGCCTTTCCCAACCATTTAAACTTTTCTCTTACAGGTCTAACACTTCGGAAAAACCAATACAACGGCGACCCGGAACAATATATAAAGCTAAACGAACCGTTCACTGGGCAATTATCCGTACAAAAATCCCTATTGATTTTCCTGTTTTTACAAGGAAATAAAATGTGAAAAAAATATTTCTACATCCCATGGCCTTTCCCAACCATTTAAATTTTTATCTTACAGGTCTAACACTACCGAAAAACCGATACAACTCCCACCCGGAACAATATATAAAGCTAAACGAACCGTTCACTGGGTACTTATACGTGCGAAAAGCCCTATACATTTACCTGGTTTTACAAGGAAGTAAAATGTGAAAAAAATATTTCTATATCCCATGGCCTTTCCCAGCCATTTAAATTTTACTCTTACAGGTCTAACACTTCCGAAAAACCAATACAACGCCCACCCGGAACAATATATAAAGCTAAACGAACCGTTCACTGGGTACTTATCCGTACGAAAATCCCTATTGATTTACCTGTTTTTACAAGGAAATAAAATGTGAAAAAAATATTTCTACATCCCATGGCCTTTCCCAACCATTTAAACTTATCTCTTACAGGTCTAACACTTCTGAAAAACCAATACAACGGCGACCCGGAACAATATATAAAGCTAAACGAACCGTTCACTGGGCAATTATCCGTACAAAACTCCCTATTGATTTTCCTGTTTTTACAAGGAAATAAAATGTGAAAAAAATATTTCTACATCCCATGGCCTTTCCCAACCATTTAAATTTTTATCTTACAGGTCTAACAGTTGAGAAAAACCAATACAACACCCACCCGGAACAATATATAAAGCTAAACGAACCATTCACTGGGTACTTATCCGTACGAAAATCCCTATTGATTTTCCTGTTTTTACAAGGAAATAAAATGTGAAAAAAATATTTCTACATCCCATGGCCTTTCCCAACCATTTAAACTTTTCTCTTACAGGTCTAACACTTCCGAAAAACCAATACAACGCCCTCCCGGAACAATATATAAAGCTAAACGGACCGTTCCCTGGGTACTTATCCGTACAAAAAGCCCTATTGATTTACCTGTTTTTACAAGGAAGTAAAATGTGAAAAAAATATTTCTACATCCCATGGCCTTTCCCAGCAATTTACATTTTTCTCTTACAGGTCTAACGCTTCCGAAAAACCAATACAACGCCCACCCGGAACAATATATAAAGCTAAACGAACCGTTCACTGGGTACTTATCCGTACGAAAATCCCTATTGATTTACCTGTTTTTACAAGGAAATAAAATGTGAAAAAAATATTTCTACATCCCATGGCCCTTCCCAACCATTTAAATTTTTCTCTTACATGTCTAACACTTCCGAAAAACCAATACAACGCCCACCCGGAACAATATATAAAGCTAAACGAACCGTTCACTTGGTACTTATCCGTACGAAAAGCCCTATTCATTTACCTGTTTTTACAAGGAAGTAAAATGTGAAAAAAATATTTCTACATCCCATGGCCTTTCCCAGCCATTTAAATTTTTCTCTTACAGGTCTAACACTTCCGAAAAACCAATACAACGCCCACCCGGAACAATATATAAACCTAAACGAACCGTTCACTGGGCACTTATCCGTACAAAAATCCCTATTGATTTTCCTGTTTTTACAAGGAATTAAAATGTGAAAAAAATATTTCTACATCCCATGGCCTTTCCCAACCATTTAAATTTTTCTCTTACATGTCTAACACTTCCGAAAAACCAATACAACGCCCACCCAGAACAATGTATAAAGCTAAACGAACCGTTCACTGGGTACTTATTCGTGCGAAAAGCCCTATTGATTTACCTGTTTTTACAAGGAAGTAAAATGTGAAAAAAATATTTCTACATCCCATGGCCTTTCCCAGCCATTTAAATTTTTCTCTTACAGGTCTAACACTTCTGAAAAACCAATACAACGCCCACCCGGAACAATATATAAAGCTAAACGAACAGTTCACTGGGTACTTATCCGTACGAAAATCCCTATTGATTTACCTGTTTTTGCAAGGAAGTAAAATGTGAAAAAAATATTTCTACATCCCATGGCCTTTCCCAACCATTTAAATTTTTCTCTTACAGGTCTAACAGTTGCGAAAAACCAATACAACACCCACCCGGAAAAATATATACAGCTAAACGAACCGTTTTCTGGGTACTAATGCATACGAAAATCCCTATTGATTTACCTGTTTTTACAAGGAAATAAAATGTGAAAAAAATATTTCTACATCCCATGGCCTTTCCCAACCATTTAAATTTTTCTCTTACAGGTCTAACAATTCCGATAAACCAATACAACGCCCACCCGGAACAATATATAAAGCTAAACGAACCGTTCACTGGGTACTTATCCGTACGAAAATCCCTATTGATTTACCTGTTTTTACAAGGAAATAAAATGTGAAAAAAATATTTCTACATCCCATGGCCTTTCCCAACCATTTAAATTTTTCGCTTACCTGACTAACACTTCCGAAAAACCAATACAACGCCCACCCGGAACAATATATAAAGCTAAACGAACCGTTCACTGGGTACTTATACGTACGAAAAGCCCTATTCATTTACCTGTTTTTACAAGGAAGTAAAATGTGAAAAAAATATTTCTACATCCCATGGCCTTTCCCAGCCATTTAAATTTTACTCTTACAGGTCTAACACTTCCGAAAAACCAATACAACGCCCACCCGGAACAATATATAAAGCTAAACGAACCGTTCACTGGGTACTTATCCGTACGAAAATCCCTATTGATTTACCTGTTTTTACAAGGAAATAAAATGTGAAAAAAATATTTCTACATCCCATGGCCTTTCCCAACCATTTAAACTTTTCTCTTACAGGTCTAACACTTCCGAAAAACCAATACAACTCCCACCCGGAACAATATATAAAGCTAAACGAACCGTTCACTGGGTACTTATCCGTACGAAAATCCCTATTGATTTACCTGTTTTTACAAGGAAATAAAATGTGAAAAAAATATTTCTACATCCCATGGCCTTTCCCAACCATTTAAATTTTTCTCTTACCTGTCTAACACTTCCGAAAAACCAATACAACGCCCACCCGGAACAATATATAAAGCTAAACGAACCGTTCACTGGGTACTTATACGTACGAAAAGCCCTATTCATTTACCTGTTTTTACAAGGAAGTAAAATGTGAAAAAAATATTTCTACATCCCATGGCCTTTCCCAGCCATTTAAATTTTACTCTTACAGGTCTAACACTTCCGAAAAACCAATACAACGCCCACCCGGAACAATATATAAAGTTAAACGAACCGTTCACTGGGTACTTATCCGTACGAAAATCCCTATTGATTTACCTGTTTTTACAAGGAAATAAAATGTGAAAAAAATATTTCTACATCCCATGGCCTTTCCCAACCATTTAAACTTTTCTCTTACAGGTCTAACACTTCCGAAAAACCAATACAACTCCCACCCGGAACAATATATAAAGCTAAATGAACCGTTCACTGGGTACTTATACGTATGAAAATCCCTATTGATTTACCTGTTTTTACAAGGAAGTAAAATGTGAAAAAAATATTTCTACATCCCATGGCCTTTCCCAACCATTTAAACATTTCTCTTACAGGTCTAACACTTCTGAAAAACCAATACAACGCCCACGCGGAACAATATATAAAACTAAACGAACCGTTCACTGGGTACTTATCCGTACGAAAAGCCCTATTGATTTACCTGTTTTTACAAGGAAGTAAAATGTGAAAAAAATATTTCTACATCCCATGGCCTTTCCCAACCATTTAAATATTTATCTTACAGGTCTAACACTACCGAAAAACCAATACAACTCCTACCCGGAAGAATATATAAAGCTAAACGAACCGTTCACTGGGTACTTATCCGTACGAAAATCCCTATTGATTTACCTGTTTTTACAAGGAAATAAAATGTGAAAAAAATATTTCTACATCCCATGGCCTTTCCCAACCATTTAAATATTTATCTTACAGGTCTAACACTACCGAAAAACCAATACAACTCCTACCCGGAACAATATATAAAGCTCAACGAACCGTTCACTGGGTACTTATCCGTGCAAAAAGCCCTATTGATTTACCTGTTTTTACAAGGAAGTAAAATGTGAAAAAAATATTTCTACATCCCATGGCCTTTCCCAACCATTTAAATTTTTCTCTTACAGGTCTAACAATTCCGATAAACCAATACAACGCCCACCCGGAACAATATATAAAGCTAAACGAACCGTTCACTGGGTACTTATCCGTACGAAAATCCCTATTGATTTACCTGTTTTTACAAGGAAATAAAATGTGAAAAAAATATTTCTACATCCCATGGCCTTTCCCAACCATTTAAATTTTTCTCTTACCTGACTAACACTTCCGAAAAACCAATACAACGCCCACCCGGAACAATATATAAAGCTAAACGAACCGTTCACTGGGTACTTATACGTACGAAAAGCCCTATTCATTTACCTGTTTTTACAAGGAAGTAAAATGTGAAAAAAATATTTCTACATCCCATGGCCTTTCCCAGCCATTTAAATTTTACTCTTACAGGTCTAACACTTCCGAAAAACCAATACAACGCCCACCCGGAACAATATATAAAGCTAAACGAACCGTTCACTGGGTACTTATCCGTACGAAAATCCCTATTGATTTACCTGTTTTTACAAGGAAATAAAATGTGAAAAAAATATTTCTACATCCCATGGCCTTTCCCAACCATTTAAACTTTTCTCTTACAGGTCTAACACTTCCGAAAAACCAATACAACTCCCACCCGGAACAATATATAAAGCTAAACGAACCGTTCACTGGGTACTTATCCGTACGAAAATCCCTATTGATTTACCTGTTTTTACAAGGAAATAAAATGTGAAAAAAATATTTCTACATCCCATGGCCTTTCCCAACCATTTAAATTTTTCTCTTACCTGTCTAACACTTCCGAAAAAACAATACAACGCCCACCCGGAACAATATATAAAGCTAAACGAACCGTTCACTGGGTACTTATACGTACGAAAAGCCCTATTCATTTACCTGTTTTTACAAGGAAGTAAAATGTGAAAAAAATATTTCTACATCCCATGGCCTTTCCCAGCCATTTAAATTTTACTCTTACAGGTCTAACACTTCCGAAAAACCAATACAACGCCCACCCGGAACAATATATAAAGTTAAACGAACCGTTCACTGGGTACTTATCCGTACGAAAATCCCTATTGATTTACCTGTTTTTACAAGGAAATAAAATGTGAAAAAAATATTTCTACATCCCATGGCCTTTCCCAACCATTTAAACTTTTCTCTTACAGGTCTAACACTTCCGAAAAACCAATACAACTCCCACCCGGAACAATATATAAAGCTAAATGAACCGTTCACTGGGTACTTATACGTATGAAAATCCCTATTGATTTACCTGTTTTTACAAGGAAGTAAAATGTGAAAAAAATATTTCTACATCCCATGGCCTTTCCCAACCATTTAAACATTTCTCTTACAGGTCTAACACTTCTGAAAAACCAATACAACGCCCACGCGGAACAATATATAAAACTAAACGAACCGTTCACTGGGTACTTATCCGTACGAAAAGCCCTATTGATTTACCTGTTTTTACAAGGAAGTAAAATGTGAAAAAAATATTTCTACATCCCATGGCCTTTCCCAACCATTTAAATATTTATCTTACAGGTCTAACACTACCGAAAAACCAATACAACTCCTACCCGGAAGAATATATAAAGCTAAACGAACCGTTCACTGGGTACTTATCCGTACGAAAATCCCTATTGATTTACCTGTTTTTACAAGGAAATAAAATGTGAAAAAAATATTTCTACATCCCATGGCCTTTCCCAACCATTTAAATATTTATCTTACAGGTCTAACACTACCGAAAAACCAATACAACTCCTACCCGGAACAATATATAAAGCTCAACGAACCGTTCACTGGGTACTTATCCGTGCAAAAAGCCCTATTGATTTACCTGTTTTTACAAGGAAGTAAAATGTGAAAAAAATATTTCTACATCCCATGGCCTTTCCCAACCATTTAAATTTTTCTCTTACAGGTCTAACAGTTGTGAAAAACCAATACAACGCCCACCCGGAAAAATATATAAAGCTAAACGAACCGTTCACTGGGTACTAATCCATACGAAAATCCCTATTGATTTACCTGTTTTTACAAGGAAGTAAAATGTGAAAAAAATATTTCTACATCCCATGGCCTTTCCCAACCATTTAAATTTTTCTCTTACAGGTCTAACAGTTGAGAAAAACCAATACAACACCCACCCGGAAAAATATATACAGCTAAACGAACCGTTTACTGGGTACTAATCCATACGAAAATCCCTATTGATTTACCTGTTTTTACAAGGAAATAAAATGTGAAAAAAATATTTCTACATCCCATGGCCTTTCCCAACCATTTAAATTTTTCTCTTACAGGTCTAACACTTCCGAAAAACAAATGCAACGCCCACCCAGAACAATATATAAAGCTAAACGAACCGTTCACTGGGTACTTATACGGCAAAAATCCGTATTGATTTACCTGTTTTTACAAGGAAATAAAATGTGAAAAAATATTTCTACATCCCATGGCCTTTCCCAACCATTTAAACTTTTCTCTTACAGGTCTAACACTACCGAAAATCCAATACAACTCCCACCCGGAACAATATATAAAGCTAAATGAACCGTTCACTGGGTACTTATACGTACGAAATTACCTATTGATTTACCTGTTTTTACAAGGATAATAAGATGTGAAAAAAATATTTCTACATCCCATGGCCTTTCCCGACCATTTAAAATTTTCTCTTACAGGTCTAACACTTCCGAAAAACCAATACAACGGCCACCCGGAACAATATATAAAGCTAAACGAACCGTTCACTGGGTACTTATCCGTACGAAAAGCCCTATTAATTTACCTGTTTTTACAAGGAAGTAAAATGTGAAAAAAATATTTCTACATCCCATAGCCTTTCCCAACCATTTAAATTTTTCTCTTACAGGTCTAACAGTTGCGAAAAACCAATACAACGCCCACTCGGAAAAATATATAAAGCTAAACGAACCGTTCACTGGGTACTAATCCATACGAAAATCCCTATTGATTTACCTGTTTTTACAAGGAAATAAAATGTGAAAAAAATATTTCTACATTCCATGGCCTTTCCCAACCATTTAAATTTTTCTCTTACAGGTCTAACACTTCCCAAAAACCAATACAACGCCCACCCGGAACAATATATAAAGCTAAACGAACCGTTCACTGGGTACTTATCCGTACGAAAATCGCTATTGATTTACCTGTTTTTACAAGGAAATAAAATGTGAAAAAAATATTTCTACATCCCATGGCCTTTCCCAACCATTTAAATTTTTCTCTTACATGTCTAACACTACCGAAAAACCAATACAATGCCCACCCGGAACAATATATAAAGCTAAACGCACCGTTCACTGGGTACTTATACGTACGAAAATCCCTATTGATTTACCTGTTTCTACAAGGAAATAAAATGTGAAAAAAAATATTTCTACATCCCATGGCCTTTCCCAACCATTTAAACTTTTCTCTTACAGGTCTAACACTTCCGAAAAACCAATACAACGGCCACCCGGAACAATATATAAAGCTAAAAGAACCGTTCAGTGGGCACTTATCCGTACGAAAATCCCTACTGATTTACCTGTTTTTACAAGGAAATAAAATGTGAAAAAAATATTTCTACATCCCATGGCCTTTCCCAACCATTTAAATTTTTCTCTTACAGGTCTAACAGTTGCGAAAAACCAATACAACGCCCACCCGGAAAAATATATAAAGCTAAACGAACCGTTTACTGGGTAGTTATACGGCAAAAATCCCTATTGATTTTCCTGTTTTTACAAGGAAATAAAATGTGAAAAAATATTTCTACATCCCATGGCCTTTCCCAACCATTTAAACTTTTCTGTTACAGGTCTAACACTTCCGAAAAACCAATACAACGGAGAACCGGAACAATATATAAAGCTAAACGAACCGTTCACTGGGTACTTATCCGTACGAAAAGCCCTATTGATTTACCTGTTTTTACAAGGAAGTAAAATGTGAAAAAAATATTTCTACATCCCATGGCCTTTCCCAACCATTTAAATTTTTCTCTTACATGTCTAACACTTCCGATAAACAAATGCAACGCCCACCCAGAACAATATATAAAGCTAAACGAACCGTTCACTGGGTACTTATACGGCAAAAATCCCTATTGATTTTCCTGTTTTTACAAGGAAATAAAATGTGAAAAAATATTTCTACATCCCATGGCCTTTCCCAACCATTTAAACTTTTCTCTTACAGGTCTAACACTTCCGAAAAACCAATACAACGGCCACCCGGAACAATATATAAAGCTAAACGAACCGTTCACTGGGTACTTATCCGTACGAAAAGCCCTATTGATTTACCTGTTTTTACAAGGAAATAAAATGTGAAAAAAATATTTCTACATCCCATGGCCTTTCCCAACCATTTAAATTTTTCTCTTACATGTCTAACACTACCGAAAAACCAATACAACGCCCACCCGGAACAATATATAAAGCTAAACGCAGCGTTCACTGGGTACTTATACGTACGAAAATCCCTATTGATTTACCTGTTTTTACAAGGAAATAAAATGTGAAAAAAATATTTCTACATCCCATGGCCTTTCCCAACCATTTAAACTTTTCTCTTACAGGTCTAACACTTCCGAAAAACCAATACAACGGCCACCCGGAACAATATATAAAGCTAAACGAACCGTTCACTGGGCACTTATCCGTACGAAAATCCCTACTGATTTACCTGTTTTTTACAAGGAAATAAAATGTGAAAAAAATATTTCTACATCCCATGGCCTTTCCCAACCATTTAAATTTTTCTCTTACAGGTCTAACACTACCGAAAAACCAATACAACTCCCACCCGGAACAATATATAAAGCTAATGAACCGTTCACTGGGTACTTATCCGTACCAAAATCCCTATTGATTTACCTGTTTTTACAAGGAAATAAAATGTGCAAAATTTTTTCTACATCCCATGGCCATTCCCAGCCATTTAAATTTTTCTCTTACAGGTCTAACACTTCCTAAAAACCGATACAACGGCCACCCGGAACAATGTATAAAGCTAAACGAACCGTTCACTGGGTACTTATCCGTACGAAAATCCCTATTGATTTACTTGTTTTTACAAGGAAATAAAATGTGAAAAAAATATTTCTACATCCCATGGCCTTTCCCAACCATTTAAATTTTTCTCTTACAGGTCTAACAGTTGCGAAAAACCAATACAACACCCACCCGGAAAAATATATACAGCTAAACGAACCGTTTACTGGGTACTAATCCATACGAAAATCCCTATTGATTTACCTGTTTTTACAAGGAAATAAAATGTGAAAAAAATATTTCTACATCCCATGGCCTTTCCCAACCATTTAAATTTTTCTCTTACAGGTCTAACACTTCCGAAAAACCAATACAACGCCCACCCAGAACAATATATAAAGCTAAACGAACCGTTCACTGGGTAATTATCTGTACGAAAATCCCTATTGATTTTCCTGTTTTTACAAGGAAATAAAATGTGAAAAAAATATTTCTACATCCCATGGCCTTTCCCAACCATTTAAATTATTCTCTTACAGGTCTAACACTTCCGAAAAACCAATACAACGCCCACCCGGAACAATGAATAAAGCTAAACGAACCGTTCACTGGGTACTTATCCGTGCGAAAAGCCCTATTGATTTACCTGTTTTTACAAGGAAGTAAAATGTGAAAAAAATATTTCTACATCCCATGGCCTTTCCCAACCATTTAAATTTTTCTCTTACAGGTCTAACATTTGCGAAAAACCAATACAACGCCCACCCGGAACAATGTATAAAGCTAAACGAACCGTTCACTGGGTACTTATCCGTGCGAAAAGCCCTATTGATTTACCTGTTTTTACAAGGAAGTAAAATGTGAAAAAAATATTTCTACATCCCATGGCCTTTCCCAACCATTTAAATTTTTCTCTTACAGGTCTAACATTTGCGAAAAACCAATACAACACCCACCCGGAAAAATATATACAGCTAAACGAACCGTTTACTGGGTACTAATCCATACGGAAATCCCTATTGATTTACCTGTTTTTACAAGGAAATAAAATGTGAAAAAAATATTTCTACATCCCATGGCCTTTCCCAACCATTTGAATTTTTCTCTTACAGGTCTAACACTTCCGAAAAACCAATACAACGCCCACCCGGAACAATATATAAAGCTAAACGAACCGATCACTGGGTACTTATCCGTACGAAAATCCCTATAGATTTACCTGTTTTTACAAGGAAATAAAATGTGAAAAAAAATATTTCTACATCCCATGGCCTTTTCCAACCATTTAAACTTTTCTCTTACAGGTCTAACACTTCCGAAAAACCAATACAACGCCCACCCGGAACAATGTATAAAGCTAAACGAACCGTTCACTGGGTACTTATCCGTGCGAAAAGCCCTATTGATTTACCTGTTTTTACAAGGAAGTAAAATGTGAAAAAAATATTTCTACATCCCATGGCCTTTCCCAACCATTTAAATTTTTCTCTTACAGGTCTAACATTTGCGAAAAACCAATACAACGCCCACCCGGAAAAATATATAAAGCTAAACGAACCGTTCACTGGGTACTAATCCATACGAAAATCCCTATTGATTTACCTGTTTTTACAAGGAAGTAAAATGTGAAAAAAATATTTCTACATCCCATGGCCTTTCCCAACCATTTAAATTTTTCTCTTACAGGTCTAACAGTTGAGAAAAACCAATACAACACCCACCCGGAAAAATATATACAGCTAAACGAACCGTTTACTGGGTACTAATCCATACGAAAATCCCTATTGATTTACCTGTTTTTACAAGGAAATAAAATGTGAAAAAAATATTTCTACATCCCATGGCCTTTCCCAACCATTTAAATTTTTCTCTTACAGGTCTAACACTTCCGAAAAACAAATGCAACGCCCACCCAGAACAATATATAAAGCTAAACGAACCGTTCACTGGGTACTTATACGGCAAAAATCCGTATTGATTTACCTGTTTTTACAAGGAAATAAAATGTGAAAAAATATTTCTACATCCCATGGCCTTTCCCAACCATTTAAACTTTTCTCTTACAGGTCTAACACTACCGAAAATCCAATACAACTCCCACCCGGAACAATATATAAAGCTAAATGAACCGTTCACTGGGTACTTATACGTACGAAATTACCTATTGATTTACCTGTTTTTACAAGGATAATAAGATGTGAAAAAAATATTTCTACATCCCATGGCCTTTCCCGACCATTTAAAATTTTCTCTTACAGGTCTAACACTTCCGAAAAACCAATACAACGGCCACCCGGAACAATATATAAAGCTAAACGAACCGTTCACTGGGTACTTATCCGTACGAAAAGCCCTATTAATTTACCTGTTTTTACAAGGTAGTAAAATGTGAAAAAAATATTTCTACATCCCATAGCCTTTCCCAACCATTTAAATTTTTCTCTTACAGGTCTAACAGTTGCGAAAAACCAATACAACGCCCACTCGGAAAAATATATAAAGCTAAACGAACCGTTCACTGGGTACTAATCCATACGAAAATCCCTATTGATTTACCTGTTTTTACAAGGAAATAAAATGTGAAAAAAATATTTCTACATTCCATGGCCTTTCCCAACCATTTAAATTTTTCTCTTACAGGTCTAACACTTCCCAAAAACCAATACAACGCCCACCCGGAACAATATATAAAGCTAAACGAACCGTTCACTGGGTACTTATCCGTACGAAAATCGCTATTGATTTACCTGTTTTTCCAAGGAAATAAAATGTGAAAAAAATATTTCTACATCCCATGGCCTTTCCCAACCATTTAAATTTTTCTCTTACATGTCTAACACTACCGAAAAACCAATACAATGCCCACCCGGAACAATATATAAAGCTAAACGCACCGTTCACTGGGTACTTATACGTACGAAAATCCCTATTGATTTACCTGTTTCTACAAGGAAATAAAATGTGAAAAAAAATATTTCTACATCCCATGGCCTTTCCCAACCATTTAAACTTTTCTCTTACAGGTCTAACACTTCCGAAAAACCAATACAACGGCCACCCGGAACAATATATAAAGCTAAAAGAACCGTTCAGTGGGCACTTATCCGTACGAAAATCCCTACTGATTTACCTGTTTTTACAAGGAAATAAAATGTGAAAAAAATATTTCTACATCCCATGGCCTTTCCCAACCATTTAAATTTTTCTCTTACAGGTCTAACAGTTGCGAAAAACCAATACAACGCCCACCCGGAAAAATATATAAAGCTAAATGAACCGTTCACTGGGTACTCATACGTACGAAAATCCCTATTGATTTCCCTCTTTTTACAAGGAAGTAAAATTTGAAAAAAATATTTCTACATCCCATGGCCTTTCCCAACCATTTAAATTTTTCTCTTACATGTCTAACACTTCCGAAAAACAAATGCAACGCCCACCCAGAACAATATATAAAGCTAAACGAACCGTTTACTGGGTAGTTATACGGCAAAAATCCCTATTGATTTTCCTGTTTTTACAAGGAAATAAAATGTGAAAAAATATTTCTACATCCCATGGCCTTTCCCAACCATTTAAACTTTTCTGTTACAGGTCTAACACTTCCGAAAAACCAATACAACGGAGAACCGGAACAATATATAAAGCTAAACGAACCGTTCACTGGGTACTTATCCGTACGAAAAGCCCTATTGATTTACCTGTTTTTACAAGGAAGTAAAATGTGAAAAAAATATTTCTACATCCCATGGCCTTTCCCAACCATTTAAATTTTTCTCTTACATGTCTAACACTTCCGATAAACAAATGCAACGCCCACCCAGAACAATATATAAAGCTAAACGAACCGTTCACTGGGTACTTATACGGCAAAAATCCCTATTGATTTTCCTGTTTTTACAAGGAAATAAAATGTGAAAAAATATTTCTACATCCCATGGCCTTTCCCAACCATTTAAACTTTTCTCTTACAGGTCTAACACTTCCGAAAAACCAATACAACGGCCACCCGGAACAATATATAAAGCTAAACGAACCGTTCACTGGGTACTTATCCGTACGAAAAGCCCTATTGATTTACCTGTTTTTACAAGGAAATAAAATGTGAAAAAAATATTTCTACATCCCATGGCCTTTCCCAACCATTTAAATTTTTCTCTTACAGGTCTAACACTTCCGAAAAACCAATACAACGGCCACCCGGAACAATGTATAAAGCTAAACGAACCGTTCACTGGGTACTTATCCGTACGAAAATCCCTATTGATTTACTTGTTTTTACAAGGAAATAAAATGTGAAAAAAATATTTCTACATCCCATGGCCTTTCCCAACCATTTAAATTTTTCTCTTACAGGTCTAACAGTTGCGAAAAACCAATACAACACCCACCCGGAAAAATATATACAGCTAAACGAACCGTTTACTGGGTACTAATCCATACGAAAATCCCTATTGATTTACCTGTTTTTACAAGGAAATAAAATGTGAAAAAAATATTTCTACATCCCATGGCCTTTCCCAACCATTTAAATTTTTCTCTTACAGGTCTAACACTTCCGAAAAACCAATACAACGCCCACCCAGAACAATATATAAAGCTAAACGAACTGTTCACTGGGTACTTATCTGTACGAAAATCCCTATTGATTTTCCTGTTTTTACAAGGAAATAAAATGTGAAAAAAATATTTCTACATCCCATGGCCTTTCCCAACCATTTAAATTATTCTCTTACAGGTCTAACACTTCCGAAAAACCAATACAACGCCCACCCGGAACAATGTATAAAGCTAAACGAACCGTTCACTGGGTACTTATCCGTGCGAAAAGCCCTATTGATTTACCTGTTTTTACAAGGAAGTAAAATGTGAAAAAAATATTTCTACATCCCATGGCCTTTCCCAACCATTTAAATTTTTCTCTTACAGGTCTAACATTTGCGAAAAACCAATACAACACCCACCCGGAAAAATATATACAGCTAAACGAACCGTTTACTGGGTACTAATCCATACGGAAATCCCTATTGATTTACCTGTTTTTACAAGGAAATAAAATGTGAAAAAAATATTTCTACATCCCATGGCCTTTCCCAACCATTTGAATTTTTCTCTTACAGGTCTAACACTTCCGAAAAACCAATACAACGCCCACCCGGAACAATATATAAAGCTAAACGAACCGATCACTGGGTACTTATCCGTACGAAAATCCCTATAGATTTACCTGTTTTTACAAGGAAATAAAATGTGAAAAAAAATATTTCTACATCCCATGGCCTTTTCCAACCATTTAAACTTTTCTCTTACAGGTCTAACACTTCCGAAAAACCAATACAACGCCCACCCGGAACAATGTATAAAGCTAAACGAACCGTTCACTGGGTACTTATCCGTGCGAAAAGCCCTATTGATTTACCTGTTTTTACAAGGAAGTAAAATGTGAAAAAAATATTTCTACATCCCATGGCCTTTCCCAACCATTTAAATTTTTCTCTTACAGGTCTAACATTTGCGAAAAACCAATACAACGCCCACCCAGAACAATGTATAAAGGTAAACGAACCGTTCACTGGGTACTTATCCGCGCGAAAAGCGCTATTGATTTACCTCTTTTTACAAGGAAGTAAAATGTGAAAAAAATATTTCTACATCCCATGGCCTTTACCAGCCATTTAAATTTTTCTCTTACAGGTCTAACACTTCCGAAAAACCAATACAACGCCCACCCGGAACAATATATAAAGCTAAACGAACAGTTCACTGGGTACTTATCTGTACGAAAAGCCCTATTGATTTACCTCTTTTTACAAGGAAGTAAAATGTGAAAAAAATATTTCTACATCCCATGGCCTTTCCCAACCATTTAAATTTTTCTCTTACAGGTCTAACAGTTGCGAAAAACCAATACAACACCCACCCGGAAAAATATATACAGCTAAACGAACCGTTTACTGGGTACTAATCCATACGAAAATCCCTATTGATTTACCTGTTTTTACAAGGAAATAAAATGTGAAAAAAATATTTCTACATCCCATGGCCTTTCCCAACCATTTAAATTTTTCTCTTACAGGTCTAACACTTCCGAAAAACCAATACAACGCCCACCCAGAACAATATATAAAGCTAAACGAACCGTTCACTGGGTACTTATCTGTACGAAAATCCCTATTGATTTTCCTGTTTTTACAAGGAAATAAAATGTGAAAAAAATATTTCTACATCCCATGGCCTTTCCCAACCATTTAAATTATTCTCTTACAGGTCTAACACTTCCGAAAAACCAATACAACGCCCACCCGGAACAATGTATAAAGCTAAACGAACCGTTCACTGGGTACTTATCCGTGCGAAAATCCCTATTGATTTACCTGTTTTTACAAGGAAGTAAAATGTGAAAAAAATATTTCTACATCCCATGGCCTTTCCCAACCATTTAAATTTTTCTCTTACAGGTCTAACATTTGCGAAAAACCAATACAACACCCACCCGGAAAAATATATACAGCTAAACGAACCGTTTACTGGGTACTAATCCATACGGAAATCCCTATTGATTTACCTGTTTTTACAAGGAAATAAAATGTGAAAAAAATATTTCTACATCCCATGGCCTTTCCCAACCATTTGAATTTTTCTCTTACAGGTCTAACACTTCCGAAAAACCAATACAACGCCCACCCGGAACAATATATAAAGCTAAACGAACCGATCACTGGGTACTTATCCGTACGAAAATCCCTATAGATTTACCTGTTTTTACAAGGAAATAAATTGTGAAAAAAAATATTTCTACATCCCATGGCCTTTTCCAACCATTTAAACTTTTCTCTTACAGTTCTAACACTTCCGAAAAACCAATACAACGCCCACCCGGAACAATGTATAAAGCTAAACGAACCGTTCACTGGGTACTTATCCGTGCGAAAAGCCCTATTGATTTACCTGTTTTTACAAGGAAGTAAAATGTGAAAAAAATATTTCTACATCCCATGGCCTTTCCCAACCATTTAAATTTTTCTCTTACAGGTCTAACATTTGCGAAAAACCAATACAACACCCACCCGGAAAAATATATAAAGCTAAACGAACCGATCACTGGGTACTTATCCGTACGAAAATCCCTATAGATTTACCTGTTTTTACAAGGAAATAAAATGTGAAAAAAATATTTCTACATCCCATGGCCTTTCCCAACCATTTAAACTTTTCTCTTACAGGTCTAACACTTCCGAAAAACCAATACAACGCCCTCCCGGAACAATATATAAAGCTAAACGGACCGTTCACTGGGTAATTATCCGTACAAAAAGCCCTATTGATTTACCTGTTTTTACAAGGAAGTAAAATGTGAAAAAAATATTTCTACATCCCATGGCCTTTCCCAGCCATTTAAATTTTTCTCTTACAGGTCTAACGCTTCCGAAAAACCAATACAACGCCCACCCGGAACAATATATAAAGCTAAACGAACCGTTCACTGGGTACTTATCCGTACGAAAATCCCTATTGATTTACCTGTTTTTACAAGGAAATAAAATGTGAAAAAAATATTTCTACATCCCATGGCCATTCCCAACCATTTAAATTTTTCTCTTACAGGTCTAACACTTCTGAAAAACCAATACAACGGCCACCCGGAACAATGTATAAAGCTAAACGAACCGTTCACTGGGTACTTATCCGTACGAAAATCCCTATTGATTTACCTGTTTTTACAAGGAAGTAAAATGTGAAAAAAATATTTCTACAACCCATGGCCTTTCCCAACCATTTAAACTTTTCTCTTACAGGTCTAACACTTCCGAAAAACCAATACAACGCCCTCCCGGAACAATATATAAAGCTAAAGGGACCGTTCACTGGGTAATTATCTGTAAAAAAAGCCCTATTGATTTACCTGTTTTTACAAGGAAGTAAAATGTGAAAAAAATATTTCTACATCCCATGGCCTTTCCCAGCCATTTAAATTTTTCTCTTACAGGTCTAACACTTCCGAAAAACCAATACAACGCCCACCCGGAACAATATATAAAGCTAAACGAACCGTTCACTGGGTACTTATCCGTACGAAAATCCCTATTGATTTACCTGTTTTTACAAGGAAATAAAATGTGAAAAAAATATTTCTACATCCCATGGCCATTCCCAACCATTTAAATTTTTCTCTTACATGTCTAACATTTCCGAAAAACCAATACAACGCCCACCCAGAACAATGTATAAAGCTAAACGAACCGTTCACTGGGTACTTATCCGTGCGAAAAGCCCTATTGATTTACCTGTTTTTACAAGGAAGTAAAATGTGAAAAAAATATTTCTTCATCCCATGGCCTTTCCCAACCATTTATATTTTTCTCTTACATGTCTAACACTTCCGAAAAACCAATACAACGCCCACCCAGAACAATATATAAAGCTAAACGAACCGTTCACTGGGTACTTATACGGCAAAAATCCCTATTGATTTTCCTGTTTTTACAAGGAAATAAAATGTGAAAAAATATTTCTACATCCCATGGCCTTTCCCAACCATTTAAACTTTTCTCTTACAGGTCTAACACTTCCGAAAAACCAATACAACGGCCACCCGGAACAATATATAAAGCTAAACGAACCGTTCACTGGGTACTTATCCGTACGAAAAGCCCTATTGATTTACCTGTTTTTACAAGGAAATAAAATGTGAAAAAAATATTTCTACATCCCATGGCCTTTCCCAACCATTTAAATTTTTCTCTTACAGGTCTAACACTTCCGAAAAACCAATACAACGGCCACCCGGAACAATGTATAAAGCTAAACGAACCGTTCACTGGGTACTTATCCGTACGAAAATCCCTATTGATTTACTTGTTTTTACAAGGAAATAAAATGTGAAAAAAATATTTCTACATCCCATGGCCTTTCCCAACCATTTAAATTTTTCTCTTACAGGTCTAACAGTTGCGAAAAACCAATACAACACCCACCCGGAAAAATATATACAGCTAAACGAACCGTTTACTGGGTACTAATCCATACGAAAATCCCTATTGATTTACCTGTTTTTACAAGGAAATAAAATGTGAAAAAAATATTTCTACATCCCATGGCCTTTCCCAACCATTTAAATTTTTCTCTTACAGGTCTAACACTTCCGAAAAACCAATACAACGCCCACCCAGAACAATATATAAAGCTAAACGAACCGTTCACTGGGTACTTATCTGTACGAAAATCCCTATTGATTTTCCTGTTTTTACAAGGAAATAAAATGTGAAAAAAATATTTCTACATCCCATGGCCTTTCCCAACCATTTAAATTATTCTCTTACAGGTCTAACACTTCCGAAAAACCAATACAACGCCCACCCGGAACAATGTATAAAGCTAAACGAACCGTTCACTGGGTACTTATCCGTGCGAAAAGCCCTATTGATTTACCTGTTTTTACAAGGAAGTAAAATGTGAAAAAAATATTTCTACATCCCATGGCCTTTCCCAACCATTTAAATTTTTCTCTTACAGGTCTAACATTTGCGAAAAACCAATACAACACCCACCCGGAAAAATATATACAGCTAAACGAACCGTTTACTGGGTACTAATCCATACGGAAATCCCTATTGATTTACCTGTTTTTACAAGGAAATAAAATGTGAAAAAAATATTTCTACATCCCATGGCCTTTCCCAACCATTTGAATTTTTCTCTTACAGGTCTAACACTTCCGAAAAACCAATACAACGCCCACCCGGAACAATATATAAAGCTAAACGAACCGATCACTGGGTACTTATCCGTACGAAAATCCCTATAGATTTACCTGTTTTTACAAGGAAATAAAATGTGAAAAAAAATATTTCTACATCCCATGGCCTTTTCCAACCATTTAAACTTTTCTCTTACAGGTCTAACACTTCCGAAAAACCAATACAACGCCCACCCGGAACAATGTATAAAGCTAAACGAACCGTTCACTGGGTACTTATCCGTGCGAAAAGCCCTATTGATTTACCTGTTTTTACAAGGAAGTAAAATGTGAAAAAAATATTTCTACATCCCATGGCCTTTCCCAACCATTTAAATTTTTCTCTTACAGGTCTAACATTTGCGAAAAACCAATACAACGCCCACCCAGAACAATGTATAAAGGTAAACGAACCGTTCACTGGGTACTTATCGGTGCGAAAAGCGCTATTGATTTACCTCTTTTTACAAGGAAGTAAAATGTGAAAAAAATATTTCTACATCCCATGGCCTTTACCAGCCATTTAAATTTTTCTCTTACAGGTCTAACACTTCCGAAAAACCAATACAACGCCCACCCGGAACAATATATAAAGCTAAACGAACAGTTCACTGGGTACTTATCTGTACGAAAAGCCCTATTGATTTACCTCTTTTTACAAGGAAGTAAAATGTGAAAAAAATATTTCTACATCCCATGGCCTTTCCCAACCATTTAAATTTTTCTCTTACAGGTCTAACAGTTGCGAAAAACCAATACAACACCCACCCGGAAAAATATATACAGCTAAACGAACCGTTTACTGGGTACTAATCCATACGAAAATCCCTATTGATTTACCTGTTTTTACAAGGAAATAAAATGTGAAAAAAATATTTCTACATCCCATGGCCTTTCCCAACCATTTAAATTTTTCTCTTACAGGTCTAACACTTCCGAAAAACCAATACAACGCCCACCCAGAACAATATATAAAGCTAAACGAACCGTTCACTGGGTACTTATCTGTACGAAAATCCCTATTGATTTTCCTGTTTTTACAAGGAAATAAAATGTGAAAAAAATATTTCTACATCCCATGGCCTTTCCCAACCATTTAAATTATTCTCTTACAGGTCTAACACTTCCGAAAAACCAATACAACGCCCACCCGGAACAATGTATAAAGCTAAACGAACCGTTCACTGGGTACTTATCCGTGCGAAAATCCCTATTGATTTACCTGTTTTTACAAGGAAGTAAAATGTGAAAAAAATATTTCTACATCCCATGGCCTTTCCCAACCATTTAAATTTTTCTCTTACAGGTCTAACATTTGCGAAAAACCAATACAACACCCACCCGGAAAAATATATACAGCTAAACGAACCGTTTACTGGGTACTAATCCATACGGAAATCCCTATTGATTTACCTGTTTTTACAAGGAAATAAAATGTGAAAAAAATATTTCTACATCCCATGGCCTTTCCCAACCATTTGAATTTTTCTCTTACAGGTCTAACACTTCCGAAAAACCAATACAACGCCCACCCGGAACAATATATAAAGCTAAACGAACCGATCACTGGGTACTTATCCGTACGAAAATCCCTATAGATTTACCTGTTTTTACAAGGAAATAAAATGTGAAAAAAAATATTTCTACATCCCATGGCCTTTTCCAACCATTTAAACTTTTCTCTTACAGTTCTAACACTTCCGAAAAACCAATACAACGCCCACCCGGAACAATGTATAAAGCTAAACGAACCGTTCACTGGGTACTTATCCGTGCGAAAAGCCCTATTGATTTACCTGTTTTTACAAGGAAGTAAAATGTGAAAAAAATATTTCTACATCCCATGGCCTTTCCCAACCATTTAAATTTTTCTCTTACAGGTCTAACATTTGCGAAAAACCAATACAACACCCACCCGGAAAAATATATAAAGCTAAACGAACCGATCACTGGGTACTTATCCGTACGAAAATCCCTATAGATTTACCTGTTTTTACAAGGAAATAAAATGTGAAAAAAATATTTCTACATCCCATGGCCTTTCCCAACCATTTAAATTTTTCTCTTACAGGTCTAACATTTGCGAAAAACCAATACAACGCCCACCCGGAAAAATATATAAAGCTAAACGAACCGATCACTGGGTACTTATCCGTACGAAAATCCCTATAGATTTACCTGTTTTTACAAGGAAATAAAATGTGAAAAAAATATTTCTACATCCCATGGCCTTTCCCAACCATTTAAACTTTTCTCTTACAGGTCTAACGCTTCCGAAAAACCAATACAACGCCCTCCCGGAACAATATATAAAGCTAAACGGACCGTTCACTGGGTAATTATCCGTACGAAAAGCCCTATTGATTTACCTGTTTTTACAAGGAAGTAAAATGTGAAAAAAATATTTCTACATCCCATGGCCTTTCCCAGCCATTTAAATTTTTCTCTTACAGGTCTAACGCTTCCGAAAAACCAATACAACGCCCACCCGGAACAATGTATAAAGCTAAACGAACCGTTCACTGGGTACTTCTCCGTACGAAAATCCCTATTGATTTACCTGTTTTTACAAGGAAATAAAATGTGAAAAAAATATTTCTACATCCCATGGCCATTCCCAACCATTTAAATTTTTCTCTTACAGGTCTAACACTTCTGAAAAACCAATACAACGGCCACCCGGAACAATGTATAAAGCTAAACGAACCGTTCACTGGGTACTTATCCGTACGAAAATCCCTATTGATTTACCTGTTTTTACAAGGAAGTAAAATGTGAAAAAAATATTTCTACAACCCATGGCCTTTCCCAACCATTTAAACTTTTCTCTTACAGGTCTAACACTTCCGAAAAACCAATACAACGCCCTCCCGGAACAATATATAAAGCTAAACGGACCGTTCACTGGGTAATTATCTGTACGAAAAGCCCTATTGATTTACCTGTTTTTACAAGGAAGTAAAATGTGAAAAAAATATTTCTACATCCCATGGCCTTTCCCAGCCATTTAAATTTTTCTCTTACAGGTCTAACACTTCCGAAAAACCAATACAACGCCCACCCGGAACAATATATAAAGCTAAACGAACCGTTCACTGGGTACTTATCCGTACGAAAATCCCTATTGATTTACCTGTTTTTACAAGGAAATAAAATGTGAAAAAAATATTTCTACATCCCATGGCCATTCCCAACCATTTAAATTTTTCTCTTACATGTCTAACATTTCGGAAAAACCAATACAACGCCCACCCAGAACAATGTATAAAGCTAAACGAACCGTTCACTGGGTACTTATCCGTGCGAAAAGCCCTATTGATTTACCTGTTTTTACAAGGAAGTAAAATGTGAAAAAAATATTTCTTCATCCCATGGCCTTTCCCAACCATTTATATTTTTCTCTTACATGTCTAACACTTCCGAAAAACCAATACAACGCCCACCCAGAACAATGTATAAAGCTAAACGAACCGTTCACTGGGTACTTATCCGTGCGAAAAGCCCTATTGATTTACCTGTTTTTACAAGGAAGTAAAATGTGAAAAAAATATTTCTACATCCCATGGCCTTTCCCAACCATTTATATTTTTCTCTTACATGTCTAACACTTCCGAAAAACCAATACAACGCCCACCCGGAACAATGTATAAAGCTAAACGAACCGTTCACTGGGTACTTATCCGTGCGAAAAGCCCTATTGATTTACCTGTTTTTACAAGGAAGTAAAATGTGAAAAAAATATTTCTTCATCCCATGGCCTTTACCAGCCTTTTAAATTTTTCTCTTACAGGTCTAACACTTCCGAAAAACCAATACAACGCCCACCCGGAACAATGTATAAAGCTAAACGAACCGTTCACTGGGTACTTATCCGTGCGAAAATCCCTATTGATTTACCTGTTTTTACAAGGAAGTAAAATGTGAAAAAAATATTTCTACATCCCATGGCCTTTCCCAACCATTTAAATTTTTCTCTTACAGGTCTAACATTTGCGAAAAACCAATACAACACCCACCCGGAAAAATATATACAGCTAAACGAACCGTTTACTGGGTACTAATCCATACGGAAATCCCTATTGATTTACCTGTTTTTACAAGGAAATAAAATGTGAAAAAAATATTTCTACATCCCATGGCCTTTCCCAACCATTTGAATTTTTCTCTTACAGGTCTAACACTTCCGAAAAACCAATACAACGCCCACCCGGAACAATATATAAAGCTAAACGAACCGATCACTGGGTACTTATCCGTACGAAAATCCCTATAGATTTACCTGTTTTTACAAGGAAATAAAATGTGAAAAAAAATATTTCTACATCCCATGGCCTTTTCCAACCATTTAAACTTTTCTCTTACAGGTCTAACACTTCCGAAAAACCAATACAACGCCCACCCGGAACAATGTATAAAGCTAAACGAACCGTTCACTGGGTACTTATCCGTGCGAAAAGCCCTATTGATTTACCTGTTTTTACAAGGAAGTAAAATGTGAAAAAAATATTTCTACATCCCATGGCCTTTCCCAACCATTTAAATTTTTCTCTTACAGGTCTAACATTTGCGAAAAACCAATACAACACCCACCCGGAAAAATATATAAAGCTAAACGAACCGATCACTGGGTACTTATCCGTACGAAAATCCCTATAGATTTACCTGTTTTTACAAGGAAATAAAATGTGAAAAAAATATTTCTACATCCCATGGCCTTTCCCAACCATTTAAACTTTTCTCTTACAGGTCTAACACTTCCGAAAAACCAATACAACGCCCTCCCGGAACAATATATAAAGCTAAACGGACCGTTCACTGGGTAATTATCCGTACAAAAAGCCCTATTGATTTACCTGTTTTTACAAGGAAGTAAAATGTGAAAAAAATATTTCTACATCCCATGGCCTTTCCCAGCCATTTAAATTTTTCTCTTACAGGTCTAACGCTTCCGAAAAACCAATACAACGCCCACCCGGAACAATATATAAAGCTAAACGAACCGTTCACTGGGTACTTATCCGTACGAAAATCCCTATTGATTTACCTGTTTTTACAAGGAAATAAAATGTGAAAAAAATATTTCTACATCCCATGGCCATTCCCAACCATTTAAATTTTTCTCTTACAGGTCTAACACTTCTGAAAAACCAATACAACGGCCACCAGGAACATTGTATAAAGCTAAACGAACCGTTCACTGGGTACTTATCCGTACGAAAATCCCTATTGATTTACCTGTTTTTACAAGGAAGTAAAATGTGAAAAAAATATTTCTACAACCCATGGCCTTTCCCAACCATTTAAACTTTTCTCTTACAGGTCTAACACTTCCGAAAAACCAATACAACGCCCTCCCGGAACAATATATAAAGCTAAACGAACCGTTCACTGGGTACTTATCCGTGCGAAAATCCCTATTGATTTACCTGTTTTTACAAGGAAGTAAAATGTGAAAAAAATATTTCTACATCCCATGGCCTTTCCCAACCATTTAAATTTTTCTCTTACAGGTCTAACATTTGCGAAAAACCAATACAACACCCACCCGGAAAAATATATACAGCTAAACGAACCGTTTACTGGGTACTAATCCATACGGAAATCCCTATTGATTTACCTGTTTTTACAAGGAAATAAAATGTGAAAAAAATATTTCTACATCCCATGGCCTTTCCCAACCATTTGAATTTTTCTCTTACAGGTCTAACACTTCCGAAAAACCAATACAACGCCCACCCGGAACAATATATAAAGCTAAACGAACCGATCACTGGGTACTTATCCGTACGAAAATCCCTATAGATTTACCTGTTTTTACAAGGAAATAAAATGTGAAAAAAAATATTTCTACATCCCATGGCCTTTTCCAACCATTTAAACTTTTCTCTTACAGTTCTAACACTTCCGAAAAACCAATACAACGCCCACCCGGAACAATGTATAAAGCTAAACGAACCGTTCACTGGGTACTTATCCGTGCGAAAAGCCCTATTGATTTACCTGTTTTTACAAGGAAGTAAAATGTGAAAAAAATATTTCTACATCCCATGGCCTTTCCCAACCATTTAAATTTTTCTCTTACAGGTCTAACATTTGCGAAAAACCAATACAACACCCACCCGGAAAAATATATAAAGCTAAACGAACCGATCACTGGGTACTTATCCGTACGAAAATCCCTATAGATTTACCTGTTTTTACAAGGAAATAAAATGTGAAAAAAATATTTCTACATCCCATGGCCTTTCCCAACCATTTAAACTTTTCTCTTACAGGTCTAACACTTCCGAAAAACCAATACAACGCCCTCCCGGAACAATATATAAAGCTAAACGGACCGTTCACTGGGTAATTATCCGTACAAAAAGCCCTATTGATTTACCTGTTTTTACAAGGAAGTAAAATGTGAAAAAAATATTTCTACATCCCATGGCCTTTCCCAGCCATTTAAATTTTTCTCTTACAGGTCTAACGCTTCCGAAAAACCAATACAACGCCCACCCGGAACAATATATAAAGCTAAACGAACCGTTCACTGGGTACTTATCCGTACGAAAATCCCTATTGATTTACCTGTTTTTACAAGGAAATAAAATGTGAAAAAAATATTTCTACATCCCATGGCCATTCCCAACCATTTAAATTTTTCTCTTACAGGTCTAACACTTCTGAAAAACCAATACAACGGCCACCCGGAACAATGTATAAAGCTAAACGAACCGTTCACTGGGTACTTATCCGTACGAAAATCCCTATTGATTTACCTGTTTTTACAAGGAAGTAAAATGTGAAAAAAATATTTCTACAACCCATGGCCTTTCCCAACCATTTAAACTTTTCTCTTACAGGTCTAACACTTCCGAAAAACCAATACAACGCCCTCCCGGAACAATATATAAAGCTAAACGGACCGTTCACTGGGTAATTATCTGTACAAAAAGCCCTATTGATTTACCTGTTTTTACAAGGAAGTAAAATGTGAAAAAAATATTTCTACATCCCATGGCCTTTCCCAGCCATTTAAATTTTTCTCTTACAGGTCTAACACTTCCGAAAAACCAATACAACGCCCACCCGGAACAATATATAAAGCTAAACGAACCGTTCACTGGGTACTTATCCGTACGAAAATCCCTATTGATTTACCTTTTTTTACAAGGAAATAAAATGTGAAAAAAATATTTCTACATCCCATGGCCATTCCCAACCATTTAAATTTTTCTCTTACATGTCTAACACTTCCGAAAAACCAATACAACGCCCACCCAGAACAATGTATAAAGCTAAACGAACCGTTCACTGGGTACTTATCCGTGCGAAAAGCCCTATTGATTTACCTGTTTTTACAAGGAAGTAAAATGTGAAAAAAATATTTCTTCATCCCATGGCCTTTCCCAACCATTTATATTTTTCTCTTACATGTCTAACACTTCCGAAAAACCAATACAACGCCCACCCAGAACAATGTATAAAGCTAAACGAACCGTTCACTGGGTACTTATCCGTGCGAAAAGCCCTATTGATTCACCTGTTTTTACAAGGAAGTAAAATGTGAAAAAAATATTTCTACATCCCATGGCCTTTCCCAACCATTTATATTTTTCTCTTACATGTCTAACACTTCCGAAAAACCAATACAACGCCCACCCAGAACAATGTATAAAGCTAAACGAACCGTTCACTGGGTACTTATCCGTGCGAAAAGCCCTATTGATTTACCTGTTTTTACAAGGAAGTAAAATGTGAAAAAAATATTTCTTCATCCCATGGCCTTTACAAGCCTTTTAAATTTTTCTCTTACAGGTCTAACACTTCCGAAAAACCAATACAACGCCCACCCGGAACAATGTATAAAGCTAAACGAACCGTTCACTGGGTACTTATCCGTGCGAAAATCCCTATTGATTTACCTGTTTTTACAAGGAAGTAAAATGTGAAAAAAATATTTCTACATCCCATGGCCTTTCCCAACCATTTAAATTTTTCTCTTACAGGTCTAACATTTGCGAAAAACCAATACAACACCCACCCGGAAAAATATATACAGCTAAACGAACCGTTTACTGGGTACTAATCCATACGGAAATCCCTATTGATTTACCTGTTTTTACAAGGAAATAAAATGTGAAAAAAATATTTCTACATCCCATGGCCTTTCCCAACCATTTGAATTTTTCTCTTACAGGTCTAACACTTCCGAAAAACCAATACAACGCCCACCCGGAACAATATATAAAGCTAAACGAACCGATCACTGGGTACTTATCCGTGCGAAAATCCCTATTGATTTACCTGTTTTTACAAGGAAATAAAATGTGAAAAAAATATTTCTACATCCCATGGCCTTTCCCAACCATTTAAATTTTTCTCTTACAGGTCTAACACTTCCGAAAAACCAATACAACGCCCACCCGGAACAATACATAAAGCTAAACGAACCGTTCACTGGGTACTTATACGTGCGAAAATCCCTATTGATTTACCTGTTTTTACAAGGAAATAAAATGTGAAAAAAATATTTCTACATCCCATGGCCTTTCCCAACCATTTAAATTTTTCTCTTACATGTCTAACAGTTGCGAAAAACCAATACAACGCCCACCCGGAACAATGTATAAAGCTAAACGAACCGTTCACTGGGTACTTATACGTGCGAAAAGCCCTATTGATTTACCTGTTTTTACAAGGAAGTAAAATGTGAAAAAAATATTTCTACATCCCATGGCCTTTCCCAACCATTTAAATTTTTCTCTTACAGGTCTAACAGTTGCGAAAAACCAATACAACACCCACCCGGAAAAATATATACAGCTAAACGAACCGTTTTCTGGGTACTAATGCATACGAAAATCCCTATTGATTTACCAGTTTTTACAAGGAAATAAAATGTGAAAAAATATTTCTACATCCCATGGCCTTTCCCAACCATTTAAATTTTTCTCTTACAGGTCTAACAATTCCGATAAACCAATACAACGCCCACCCGGAACAATATATAAAGCTAAACGAACCGTTCACTGGGTACTTATCCGTACGAAAATCCCTATTGATTTACCTGTTTTTACAAGGATTAAAATGTGAAAAAAATATTTCTACATCCCATGGCCTTTCCCAGCCATTTAAATTTTTCTCTTACAGGTCTAACGCTTCCGAAAAACCAATACAACGCCCACCTGGAACAATATATAAAGCTAAATGAACCGTTCACTGGGTACTTATCCGTACGAAAATCCCTATTGATTTACCTGTTTTTACAAGGAAATAAAATGTGAAAAAAATATTTCTACATCCCATGGCCATTCCCAACCATTTAAATTTTTCTCTTACAGGTCTAACACTTCTGAAAAACCAATACAACGGCCACCCGGAACAATGTATAAAGCTAAACGAACCGTTCACTGGGTACTTATCCGTACGAAAATCCCTATTGATTTACCTGTTTTTACAAGGAAGTAAAATGTGAAAAAAATATTTCTACATCCCATGGCCTTTCCCAACCATTTAAACTTTTCTCTTACAGGTCTAACACTGCCAAAAAACCAATACAACGCCCTCCCGGAACAATATATAAAGCTAAACGGACCGTTCACTGGGTAATTATCCGTACAAAAAGCCCTATTGATTTACCTGTTTTTACAAGGAAGTAAAATGTGAAAAAAATATTTCTACATCCCATGGCCTTTCCCAGCCATTTAAATTTTTCTCTTACAGGTCTAACGCTTCCGAAAAACCAATACAACGCCCACCCGGAACAATATATAAAGCTAAACGAACCGTTCACTGGGTACTTATCCGTACGAAAATCCCTATTGATTTACCTGTTTTTACAAGGAATTAAAATGTGAAAAAAATATTTCTACATCCCATGGCCATTCCCAACCACTTAAATTTTTCTCTTACAGGTCTAACACTTCTGAAAAACCAATACAAGGGCCACCCGGAACAATGTATAAAGCTAAACGAACCGTTCACTGGGTACTTATCCGTACGAAAATCCCTATTGATTTACCTGTTTTTACAAGGATTAAAATGTGAAAAAAATATTTCTACATCCCATGGCCTTTCCCAACCATTTAAATTTTTCTCTTACATGTCTAACACTTCCGAAAAACCAATACAACGCCCACCCAGAACAATGTATAAAGCTAAACGAACCGTTCACTGGGTACTTATCCGTGCGAAAAGCCCTATTGATTTACCTGTTTTTACAAGGAAGTAAAATGTGAAAAAAATATTTCTTCATCCCATGGCCTTTACCAGCCATTTAAATTTTTCTCTTACAGGTCTAACACTTCCGAAAAACCAATACAACGCCCACCCGGAACAATATATAAAGCTAAACGAACAGTTCACTGGGTACTTATCCGTACGAAAAGCCGTATTGATTTACCTGTTTTTACAAGGAAGTAAAATGTGAAAAAAATATTTCTACATCCCATGGCCTTTCCCAACCATTTAAATTTTTCTCTTACAGGTCTAACAGTTGTGAAAAACCAATACAACACCCACCCGGAAAAATATATACAGCTAAACGAACCGTTTACTGGGTACTAATCCATACGAAAATCCCTATTGATTTAGCTGTTTTTACAAGGAAATAAAATGTGAAAAAAATATTTCTACATCCCATGGCCTTTCCCAACCATTTAAATTTTTCTCTTACAGGTCTAACACTTCCGAAAAACCAATACAAAGCCCACCCGGAACAATATATAAAGCTAAACGAACCGTTCACTGGGTACTTATACGTACGAAAAGCCCTATTCATTTACCTGTTTTTACAAGGAAGTAAAATGTGAAAAAAATATTTCTACATCCCATGGCCTTTCCCAGCCATTTAAATTTTACTCTTACAGGTCTAACACTTCCGAAAAACCAATACAACGCCCACCCGGAACAATATATAAAGCTAAACGAACCGTTCACGGGGTACTTATCCGTACGAAAATCCCTATTGATTTACCTGTTTTTACAAGGAAATAAAATGTGAAAAAGATATTTCTACATCCCATGGCCTTTCCCAACCATTTAAACTTTTCTCTTACAGGTCTAACACTTCGGAAAAACCAATACAACGGCGACCCGGAACAATATATAAAGCTAAACGAACCGTTCACTGGGCAATTATCCGTACAAAAATCCCTATTGATTTTCCTGTTTTTACAAGGAAATAAAATGTGAAAAAAATATTTCTACATCCCATGGCCTTTTCCAACCATTTAAATTTTTATCTTACAGGTCTAACACTACCGAAAAACCGATACAACTCCCACCCGGAACAATATATAAAGCTAAACGAACCGTTCACTGGGTACTTATACGTACGAAAAGCCCTATACATTTACCTGGTTTTACAAGGAAGTAAAATGTGAAAAAAATATTTCTATATCCCATGGCCTTTCCCAGCCATTTAAATTTTACTCTTACAGGTCTAACACTTCCGAAAAACCAATACAACGCCCACCCGGAACAATATATAAAGCTAAACGAACCGTTCACTGGGTACTTATCCGTATGAAAATCCCTATTGATTTACCTGTTTTTACAAGGAAATAAAATGTGAAAAAAATATTTCTACATCCCATGGCCTTTCCCAACCATTTAAACTTATCTCTTACAGGTCTAACACTTCCGAAAAACCAATACAACGGCGACCCGGAACAATATATAAAGCTAAACGAACCGTTCACTGGGCAATTATCCGTACAAAACTCCCTATTGATTTTCCTGTTTTTACAAGGAAATAAAATGTGAAAAAAATATTTCTACATCCCATGGCCTTTCCCAACCATTTAAATTTTTATCTTACAGGTCTAACACTACCGAAAAACCGATACAACTTCCACCCGGAACAATATATAAAGCTAAACGAACCATTCACTGGGTACTTATCCGTACGAAAATCCCTATTGATTTACCTGTTTTTACAAGGAAATAAAATGTGAAAAAAATATTTCTACATCCCATGGCCTTTCCCAACCATTTAAACTTTTCTCTTACAGGTCTAACACTTCCGAAAAACCAATACAACGCCCTCCCGGAACAATATATAAAGCTAAACGGACCGTTCCCTGGGTACTTATCCGTACAAAAAGCCCTATTGATTTACCTGTTTTTACAAGGAAGTAAAATGTGAAAAAAATATTTCTACATCCCATGGCCTTTCCCAGCAATTTACATTTTTCTCTTACAGGTCTAACGCTTCCGAAAAACCAATACAACGCCCACCCGGAACAATATATAAAGCTAAACGAACCGTTCACTGGGTACTTATCCGTACGAAAATCCCTATTGATTTACCTGTTTTTACAAGGAAATAAAATGTGAAAAAAATATTTCTACATCCCATGGCCCTTCCCAACCATTTAAATTTTTCTCTTACATGTCTAACACTTCCGAAAAACCAATACAACGCCCACCCGGAACAATATATAAAGCTAAACGAACCGTTCACTTGGTACTTATACGTACGAAAAGCCCTATTCATTTACCTGTTTTTACAAGGAAGTAAAATGTGAAAAAAATATTTCTACATCCCATGGCCTTTCCCAGCCATTTAAATTTTTCTCTTACAGGTCTAACACTTCCGAAAAACAAATACAACGCCCACCCGGAACAATATATAAACCTAAACGAACCGTTCACTGGGCACTTATCCGTACAAAAATCCCTATTGATTTTCCTGTTTTTACAAGGAATTAAAATGTGAAAAAAATATTTCTACATCCCATGGCCTTTCCCAACCATTTAAATTTTTCTCTTACATGTCTAACACTTCCAAAAAACCAATAAAACGCCCACCCAGAACAATGTATAAAGCTAAACGAACCGTTCACTGGGTACTTATTCGTGCGAAAAGCCCTATTGATTTACCTGTTTTTACAAGGAAGTAAAATGTGAAAAAAATATTTCTACATCCCATGGCCTTTACCAGCCATTTAAATTTTTCTCTTACAGGTCTAACACTTCTGAAAAACCAATACAACGCCCACCCGGAACAATATATAAAGCTAAACGAACAGTTCACTGGGTACTTATCCGTACGAAAATCCCTATTGATTTACCTGTTTTTGCAAGGAAGTAAAATGTGAAAAAAATATTTCTACATCCCATGGCCTTTCCCAACCATTTAAATTTTTCTCTTACAGGTCTAACAGTTGCGAAAAACCAATACAACACCCACCCGGAAAAATATATACAGCTAAACGAACCGTTTTCTGGGTACTAATGCATACGAAAATCCCTATTGATTTACCAGTTTTTACAAGGAAATAAAATGTGAAAAAATATTTCTACATCCCATGGCCTTTCCCAACCATTTAAATTTTTCTCTTACAGGTCTAACAATTCCGATAAACCAATACAACGCCCACCCGGAACAATATATAAAGCTAAACGAACCGTTCACTGGGTACTTATCCGTACGAAAATCCCTATTGATTTACCTGTTTTTACAAGGAAATAAAATGTGAAAAAAATATTTCTACATCCCATGGCCTTTCCCAACCATTTAAATTTTTCTCTTACCTGTCTAACACTTCCGAAAAACCAATACAACGCCCACCCGGAACAATATATAAAGCTAAACGAACCGTTCACTGGGTACTTATACGTACGAAAAGCCCTATTCATTTACCTGTTTTTACAAGGAAGTAAAATGTGAAAAAAATATTTCTACATCCCATGGCCTTTCCCAGCCATTTAAATTTTACTCTTACAGGTCTAACACTTCCGAAAAACCAATACAACGCCCACCCGGTACAATATATAAAGCTAAACGAACCGTTCACTGGGTACTTATCCGTACGAAAATCCCTATTGATTTACCTGTTTTTACAAGGAAATAAAATGTGAAAAAAATATTTCTACATCCCATGGCCTTTCCCAACCATTTAAACTTTTCTCTTACATGTCTAACACTTCCGAAAAACCAATACAACTCCCACCCGGAACAATATATAAAGCTAAATGAACCGTTCACTGGGTACTTATACGTATGAAAATCCCTATTGATTTACCTGTTTTTACAAGGAAGTAAAATGTGAAAAAAATATTTCTACATCCCATGGCCTCTCCCAACCATTTAAACATTTCTCTTACAGGTCTAACACTTCTGAAAAACCAATACAACGCCCACGCGGAACAATATATAAAGCTAAACGAACCGTTCACTGGGTACTTATCCGTACGAAAAGCCCTATTGATTTACCTGTTTTTACAAGGAAGTAAAATGTGAAAAAAATATTTCTACATCCCATGGCCTTTCCCAACCATTTAAATATTTATCTTACAGGTCTAACACTACCGAAAAACCAATACAACTCCTACCCGGAAGAATATATAAAGCTAAACGAACCGTTCACTGGGTACTTATCCGTACGAAAATCCCTATTGATTTACCTGTTTTTACAAGGAAATAAAATGTGAAAAAAATATTTCTACATCCCATGGCCTTTCCCAACCATTTAAATATTTATCTTACAGGTCTAACACTACCGAAAAACCAATACAACTCCTACCCGGAACAATATATAAAGCTAAACGAACCGTTCACAGGGTACTTATCCGTGCAAAAAGCCCTATTGATTTACCTGTTTTTACAAGGAAGTAAAATGTGAAAAAAATATTTCTACATCCCATGGCCTTTCCCAACCATTTAAATTTTTCTCTTACAGGTCTAACAGTTGCGAAAAACCAATACAACGCCCACCCGGAAAAATATATAAAGCTAAACGAACCGTTCACTGGGTACTAATCCATACGAAAATCCCTATTGATTTACCTGTTTTTACAAGGAAGTAAAATGTGAAAAAAATATTTCTACATCCCATGGTCTTTCCCAACCATTTAAATTTTTCTCTTACAGGTCTAACAGTTGAGAAAAACCAATACAACACCCACCCGGAAAAATATATACAGCTAAACGAACCGTTTACTGGGTACTAATCCATACGAAAATCCCTATTGATTTACCTGTTTTTACAAGGAAATAAAATGTGAAAAAAATATTTCTACATCCCATGGCCTTTCCCAACCATTTAAATTTTTCTCTTACAGGTCTAACACTTCCGAAAAACAAATGCAACGCCCACCCAGAACAATATATAAAGCTAAACGAACCGTTCACTGGGTACTTATACGGCAAAAATCCGTATTGATTTACCTGTTTTTACAAGGAAATAAAATGTGAAAAAATATTTCTACATCCCATGGCCTTTCCCAACCATTTAAACTTTTCTCTTACAGGTCTAACACTACCGAAAATCCAATACAACTCCCACCCGGAACAATATATAAAGCTAAATGAACCGTTCACTGGGTACTTATCCGTACGAAAATCCCTATTGATTTACCTGTTTTTACAAGGAAATAAAATGTGAAAAAAATATTTCTACATCCCATGGCCTTTCCCGACCATTTAAAATTTTCTCTTACAGGTCTAACACTTCCGAAAAACCAATACAACGGCCACCCGGAACAATATATAAAGCTAAACGAACCTTTCACTGGGTACTTATCCGTACGAAAAGCCCTATTAATTTACCTGTTTTTACAAGGAAGTAAAATGTGAAAAAAATATTTCTACATCCCATAGCCTTTCCCAACCATTTAAATTTTTCTCTTACAGGTCTAACAGTTGCGAAAAACCAATACAACGCCCACTCGGAAAAATATATAAAGCTAAACGAACCGTTCACTGGGTACTAATCCATACGAAAATCCCTATTGATTTACCTGTTTTTACAAGGAAATAAAATGTGAAAAAAATATTTCTACATTCCATGGCCTTTCCCAACCATTTAAATTTTTCTCTTACAGGTCTAACACTTCCCAAAAACCAATACAACGCCCACCCGGAACAATATATAAAGCTAAACGAACCGTTCACTGGGTACTTAGCCGTACGAAAATCGCTATTGATTTACCTGTTTTTACAAGGAAATAAAATGTGAAAAAAATATTTCTACATCCCATGGCCTTTCCCAACCATTTAAATTTTTCTCTTACATGTCTAACACTACCGAAAAACCAATACAATGCCCACCCGGAACAATATATAATGCTAAACGCACCGTTCACTGGGTACTTATACGTACGAAAATCCCTATTGATTTACCTGTTTCTACAAGGAAATAAAATGTGAAAAAAAATATTTCTACATCCCATGGCCTTTCCCAACCATTTAAACTTTTCTCTTACAGGTCTAACACTTCCGAAAAACCAATACAACGGCCACCCGGAACAATATATAAAGCTAAAAGAACCGTTCAGTGGGCACTTATCCGTACGAAAATCCCTACTGATTTACCTGTTTTTACAAGGAAATAAAATGTGAAAAAAATATTTCTACATCCCATGGCCTTTCCCAACCATTTAAATTTTTCTCCTACAGGTCTAACAGTTGCGAAAAACCAATACAACGCCCACCCGGAAAAATATATAAAGCTAAACGAACCGTTCACTGGGTACTCATACGTACGAAAATCCCTATTGATTTACCTGTATTTACAAGGAAATAAAATGTGAAAAAAATATTTCTACATCCCATGGCCTTTCCCAACCATTTAAATTTTTCTCTTACATGTCTAACACTTCCGAAAAACAAATGCAACGCCCACCCAGAACAATATATAAAGCTAAACGAACCGTTTACTGGGTAGTTATACGGCAAAAATCCCTATTGATTTTCCTGTTTTTACAAGGAAATAAAATGTGAAAAAATATTTCTACATCCCATGGCCTTTCCCAACCATTTAAACTTTTCTCTTACAGGTCTAACACTTCCGAAAAACCAATACAACGGAAAACCGGAACAATATATAAAGCTAAACGAACCGTTCACTGGGTACTTATCCGTACGAAAAGCCCTATTGATTTACCTGTTTTTACAAGGAAGTAAAATGTGAAAAAAATATTTCTAAATCCCATGGCCTTTCCCAACCATTTAAATTTTTCTCTTACATGTCTAACACTTCCGATAAACAAATGCAACGCCCACCCAGAACAATATATAAAGCTAAACGAACCGTTCACTGGGTACTTATACGGCAAAAATCCCTATTGATTTTCCTGTTTTTACAAGGAAATAAAATGTGAAAAAATATTTCTACATCCCATGGCCTTTCCCAACCATTTAAACTTTTCTCTTACAGGTCTAACACTTCCGAAAAACCAATACAACGGCCACCCGGAACAATATATAAAGCTAAACGAACCGTTCACTGGGTACTTATCCGTACGAAAAGCCCTATTGATTTACCTGTTTTTACAAGGAAATAAAATGTGAAAAAAATATTTCTACATCCCATGGCCTTTCCCAACCATTTAAACTTTTCTCTTACAGGTCTAACACTTCCGAAAAACCAATACAACGGCCACCCGGAACAATATATAAAGCTAAACGAACCGTTCACTGGGCACTTATCCGTACGAAAATCCCTACTGATTTACCTGTTTTTTACAAGGAAATAAAATGTGAAAAAAATATTTCTACATCCCATGGCCTTTCCCAACCATTTAAATTTTTCTCTTACAGGTCTAACACTACCGAAAAACCAATACAACTCCCACCCGGAACAATATATAAAGCTAATGAACCGTTCACTGGGTACTTATCCGTACCAAAATCCCTATTGATTTACCTGTTTTTACAAGGAAATAAAATGTGCAAAATTTTTTCTACATCCCATGGCCATTCCCAGCCATTTAAATTTTTCTCTTACAGGTCTAACACTTCCGAAAAACCGATACAACGGCCACCCGGAACAATGTATAAAGCTAAACGAACCGTTCACTGGGTACCTATCCGTACGAAAATCCCTATTGATTTACTTGTTTTTACAAGGAAATAAAATGTGAAAAAAATATTTCTACATCCCATGGCCTTTCCCAGCCATTTAAATTTTTCTCTTACAGGTATAACACTTCTGAAAAACCAATACAACGCCCACCCGGAAAAATATATAAAGCTAAACGAACCGTTCACTGGGTACTTATCCGTACGAAAATCCCTATTGATTTACTTGTTTTTACAAGGAAATAAAATGCGAAAAAAATATTTCTATATCCCATGGCCTTTCCCAACCATTTAAATTTTTCTCTTACATGCCTAACACTACCGAAAAACCAATACAACGCCCACCCGGAGCAATATATAAAGCTAAACGCACCGTTCACTGGGTACTTATACGTACGAAAATCCCTATTGATTTACCTGTTTTTACAAGGAAATAAAATGTGAAAAAAATATTTCTACATCCCATGGTCTTTCCCATCCATTTAAATATTTATCTTACAGGTCTAACACTACCGAAAAACCAATACAACTCCTACCCGGAACAATATATAAAGCTAAACGAACCGTTCACTGGGTACTTATCCGTACCAAAATCCCTATTGATTTACCTGTTTTTACAAGAAAATAAAATGTGCAAAATTTTTTCTACATCCCATGGCCTTTCCCAGCCATTTAAATTTTTCTGTTACATGTCTAACACTTCCGAAAAACCGATACAACGGCCACCCGGAACAATGTATAAAGCTAAACGAACCGTTCACTGGGTACTTATCCGTACGAAAATCCCTATTGATTTACCTGTTTTTACAAGGAAATAAAATGTGAAAAAAATATTTCTACATCCCATGGCCTTTCCCAGCCATTTAAATTTTTCTCTTACAGGTATAACACTTCCGAAAAACCAATACAACGCCCACCCGGAAAAATATATAAAGCTAAACGAACCGTTCACTGGGTACTTATCCGTACGAAAAGCCCTATTGATTTACCTGTTTTTACAAGGAAGTAAAATGTGAAAAAAATATTTCTACATCCCATGGCCTTTCCCAACCATTTAAACTTTTCTCTTACAGGTCTAACACTTCCGAAAAACCAATACAACGCCCTCCCGGAACAATATATAAAGCTAAACGGACCGTTCCCTGGGTACTTATCCGTACAAAAAGCCCTATTGATTTACCTGTTTTTACAAGGAAGTAAAATGTGAAAAAAATATTTCTACATCCCATGGCCTTTCCCAGCAATTTACATTTTTCTCTTACAGGTCTAACGCTTCCGAAAAACCAATACAACGCCCACCCGGAACAATATATAAAGCTAAACGAACCGTTCACTGGGTACTTATCCGTACGAAAATCCCTATTGATTTACCTGTTTTTACAAGGAAATAAAATGTGAAAAAAATATTTCTACATCCCATGGCCCTTCCCAACCATTTAAATTTTTCTCTTACATGTCTAACACTTCCGAAAAACCAATACAACGCCCACCCGGAACAATATATAAAGCTAAACGAACCGTTCACTTGGTACTTATACGTACGAAAAGCCCTATTCATTTACCTGTTTTTACAAGGAAGTAAAATGTGAAAAAAATATTTCTACATCCCATGGCCTTTCCCAGCCATTTAAATTTTTCTCTTACAGGTCTAACACTTCCGAAAAACAAATACAACGCCCACCCGGAACAATATATAAACCTAAACGAACCGTTCACTGGGCACTTATCCGTACAAAAATCCCTATTGATTTTCCTGTTTTTACAAGGAATTAAAATGTGAAAAAAATATTTCTACATCCCATGGCCTTTCCCAACCATTTAAATTTTTCTCTTACATGTCTAACACTTCCAAAAAACCAATAAAACGCCCACCCAGAACAATGTATAAAGCTAAACGAACCGTTCACTGGGTACTTATTCGTGCGAAAAGCCCTATTGATTTACCTGTTTTTACAAGGAAGTAAAATGTGAAAAAAATATTTCTACATCCCATGGCCTTTACCAGCCATTTAAATTTTTCTCTTACAGGTCTAACACTTCCGAAAAACCAATACAACGGCCACCCGGAACAATATATAAAGCTAAACGAACCGTTCACTGGGCACTTATCCGTACGAAAATCCCTACTGATTTACCTGTTTTTTACAAGGAAATAAAATGTGAAAAAAATATTTCTACATCCCATGGCCTTTCCCAACCATTTAAATTTTTCTCTTACAGGTCTAACACTACCGAAAAACCAATACAACTCCCACCCGGAACAATATATAAAGCTAATGAACCGTTCACTGGGTACTTATCCGTACCAAAATCCCTATTGATTTACCTGTTTTTACAAGGAAATAAAATGTGCAAAATTTTTTCTACATCCCATGGCCATTCCCAGCCATTTAAATTTTTCTCTTACAGGTCTAACACTTCCGAAAAACCGATACAACGGCCACCCGGAACAATGTATAAAGCTAAACGAACCGTTCACTGGGTACCTATCCGTACGAAAATCCCTATTGATTTACTTGTTTTTACAAGGAAATAAAATGTGAAAAAAATATTTCTACATCCCATGGCCTTTCCCAGCCATTTAAATTTTTCTCTTACAGGTATAACACTTCTGAAAAACCAATACAACGCCCACCCGGAAAAATATATAAAGCTAAACGAACCGTTCACTGGGTACTTATCCGTACGAAAATCCCTATTGATTTACTTGTTTTTACAAGGAAATAAAATGCGAAAAAAATATTTCTATATCCCATGGCCTTTCCCAACCATTTAAATTTTTCTCTTACATGCCTAACACTACCGAAAAACCAATACAACGCCCACCCGGAGCAATATATAAAGCTAAACGCACCGTTCACTGGGTACTTATACGTACGAAAATCCCTATTGATTTACCTGTTTTTACAAGGAAATAAAATGTGAAAAAAATATTTCTACATCCCATGGTCTTTCCCATCCATTTAAATATTTATCTTACAGGTCTAACACTACCGAAAAACCAATACAACTCCTACCCGGAACAATATATAAAGCTAAACGAACCGTTCACTGGGTACTTATCCGTACCAAAATCCCTATTGATTTACCTGTTTTTACAAGAAAATAAAATGTGCAAAATTTTTTCTACATCCCATGGCCTTTCCCAGCCATTTAAATTTTTCTGTTACATGTCTAACACTTCCGAAAAACCGATACAACGGCCACCCGGAACAATGTATAAAGCTAAACGAACCGTTCACTGGGTACTTATCCGTACGAAAATCCCTATTGATTTACCTGTTTTTACAAGGAAATAAAATGTGAAAAAAATATTTCTACATCCCATGGCCTTTCCCAGCCATTTAAATTTTTCTCTTACAGGTATAACACTTCCGAAAAACCAATACAACGCCCACCCGGAAAAATATATAAAGCTAAACGAACCGTTCACTGGGTACTTATCCGTACGAAAAGCCCTATTGATTTACCTGTTTTTACAAGGAAGTAAAATGTGAAAAAAATATTTCTACATCCCATGGCCTTTCCCAACCATTTAAACTTTTCTCTTACAGGTCTAACACTTCCGAAAAACCAATACAACGCCCTCCCGGAACAATATATAAAGCTAAACGGACCGTTCCCTGGGTACTTATCCGTACAAAAAGCCCTATTGATTTACCTGTTTTTACAAGGAAGTAAAATGTGAAAAAAATATTTCTACATCCCATGGCCTTTCCCAGCAATTTACATTTTTCTCTTACAGGTCTAACGCTTCCGAAAAACCAATACAACGCCCACCCGGAACAATATATAAAGCTAAACGAACCGTTCACTGGGTACTTATCCGTACGAAAATCCCTATTGATTTACCTGTTTTTACAAGGAAATAAAATGTGAAAAAAATATTTCTACATCCCATGGCCCTTCCCAACCATTTAAATTTTTCTCTTACATGTCTAACACTTCCGAAAAACCAATACAACGCCCACCCGGAACAATATATAAAGCTAAACGAACCGTTCACTTGGTACTTATACGTACGAAAAGCCCTATTCATTTACCTGTTTTTACAAGGAAGTAAAATGTGAAAAAAATATTTCTACATCCCATGGCCTTTCCCAGCCATTTAAATTTTTCTCTTACAGGTCTAACACTTCCGAAAAACAAATACAACGCCCACCCGGAACAATATATAAACCTAAACGAACCGTTCACTGGGCACTTATCCGTACAAAAATCCCTATTGATTTTCCTGTTTTTACAAGGAATTAAAATGTGAAAAAAATATTTCTACATCCCATGGCCTTTCCCAACCATTTAAATTTTTCTCTTACATGTCTAACACTTCCAAAAAACCAATAAAACGCCCACCCAGAACAATGTATAAAGCTAAACGAACCGTTCACTGGGTACTTATTCGTGCGAAAAGCCCTATTGATTTACCTGTTTTTACAAGGAAGTAAAATGTGAAAAAAATATTTCTACATCCCATGGCCTTTACCAGCCATTTAAATTTTTCTCTTACAGGTCTAACACTTCCGAAAAACCAATACAACGGCCACCCGGAACAATATATAAAGCTAAACGAACCGTTCACTGGGCACTTATCCGTACGAAAATCCCTACTGATTTACCTGTTTTTTACAAGGAAATAAAATGTGAAAAAAATATTTCTACATCCCATGGCCTTTCCCAACCATTTAAATTTTTCTCTTACAGGTCTAACACTACCGAAAAACCAATACAACTCCCACCCGGAACAATATATAAAGCTAATGAACCGTTCACTGGGTACTTATCCGTACCAAAATCCCTATTGATTTACCTGTTTTTACAAGGAAATAAAATGTGCAAAATTTTTTCTACATCCCATGGCCATTCCCAGCCATTTAAATTTTTCTCTTACAGGTCTAACACTTCCGAAAAACCGATACAACGGCCACCCGGAACAATGTATAAAGCTAAACGAACCGTTCACTGGGTACTTATCCGTACGAAAATCCCTATTGATTTACTTGTTTTTACAAGGAAATAAAATGTGAAAAAAATATTTCTACATCCCATGGCCTTTCCCAGCCATTTAAATTTTTCTCTTACAGGTATAACACTTCTGAAAAACCAATACAACGCCCACCCGGAAAAATATATAAAGCTAAACGAACCGTTCACTGGGTACTTATCCGTACGAAAATCCCTATTGATTTACTTGTTTTTACAAGGAAATAAAATGCGAAAAAAATATTTCTATATCCCATGGCCTTTCCCAACCATTTAAATTTTTCTCTTACATGCCTAACACTACCGAAAAACCAATACAACGCCCACCCGGAGCAATATATAAAGCTAAACGCACCGTTCACTGGGTACTTATACGTACGAAAATCCCTATTGATTTACCTGTTTTTACAAGGAAATAAAATGTGAAAAAAATATTTCTACATCCCATGGTCTTTCCCATCCATTTAAATATTTATCTTACAGGTCTAACACTACCGAAAAACCAATACAACTCCTACCCGGAACAATATATAAAGCTAAACGAACCGTTCACTGGGTACTTATCCGTACCAAAATCCCTATTGATTTACCTGTTTTTACAAGAAAATAAAATGTGCAAAATTTTTTCTACATCCCATGGCCTTTCCCAGCCATTTAAATTTTTCTGTTACATGTCTAACACTTCCGAAAAACCGATACAACGGCCACCCGGAACAATGTATAAAGCTAAACGAACCGTTCACTGGGTACTTATCCGTACGAAAATCCCTATTGATTTACCTGTTTTTACAAGGAAATAAAATGTGAAAAAAATATTTCTACATCCCATGGCCTTTCCCAGCCATTTAAATTTTTCTCTTACAGGTATAACACTTCCGAAAAACCAATACAACGCCCACCCGGAAAAATATATAAAGCTAAACGAACCGTTCACTGGGTACTTATCCGTACGAAAAGCCCTATTGATTTACCTGTTTTTACAAGGAAGTAAAATGTGAAAAAAATATTTCTACATCCCATGGCCTTTCCCAACCATTTAAACTTTTCTCTTACAGGTCTAACACTTCCGAAAAACCAATACAACGCCCTCCCGGAACAATATATAAAGCTAAACGGACCGTTCCCTGGGTACTTATCCGTACAAAAAGCCCTATTGATTTACCTGTTTTTACAAGGAAGTAAAATGTGAAAAAAATATTTCTACATCCCATGGCCTTTCCCAGCAATTTACATTTTTCTCTTACAGGTCTAACGCTTCCGAAAAACCAATACAACGCCCACCCGGAACAATATATAAAGCTAAACGAACCGTTCACTGGGTACTTATCCGTACGAAAATCCCTATTGATTTACCTGTTTTTACAAGGAAATAAAATGTGAAAAAAATATTTCTACATCCCATGGCCCTTCCCAACCATTTAAATTTTTCTCTTACATGTCTAACACTTCCGAAAAACCAATACAACGCCCACCCGGAACAATATATAAAGCTAAACGAACCGTTCACTTGGTACTTATACGTACGAAAAGCCCTATTCATTTACCTGTTTTTACAAGGAAGTAAAATGTGAAAAAAATATTTCTACATCCCATGGCCTTTCCCAGCCATTTAAATTTTTCTCTTACAGGTCTAACACTTCCGAAAAACAAATACAACGCCCACCCGGAACAATATATAAACCTAAACGAACCGTTCACTGGGCACTTATCCGTACAAAAATCCCTATTGATTTTCCTGTTTTTACAAGGAATTAAAATGTGAAAAAAATATTTCTACATCCCATGGCCTTTCCCAACCATTTAAATTTTTCTCTTACATGTCTAACACTTCCAAAAAACCAATAAAACGCCCACCCAGAACAATGTATAAAGCTAAACGAACCGTTCACTGGGTACTTATTCGTGCGAAAAGCCCTATTGATTTACCTGTTTTTACAAGGAAGTAAAATGTGAAAAAAATATTTCTACATCCCATGGCCTTTACCAGCCATTTAAATTTTTCTCTTACAGGTCTAACACTTCTGAAAAACCAATACAACGCCCACCCGGAACAATATATAAAGCTAAACGAACAGTTCACTGGGTACTTATCCGTACGAAAATCCCTATTGATTTACCTGTTTTTGCAAGGAAGTAAAATGTGAAAAAAATATTTCTACATCCCATGGCCTTTCCCAACCATTTAAATTTTTCTCTTACAGGTCTAACAGTTGCGAAAAACCAATACAACACCCACCCGGAAAAATATATACAGCTAAACGAACCGTTTTCTGGGTACTAATGCATACGAAAATCCCTATTGATTTACCAGTTTTTACAAGGAAATAAAATGTGAAAAAATATTTCTACATCCCATGGCCTTTCCCAACCATTTAAATTTTTCTCTTACAGGTCTAACAATTCCGATAAACCAATACAACGCCCACCCGGAACAATATATAAAGCTAAACGAACCGTTCACTGGGTACTTATCCGTACGAAAATCCCTATTGATTTACCTGTTTTTACAAGGAAATAAAATGTGAAAAAAATATTTCTACATCCCATGGCCTTTCCCAACCATTTAAATTTTTCTCTTACCTGTCTAACACTTCCGAAAAACCAATACAACGCCCACCCGGAACAATATATAAAGCTAAACGAACCGTTCACTGGGTACTTATACGTACGAAAAGCCCTATTCATTTACCTGTTTTTACAAGGAAGTAAAATGTGAAAAAAATATTTCTACATCCCATGGCCTTTCCCAGCCATTTAAATTTTACTCTTACAGGTCTAACACTTCCGAAAAACCAATACAACGCCCACCCGGTACAATATATAAAGCTAAACGAACCGTTCACTGGGTACTTATCCGTACGAAAATCCCTATTGATTTACCTGTTTTTACAAGGAAATAAAATGTGAAAAAAATATTTCTACATCCCATGGCCTTTCCCAACCATTTAAACTTTTCTCTTACATGTCTAACACTTCCGAAAAACCAATACAACTCCCACCCGGAACAATATATAAAGCTAAATGAACCGTTCACTGGGTACTTATACGTATGAAAATCCCTATTGATTTACCTGTTTTTACAAGGAAGTAAAATGTGAAAAAAATATTTCTACATCCCATGGCCTCTCCCAACCATTTAAACATTTCTCTTACAGGTCTAACACTTCTGAAAAACCAATACAACGCCCACGCGGAACAATATATAAAGCTAAACGAACCGTTCACTGGGTACTTATCCGTACGAAAAGCCCTATTGATTTACCTGTTTTTACAAGGAAGTAAAATGTGAAAAAAATATTTCTACATCCCATGGCCTTTCCCAACCATTTAAATATTTATCTTACAGGTCTAACACTACCGAAAAACCAATACAACTCCTACCCGGAAGAATATATAAAGCTAAACGAACCGTTCACTGGGTACTTATCCGTACGAAAATCCCTATTGATTTACCTGTTTTTACAAGGAAATAAAATGTGAAAAAAATATTTCTACATCCCATGGCCTTTCCCAACCATTTAAATATTTATCTTACAGGTCTAACACTACCGAAAAACCAATACAACTCCTACCCGGAACAATATATAAAGCTAAACGAACCGTTCACAGGGTACTTATCCGTGCAAAAAGCCCTATTGATTTACCTGTTTTTACAAGGAAGTAAAATGTGAAAAAAATATTTCTACATCCCATGGCCTTTCCCAACCATTTAAATTTTTCTCTTACAGGTCTAACAGTTGCGAAAAACCAATACAACGCCCACCCGGAAAAATATATAAAGCTAAACGAACCGTTCACTGGGTACTAATCCATACGAAAATCCCTATTGATTTACCTGTTTTTACAAGGAAGTAAAATGTGAAAAAAATATTTCTACATCCCATGGTCTTTCCCAACCATTTAAATTTTTCTCTTACAGGTCTAACAGTTGAGAAAAACCAATACAACACCCACCCGGAAAAATATATACAGCTAAACGAACCGTTTACTGGGTACTAATCCATACGAAAATCCCTATTGATTTACCTGTTTTTACAAGGAAATAAAATGTGAAAAAAATATTTCTACATCCCATGGCCTTTCCCAACCATTTAAATTTTTCTCTTACAGGTCTAACACTTCCGAAAAACAAATGCAACGCCCACCCAGAACAATATATAAAGCTAAACGAACCGTTCACTGGGTACTTATACGGCAAAAATCCGTATTGATTTACCTGTTTTTACAAGGAAATAAAATGTGAAAAAATATTTCTACATCCCATGGCCTTTCCCAACCATTTAAACTTTTCTCTTACAGGTCTAACACTACCGAAAATCCAATACAACTCCCACCCGGAACAATATATAAAGCTAAATGAACCGTTCACTGGGTACTTATCCGTACGAAAATCCCTATTGATTTACCTGTTTTTACAAGGAAATAAAATGTGAAAAAAATATTTCTACATCCCATGGCCTTTCCCGACCATTTAAAATTTTCTCTTACAGGTCTAACACTTCCGAAAAACCAATACAACGGCCACCCGGAACAATATATAAAGCTAAACGAACCTTTCACTGGGTACTTATCCGTACGAAAAGCCCTATTAATTTACCTGTTTTTACAAGGAAGTAAAATGTGAAAAAAATATTTCTACATCCCATAGCCTTTCCCAACCATTTAAATTTTTCTCTTACAGGTCTAACAGTTGCGAAAAACCAATACAACGCCCACTCGGAAAAATATATAAAGCTAAACGAACCGTTCACTGGGTACTAATCCATACGAAAATCCCTATTGATTTACCTGTTTTTACAAGGAAATAAAATGTGAAAAAAATATTTCTACATTCCATGGCCTTTCCCAACCATTTAAATTTTTCTCTTACAGGTCTAACACTTCCCAAAAACCAATACAACGCCCACCCGGAACAATATATAAAGCTAAACGAACCGTTCACTGGGTACTTAGCCGTACGAAAATCGCTATTGATTTACCTGTTTTTACAAGGAAATAAAATGTGAAAAAAATATTTCTACATCCCATGGCCTTTCCCAACCATTTAAATTTTTCTCTTACATGTCTAACACTACCGAAAAACCAATACAATGCCCACCCGGAACAATATATAATGCTAAACGCACCGTTCACTGGGTACTTATACGTACGAAAATCCCTATTGATTTACCTGTTTCTACAAGGAAATAAAATGTGAAAAAAAATATTTCTACATCCCATGGCCTTTCCCAACCATTTAAACTTTTCTCTTACAGGTCTAACACTTCCGAAAAACCAATACAACGGCCACCCGGAACAATATATAAAGCTAAAAGAACCGTTCAGTGGGCACTTATCCGTACGAAAATCCCTACTGATTTACCTGTTTTTACAAGGAAATAAAATGTGAAAAAAATATTTCTACATCCCATGGCCTTTCCCAACCATTTAAATTTTTCTCCTACAGGTCTAACAGTTGCGAAAAACCAATACAACGCCCACCCGGAAAAATATATAAAGCTAAACGAACCGTTCACTGGGTACTCATACGTACGAAAATCCCTATTGATTTACCTGTATTTACAAGGAAATAAAATGTGAAAAAAATATTTCTACATCCCATGGCCTTTCCCAACCATTTAAATTTTTCTCTTACATGTCTAACACTTCCGAAAAACAAATGCAACGCCCACCCAGAACAATATATAAAGCTAAACGAACCGTTTACTGGGTAGTTATACGGCAAAAATCCCTATTGATTTTCCTGTTTTTACAAGGAAATAAAATGTGAAAAAATATTTCTACATCCCATGGCCTTTCCCAACCATTTAAACTTTTCTCTTACAGGTCTAACACTTCCGAAAAACCAATACAACGGAAAACCGGAACAATATATAAAGCTAAACGAACCGTTCACTGGGTACTTATCCGTACGAAAAGCCCTATTGATTTACCTGTTTTTACAAGGAAGTAAAATGTGAAAAAAATATTTCTAAATCCCATGGCCTTTCCCAACCATTTAAATTTTTCTCTTACATGTCTAACACTTCCGATAAACAAATGCAACGCCCACCCAGAACAATATATAAAGCTAAACGAACCGTTCACTGGGTACTTATACGGCAAAAATCCCTATTGATTTTCCTGTTTTTACAAGGAAATAAAATGTGAAAAAATATTTCTACATCCCATGGCCTTTCCCAACCATTTAAACTTTTCTCTTACAGGTCTAACACTTCCGAAAAACCAATACAACGGCCACCCGGAACAATATATAAATCTAAACGAACCGTTCACTGGGTACTTATCCGTACGAAAAGCCCTATTGATTTACCTGTTTTTACAAGGAAATAAAATGTGAAAAAAATATTTCTACATCCCATGGCCTTTCCCAACCATTTAAACTTTTCTCTTACAGGTCTAACACTTCCGAAAAACCAATACAACGGCCACCCGGAACAATATATAAAGCTAAACGAACCGTTCACTGGGCACTTATCCGTACGAAAATCCCTACTGATTTACCTGTTTTTTACAAGGAAATAAAATGTGAAAAAAATATTTCTACATCCCATGGCCTTTCCCAACCATTTAAATTTTTCTCTTACAGGTCTAACACTACCGAAAAACCAATACAACTCCCACCCGGAACAATATATAAAGCTAATGAACCGTTCACTGGGTACTTATCCGTACCAAAATCCCTATTGATTTACCTGTTTTTACAAGGAAATAAAATGTGCAAAATTTTTTCTACATCCCATGGCCATTCCCAGCCATTTAAATTTTTCTCTTACAGGTCTAACACTTCCGAAAAACCGATACAACGGCCACCCGGAACAATGTATAAAGCTAAACGAACCGTTCACTGGGTACTTATCCGTACGAAAATCCCTATTGATTTACTTGTTTTTACAAGGAAATAAAATGTGAAAAAAATATTTCTACATCCCATGGCCTTTCCCAGCCATTTAAATTTTTCTCTTACAGGTATAACACTTCTGAAAAACCAATACAACGCCCACCCGGAAAAATATATAAAGCTAAACGAACCGTTCACTGGGTACTTATCCGTACGAAAATCCCTATTGATTTACTTGTTTTTACAAGGAAATAAAATGCGAAAAAAATATTTCTATATCCCATGGCCTTTCCCAACCATTTAAATTTTTCTCTTACATGCCTAACACTACCGAAAAACCAATACAACGCCCACCCGGAGCAATATATAAAGCTAAACGCACCGTTCACTGGGTACTTATACGTACGAAAATCCCTATTGATTTACCTGTTTTTACAAGGAAATAAAATGTGAAAAAAATATTTCTACATCCCATGGTCTTTCCCATCCATTTAAATATTTATCTTACAGGTCTAACACTACCGAAAAACCAATACAACTCCTACCCGGAACAATATATAAAGCTAAACGAACCGTTCACTGGGTACTTATCCGTACCAAAATCCCTATTGATTTACCTGTTTTTACAAGAAAATAAAATGTGCAAAATTTTTTCTACATCCCATGGCCTTTCCCAGCCATTTAAATTTTTCTGTTACATGTCTAACACTTCCGAAAAACCGATACAACGGCCACCCGGAACAATGTATAAAGCTAAACGAACCGTTCACTGGGTACTTATCCGTACGAAAATCCCTATTGATTTACCTGTTTTTACAAGGAAATAAAATGTGAAAAAAATATTTCTACATCCCATGGCCTTTCCCAGCCATTTAAATTTTTCTCTTACAGGTATAACACTTCCGAAAAACCAATACAACGCCCACCCGGAAAAATATATAAAGCTAAACGAACCGTTCACTGGGTACTTATCCGTACGAAAAGCCCTATTGATTTACCTGTTTTTACAAGGAAGTAAAATGTGAAAAAAATATTTCTACATCCCATGGCCTTTCCCAACCATTTAAATTTTTCTCTTACAGGTCTAACAGTTGCGAAAAACCAATACAACACCCACCCGGAAAAATATATAAAGCTAAACGAACCGTTCACTGGGTACTAATACGTACGAAAATCCCTATTGATTTACCAGTTTTTACACGGAAATAAAATGTGAAAAAAATATTTCTACATCCCATGGCCTTTCCCAACCATTTAAATTTTTCTCTTACAGGTCTAACACTTCCGAAAAACCAATACAAAGCCCACCCGGAAAAATATATAAAGCTAAACGAACCGTTCACTGGGTACTTATCCGTACGAAAATCCCTATTGATTTACCTGTTTTTACAAGGAAATTAAATGTGAAAAAAATATTTCTACATCCCATGGCCTTTCCCAGCCATTTAAATTTTTCTCTTACAGGTCTAACACTTCCGAAAAACCAATACAACACCCACCCGGAACAATGTATAAAGCTAAACGAACCGTTCACTGGGTACTTATCCGTACGAAAATCCCTATTGATTTTCCTGTTTTTACAAGAAAATAAAATGTGAAAAAAATATTTCTACATCCCATGGCCTTTCCCAACCATTTACATTTTTATCTTACAGGTCTAACACTACCAAAAAACCAATACAACTCCCACCCGGAACAATGTATAAAGCTAAACGAACCGTTCACTGGGTACTTATCCGTACGAAAATACCTATTGATTTACCTGATTTTACAAGGAAATAAAATGTGAAAAAAATATTTCTACATCCCATGGCCTTTCCCAACCATTTAAAATTTTCTCTTACAGGTCTAACACTTCCAAAAAACCAATACAACGGCCACCCGGAACAATATATAAAGCTAAACGAACCGTTCACTGGGTACCTATCCGTACGAAAAGCCCTATTGATTTACCTGTTTTTACAAGGAAATAAAATGTGAAAAAAATATTTCTACATCCCATGGCCTTTCCCAACCATTTAAATTTTTCTCTTACAGGTCCAACACTTCCGAAAAACCAATACAATGCCCACCCGGAACAATATATAAAGCTAAATGAACCGTTCACTGGGTACTTATCCGTACGAAAATCCCTATTGATTTACCTGTTTTTACAAGGAAATAAATTGTGAAAAAAATATTTCTACATCCCATGGCCTTTCCCAACCATTTAAAATTTTCTCTTACAGGTCTAACACCTCCGAAAAACCAATACAAAGCCCACCCGGAAAAATATATAAAGCTAAACGAACCGTTCACTGGGTACTTATCCGTACGAAAATCCCTACTGATTTACCTGTTTTTACAAGGAAATAAAATGTGCAAAATTTTTTCTACATCCCATGGCCTTTCCCAGCCATTTAAATTTTTCTGTTACAGGTCTAACACTTCCGAAAAACCAATACAACACCCACCCGGAACAATGTATAAAGCTAAACGAACCGTTCACTGGGTACTTATCCGTACGAAAATCCCTATTGATTTACCTGTTTTTACAAGGAAATAAAATGTGAAAAAAATATTTCTACATCCCATGGCCTTTCCCAGCCATTTAAATTTTTCTCTTACAGGTCTAACACTTCCGAAAAACCAATACAACGCCCACCCGGAACAATGTATAAAGCTAAACGAACCGTTCACTGGGTACATATCCGTACGAAAATCCCTATTGATTTACCTGTTTTTACAAGGAAATAAAATGTGAAAAAAATATTTCTACATTCCATGGCCTTTCCCAACCATTTAAATTTTTCTCTTACAGGTCTAACACTTCCGAAAAACCAATACAACGGCCACCCGGAACAATATATAAAGCTAAACGAACCGTTCCCTGGGTACTTATCCGTACGAAAATCCCTATTGATTTACCTGTTTTTACAAGGAAATAAAATGTGAAAAAAATATTTCTACATCCCATGGCCTTTCCCAACCATTTAAATTTTTCTCTTACATGTCTAACACTACCGAAAAACCAATACAACGGCCACCCGGAGCAATATATAAAGCTAAACGCACCGTTCACTGGGTACTTATACGTACAAAAATCCCTATTGATTTACCTGTTTTTACAAGGAAATAAAATGTGAAAAAAATATTTCTACATCCCATGGCCTTTCCCAACCATTTAAATATTTATCTTACAGGTCTAACACTACCGAAAAACCAATACAACTCCTACCCGGAACAATATATAAAGCTAAACGAGCCGTTCACTGGGTACTTATCCGTACGAAAATCCCTATTGATTTACCTGTTTTTACAAGGAAATAAAATGTGCAAAATTTTTTCTACATCCGATGGCCTTTCCCAGCCATTTAAATTTTTCTGTTACAGGTCTAACACTTCCGAAAAACCGATACAACGGCCACCCGGAACAATGTATAAAGCTAAACGAACCGTTCACTGGGTACTTATCCGTACGAAAATCCCTATTGATTTACCTGTTTTTACAAGGAAATAAAATGTGAAAAAAATATTTCTACATCCCATGGCCTTTCCCAGCCATTTAAATTTTTCTCTTACAGGTATAACACTTCCGAAAAACCAATACAACGCCCACCCGGAACAATATATAAAGCTAAACGCAGCGTTCACTGGGTACTTATACGTACGAAAATCCCTATTGATTTACCTGTTTTTACAAGGAAATAAAATGTGAAAAAAATATTTCTACATCCCATGGCCTTTCCCAACCATTTAAACTTTTCTCTTACAGGTCTAACACTTCCGAAAAACCAATACAACGGCCACCCGGAACAATATATAAAGCTAAACGAACCGTTCACTGGGCACTTATCCGTACGAAAATCCCTACTGATTTACCTGTTTTTTACAAGGAAATAAAATGTGAAAAAAATATTTCTACATCCCATGGCCTTTCCCAACCATTTAAATTTTTCTCTTACAGGTCTAACACTACCGAAAAACCAATACAACTCCCACCCGGAACAATATATAAAGCTAATGAACCGTTCACTGGGTACTTATCCGTACCAAAATCCCTATTGATTTACCTGTTTTTACAAGGAAATAAAATGTGCAAAAAATATTTCTACATCCCATGGCCTTTCCCAGCCATTTAAATTTTTCTCTTACAGGTATAACACTTCCGAAAAACCAATACAACGCCCACCCGGAACAATATATAAAGCTAAACGCAGCGTTCACTGGGTACTTATACGTACGAAAATCCCTATTGATTTACCTGTTTTTACAAGGAAATAAAATGTGAAAAAAATATTTCTACATCCCATGGCCTTTCCCAACCATTTAAACTTTTCTCTTACAGGTCTAACACTTCCGAAAAACCAATACAACGGCCACCCGGAACAATATATAAAGCTAAACGAACCGTTCACTGGGCACTTATCCGTACGAAAATCCCTACTGATTTACCTGTTTTTTACAAGGAAATAAAATGTGAAAAAAATATTTCTACATCCCATGGCCTTTCCCAACCATTTAAATTTTTCTCTTACAGGTCTAACACTACCGAAAAACCAATACAACTCCCACCCGGAACAATATATAAAGCTAATGAACCGTTCACTGGGTACTTATCCGTACCAAAATCCCTATTGATTTACCTGTTTTTACAAGGAAATAAAATGTGCAAAATTTTTTCTACATCCCATGGCCATTCCCAGCCATTTAAATTTTTCTCTTACAGGTCTAACACTTCCGAAAAACCGATACAACGGCCACCCGGAACAATGTATAAAGCTAAACGAACCGTTCACTGGGTACTTATCCGTACGAAAATCCCTATTGATTTACTTGTTTTTACAAGGAAATAAAATGTGAAAAAAATATTTCTACATCCCATGGCCTTTCCCAGCCATTTAAATTTTTCTCTTACAGGTATAACACTTCTGAAAAACCAATACAACGCCCACCCGGAAAAATATATAAAGCTAAACGAACCGTTCACTGGGTACTTATCCGTACGAAAATCCCTATTGATTTACTTGTTTTTACAAGGAAATAAAATGCGAAAAAAATTTTTCTATATCCCATGGCCTTTCCCAACCATTTAAATTTTTCTCTTACATGCCTAACACTACCGAAAAACCAATACCACGCCCACCCGGAGCAATATATAAAGCTAAACGCACCGTTCACTGGGTACTTATACGTACGAAAATCCCTATTGATTTACCTGTTTTTACAAGGAAATAAAATGTGAAAAAAATATTTCTACATCCCATGGTCTTTCCCATCCATTTAAATATTTATCTTACAGGTCTAACACTACCGAAAAACCAATACAACTCCTACCCGGAACAATATATAAAGCTAAACGAACCGTTCACTGGGTACTTATCCGTACCAAAATCCCTATTGATTTACCTGTTTTTACAAGAAAATAAAATGTGCAAAATTTTTTCTACATCCCATGGCCTTTCCCAGCCATTTAAATTTTTCTGTTACATGTCTAACACTTCCGAAAAACCGATACAACGGCCACCCGGAACAATGTATAAAGCTAAACGAACCGTTCACTGGGTACTTATCCGTACGAAAATCCCTATTGATTTACCTGTTTTTACAAGGAAATAAAATGTGAAAAAAATATTTCTACATCCCATGGCCTTTCCCAGCCATTTAAATTTTTCTCTTACAGGTATAACACTTCCGAAAAACCAATACAACGCCCACCCGGAAAAATATATAAAGCTAAACGAACCGTTCACTGGGTACTTATCCGTACGAAAAGCCCTATTGATTTACCTGTTTTTACAAGGAAGTAAAATGTGAAAAAAATATTTCTACATCCCATGGCCTTTCCCAACCATTTAAATTTTTCTCTTACAGGTCTAACAGTTGCGAAAAATCAATACAACACCCACCCGGAAAAATATATAAAGCTAAACGAACCGTTCACTGGGTACTAATACGTACGAAAATCCCTATTGATTTACCTGTTTTTACACGGAAATAAAATGTGAAAAAAATATTTCTACATCCCATGGCCTTTCCCAACCATTTAAATTTTTCTCTTACAGGTCTAACACTTCCGAAAAACCAATACAAAGCCCAACCGGAAAAATATATAAAGCTAAACGAACCGTTCACTGGGTACTTATCCGTACGAAAATCCCTATTGATTTACCTGTTTTTACAAGGAAATTAAATGTGAAAAAAATATTTCTACATCCCATGGCCTTTCCCAGCCATTTAAATTTTTCTCTTACAGGTCTAACACTTCCGAAAAACCAATACAACGCCCACCCGGAACAATGTATAAAGCTAAACGAACCGTTCACTGGGTACTTATCCGTACGAAAATCCCTATTGATTTTCCTGTTTTTACAAGAAAATAAAATGTGAAAAAAATATTTCTACATCCCATGGCCTTTCCCAACCATTTACATTTTTATCTTACAGGTCTAACACTACCAAAAAACCAATACAACTCCCACCCGGAACAATGTATAAAGCTAAACGAACCGTTCACTGGGTACTTATCCGTACGAAAATACCTATAGATTTACCTGATTTTACAAGGAAATAAAATGTGAAAAAAATATTTCTACATCCCATGGCCTTTCCCAACCATTTAAAATTTTCTCTTACAGGTCTAACACTTCCAAAAAACCAATACAACGGCCACCCGGAACAATATATAAAGCTAAACGAACCGTTCACTGGGTACCTATCCGTACGAAAAGCCCTATTGATTTACCTGTTTTTACAAGGAAATAAAATGTGAAAAAAATATTTCTACATCCCATGGCCTTTCCCAACCATTTAAATTTTCCTCTTACAGGTCCAACACTTCCGAAAAACCAATACAATGCCCACCCGGAACAATATATAAAGCTAAACGAACCGTTCACTGGGTACTTATCCGTACGAAAATCCCTATTGATTTACCTGTTTTTACAAGGAAATAAATTGTGAAAAAAATATTTCTACATCCCATGGCCTTTCCCAACCATTTAAAATTTTCTCTTACAGGTCTAACACCTCCGAAAAACCAATACAAAGCCCACCCGGAAAAATATATAAAGCTAAACGAACCGTTCACTGGGTACTTATCCGTACGAAAATCCCTACTGATTTTCCTGTTTTTACAAGAAAATAAAATGTGAAAAAAATATTTCTACATCCCATGGCCTTTCCCAACCATTTACATTTTTATCTTACAGGTCTAACACTACCGAAAAACCAATACAACGCCCACCCGGAACAATATATAAAGCTAAACGAACCGTTCCCTGGGTACTTATCCGTACGAAAATCCCTATTGATTTACCTGTTTTTACAAGGAAATAAAATGTGAAAAAAATATTTCTACATCCCATGGCCTTTCCCAACCATTTAAATATTTATCTTACAGGTCTAACACTACCGAAAAACCAATACAACTCCTACCCGGAACAATATATAAAGCTAAACGAACCGTTCACTGGGTACTTATCCGTACGAAAATCCCTATTGATTTACCTGTTTTTAAGAGGAAATAAAATGTGCAAAATTTTTTCTACATCCGATGGCCTTTCCCAGCCATTTAAATTTTTCTGTTACAGGTCTAACACTTCCGAAAAACCGATACAACGGCCACCCGGAACAATGTATAAAGCTAAACGAACCGTTCACTGGGTACTTATCCGTACGAAAATCCCTATTGATTTACCTGTTTTTACAAGGAAATAAAATGTGAAAAAAATATTTCTACATCCCATGGCCTTTCCCAGCCATTTAAATTTTTCTCTTACAGGTATAACACTTCCGAAAAACCAATACAACGCCCACCCGGAAAAATATATAAAGCTAAACGAACCGTTCACTGGGTACTTATCCGTACGAAAAGCCCTATTGATTTACCTGTTTTTACAAGGAAGTAAAATGTGAAAAAAATATTTCTACATCCCATGGCCTTTCCCAACCTTTTAAAGTTTGCTCTTACAGGTCTAACAGTTGCGAAAAACCAATACAACACCCACCCGGAACAATGTATAAAGCTAAACGAACCGTTCACTGGGTACCTATCCGTACGAAAATCCCTATTGATTTACCTGTTTTTACAAGGAAATAAAATGTGCAAAATTTTTTCTACATCCGATGGCCTTTCCCAGCCATTTAAATTTTTCTGTTACAGGTCTAACACTTCCGAAAAACCGATACAACGGCCACCCGGAACAATGTATAAAGCTAAACGAACCGTTCACTGGGTACTTATCCGTACGAAAATCCCTATTGATTTACCTGTTTTTACAAGGAAATAAAATGTGAAAAAAATATTTCTACATCCCATGGCCTTTCCCAGCCATTTAAATTTTTCTCTTACAGGTATAACACTTCCGAAAAACCAATACAACGCCCACCCGGAAAAATATATAAAGCTAAACGAACCGTTCACTGGGTACTTATCCGTACGAAAAGCCCTATTGATTTACCTGTTTTTACAAGGAAGTAAAATGTGAAAAAAATATTTCTACATCCCATGGCCTTTCCCAACCTTTTAAAGTTTGCTCTTACAGGTCTAACAGTTGCGAAAAACCAATACAACACCCACCCGGAACAATGTATAAAGCTAAACGAACCGTTCACTGGGTACCTATCCGTACGAAAATCACTATTGATTTTCCTGTTTTTACAAGAAAATAAAATGTGAAAAAAATATTTCTACATCCCATGGCCTTTCCCAACCATTTACATTTTTATCTTACAGGTCTAACACTACCGAAGAACCAATACAACTCCCACCCGGAACAATATATAAAGCTAAATGAACCGTTCACTGGGTACTTATCCGTACGAAAATACCTATTGATTTACCTGATTTTACAAGGAAATAAAATGTGAAAAAAATATTTCTACATCCCATGGCCTTTCCCAACCATTTAAAATTTTCTCTTACAGGTCTAACACTTCCAAAAAACCAATACAACGGCCACCCGGAACAATATATAAAGCTAAACGAACCGTTCACTGGGTACCTATCCGTACGAAAAGCCCTATTGATTTACCTGTTTTTACAAGGAAATAAAATGTGAAAAAAATATTTCTACATCCCATGGCCTTTCCCAACCATTTAAATTTTCCTCTTACAGGTCCAACACTTCCGAAAAACCAATACAATGCCCACCCGGAACAATATATAAAGCTAAACGAACCGTTCACTGGGTACTTATCCGTACGAAAATCCCTATTGATTTACCTGTTTTTACAAGGAAATAAATTGTGAAAAAAATATTTCTACATCCCATGGCCTTTCCCAACCATTTAAAATTTTCTCTTACAGGTCTAACACTACCGAAAAACCAATACAACGCCCACCCGGAACAATATATAAAGCTAAACGAACCGTTCCCTGGGTACTTATCCGTACGAAAATCCCTATTGATTTACCTGTTTTTACAAGGAAATAAAATGTGAAAAAAATATTTCTACATCCCATGGCCTTTCCCAACCATTTAAATATTTATCTTACAGGTCTAACACTACCGAAAAACCAATACAACTCCTACCCGGAACAATATATAAAGCTAAACGAACCGTTCACTGGGTACTTATCCGAACGAAAATCCCTATTGATTTACCTGTTTTTAAGAGGAAATAAAATGTGCAAAATTTTTTCTACATCCGATGGCCTTTCCCAGCCATTTAAATTTTTCTGTTACAGGTCTAACACTTCCGAAAAACCGATACAACGGCCACCCGGAACAATGTATAAAGCTAAACGAACCGTTCACTGGGTACTTATCCGTACGAAAATCCCTATTGATTTACCTGTTTTTACAAGGAAATAAAATGTGAAAAAAATATTTCTACATCCCATGGCCTTTCCCAGCCATTTAAATTTTTCTCTTACAGGTATAACACTTCCGAAAAACCAATACAACGCCCACCCGGAAAAATATATAAAGCTAAACGAACCGTTCACTGGGTACTTATCCGTACGAAAAGCCCTATTGATTTACCTGTTTTTACAAGGAAGTAAAATGTGAAAAAAATATTTCTACATCCCATGGCCTTTCCCAACCTTTTAAAGTTTGCTCTTACAGGTCTAACAGTTGCGAAAAACCAATACAACACCCACCCGGAACAATGTATAAAGCTAAACGAACCGTTCACTGGGTACCTATCCGTACGAAAATCCCTATTGATTTACCTGTTTTTACAAGGAAATAAAATGTGCAAAATTTTTTCTACATCCGATGGCCTTTCCCAGCCATTTAAATTTTTCTGTTACAGGTCTAACACTTCCGAAAAACCGATACAACGGCCACCCGGAACAATGTATAAAGCTAAACGAACCGTTCACTGGGTACTTATCCGTACGAAAATCCCTATTGATTTACCTGTTTTTACAAGGAAATAAAATGTGAAAAAAATATTTCTACATCCCATGGCCTTTCCCAGCCATTTAAATTTTTCTCTTACAGGTATAACACTTCCGAAAAACCAATACAACGCCCACCCGGAAAAATATATAAAGCTAAACGAACCGTTCACTGGGTACTTATCCGTACGAAAAGCCCTATTGATTTACCTGTTTTTACAAGGAAGTAAAATGTGAAAAAAATATTTCTACATCCCATGGCCTTTCCCAACCTTTTAAAGTTTGCTCTTACAGGTCTAACAGTTGCGAAAAACCAATACAACACCCACCCGGAACAATGTATAAAGCTAAACGAACCGTTCACTGGGTACCTATCCGTACGAAAATCACTATTGATTTTCCTGTTTTTACAAGAAAATAAAATGTGAAAAAAATATTTCTACATCCCATGGCCTTTCCCAACCATTTACATTTTTATCTTACAGGTCTAACACTACCGAAGAACCAATACAACTCCCACCCGGAACAATATATAAAGCTAAATGAACCGTTCACTGGGTACTTATACGTACGAAAATACCTATTGATTTACCTGTTTTTACAAGGAAATAAAATGTGAAAAAAATATTTCTACATCCCATGGCCTTTCCCAACCATTTAAAATTTTCTCTTACAGGTCTAACACTTCCGAAAAACCAATACAACGGCCACCCGGAACAATATATATAGCTAAACGAAGGGTTCACTGGGTACCTATCCGTACGAAAAGCCCTATTGATTTACCTGTTTTTACAAGGAAGTAAAATGTGAAAAAAATATTTCTACATCCCATGGCCTTTCCCAACCATTTAAATTTTTTTCTCTTACAGGTCCAACACTTCCGAAAAACCAATACAATGCCCACCCGGAAAAATATATAAACCTAAACGAACCGTTCACTGGGTACCTATCCGTACGAAAATCCCTATTGATTTACCTGTTTTTACAAGGAAATAAAATGTGAAAAAAATATTTCTACATCCCATGGCCTTTCCCAACCATTTAAATTTTTCTCTTACAGGTCCAACACTTCCGAAAAACCAATACAATGCCCACCCGGAACAATATATAAAGCTAAACGAACCGTTCACTGGGTACTTATCCGTACGAAAATCCCTATTGATTTACCTGTTTTTACAAGGAAATAAATTGTGAAAAAAATATTTCTACATCCCATGGCCTTTCCCAACCATTTAAAATTTTCTCTTACAGGTCTAACACTTCCGAAAAACCAATACAAAGCCCACCCGGAAAAATATATAAAGCTAAACGAATCGTTCACTGGATACTTATCCGTACGAAAATCCCTATTGATTTACCTGTTTTTACAAGGAAATTAAATGTGAAAAAATATTTCTACATCCCATGGCCTTTCCCAGCCATTTAAATTTTTCTCTTACAGGTCTAACACTTCCGAAAAACCAATACAACGCCCACCCGGAACAATGTATAAAGCTAAACGAACCGTTCACTGGGTACTTATCCGTACGAAAATCCCTATTGATTTTCCTGTTTTTACAAGAAAATAAAATGTGAAAAAAATATTTCTACATCCCATGGCCTTTCCCAACCATTTACATTTTTATCTTACAGGTCTAACACTACCGAAAAACCAATACAACGCCCACCCGGAAAAATATATAAAGCTAAACGAACCATTCACTTGGTACTAATCCATACGAAAATCCCTATTGATTTACCTGTTTTTACAAGGAAATAAAATGTGAAAAAAATATTTCTACATTCCATGGCCTTTCCCAACCATTTAAATTTTTCTCTTACAGGTCTAACACTTCCGAAAAACCAATACAACGCCCACCCGGAACAATATATAAAGCTAAACGAACCGTTCACTGGGTACTTATCCGTACGAAAAGCCCTATTCATTTACCTGTTTTTACAAGGAAATAAAATGTGAAAAAAATATTTCTACATCCCATGGCCTTTCCCAACCATTTAAATTTTTCTCTTACATGTCTAACACTACCGAAATACCAATACAACGGCCACCCGGAGCAATATATAAAGCTAAACGCACCGTTCACTGGGTACTTATACGTACGAAAATCCCTATTGATTTACCTGTTTTTACAAGGAAATAAAATGTGAAAAAAATATTTCTACATCCCATGGCCTTTCCCAACCATTTAAATATTTATCTTACAGGTCTAACACTACCGAAAAACCAATACAACTCCTACCCGGAACAATATATAAAGCTAAACGAACCGTTCACTGGGTACTTATCCGTACGAAAATCCCTATTGATTTACCTGTTTTTACAAGGAAATAAAATGTGCAAAATTTTTTCTACATCCCATGGCCTTTCACAGCCATTTAAATTTTTCTGTTACAGGTCTAACACTTCCGAAAAACCAATACAACGGCCACCCGGAACAATGTATAAAGCTAAACGAACCGTTCACTGGGTACTTATCCGTACGAAAATCCCTATTGATTTACCTGTTTTTACAAGGAAATAAAATGTGAAAAAAATATTTCTACATCCCATGGCCTTTCCCAGCCATTTAAATTTTTCTCTTACAGGTATAACACTTCCGAAAAACCAATACAACGCCCACCCGGAAAAATATATAAAGCTAAACGAACTGTTCACTGGGTACTTATCCGTACGAAAAGCCCTATTGATTTACCTGTTTTTACAAGGAAGTAAAATGTGAAAAAAATATTTCTACATCCCATGGCCTTTCCCAACCATTTAAATTTTGCTCTTACAGGTCTAACAGTTGCGAAAAACCAATACAACACCCACCCGGAAAAATATATAAAGCTAAACGAACCGTTCACTGGGTACTAATACGTACGAAAATCCCTATTGATTTACCTGTTTTTACAAGGAAATAAAATGTGAAAAAAATATTTCTACATCCCATGGCCTTTCCCACCCATTTAAATTTTTCTCTTACAGGTCCAACACTTCCGAAAAACCAATACAATGCCCACCCGGAACAATATATAAAGCTAAACGAACCGTTCACTGGGCACTTATCCGTACGAAAATCCCTACTGATTTACCTGTTTTTTACAAGGAAATAAAATGTGAAAAAAATATTTCTACATCCCATGGCCTTTCCCAACCATTTAAATTTTTCTCTTACAGGTCTAACACTACCGAAAAACCAATACAACTCCCACCCGGAACAATATATAAAGCTAATGAACCGTTCACTGGGTACTTATCCGTACCAAAATCCCTATTGATTTACCTGTTTTTACAAGGAAATAAAATGTGCAAAATTTTTTCTACATCCCATGGCCATTCCCAGCCATTTAAATTTTTCTCTTACAGGTCTAACACTTCCGAAAAACCGATACAACGGCCACCCGGAACAATGTATAAAGCTAAACGAACCGTTCACTGGGTACTTATCCGTACGAAAATCCCTATTGATTTACTTGTTTTTACAAGGAAATAAAATGTGAAAAAAATATTTCTACATCCCATGGCCTTTCCCAGCCATTTAAATTTTTCTCTTACAGGTATAACACTTCTGAAAAACCAATACAACGCCCACCCGGAAAAATATATAAAGCTAAACGAACCGTTCACTGGGTACTTATCCGTACGAAAATCCCTATTGATTTACTTGTTTTTACAAGGAAATAAAATGCGAAAAAAATATTTCTATATCCCATGGCCTTTCCCAACCATTTAAATTTTTCTCTTACATGCCTAACACTACCGAAAAACCAATACAACGCCCACCCGGAGCAATATATAAAGCTAAACGCACCGTTCACTGGGTACTTATACGTACGAAAATCCCTATTGATTTACCTGTTTTTACAAGGAAATAAAATGTGAAAAAAATATTTCTACATCCCATGGTCTTTCCCATCCATTTAAATATTTATCTTACAGGTCTAACACTACCGAAAAACCAATACAACTCCTACCCGGAACAATATATAAAGCTAAACGAACCGTTCACTGGGTACTTATCCGTACCAAAATCCCTATTGATTTACCTGTTTTTACAAGAAAATAAAATGTGCAAAATTTTTTCTACATCCCATGGCCTTTCCCAGCCATTTAAATTTTTCTGTTACATGTCTAACACTTCCGAAAAACCGATACAACGGCCACCCGGAACAATGTATAAAGCTAAACGAACCGTTCACTGGGTACTTATCCGTACGAAAATCCCTATTGATTTACCTGTTTTTACAAGGAAATAAAATGTGAAAAAAATATTTCTACATCCCATGGCCTTTCCCAGCCATTTAAATTTTTCTCTTACAGGTATAACACTTCCGAAAAACCAATACAACGCCCACCCGGAAAAATATATAAAGCTAAACGAACCGTTCACTGGGTACTTATCCGTACGAAAAGCCCTATTGATTTACCTGTTTTTACAAGGAAGTAAAATGTGAAAAAAATATTTCTACATCCCATGGCCTTTCCCAACCATTTAAATTTTTCTCTTACAGGTCTAACAGTTGCGAAAAACCAATACAACACCCACCCGGAAAAATATATAAAGCTAAACGAACCGTTCACTGGGTACTAATACGTACGAAAATCCCTATTGATTTACCTGTTTTTACACGGAAATAAAATGTGAAAAAAATATTTCTACATCCCATGGCCTTTCCCAACCATTTAAATTTTTCTCTTACAGGTCTAACACTTCCGAAAAACCAATACAAAGCCCACCCGGAAAAATATATAAAGCTAAACGAACCGTTCACTGGGTACTTATCCGTACGAAAATCCCTATTGATTTACCTGTTTTTACAAGGAAATTAAATGTGAAAAAAATATTTCTACATCCCATGGCCTTTCCCAGCCATTTAAATTTTTCTCTTACAGGTCTAACACTTCCGAAAAACCAATACAACACCCACCCGGAACAATGTATAAAGCTAAACGAACCGTTCACTGGGTACTTATCCGTACGAAAATCCCTATTGATTTTCCTGTTTTTACAAGAAAATAAAATGTGAAAAAAATATTTCTACATCCCATGGCCTTTCCCAACCATTTACATTTTTATCTTACAGGTCTAACACTACCAAAAAACCAATACAACTCCCACCCGGAACAATGTATAAAGCTAAACGAACCGTTCACTGGGTACTTATCCGTACGAAAATACCTATTGATTTACCTGATTTTACAAGGAAATAAAATGTGAAAAAAATATTTCTACATCCCATGGCCTTTCCCAACCATTTGAAATTTTCTCTTACAGGTCTAACACTTCCAAAAAACCAATACAACGGCCACCCGGAACAATATATAAAGCTAAACGAACCGTTCACTGGGTACCTATCCGTACGAAAAGCCCTATTGATTTACCTGTTTTTACAAGGAAATAAAATGTGAAAAAAATATTTCTACATCCCATGGCCTTTCCCAACCATTTAAATTTTTCTCTTACAGGTCCAACACTTCCGAAAAACCAATACAATGCCCACCCGGAACAATATATAAAGCTAAATGAACCGTTCACTGGGTACTTATCCGTACGAAAATCCCTATTGATTTACCTGTTTTTACAAGGAAATAAATTGTGAAAAAAATATTTCTACATCCCATGGCCTTTCCCAACCATTTAAAATTTTCTCTTACAGGTCTAACACCTCCGAAAAACCAATACAAAGCCCACCCGGAAAAATATATAAAGCTAAACGAACCGTTCACTGGGTACTTATCCGTACGAAAATCCCTACTGATTTACCTGTTTTTACAAGGAAATAAAATGTGCAAAATTTTTTCTACATCCCATGGCCTTTCCCAGCCATTTAAATTTTTCTGTTACAGGTCTAACACTTCCGAAAAACCAATACAACACCCACCCGGAACAATGTATAAAGCTAAACGAACCGTTCACTGGGTACTTATCCGTACGAAAATCCCTATTGATTTACCTGTTTTTACAAGGAAATAAAATGTGAAAAAAATATTTCTACATCCCATGGCCTTTCCCAGCCATTTAAATTTTTCTCTTACAGGTCTAACACTTCCGAAAAACCAATACAACGCCCACCCGGAACAATGTATAAAGCTAAACGAACCGTTCACTGGGTACATATCCGTACGAAAATCCCTATTGATTTACCTGTTTTTACAAGGAAATAAAATGTGAAAAAAATATTTCTACATTCCATGGCCTTTCCCAACCATTTAAATTTTTCTCTTACAGGTCTAACACTTCCGAAAAACCAATACAACGGCCACCCGGAACAATATATAAAGCTAAACGAACCGTTCCCTGGGTACTTATCCGTACGAAAATCCCTATTGATTTACCTGTTTTTACAAGGAAATAAAATGTGAAAAAAATATTTCTACATCCCATGGCCTTTCCCAACCATTTAAATTTTTCTCTTACATGTCTAACACTACCGAAAAACCAATACAACGGCCACCCGGAGCAATATATAAAGCTAAACGCACCGTTCACTGGGTACTTATACGTACAAAAATCCCTATTGATTTACCTGTTTTTACAAGGAAATAAAATGTGAAAAAAATATTTCTACATCCCATGGCCTTTCCCAACCATTTAAATATTTATCTTACAGGTCTAACACTACCGAAAAACCAATACAACTCCTACCCGGAACAATATATAAAGCTAAACGAGCCGTTCACTGGGTACTTATCCGTACGAAAATCCCTATTGATTTACCTGTTTTTACAAGGAAATAAAATGTGCAAAATTTTTTCTACATCCGATGGCCTTTCCCAGCCATTTAAATTTTTCTGTTACAGGTCTAACACTTCCGAAAAACCGATACAACGGCCACCCGGAACAATGTATAAAGCTAAACGAACCGTTCACTGGGTACTTATCCGTACGAAAATCCCTATTGATTTACCTGTTTTTACAAGGAAATAAAATGTGAAAAAAATATTTCTACATCCCATGGCCTTTCCCAGCCATTTAAATTTTTCTCTTACAGGTATAACACTTCCGAAAAACCAATACAACGCCCACCCGGAACAATATATAAAGCTAAACGCAGCGTTCACTGGGTACTTATACGTACGAAAATCCCTATTGATTTACCTGTTTTTACAAGGAAATAAAATGTGAAAAAAATATTTCTACATCCCATGGCCTTTCCCAACCATTTAAACTTTTCTCTTACAGGTCTAACACTTCCGAAAAACCAATACAACGGCCACCCGGAACAATATATAAAGCTAAACGAACCGTTCACTGGGCACTTATCCGTACGAAAATCCCTACTGATTTACCTGTTTTTTACAAGGAAATAAAATGTGAAAAAAATATTTCTACATCCCATGGCCTTTCCCAACCATTTAAATTTTTCTCTTACAGGTCTAACACTACCGAAAAACCAATACAACTCCCACCCGGAACAATATATAAAGCTAATGAACCGTTCACTGGGTACTTATCCGTACCAAAATCCCTATTGATTTACCTGTTTTTACAAGGAAATAAAATGTGCAAAATTTTTTCTACATCCCATGGCCATTCCCAGCCATTTAAATTTTTCTCTTACAGGTCTAACACTTCCGAAAAACCGATACAACGGCCACCCGGAACAATGTATAAAGCTAAACGAACCGTTCACTGGGTACTTATCCGTACGAAAATCCCTATTGATTTACTTGTTTTTACAAGGAAATAAAATGTGAAAAAAATATTTCTACATCCCATGGCCTTTCCCAGCCATTTAAATTTTTCTCTTACAGGTATAACACTTCTGAAAAACCAATACAACGCCCACCCGGAAAAATATATAAAGCTAAACGAACCGTTCACTGGGTACTTATCCGTACGAAAATCCCGATTGATTTACTTGTTTTTACAAGGAAATAAAATGCGAAAAAAATATTTCTATATCCCATGGCCTTTCCCAACCATTTAAATTTTTCTCTTACATGCCTAACACTACCGAAAAACCAATACAACGCCCACCCGGAGCAATATATAAAGCTAAACGCACCGTTCACTGGGTACTTATACGTACGAAAATCCCTATTGATTTACCTGTTTTTACAAGGAAATAAAATGTGAAAAAAATATTTCTACATCCCATGGTCTTTCCCATCCATTTAAATATTTATCTTACAGGTCTAACACTACCGAAAAACCAATACAACTCCTACCCGGAACAATATATAAAGCTAAACGAACCGTTCACTGGGTACTTATCCGTACCAAAATCCCTATTGATTTACCTGTTTTTACAAGAAAATAAAATGTGCAAAATTTTTTCTACATCCCATGGCCTTTCCCAGCCATTTAAATTTTTCTGTTACATGTCTAACACTTCCGAAAAACCGATACAACGGCCACCCGGAACAATGTATAAAGCTAAACGAACCGTTCACTGGGTACTTATCCGTACGAAAATCCCTATTGATTTACCTGTTTTTACAAGGAAATAAAATGTGAAAAAAATATTTCTACATCCCATGGCCTTTCCCAGCCATTTAAATTTTTCTCTTACAGGTATAACACTTCCGAAAAACCAATACAACGCCCACCCGGAAAAATATATAAAGCTAAACGAACCGTTCACTGGGTACTTATCCGTACGAAAAGCCCTATTGATTTACCTGTTTTTACAAGGAAGTAAAATGTGAAAAAAATATTTCTACATCCCATGGCCTTTCCCAACCATTTAAATTTTTCTCTTACAGGTCTAACAGTTGCGAAAAATCAATACAACACCCACCCGGAAAAATATATAAAGCTAAACGAACCGTTCACTGGGTACTAATACGTACGAAAATCCCTATTGATTTACCTGTTTTTACACGGAAATAAAATGTGAAAAAAATATTTCTACATCCCATGGCCTTTCCCAACCATTTAAATTTTTCTCTTACAGGTCTAACACTTCCGAAAAACCAATACAAAGCCCACCCGGAAAAATATATAAAGCTAAACGAACCGTTCACTGGGTACTTATCCGTACGAAAATCCCTATTGATTTACCTGTTTTTACAAGGAAATTAAATGTGAAAAAAATATTTCTACATCCCATGGCCTTTCCCAGCCATTTAAATTTTTCTCTTACAGGTCTAACACTTCCGAAAAACCAATACAACGCCCACCCGGAACAATGTATAAAGCTAAACGAACCGTTCACTGGGTACTTATCCGTACGAAAATCCCTATTGATTTTCCTGTTTTTACAAGAAAATAAAATGTGAAAAAAATATTTCTACATCCCATGGCCTTTCCCAACCATTTACATTTTTATCTTACAGGTCTAACACTACCAAAAAACCAATACAACTCCCACCCGGAACAATGTATAAAGCTAAACGAACCGTTCACTGGGTACTTATCCGTACGAAAATACCTATAGATTTACCTGATTTTACAAGGAAATAAAATGTGAAAAAAATATTTCTACATCCCATGGCCTTTCCCAACCATTTAAAATTTTCTCTTACAGGTCTAACACTTCCAAAAAACCAATACAACGGCCACCCGGAACAATATATAAAGCTAAACGAACCGTTCACTGGGTACCTATCCGTACGAAAAGCCCTATTGATTTACCTGTTTTTACAAGGAAATAAAATGTGAAAAAAATATTTCTACATCCCATGGCCTTTCCCAACCATTTAAATTTTCCTCTTACAGGTCCAACACTTCCGAAAAACCAATACAATGCCCACCCGGAACAATATATAAAGCTAAACGAACCGTTCACTGGGTACTTATCCGTACGAAAATCCCTATTGATTTACCTGTTTTTACAAGGAAATAAATTGTGAAAAAAATATTTCTACATCCCATGGCCTTTCCCAACCATTTAAAATTTTCTCTTACAGGTCTAACACCTCCGAAAAACCAATACAAAGCCCACCCGGAAAAATATATAAAGCTAAACGAACCGTTCACTGGGTACTTATCCGTACGAAAATCCCTACTGATTTTCCTGTTTTTACAAGAAAATAAAATGTGAAAAAAATATTTCTACATCCCATGGCCTTTCCCAACCATTTACATTTTTATCTTACAGGTCTAACACTACCGAAAAACCAATACAACGCCCACCCGGAACAATATATAAAGCTAAACGAACCGTTCCCTGGGTACTTATCCGTACGAAAAGCCCTATTGATTTACCTGTTTTTACAAGGAAGTAAAATGTGAAAAAAATATTTCTACATCCCATGGCCTTTCCCAACCATTTAAATTTTTCTCTTACAGGTCTAACAGTTGCGAAAAATCAATACAACACCCACCCGGAAAAATATATAAAGCTAAACGAACCGTTCACTGGGTACTAATACGTACGAAAATCCCTATTGATTTACCTGTTTTTACACGGAAATAAAATGTGAAAAAAATATTTCTACATCCCATGGCCTTTCCCAACCATTTAAATTTTTCTCTTACAGGTCTAACACTTCCGAAAAACCAATACAAAGCCCACCCGGAAAAATATATAAAGCTAAACGAACCGTTCACTGGGTACTTATCCGTACGAAAATCCCTATTGATTTACCTGTTTTTACAAGGAAATTAAATGTGAAAAAAATATTTCTACATCCCATGGCCTTTCCCAGCCATTTAAATTTTTCTCTTACAGGTCTAACACTTCCGAAAAACCAATACAACGCCCACCCGGAACAATGTATAAAGCTAAACGAACCGTTCACTGGGTACTTATCCGTACGAAAATCCCTATTGATTTTCCTGTTTTTACAAGAAAATAAAATGTGAAAAAAATATTTCTACATCCCATGGCCTTTCCCAACCATTTACATTTTTATCTTACAGGTCTAACACTACCAAAAAACCAATACAACTCCCACCCGGAACAATGTATAAAGCTAAACGAACCGTTCACTGGGTACTTATCCGTACGAAAATACCTATAGATTTACCTGATTTTACAAGGAAATAAAATGTGAAAAAAATATTTCTACATCCCATGGCCTTTCCCAACCATTTAAAATTTTCTCTTACAGGTCTAACACTTCCAAAAAACCAATACAACGGCCACCCGGAACAATATATAAAGCTAAACGAACCGTTCACTGGGTACCTATCCGTACGAAAAGCCCTATTGATTTACCTGTTTTTACAAGGAAATAAAATGTGAAAAAAATATTTCTACATCCCATGGCCTTTCCCAACCATTTAAATTTTCCTCTTACAGGTCCAACACTTCCGAAAAACCAATACAATGCCCACCCGGAACAATATATAAAGCTAAACGAACCGTTCACTGGGTACTTATCCGTACGAAAATCCCTATTGATTTACCTGTTTTTACAAGGAAATAAATTGTGAAAAAAATATTTCTACATCCCATGGCCTTTCCCAACCATTTAAAATTTTCTCTTACAGGTCTAACACCTCCGAAAAACCAATACAAAGCCCACCCGGAAAAATATATAAAGCTAAACGAACCGTTCACTGGGTACTTATCCGTACGAAAATCCCTACTGATTTTCCTGTTTTTACAAGAAAATAAAATGTGAAAAAAATATTTCTACATCCCATGGCCTTTCCCAACCATTTACATTTTTATCTTACAGGTCTAACACTACCGAAAAACCAATACAACGCCCACCCGGAACAATATATAAAGCTAAACGAACCGTTCCCTGGGTACTTATCCGTACGAAAATCCCTATTGATTTACCTGTTTTTACAAGGAAATAAAATGTGAAAAAAATATTTCTACATCCCATGGCCTTTCCCAACCATTTAAATATTTATCTTACAGGTCTAACACTACCGAAAAACCAATACAACTCCTACCCGGAACAATATATAAAGCTAAACGAACCGTTCACTGGGTACTTATCCGTACGAAAATCCCTATTGATTTACCTGTTTTTAAGAGGAAATAAAATGTGCAAAATTTTTTCTACATCCGATGGCCTTTCCCAGCCATTTAAATTTTTCTGTTACAGGTCTAACACTTCCGAAAAACCGATACAACGGCCACCCGGAACAATGTATAAAGCTAAACGAACCGTTCACTGGGTACTTATCCGTACGAAAATCCCTATTGATTTACCTGTTTTTACAAGGAAATAAAATGTGAAAAAAATATTTCTACATCCCATGGCCTTTCCCAGCCATTTAAATTTTTCTCTTACAGGTATAACACTTCCGAAAAACCAATACAACGCCCACCCGGAAAAATATATAAAGCTAAACGAACCGTTCACTGGGTACTTATCCGTACGAAAAGCCCTATTGATTTACCTGTTTTTACAAGGAAGTAAAATGTGAAAAAAATATTTCTACATCCCATGGCCTTTCCCAACCTTTTAAAGTTTGCTCTTACAGGTCTAACAGTTGCGAAAAACCAATACAACACCCACCCGGAACAATGTATAAAGCTAAACGAACCGTTCACTGGGTACCTATCCGTACGAAAATCCCTATTGATTTACCTGTTTTTACAAGGAAATAAAATGTGCAAAATTTTTTCTACATCCGATGGCCTTTCCCAGCCATTTAAATTTTTCTGTTACAGGTCTAACACTTCCGAAAAACCGATACAACGGCCACCCGGAACAATGTATAAAGCTAAACGAACCGTTCACTGGGTACTTATCCGTACGAAAATCCCTATTGATTTACCTGTTTTTACAAGGAAATAAAATGTGAAAAAAATATTTCTACATCCCATGGCCTTTCCCAGCCATTTAAATTTTTCTCTTACAGGTATAACACTTCCGAAAAACCAATACAACGCCCACCCGGAAAAATATATAAAGCTAAACGAACCGTTCACTGGGTACTTATCCGTACGAAAAGCCCTATTGATTTACCTGTTTTTACAAGGAAGTAAAATGTGAAAAAAATATTTCTACATCCCATGGCCTTTCCCAACCTTTTAAAGTTTGCTCTTACAGGTCTAACAGTTGCGAAAAACCAATACAACACCCACCCGGAACAATGTATAAAGCTAAACGAACCGTTCACTGGGTACCTATCCGTACGAAAATCACTATTGATTTTCCTGTTTTTACAAGAAAATAAAATGTGAAAAAAATATTTCTACATCCCATGGCCTTTCCCAACCATTTACATTTTTATCTTACAGGTCTAACACTACCGAAGAACCAATACAACTCCCACCCGGAACAATATATAAAGCTAAATGAACCGTTCACTGGGTACTTATCCGTACGAAAATACCTATTGATTTACCTGATTTTACAAGGAAATAAAATGTGAAAAAAATATTTCTACATCCCATGGCCTTTCCCAACCATTTAAAATTTTCTCTTACAGGTCTAACACTTCCAAAAAACCAATACAACGGCCACCCGGAACAATATATAAAGCTAAACGAACCGTTCACTGGGTACCTATCCGTACGAAAAGCCCTATTGATTTACCTGTTTTTACAAGGAAATAAAATGTGAAAAAAATATTTCTACATCCCATGGCCTTTCCCAACCATTTAAATTTTCCTCTTACAGGTCCAACACTTCCGAAAAACCAATACAATGCCCACCCGGAACAATATATAAAGCTAAACGAACCGTTCACTGGGTACTTATCCGTACGAAAATCCCTATTGATTTACCTGTTTTTACAAGGAAATAAATTGTGAAAAAAATATTTCTACATCCCATGGCCTTTCCCAACCATTTAAAATTTTCTCTTACAGGTCTAACACCTCCGAAAAACCAATACAAAGCCCACCCGGAAAAATATATAAAGCTAAACGAACCGTTCACTGGGTACTTATCCGTACGAAAATCCCTACTGATTTTCCTGTTTTTACAAGAAAATAAAATGTGAAAAAAATATTTCTACATCCCATGGCCTTTCCCAACCATTTACATTTTTATCTTACAGGTCTAACACTACCGAAAAACCAATACAACGCCCACCCGGAACAATATATAAAGCTAAACGAACCGTTCCCTGGGTACTTATCCGTACGAAAATCCCTATTGATTTACCTGTTTTTACAAGGAAATAAAATGTGAAAAAAATATTTCTACATCCCATGGCCTTTCCCAACCATTTAAATATTTATCTTACAGGTCTAACACTACCGAAAAACCAATACAACTCCTACCCGGAACAATATATAAAGCTAAACGAACCGTTCACTGGGTACTTATCCGTACGAAAATCCCTATTGATTTACCTGTTTTTAAGAGGAAATAAAATGTGCAAAATTTTTTCTACATCCGATGGCCTTTCCCAGCCATTTAAATTTTTCTGTTACAGGTCTAACACTTCCGAAAAACCGATACAACGGCCACCCGGAACAATGTATAAAGCTAAACGAACCGTTCACTGGGTACTTATCCGTACGAAAATCCCTATTGATTTACCTGTTTTTACAAGGAAATAAAATGTGAAAAAAATATTTCTACATCCCATGGCCTTTCCCAGCCATTTAAATTTTTCTCTTACAGGTATAACACTTCCGAAAAACCAATACAACGCCCACCCGGAAAAATATATAAAGCTAAACGAACCGTTCACTGGGTACTTATCCGTACGAAAAGCCCTATTGATTTACCTGTTTTTACAAGGAAGTAAAATGTGAAAAAAATATTTCTACATCCCATGGCCTTTCCCAACCTTTTAAAGTTTGCTCTTACAGGTCTAACAGTTGCGAAAAACCAATACAACACCCACCCGGAACAATGTATAAAGCTAAACGAACCGTTCACTGGGTACCTATCCGTACGAAAATCCCTATTGATTTACCTGTTTTTACAAGGAAATAAAATGTGCAAAATTTTTTCTACATCCGATGGCCTTTCCCAGCCATTTAAATTTTTCTGTTACAGGTCTAACACTTCCGAAAAACCGATACAACGGCCACCCGGAACAATGTATAAAGCTAAACGAACCGTTCACTGGGTACTTATCCGTACGAAAATCCCTATTGATTTACCTGTTTTTACAAGGAAATAAAATGTGAAAAAAATATTTCTACATCCCATGGCCTTTCCCAGCCATTTAAATTTTTCTCTTACAGGTATAACACTTCCGAAAAACCAATACAACGCCCACCCGGAAAAATATATAAAGCTAAACGAACCGTTCACTGGGTACTTATCCGTACGAAAAGCCCTATTGATTTACCTGTTTTTACAAGGAAGTAAAATGTGAAAAAAATATTTCTACATCCCATGGCCTTTCCCAACCTTTTAAAGTTTGCTCTTACAGGTCTAACAGTTGCGAAAAACCAATACAACACCCACCCGGAACAATGTATAAAGCTAAACGAACCGTTCACTGGGTACCTATCCGTACGAAAATCACTATTGATTTTCCTGTTTTTACAAGAAAATAAAATGTGAATAAAATATTTCTACATCCCATGGCCTTTCCCAACCATTTACATTTTTATCTTACAGGTCTAACACTACCGAAGAACCAATACAACTCCCACCCGGAACAATATATAAAGCTAAATGAACCGTTCACTGGGTACTTATACGTACGAAAATACCTATTGATTTACCTGTTTTTACAAGGAAATAAAATGTGAAAAAAATATTTCTACATCCCATGGCCTTTCCCAACCATTTAAAATTTTCTCTTACAGGTCTAACACTTCCGAAAAACCAATACAACGGCCACCCGGAACAATATATATAGCTAAACGAAGGGTTCACTGGGTACCTATCCGTACGAAAAGCCCTATTGATTTACCTGTTTTTACAAGGAAGTAAAATGTGAAAAAAATATTTCTACATCCCATGGCCTTTCCCAACCATTTAAATTTTTTTCTCTTACAGGTCCAACACTTCCGAAAAACCAATACAATGCCCACCCGGAAAAATATATAAACCTAAACGAACCGTTCACTGGGTACCTATCCGTACGAAAATCCCTATTGATTTACCTGTTTTTACAAGGAAATAAAATGTGAAAAAAATATTTCTACATCCCATGGCCTTTCCCAACCATTTAAATTTTTCTCTTACAGGTCCAACACTTCCGAAAAACCAATACAATGCCCACCCGGAACAATATATAAAGCTAAACGAACCGTTCACTGGGTACTTATCCGTACGAAAATCCCTATTGATTTACCTGTTTTTACAAGGAAATAAATTGTGAAAAAAATATTTCTACATCCCATGGCCTTTCCCAACCATTTAAAATTTTCTCTTACAGGTCTAACACTTCCGAAAAACCAATACAAAGCCCACCCGGAAAAATATATAAAGCTAAACGAATCGTTCACTGGATACTTATCCGTACGAAAATCCCTATTGATTTACCTGTTTTTACAAGGAAATTAAATGTGAAAAAATATTTCTACATCCCATGGCCTTTCCCAGCCATTTAAATTTTTCTCTTACAGGTCTAACACTTCCGAAAAACCAATACAACGCCCACCCGGAACAATGTATAAAGCTAAACGAACCGTTCACTGGGTACTTATCCGTACGAAAATCCCTATTGATTTTCCTGTTTTTACAAGAAAATAAAATGTGAAAAAAATATTTCTACATCCCATGGCCTTTCCCAACCATTTACATTTTTATCTTACAGGTCTAACACTACCGAAAAACCAATACAACGCCCACCCGGAAAAATATATAAAGCTAAACGAACCATTCACTTGGTACTAATCCATACGAAAATCCCTATTGATTTACCTGTTTTTACAAGGAAATAAAATGTGAAAAAAATATTTCTACATTCCATGGCCTTTCCCAACCATTTAAATTTTTCTCTTACAGGTCTAACACTTCCGAAAAACCAATACAACGCCCACCCGGAACAATATATAAAGCTAAACGAACCGTTCACTGGGTACTTATCCGTACGAAAAGCCCTATTCATTTACCTGTTTTTACAAGGAAATAAAATGTGAAAAAAATATTTCTACATCCCATGGCCTTTCCCAACCATTTAAATTTTTCTCTTACATGTCTAACACTACCGAAATACCAATACAACGGCCACCCGGAGCAATATATAAAGCTAAACGCACCGTTCACTGGGTACTTATACGTACGAAAATCCCTATTGATTTACCTGTTTTTACAAGGAAATAAAATGTGAAAAAAATATTTCTACATCCCATGGCCTTTCCCAACCATTTAAATATTTATCTTACAGGTCTAACACTACCGAAAAACCAATACAACTCCTACCCGGAACAATATATAAAGCTAAACGAACCGTTCACTGGGTACTTATCCGTACGAAAATCCCTATTGATTTACCTGTTTTTACAAGGAAATAAAATGTGCAAAATTTTTTCTACATCCCATGGCCTTTCACAGCCATTTAAATTTTTCTGTTACAGGTCTAACACTTCCGAAAAACCAATACAACGGCCACCCGGAACAATGTATAAAGCTAAACGAACCGTTCACTGGGTACTTATCCGTACGAAAATCCCTATTGATTTACCTGTTTTTACAAGGAAATAAAATGTGAAAAAAATATTTCTACATCCCATGGCCTTTCCCAGCCATTTAAATTTTTCTCTTACAGGTATAACACTTCCGAAAAACCAATACAACGCCCACCCGGAAAAATATATAAAGCTAAACGAACTGTTCACTGGGTACTTATCCGTACGAAAAGCCCTATTGATTTACCTGTTTTTACAAGGAAGTAAAATGTGAAAAAAATATTTCTACATCCCATGGCCTTTCCCAACCATTTAAATTTTGCTCTTACAGGTCTAACAGTTGCGAAAAACCAATACAACACCCACCCGGAAAAATATATAAAGCTAAACGAACCGTTCACTGGGTACTAATACGTACGAAAATCCCTATTGATTTACCTGTTTTTACAAGGAAATAAAATGTGAAAAAAATATTTCTACATCCCATGGCCTTTCCCACCCATTTAAATTTTTCTCTTACAGGTCCAACACTTCCGAAAAACCAATACAATGCCCACCCGGAACAATATATAAAGCTAAACGAACCGTTCACTGGGTACTTATCCGTACGAAAATCCCTATTGATTTACCTGTTTTTACAAGGAAATAAATTGTGAAAAAAATATTTCTACATCCCATGGCCTTTCCCAACCAATTAAATTTTTCTCTTACAGGTCTAACACTACCGAAAAACCAATACAACTCCTACCCGGAACAATATATAAAGCTAAACGAACCGTTCACTGGGTACTTATCCGTATGAAAATCCCTATTGATTTACCTGTTTTTACAAGGAAATAAAATGTGCAAAATTTTTTCTACATCCCATGGCCTTTCCCAGCCATTTAAATTTTTCTGTTACAGGTCTAACACTTCCTAAAAACCGATACAACGGCCACCCGGAACAATGTATAAAGCTAAACGAACCGTTCACTGGGTACTTATCCGTACGAAAATCCCTATTGATTTACCTGTTTCTACAAGGAAATAAAATGTGAAAAAAATATTTCTACATCCCATGGCCTTTCCCAGCCATTTAAATTTTTCTCTTACAGGTATAACACTTCCGAAAAACCAATACAACGCCCACCCGGAAAAATATATAAAGCTAAACGAACCGTTCACTGGGTACTTATCCGTACGAAAAGCCCTATTGATTTACCTGTTTTTACAAGGAAGTAAAATGTGAAAAAAATATTTCTACATCCCATGGCCTTTCCCAACCATTTAAATTTTGCTCTTACAGGTCTAACAGTTGCGAAAAACCAATACAACACCCACCCGGAAAAATATATAAAGCTAAACGAACCGTTCACTGGGTACTAATACGTACGAAAATCCATATTGATTTACCTGTTTTTACAAGGAAATAAAATGTGAAAAAAATATTTCTACATCCCATGGCCTTTCCCAACCATTTAAATTTTTCTCTTACAGGTCCAACACTTCCGAAAAACCAATACAATGCCCACCCGGAACAATATATAAAGCTAAACGAACCGTTCACTGGGTACTTATCCGTACGAAAATCCCTATTGATTTACCTGTTTTTACAAGGAAATAAATTGTGAAAAAAATATTTCTACATCCCATGGCCTTTCCCAACCAATTAAATTTTTCTCTTACATGTCTAACACTTCCGAAAAACCAATACAACGGCCACCCGGAACAATATATAAAGCTAAACGAACCGTTCACTGGGTACTTATCCGTACGAAAATCCCTATTGATTTACCTGTTTTTACAAGGAAATAAAATGTGAAAAAAATATTTCTACATCCCATGGCCTTTCCCAACCATTTAAATTTTTCTCTTACATGTCTAACACTACCGAAAAACCAATACAACGGCCACCCGGAGCAATATATAAAGCTAAACGCACCGTTCACTGGGTACTTATACGTACGAAAATCCCTATTGATTTACCTGTTTTTACAAGGAAATAAAATGTGAAAAAAATATTTCTACATCCCATGGCCTTTCCCAGCCATTTAAATTTTTCTCTTACAGGTATAACACTTCCGAAAAACCAATACAACGCCCACCCGGAAAAATATATAAAGCTAAACGAACCGTTCACTGGGTACTTATCCGTACGAAAAGCCCTATTGATTTACCTGTTTTTACAAGGAAGTAAAATGTGAAAAAAATATTTCTACATCCCATGGCCTTTCCCAACCATTTAAATTTTGCTCTTACAGGTCTAACAGTTGTGAAAAACCAATACAACACCCACCCGGAAAAATATATAAAGCTAAACGAACCGTTCACTGGGTACTAATACGTACGAAAATCCCTATTGATTTACCTGTTTTTACAAGGAAATAAAATGTGAAAAAAATATTTCTACATCCCATGGCCTTTCCCAACCATTTAAATTTTTCTCTTACAGGTCCAACACTTCCGAAAAACCAATACAATGCCCACCCGGAACAATATATAAAGCTAAACGAACCGTTCACTGGGTACTTATCCGTACGAAAATCCCTATTGATTTACCTGTTTTTACAAGGAAATAAATTGTGAAAAAAATATTTCTACATCCCATGGCCTTTCCCAACCATTTAAATTTTTCTCTTACATGTCTAACACTACCGAAAAACCAATACAACGGCCACCCGGAGCAATATATAAAGCTAAACGCACCGTTCACTGGGTACTTATACGTACGAAAATCCCTATTGATTTACCTGTTTTTACAAGGAAATAAAATGTGCAAAATTTTTTCTACATCCCATGGCCTTTCCCAGCCATTTAAATTTTTCTCTTACAGGTCTAACACTTCCGAAAAACCGATACAACGGCCACCCGGAACAATGTATAAAGCTAAACGAACCGTTCACTGGGTACTTATCCGTACGAAAATCCCTATTGATTTACCTGTTTTTACAAGGAAATAAAATGTGAAAAAAATATTTCTACATCCCATGGCCTTTCCCAGCCATTTAAATTTTTCTCTTACAGGTATAACACTTCCAAAAAACCAATACAACGGCCACCCGGAAAAATATATAAAGCTAAACGAACCGTTCACTGGGTACTTATCCGTACGAAAAGCCCTATTGATTTACCTGTTTTTACAAGGAAGTAAAATGTGAAAAAAATATTTCTACATCCCATGGCCTTTCCCAACCATTTAAATTTTGCTCTTACAGGTCTAACAGTTGCGAAAAACCAATACAACACCCACCCGGAAAAATATATAAAGCTAAACGAACCGTTCACTGGGTACTAATACGTACGAAAATCCCTATTGATTTACCTGTTTTTACAAGGAAATAAAATGTGAAAAAAATATTTCTACATCCCATGGCCTTTCCCAACCATTTAAATTTTTCTCTTACAGGTCCAACACTTCCGAAAAACCAATACAATGCCCACCCGGAACAATATATAAAGCTAAACGAACCGTTCACTGGGTACTTATCCATACGAAAATCCCTATTGATTTACCTGTTTTTACAAGGAAATAAATTGTGAAAAAAATATTTCTACATCACATGGCCTTTCCCAACCATTTAAATTTTTCTCTTACATGTCTAACACTTCCGAAAAACCAATACAACGGCCACCCGGAACAATATATAAAGCTAAACGAACCGTTCACTGGGCACTTATCCGTACGAAAATCCCTATTGATTTTCCTGTTTTTACAAGGAAATAAAATGTGAAAAAAATATTTCTACATCCCATGGCTTTTCCCAGCCATTTAAATTTTTCTCTTACAGGTCTAACACTTCCGAAAAACCAATACAACGCCCACCCGGAACAATGTATAAAGCTAAACGAACCGTTTACTGGGTACTTATCCGTGCGAAAAGCCCTATTGATTTACCTGTTTTTACAAGGAAGTAAAATGTGAAAAAAATATTTCTACATCCCATAGCCTTTCACAGCCATTTAAATTTTTCTCTTACACGTCTAACACTTCCGAAAAACCAATAAAACGCACACCCGGAACAATATATAAAGCTAAACGATCCGTTCACTGGGTACTTATCCGTACGAAAATTCCTATTGATTTACCTGTTTTTACAAGTAAATAAAATGTGAAAAAAATATTTCTACATCCCATGGCCTTTCCCAACCATTTAAATTTTTCTCTTACAGGTCTAACACTTCCGAAAAACCAATACAACGCCCAACCGGAACAATATATAAAGCTAAACGAACCGTTCACTGGGTACTTATCCGTACGAAAATCCCTATTGATTTACCTGTTTTTACAAGGAAATAAAATGTGAAAAAAATATTTCTACATCCCATGGCCTTTCCCAGCCATTTAAATTTTTCTCTTACAGGTATAACACTTCCAAAAAACCAATACAACGGCCACCCGGAAAAATATATAAAGCTAAACGAACCGTTCACTGGGTACTTATCCGTACGAAAAGCCCTATTGATTTACCTGTTTTTACAAGGAAGTAAAATGTGAAAAAAATATTTCTACATCCCATGGCCTTTCCCAACCATTTAAATTTTGCTCTTACAGGTCTAACAGTTGCGAAAAACCAATACAACACCCACCCGGAAAAATATATAAAGCTAAACGAACCGTTCACTGGGTACTAATACGTACGAAAATCCCTATTGATTTACCTGTTTTTACAAGGAAATAAAATGTGAAAAAAATATTTCTACATCCCATGGCCTTTCCCAACCATTTAAATTTTTCTCTTACAGGTCCAACACTTCCGAAAAACCAATACAATGCCCACCCGGAACAATATATAAAGCTAAACGAACCGTTCACTGGGTACTTATCCATACGAAAATCCCTATTGATTTACCTGTTTTTACAAGGAAATAAATTGTGAAAAAAATATTTCTACATCACATGGCCTTTCCCAACCATTTAAATTTTTCTCTTACATGTCTAACACTTCCGAAAAACCAATACAACGGCCACCCGGAACAATATATAAAGCTAAACGAACCGTTCACTGGGCACTTATCCGTACGAAAATCCCTATTGATTTTCCTGTTTTTACAAGGAAATAAAATGTGAAAAAAATATTTCTACATCCCATGGCTTTTCCCAGCCATTTAAATTTTTCTCTTACAGGTCTAACACTTCCGAAAAACCAATACAACGCCCACCCGGAACAATGTATAAAGCTAAACGAACCGTTTACTGGGTACTTATCCGTGCGAAAAGCCCTATTGATTTACCTGTTTTTACAAGGAAGTAAAATGTGAAAAAAATATTTCTACATCCCATAGCCTTTCACAGCCATTTAAATTTTTCTCTTACACGTCTAACACTTCCGAAAAACCAATAAAACGCACACCCGGAACAATATATAAAGCTAAACGATCCGTTCACTGGGTACTTATCCGTACGAAAATTCCTATTGATTTACCTGTTTTTACAAGTAAATAAAATGTGAAAAAAATATTTCTACATCCCATGGCCTTTCCCAACCATTTAAATTTTTCTCTTACAGGTCTAACACTTCCGAAAAACCAATACAACGCCCAACCGGAACAATATATAAAGCTAAACGAACCGTTCACTGGATACTTATCCGTACGAAAATCCCTATTGATTTACCTGTATTTACAAGGAAATAAAATGTGAAAAAAATATTTCTACATCCCATGGCCTTTCCCAACCATTTAAATTTTTCTCTTACATGTCTAACACTTCCGAAAAACCAATACAACGCCCACCCGGAACAATATATAAAGCTAAACGAACCGTTCACTGGTTACTTATCCGTACGAAAATCCCTATTGATTTACCTGTTTTTACAAGGAAATAAAATGTGAAAAAAATATTTCTACATCCCATGGCCTTTTCCAGCCATTTAAATTTTTCTCTTACAGGTATAACACTTCCGAAAAAACAATACAACGCCAACCCGGAAAAATATATAAAGCTAAACGAACCGTTCACTGGGTACTTATCCGTACGAAAAGCCCTATTGATTTACCTGTTTTTACAAGGAAGTAAAATGTGAAAAAAATATTTCTACATCCCATGGCCTTTCCCAACCATTTAAATTTTTCTCTTACAGGTCTAACAGTTGCGAAAAACCAATACAACACCCACCCGGAAAAATATATAAAGCTAAACGAACCGTTCACTGGGTACTAATACGTACGAAAATCCCTATTGATTTACCTGTTTTTACAAGGAAATAAAATGTGAAAAAAATATTTCTACATCCCATGGCCTTTCCCAACCATTTAAATTTTTCTCTTACATGTCTAACACTTCCGAAAAACCAATACAACGCCCACCCGGAACAATATATAAAGCTAAACGAACTGTTCACTGGGTACTTATCCGTACGAAAATCCCTATTGATTTACCTGTTTATACAAGGAAATAAAATGTGAAAAAAATATTTCTACATCCCATGGCCTTTCCCAACCATTTAAATTTTTCTCTTACAGGTCCAACACTTCCGAAAAACCAATACAATGCCCACCCGGAACAATATATAAAGCTAAACGAACCGTTCACTGGGTACTTATCCATACGAAAATCCCTATTGATTTACCTGTTTTTACAAGGAAATAAATTGTGAAAAAAATATTTCTACATCACATGGCCTTTCCCAACCATTTAAATTTTTCTCTTACATGTCTAACACTTCCGAAAAACCAATACAACGGCCACCCGGAACAATATATAAAGCTAAACGAACCGTTCACTGGGCACTTATCCGTACGAAAATCCCTATTGATTTTCCTGTTTTTACAAGGAAATAAAATGTGAAAAAAATATTTCTACATCCCATGGCTTTTCCCAGCCATTTAAATTTTTCTCTTACAGGTCTAACACTTCCGAAAAACCAATACAACGCCCACCCGGAACAATGTATAAAGCTAAACGAACCGTTTACTGGGTACTTATCCGTGCGAAAAGCCCTATTGATTTACCTGTTTTTACAAGGAAGTAAAATGTGAAAAAAATATTTCTACATCCCATAGCCTTTCACAGCCATTTAAATTTTTCTCTTACACGTCTAACACTTCCGAAAAACCAATAAAACACACACCCGGAACAATATATAAAGCTAAACGATCCGTTCACTGGGTACTTATCCGTACGAAAATTCCTATTGATTTACCTGTTTTTACAAGTAAATAAAATGTGAAAAAAATATTTCTACATCCCATGGCCTTTCCCAACCATTTAAATTTTTCTCTTACAGGTCTAACACTTCCGAAAAACCAATACAACGCCCAACCGGAACAATATATAAAGCTAAACGAACCGTTCACTGGATACTTATCCGTACGAAAATCCCTATTGATTTACCTGTATTTACAAGGAAATAAAATGTGAAAAAAATATTTCTACATCCCATGGCCTTTCCCAACCATTTAAATTTTTCTCTTACATGTCTAACACTTCCGAAAAACCAATACAACGCCCACCCGGAACAATATATAAAGCTAAACGAACCGTTCACTGGTTACTTATCCGTACGAAAATCCCTATTGATTTACCTGTTTTTACAAGGAAATAAAATGTGAAAAAAATATTTCTACATCCCATGGCCTTTTCCAGCCATTTAAATTTTTCTCTTACAGGTATAACACTTCCGAAAAAACAATACAACGCCCACCCGGAAAAATATATAAAGCTAAACGAACCGTTCACTGGGTACTTATCCGTACGAAAAGCCCTATTGATTTACCTGTTTTTACAAGGAAGTAAAATGTGAAAAAAATATTTCTACATCCCATGGCCTTTCCCAACCATTTAAATTTTTCTCTTACAGGTCTAACAGTTGCGAAAAACCAATACAACACCCACCCGGAAAAATATATAAAGCTAAACGAACCGTTCACTGGGTACTAATACGTACGAAAATCCCTATTGATTTACCTGTTTTTACAAGGAAATAAAATGTGAAAAAAATATTTCTACATCCCATGGCCTTTCCCAACCATTTAAATTTTTCTCTTACATGTCTAACACTTCCGAAAAACCAATACAACGCCCACCCGGAACAATATATAAAGCTAAACGAACTGTTCACTGGGTACTTATCCGTACGAAAATCCCTATTGATTTACCTGTTTATACAAGGAAATAAAATGTGAAAAAAATATTTCTACATCCCATGGCCTTTCCCAACCATTTAAATTTTTCTCTTACAGGTCTAACACTTCCGAAAAACCAATACAACGCCCACCCGGAACAATATATAAAGCTAAACGAACCGTTCACTGGGTACTTATCCGTACGAAAATCCCTATTGATTTACCTGTTTTTACAAGGAAATTAAATGTGAAAAAAATATTTCTACATCCCATGGCCTTTCCCAGCCATTTAAATTTTTCTCTTACAGGTCTAACACTTCCGAAAAACCAATACAACGCCCACCCGGAACAATGTATAAAGCTAAACGAACCGTTTACTGGGTACTTATCCGTGCGAAAAGCCCTATTGATTTACCGGTTTTTACAAGGAAGTAAAATGTGAAAAAAATATTTCTACATCCCATGGCCTTTCCCAGCCATTTAAATTTTTCTCTTACAGGTCTAACACTTCCGAAAAACCAATACAACGCCCACCCGGAACAATATATAAAGCTAAACAAACCATTCACTGGGTACTTATCCGTACGAAATTACCTATTGATTTACCTGTTTTTACAAGGAAATAAAATGTGAAAAAAATATTTCTACATCCCATGGCCTTTCCCAACCATTTAAAATTTTCTCTTACAGGTCTAACACTTCCGAAAAACCAATACAACGGCCACCCGGAACAATATATAAAGCTAAACGAACCGTTCACTGGGTACTTATCCGTACGAAAAGCCCTATTAATTTACCTGTTTTTACAAGGAAGTAAAATGTGAAAAAAATATTTCTACATCCCATGGCCTTTCCCAACCATTTAAAATTTTCTCTTACAGGTCTAACACTTCCGAAAAACCAATACAACGGCCACCCGGAACAATATATAAAGCTAAACGAACCGTTCACTGGGTACATATCCGTACGAAAAGCCCTATTAAGTTACCTGTTTTTACAAGGAAGTAAAATGTGAAAAAAATATTTCTACATCCCATGGCCTTTCCCAACCATTTAAATTTTTCTCTTACAGGTCTAACAGTTGCGAAAAACCAATACAACGCCCACTAGGAAAAATATATAAAGCTAAATGAACCGTTCACTGGGTACTAATCCATACGAAAATCCATATTGATTTACCTGTTTTTACAAGGAAATAAAATGTGAAAAAAATATTTCTACATCCCATGGCCTTTCCCAACCATTTAAATTTTTCTCTTACATGCCTAACACTACCGAAAAACCAATACAACGCCCACCCGGAGCAATATATAAAGCTAAACGCACCGTTCACTGGGTACTTATACGTACGAAAATCCCTATTGATTTACCTGTTTTTACAAGGAAATAAAATGTGAAAAAAATATTTCTACATCCCATGGCCTTTCCCAACCAATTAAATATTTATCTTACAGGTCTAACACTACCGAAAAACCAATACAACTCCTACCCGGAAAAATATATAAAGCTAAACGAACCGTTCACTGGGTACTTATCCGTACCAAAATCCCTATTGATTTACCTGTTTTTACAAGGAAATAAAATGTGCAAAATTTTTTCTACATCCCATGGCCTTTCCCAGCCATTTAAATTTTTCTCTTACAGGTCTAACACTTCCGAAAAACCGATACAACGGCCACCCGGAACAATGTATAAAGCTAAACGAACCGTTCACTGGGTACTTATCCGTACGAAAATCCCTATTGATTTACTTGTTTTTACAAGGAAATAAAATGTGAAAAAAATATTTCTACATCCCATGGCCTTTCCCAGCCATTTAAATTTTTCTCTTACAGGTATAACACTTCTGAAAAACCAATACAACGGCCACCCGAAGCAATATATAAAGCTAAACGCACCGTTCACTGGGTACTTATACGTACGAAAATCCCTATTGATTTACCTGTTTTTACAAGGAAATAAAATGTGAAAAAAATATTTCTACATCCCATGGCCTTTCCCAACCATAAAAATATTTATCTTACAGGTCTAACACTACCGAAAAACCAATACAACTCCTACCCGGAACAATATATAAAGCTAAACGAACCGTTCACTGGGTACTTATCCGTACGAAAAGCCCTATTGATTTACCTGTTTTTACAAGGAAGTAAAATGTGAAAAAAATATTTCTACATCCCATGGCCTTTCCCAACCATTTAAATTTTGCTCTTACAGGTCTAACAGTTGCGAAAAACCAATACAACACCGACCCGGAAAAATATATAAAGCTAAACGAACCGTTCACTGGGTACTAATACGTACGAAAATCCCTATTGATTTACCTGTTTTTACAAGGAAATAAAATGTGAAAAAAATATTTCTACATCCCATGGCCTTTCCCAACCATTTAAATTTTTCTCTTACAGGTCCAACACTTCCGAAAAACCAATACAATGCCCACCCGGAACAATATATAAAGCTAAACGGACCGTTCACTGGGTACTTATCCATACGAAAATCCCTATTGATTTACCTGTTTTTACAAGGAAATAAATTGTGAAAAAAATATTTCTACATCCCATGGCCTTTCCCAACCATTTAAATTTTTCTCTTACATGTCTAACACTTCCGAAAAACCAATACAACGGCCACCCGGAACAATATATAAAGCTAAACGAACCGTTCACTGGGTACTTATCCGTACGAAAATCCCTATTGATTTACCTGTTTTTACAAGGAAATAAAATGTGAAAAAAATATTTCTACATCCCATGGCCTTTCCCAACCATTTAAATTTTTCTCTTACATGTCTAACACTACCGAAAAACCAATACAACGGCCACCCGGAGCAATATATAAAGCTAAACGCACCGTTCACTGGGTACTTATACGTACGAAAATCCCTATTGATTTACCTGTTTTTACAAGGAAATAAAATGTGAAAAAAATATTTCTACATCCCATGGCCTTTCCCAGCCATTTAAATTTTTCTCTTACAGGTATAACACTTCCGAAAAACCAATACAACGCCCACCCGGAAAAATATATAAAGCTAAACGAACCGTTCACTGGGTACTTATCCGTACGAAAAGCCCTATTGATTTACCTGTTTTTACAAGGAAGTAAAATGTGAAAAAAATATTTCTACATCCCATGGCCTTTCCCAACCATTTAAATTTTGCTCTTACAGGTCTAACAGTTGCGAAAAACCAATACAACACCCACCCGGAAAAATATATAAAGCTAAACAAACCGTGCACTGGGTACTAATACGTACGAAAATCCCTATTGATTTACCTGTTTTTACAAGGAAATAAAATGTGAAAAAAATATTTCTACATCCCATGGCCTTTCCCAACCATTTAAATATTTCTCTTACAGGTCTAACACTACCGAAAAACCAATACAACACCCACCCGGAGCAATATATAAAGCTAAACGCACCGTTCACTGGGTACTTATACGTACGAAAATCCCTATTGATTTACCTGTTTTTACAAGGAAATAAAATGTGAAAAAAATATTTCTACATCCCATGGCCTTTCCCAGCCATTTAAATTTTTCTCTTACAGGTATAACACTTCCGAAAAACCAATACAACGCCCACCCGGAAAAATATATAAAGCTAAACGAACCGTTCACTGGGTACTTATCCGTACGAAAATCCCTATTGATTTACCTGTTTTTACAAGGAAATAAAATGTGAAAAAAATATTTCTACATCCCATGGCCTTTCCCAACCATTTAAATTTTTCTCTTACATGTCTAACACTTCCGAAAAACCAATACAACGGCCACCCGGAACAATATATAAAGCTAAACGAACCGTTCACTGGGCACTTATCCGTACGAAAATCCCTATTGATTTTCCTGTTTTTACAAGGAAATAAAATGTGAAAAAAATATTTCTACATCTCATGGCTTTTCCCAGCCATTTAAATTTTTCTCTTACAGGTCTAACACTTCCGAAAAATCAATACAACGCCCACCCGGAACAATGTATAAAGCTAAACGAACCGTTTACTGGGTACTTATCCGTGCGAAAAGCCCTATTGATTTACCTGTTTTTACAATGAAGTAAAATGTGAAAAAAATATTTCTACATCCCATGGCCTTTCACAGCCATTTAAATTTTTCTCTTACACGTCTAACACTTCCGAAAAACCAATACAACGCACACCCGGAACAATATATAAAGCTAAACAAACCATTCACTGGGCACTTATCCGTACGAAAATCCCTATTGATATACCTATTTTTACAAGGAAATAAAATGTGAAAAAAATATTTCTACATCCCATGGCCTTTCCCAACCATTTAAATTTTTCTCTTACAGGTCTAACACTTCCGAAAAACCGATACAATGCCCACCCGGAAAAATATATAAAGCTAAACGATCCGTTCACTGGGTACTTAAACGTACGAAAATTCCTATTGATTTACCTGTTTTTACAAGTAAATAAAATGTGAAAAAAATATTTCTACATCCCATGGCCTTTCCCAACCATTTAAATTTTTCTCTTACAGGTCTAACGCTTCCGAAAAACCAATACAACGCCCACCCGGAACAATATATAAAGCTAAACGAACCGTTCACTGGTTACTTATCCGTACGAAAATCCCTATTGATTTACCTGTATTTACAAGGAAATAAAATGTGAAAAAAATATTTCTACATCCCATGGCCTTTCCCAACCATTTAAATTTTTCTCTTACATGTCTAACACTTCCGAAAAACCAATACAACGCCCACCCGGAACAATATATAAAGCTAAACGAAGCGTTCACTGGGTACTTATCAGTACGAAAATCCCTATTGATTTACCTGTTTTTACAAGGAAATAAAATGTGAAAAAAATATTTCTACATCCCATGGCCTTTCCCAACCATTTAAATTTTTCTCTTACAGGTCTAACACTTCCGAAAAACCAATACAACGCCCACCCGGAAAAATATATAAAGCTAAACGAACCGTTCACTGGGTACTTATCCGTACGAAAAGCCCTATTGATTTACCTGTTTTTACAAGGAAGTAAAATGTGAAAAAAAATTTTCTACATCCCATGGCCTTTCCCAACCATTTAAATTTTTCTCTTACAGGTCTAACAGTTGCGAAAAACCAATACAACACCCACCTGGAAAAATATATAAAGCTAAACGAACCGTTCACTGGGTACTAATACGTACGAAAATCCCTATTGATTTACCTGTTTTTACAAGGAAATAAAATGTGAAAAAAATATTTCTACATCCCATGGCCTTTCCCAACCATTAAAATTTTTCTCTTACATGTCTAACACTTCCGAAAAACCAATACAACGCCCACCCGGAAAAATATATAAAGCTAAACGAACCGTTCACTGGGTACTTATCCGTACGAAAAGCCCTATTGATTTACCTGTTTTTACAAGGAAGTAAAATGTGAAAAAAATATTTCTACATCCCATGGCCTTTCCCAACCATTTAAATTTTGCTCTTACAGGTCTAACAGTTGCGAAAAACCAATACAACACCCACCCGGAAAAATATATAAAGCTAAACAAACCGTGCACTGGGTACTAATACGTACGAAAATCCCTATTGATTTACCTGTTTTTACAAGGAAATAAAATGTGAAAAAAATATTTCTACATCCCATGGCCTTTCCCAACCATTTAAATTTTTCTCTTACAGGTCTAACACTACCGAAAAAACCATACAACACCCACCCGGAGCAATATATAAAGCTAAACGCACCGTTCACTGGGTACTTATACGTACGAAAATCCCTATTGATTTACCTGTTTTTACAAGGAAATAAAATGTGAAAAAAATATTTCTACATCCCATGGCCTTTCCCAGCCATTTAAATTTTTCTCTTACAGGTATAACACTTCCGAAAAACCAATACAACGCCCACCCGGAAAAATATATAAAGCTAAACGAACCGTTCACTGGGTACTTATCCGTACGAAAATCCCTATTGATTTACCTGTTTTTACAAGGAAATAAAATGTGAAAAAAATATTTCTACATCCCATGGCCTTTCCCAACCATTTAAATTTTTCTCTTACATGTCTAACACTTCCGAAAAACCAATACAACGGCCACCCGGAACAATATATAAAGCTAAACGAACCGTTCACTGGGCACTTATCCGTACGAAAATCCCTATTGATTTTCCTGTTTTTACAAGGAAATAAAATGTGAAAAAAATATTTCTACATCTCATGGCTTTTCCCAGCCATTTAAATTTTTCTCTTACAGGTCTAACACTTCCGAAAAATCAATACAACGCCCACCCGGAACAATGTATAAAGCTAAACGAACCGTTTACTGGGTACTTATCCGTGTGAAAAGCCCTATTGATTTACCTGTTTTTACAATGAAGTAAATTGTGAAAAAAATATTTCTACATCCCATGGCCTTTCACAGCCATTTAAATTTTTCTCTTACACGTCTAACACTTCCGAAAAACCAATACAACGCACACCCGGGACAATATATAAAGCTAAACAAACCATTCACTGGGCACTTATCCGTACGAAAATCCCTATTGATATACCTATTTTTACAAGGAAATAAAATGTGAAAAAAATATTTCTACATCCCATGGCCTTTCCCAACCATTTAAATTTTTCTCTTACAGGTCTAACACTTCCGAAAAACCGATACAACGCCCACCCGGAAAAATATATAAAGCTAAACGATCCGTTCACTGGGTACTTATCCGTACGAAAATTCCTATTGATTTACCTGTTTTTACAAGTAAATAAAATGTGAAAAAAATATTTCTACATCCCATGGCCTTTCCCAACCATTTAAATTTTTCTCTTACAGGTCTAACGCTTCCGAAAAACCAATACAACGCCCACCCGGAACAATATATAAAGCTAAACGAACCGTTCACTGGTTACTTATCCGTACGAAAATCCCTATTGATTTACCTGTATTTACAAGGAAATAAAATGTGAAAAAAATATTTCTACATCCCATGGCCTTTCCCAACCATTTAAATTTTTCTCTTACATGTCTAACACTTCCGAAAAACCAATACAACGCCCACCCGGAACAATATATAAAGCTAAACGAAGCGTTCACTGGGTACTTATACGTTCGAAAATCCCTATTGATTTACCTGTTTTTACAAGGAAATAAAATGTGAAAAAAATATTTCTACATCCCATGGCCTTTTCCAGCCATTTAAATTTTTCTCTTACAGGTATAACACTTCCGAAAAACCAATACAACGCCCACCCGGAAAAATATATAAAGCTAAACGAACCGTTCACTGGGTACTTATCCGTACGAAAAGCCCTATGGATTTACCTGTTTTTACAAGGAAGTAAAATGTGAAAAAAAATTTTCTACATCCCATGGCCTTTCCCAACCATTTAAATTTTTCTCTTACAGGTCTAACAGTTGCGAAAAACCAATACAACACCCACCTGGAAAAATATATAAAGCTAAACGAACCGTTCACTGGGTACTAATACGTACGAAAATCCCTATTGATTTACCTGTTTTTACAAGGAAATAAAATGTGAAAAAAATATTTCTACATCCCATGGCCTTTCCCAACCATTAAAATTTTTCTCTTACATGTCTAACACTTCCGAAAAACCAATACAACGCCCACCCGGAACAATATATAAAGCTAAACGAACCGTTCACTGGGTACTTATCCGTACGAAAATCCCTATTGGTTTACCTGTTTTTTCAAGGAAATAAAATGTGAAAAAAATATTTCTACATCCCATGGCCTTTCCCAACCATTTAAATTTTTCTCTTACATGTCTAACACTTCCGAAAAACCAATACAACGCCCACCCAGAACAATATATAAAGCTAAACGAACCGTTCACTGGGTACTTATCCGTACGAAAATCCCTATTGATTTACCTGTTTTTACAAGGAAATTAAATGTGAAAAAAATATTTCTACATCCCATGGCCTTTCCCAGCCATTTAAATTTTTCTCTTACAGGTCTAACACTTCCGAAAAACCAATACAACGCCCACCCGGAAAAATGTATAAAGCTAAACGAACCGTTTACTGGGTACTTATCCGTGCGAAAAGCCCTATTGATTTACCTGTTTTTACAAGGATGTAAAATGTGAAAAAAATATGTCTACATCCCATGGCCTTTCCCAGCCATTTAAATTTTTCTCTTACAGGTCTAACTCTTCCGAAAAACCAATACAACGCCCACCCGGAACAATATATAAAGCTAAACAAACCATTCACTGGGTACTTATCCATACCAAAATCCCTATTGATTTACCTATTTTTACAAGGAAATAAAATGTGAAAAAAATATTTCTACATCCCATGGCCTTTCCCAACCATTTAAATTTTTATCTTGCAGGTCTAACACTACCGAAAAACCAATACAACTCCCACCTGGAACAATATATATAGCTAAACGAACCGTTCACTGGGTACTTATACGTACGAAAATCCCTATTGATTTACCTGTTTTTACAAGGAAATAAATTGTGAAAAAAATATTTCTACATCCCATGGCCTTTACCAGCCATTTAAATTTTTCTCTTAAAGGTCTAACACTTCCGAAAAACCGATACAATGCCCACCCGGAAAAATATATAAAGCTAAACGATCCGTTCACTGGGTACTTATCCGTACGAAAATTCCTATTGATTTACCTGTTTTTACAAATAAATAAAATGTGAAAAAAATATTTCTACATCCCATGGCCTTTCCCAACCATTTAAATTTTTCTCTTACAGGTCTAACGCTTCCGAAAAACCAATACAACGCCCACCCGGAACAATATATAAAGCTAAACGAACCGTTCACTGGTTACTTATCCGTACGAAAATCCCTATTGATTTACCTGTATTTACAAGGAAATAAAATGTGAAAAAAATATTTCTACATCCCATGGCCTTTCCCAACCATTTAAATTTTTCTCTTACATGTCTAACACTTCCGAAAAACCAATACAACGCCCACCCGGAACAATATATAAAGCTAAACGAAGCGTTCACTGGGTACTTATCCGTACGAAAATCCCTATTGATTTACCTGTTTTTACAAGGAAATAAAATGTGAAAAAAATATTTCTACATCCCATGGCCTTTCCCAACCATTTAAATTTTTCTCTTACATGTCTAACACTTCCGAAAAACCAATACAACAGCCACCCGGAAGAATATATAAAGCTAAACGAACCGTTCACTGGGCACTTATCCGTACGAAAATCCCTATTGATTTTCCTGTTTTTACAAGGAAATAAAATGTGAAAAAAATATTTCTACATCTCATGGCTTTTCCCAGCCATTTAAATTTTTCTCTTACAGGTCTAACACTTCCGAAAAATCAATACAACGCCCACCCGGAACAATGTATAAAGCTAAACGAACCGTTTACTGGGTACTTATCCGTGCGAAAAGCCCTATTGATTTACCTGTTTTTACAATGAAGTAAAATGTGAAAAAAATATTTCTACATCCCATGGCCTTTCACAGCCATTTAAATTTTTCTCTTACACGTCTAACACTTCCGAAAAACCAATACAACGCACACCCGGAACAATATATAAAGCTAAACAAACCATTCACTGGGCACTTATCCGTACGAAAATCCCTATTGATATACCTGTTTTTACAAGGAAATAAAATGTGAAAAAAATATTTCTACATCCCATGGCCTTTTCCAGCCATTTAAATTTTTCTCTTACAGGTATAACATTTCCGAAAAACCAATACAACGCCCACCCGGAAAAATATATAAAGCTAAACGAACCGTTCACTGGGTACTTATCCGTACGAAAAGCCCTATTGATTTACCTGTTTTTACAAGGAATTAAAATGTGAAAAAAAATTTTCTACATCCCATGGCCTTTCCCAACCATTTAAATTTTTCTCTTACAGGTCTAACAGTTGCGAAAAACCAATACAACACCCACCTGGAAAAATATATAAAGCTAAACGAACCGTTCACTGGGTACTAATACGTACGAAAATCCCTATTGATTTACCTGTTTTTACAAGGAAATAAAATGTGAAAAAAATATTTCTACATCCCATGGCCTTTCCCAACCATTAAAATTTTTCTCTTACATGTCTAACACTTCCGAAAAACCAATACAACGCCCACCCGGAAAAATATATAAAGCTAAACGAACCGTTCACTGGGTATTTATCCGTACGAAAAGCCCTATTTATTTACCTGTTTTTACAAGGAAGTAAAATGTGAAAAAAATATTTCTACATCCCATGGCCTTTCCCAACCATTTAAATTTTGCTCTTACAGGTCTAACAGTTGCGAAAAACCAATACAACACCCACCCGGAAAAATATATAAAGCTAAACAAACCGTGCACTGGGTACTAATACGTACGAAAATCCCTATTGATTTACCTGTTTTTACAAGGAAATAAAATGTGAAAAAAATATTTCTACATCCCATGGCCTTTCCCAACCATTTAAATTTTTCTCTTACAGGTCTAACACTACCGAAAAAACCATACAACACCCACCCGGAGCAATATATAAAGCTAAACGCACCGTTCACTGGGTACTTATACGTACGAAAATCCCTATTGATTTACCTGTTTTTACAAGGAAATAAAATGTGAAAAAAATATTTCTACATCCCATGGCCTTTCCCAGCCATTTAAATTTTTCTCTTACAGGTATAACACTTCCGAAAAACCAATACAACGCCCACCCGGAAAAATATATAAAGCTAAACGAACCGTTCACTGGGTACTTATCCGTACGAAAATCCCTATTGATTTACCTGTTTTTACAAGGAAATAAAATGTGAAAAAAATATTTCTACATCCCATGGCCTTTCCCAACCATTTAAATTTTTCTCTTACAAGTCTAACACTTCCGAAAAACCAATACAACGGCCACCCGGAACAATATATAAAGCTAAACGAACCGTTCACTGGGCACTTATCCGTACGAAAATCCCTATTGATTTTCCTGTTTTTACAAGGAAATAAAATGTGAAAAAAATATTTCTACATCTCATGGCTTTTCCCAGCCATTTAAATTTTTCTCTTACAGGTCTAACACTTCCGAAAAATCAATACAACGCCCACCCGGAACAATGTATAAAGCTAAACGAACCGTTTACTGGGTACTTATCCGTGTGAAAAGCCCTATTGATTTACCTGTTTTTACAATGAAGTAAAATGTGAAAAAAATATTTCTACATCCCATGGCCTTTCACAGCCATTTAAATTTTTCTCTTACACGTCTAACACTTCCGAAAAACCAATACAACGCACACCCGGAACAATATATAAAGCTAAACAAACCATTCACTAGGCACTTATCCGTACGAAAATCCCTATTGATATACCTATTTTTACAAGGAAATAAAATGTGAAAAAAATATTTCTACATCCCATGGCCTTTCCCAACCATTTAAATTTTTCTCTTACAGGTCTAACACTTCCGAAAAACCGATACAACGCCCACCCGGAAAAATATATAAAGCTAAACGATCCGTTCACTGGGTACTTATCCGTACGAAAATTCCTATTGATTTACCTGTTTTTACAAGTAAATAAAATGTGAAAAAAATATTTCTACATCCCATGGCCTTTCCCAACCATTTAAATTTTTCTCTTACAGGTCTAACGCTTCCGAAAAACCAATACAACGCCCACCCGGAACAATATATAAAGCTAAACGAACCGTTCACTGGTTACTTATCCGTACGAAAATCCCTATTGATTTACCTGTATTTACAAGGAAATAAAATGTGAAAAAAATATTTCTACATCCCATGGCCTTTCCCAACCATTTAAATTTTTCTCTTACATGTCTAACACTTCCGAAAAACCAATACAACGCCCACCCGGAACAATATATAAAGCTAAACGAAGCGTTCACTGGGTACTTATCAGTACGAAAATCCCTATTGATTTACCTGTTTTTACAGGGAAATAAAATGTGAAAAAAATATTTCTACATCCCATGGCCTTTTCCAGCCATTTAAATTTTTCTCTTACAGGTCTAACACTTCCGAAAAACCAATACAACGCCCACCCGGAAAAATATATAAAGCTAAACGAACCGTTCACTGGGTACTTATCCGTACGAAAAGCCCTATTGATTTACCTGTTTTTACAAGGAAGTAAAATGTGAAAAAAAATTTTCTACATCCCATGGCCTTTCCCAACCATTTAAATTTTTCTCTTACAGGTCTAACAGTTGCGAAAAACCAATACAACACCCACCTGGAAAAATATATAAAGCTAAACGAACCGTTCACTGGGTACTAATACGTACGAAAATCCCTATTGATTTACCTGTTTTTACAAGGAAATAAAATGTGAAAAAAATATTTCTACATCCCATGGCCTTTCCCAACCATTAAAATTTTTCTCTTACATGTCTAACACTTCCGAAAAACCAATACAACGCCCACCCGGAACAATATATAAAGCTAAACGAACCGTTCACTGGGTACTTATCCGTACGAAAATCCCTATTGATTTACCTGTTTTTTCAAGGAAATAAAATGTGAAAAAAATATTTCTACATCCCATGGCCTTTCCCAACCATTTAAATTTTTCTCTTACATGTCTAACACTTCCGAAAAACCAATACAACGCCCACCCAGAACAATATATAAAGCTAAACGAACCGTTCACTGGGTACTTATCCGTACGAAAATCCCTATTGATTTACCTGTTTTTACAAGGAAATTAAATGTGAAAAAAATATTTCTACATCCCATGGCCTTTCCCAGCCATTTAAATTTTTCTCTTACAGGTCTAACACTTCCGAAAAACCAATACAACGCCCACCCGGAAAAATGTATAAAGCTAAACGAACCGTTTACTGGGTACTTATCCGTGCGAAAAGCCCTATTGATTTACCTGTTTTTACAAGGATGTAAAATGTGAAAAAAATATGTCTACATCCCATGGCCTTTCCCAGCCATTTAAATTTTTCTCTTACAGGTCTAACTCTTCCGAAAAACCAATACAACGCCCACCCGGAACAATATATAAAGCTAAACAAACCATTCACTGGGTACTTATCCATACCAAAATCCCTATTGATTTACCTATTTTTACAAGGAAATAAAATGTGAAAAAAATATTTCTACATCCCATGGCCTTTCCCAACCATTTAAATTTTTATCTTGCAGGTCTAACACTACCGAAAAACCAATACAACTCCCACCTGGAACAATATATATAGCTAAACGAACCGTTCACTGGGTACTTATACGTACGAAAATCCCTATTGATTTACCTGTTTTTACAAGGAAATAAATTGTGAAAAAAATATTTCTACATCCCATGGCCTTTACCAGCCATTTAAATTTTTCTCTTAAAGGTCTAACACTTCCGAAAAACCGATACAACGCCCACCCGGAAAAATATATAAAGCTAAACGATCCGTTCACTGGGTACTTATCCGTACGAAAATTCCTATTGATTTACCTGTTTTTACAAGTAAATAAAATGTGAAAAAAATATTTCTACATCCCATGGCCTTTCCCAACCATTTAAATTTTTCTCTTACAGGTCTAACGCTTCCGAAAAACCAATACAACGCCCACCCGGAACAATATATAAAGCTAAACGAACCGTTCACTGGTTACTTATCCGTACGAAAATCCCTATTGATTTACCTGTATTTACAAGGAAATAAAATGTGAAAAAAATATTTCTACATCCCATGGCCTTTCCCAACCATTTAAATTTTTCTCTTACATGTCTAACACTTCCGAAAAACCAATACAACGCCCACCCGGAACAATATATAAAGCTAAACGAAGCGTTCACTGGGTACTTATCAGTACGAAAATCCCTATTGATTTACCTGTTTTTACAAGGAAATAAAATGTGAAAAAAATATTTCTACATACCATGGCCTTTTCCAGCCATTTAAATTTTTCTCTTACAGGTATAACACTTCCGAAAAACCAATACAACGCCCACCCGGAAAAATATATAAAGGTAAACGAACCGTTCACTGGGTACTTATCCGTACGAAAAGCCCTATTGATTTACCTGTTTTTACAAGGAAGTAAAATGTGAAAAAAAATTTTCTACATCCCATGGCCTTTCCCAACCATTTAAATTTTTCTCTTACAGGTCTAACAGTTGCGAAAAACCAATACAACACCCACCTGGAAAAATATATAAAGCTAAACGAACCGTTCACTGGGTACTAATACGTACGAAAATCCCTATTGATTTACCTGTTTTTACAAGGAAATAAAATGTGAAAAAAATATTTCTACATCCCATGGCCTTTCCCAACCATTAAAATTTTTCTCTTACATGTCTAACACTTCCGAAAAACCAATACAACGCCCACCCGGAAAAATATATAAAGCTAAACGAACCGTTCACTGGGTACTTATCCGTACGAAAAGCCCTATTGATTTACCTGTTTTTACAAGGAAGTAAAATGTGAAAAAAATATTTCTACATCCCATGGCCTTTCCCAACCCTTTAAATTTTGCTCTTACAGGTCTAACAGTTGCGAAAAACCAATACAACGGCGACCCGAAACAATATATAAAGCTAAACGAACCGTTCACTGGGCACTTATCCGTACGAAAATCCCTATTGATTTTCCTGTTTTTACAATGAAATAAAATGTGAATAAAATATTTCTATATCCCATGGCCTTTCCCAACCATTTAAATATTTATCTTACAGGTCTAACACTACCGATAAATCCATACAACTCCTACCCGGAACAATATATAAAGCTAAACGAACCGTTCACTGGGTACTTATACGTACGAAAATACCTATTGATTTACCTGTTTTTACAAGGAAATAAAATGTGAAAAAAATATTTCTACATCCCATGGCCTTTCCAAACCGTTTACATTTTTATCTTACAGGTCTAACACTACCGAAAAACCAATACAACGCCCACCCGGAAAAATATATAAAGCTAAACGAACCGTTCGTTGGGTACTTATCCGTACGAAAATACCTATTGATTTACCTGTTTTTACAAGGAAATAAAATGTGAAAAAAATATTTCTACATCCCATGGCCTTTCCCAACCATTTAAATTTTTCTCTTACAGGTCTAACACTTCCGAAAAACCAATACAACGCCCACCCGGAACAATATATAAAGCTAAACGAACCGTTCACTGGGCACTTATCCGTACGAAAATCCCTATTGATTTACCTGTTTTTACAAGGAAATAAAATGTGAAAAAAATATTTCTACATCCCATGGCCTTTCCCAACCATTTAAATTTTTCTCTTACAGGTATAACACTTCCGAAAAACCAATACAACGGCCACCCGAAACAATATATAAAGCTAAATGAACCGTTCACTGGGCACTTATCCGTACGAAAATCCCTATTGATTTTACCGTATTTACAAGGAAATAAAATGTGAAAAAAATATTTCTACATCCCATGGCCTTTCCCAACCATTTAAATTTTTCTCTTACATGTTTAACACTTCCGAAAAACCAATACAACGCCCACCCGGAACAATATATAAAGCTAAACGAACCGTTCTTTGGGTACTTATACGTACGAAAATCCCTATTGATTTACCTGTTTTTACAAGGAAATAAAATGTGAAAAAAATATTTCTACATCCCATGGCCGTTCCCAACCATTTAAATTTTTCTCTTACATGTTTAACACTTCCGAAAAACCAATACAACGCCCACCCGGAACAATATATAAAGCTAAACGAACCGTTCACTGGGTACTTATACGTTCGAAAATCCCTATTGATTTACCTGTTTTTACAAGGAAATAAAATGTGAAAAAAATATTTCTACATCCCATGGCCTTTCCCAACCATTTAAACTTTTCTCTTACAGGTCTAACACTTCCGAAAAACCAATACAACGGCCACCCGGAACAATATATAAAGCTAAACGAACCATTCACTGGGCACTTATCCGTACGAAAATCCCTATTGATTTACCTGTTTTTACAAGGAAATAAAATGTGAAAAAAATATTTCTACATCCCATGGCCTTTCCCAACCATTTAAATTTTTCTCTTACAGGTCTAACACTTCCGAAAAACCAATACAACGCCCACCCGGAAAAATATATAAAGCTAAACGAACCGTTCACTGGGTACTTATCCGTACGAAAAGCCCTATTGATTTACCTGTTTTTACAAGGAATTAAAATGTGAAAAAAAATTTTCTACATCCCATGGCCTTTCCCAACCATTTAAATTTTTCTCTTACAGGTCTAACAGTTGCGAAAAACCAATACAACACCCACCTGGAAAAATATATAAAGCTAAACGAACCGTTCACTGGGTACTAATACGTACGAAAATCCCTATTGATTTACCTGTTTTTACAAGGAAATAAAATGTGAAAAAAATATTTCTACATCCCATGGCCTTTCCCAACCATTAAAATTTTTCTCTTACATGTCTAACACTTCCGAAAAACCAATACAACGCCCACCCGGAACAATATATAAAGCTAAACGAACCGTTCACTGGGTACTTATCCGTATGAAAATCCCTATTGATTTACCTGTTTTTTCAAGGAAATAAAATGTGAAAAAAATATTTCTACATCCCATGGCCTTTCCCAACCATTTAAATTTTTCTCTTACATGTCTAACACTTCCGAAAAACCAATACAACGCCCACCCAGAACAATATATAAAGCTAAACGAACCGTTCACTGGGTACTTATCCGTACGAAAATCCCTATTGATTTACCTGTTTTTACAAGGAAATTAAATGTGAAAAAAATATTTCTACATCCCATGGCCTTTCCCAGCCATTTAAATTTTTCTCTTACAGGTCTAACACTTCCGAAAAACCAATACAACGCCCACCCGGAAAAATGTATAAAGCTAAACGAACCGTTTACTGGGTACTTATCCGTGCGAAAAGCCCTATTGATTTACCTGTTTTTACAAGGAAATAAAATGTGAAAAAAATATTTCTACATCCCATGGCCTTTCCAAACCATTTACATTTTTATCTTACAGGTCTAACACTACCGAAAAACCAATACAACGCCCACCCGGAAAAATATATAAAGCTAAACGAACCGTTCGTTGGGTACTTATCCGTACGAAAATACCTATTGATTTACCTGTTTTTACAAGGAAATAAAATGTGAAAAAAATATTTCTACATCCCATGGCCTTTCCCAACCATTTAAATTTTTCTCTTACAGGTCTAACACTTCCGAAAAACCAATACAACGCCCACCCGGAACAATATATAAAGCTAAACGAACCGTTCACTGGGCACTTATCCGTACGAAAATCCCTATTGATTTACCTGTTTTTACAAGGAAATAAAATGTGAAAAAAATATTTCTACATCCCATGGCCTTTCCCAACCATTTAAATTTTTCTCTTACAGGTATAACACTTCCGAAAAACCAATACAACGGCCACCCGAAACAATATATAAAGCTAAATGAACCGTTCACTGGGCACTTATCCGTACGAAAATCCCTATTGATTTTACCGTATTTACAAGGAAATAAAATGTGAAAAAAATATTTCTACATCCCATGGCCTTTCCCAACCATTTAAATTTTTCTCTTACATGTTTAACACTTCCGAAAAACCAATACAACGCCCACCCGGAACAATATATAAAGCTAAACGAACCGTTCTTTGGGTACTTATACGTACGAAAATCCCTATTGATTTACCTGTTTTTACAAGGAAATAAAATGTGAAAAAAATATTTCTACATCCCATTGCCGTTCCCAACCATTTAAATTTTTCTCTTACATGTTTAACACTTCCGAAAAACCAATACAACGCCCACCCGGAACAATATATAAAGCTAAACGCACCGTTCACTGGGTACTTATACGTTCGAAAATCCCTATTGATTTACCTGTTTTTACAAGGAAATAAAATGTGAAAAAAATATTTCTACATCCCATGGCCTTTCCCAACCATTTAAACTTTTCTCTTACAGGTCTAACACTTCCGAAAAACCAATACAACGGCCACCCGGAACAATATATAAAGCTAAACGAACCGTTCACTGGGCACTTATCCGTACGAAAATCCCTATTGATTTACCTGTTTTTACAAGGAAATAAAATGTGAAAAAAATATTTCTACATCCCATGGCCTTTCCCAACCATTTAAATTTTTCTCTTACAGGTCTAACACTTCCGAAAAACCAATACAACGCCCACCCGGAAAAATATATAAAGCTAAACGAACCGTTCACTGGGTACTTATCCGTACGAAAAGCCCTATTGATCTACCTGTTTTTACAAGGAATTAAAATGTGAAAAAAAATTTTCTACATCCCATGGCCTTTCCCAACCATTTAAATTTTTCTCTTACAGGTCTAACAGTTGCGAAAAACCAATACAACACCCACCTGGAAAAATATATAAAGCTAAACGAACCGTTCACTGGGTACTAATACGTACGAAAATCCCTATTGATTTACCTGTTTTTACAAGGAAATAAAATGTGAAAAAAATATTTCTACATCCCATGGCCTTTCCCAACCATTAAAATTTTTCTCTTACATGTCTAACACTTCCGAAAAACCAATACAACGCCCACCCGGAACAATATATAAAGCTAAACGAACCGTTCACTGGGTACTTATCCGTATGAAAATCCCTATTGATTTACCTGTTTTTTCAAGGAAATAAAATGTGAAAAAAATATTTCTACATCCCATGGCCTTTCCCAACCATTTAAATTTTTCTCTTACATGTCTAACACTTCCGAAAAACCAATACAACGCCCACCCAGAACAATATATAAAGCTAAACGAACCGTTCACTGGGTACTTATCCGTACGAAAATCCCTATTGATTTACCTGTTTTTACAAGGAAATTAAATGTGAAAAAAATATTTCTACATCCCATGGCCTTTCCCAGCCATTTAAATTTTTCTCTTACAGGTCTAACACTTCCGAAAAACCAATACAACGCCCACCCGGAAAAATGTATAAAGCTAAACGAACCGTTTACTGGGTACTTATCCGTGCGAAAAGCCCTATTGATTTACCTGTTTTTACAAGGATGTAAAATGTGAAAAAAATATTTCTACATCCCATGGCCTTTCCCAGCCATTTAAATTTTTCTCTTACAGGTCTAACTCTTCCGAAAAACCAATACAACGCCCACCCGGAACAATATATAAAGCTAAACAAACCATTCACTGGGTACTTATCCATACCAAAATCCCTATTGATTTACCTATTTTTACAAGGAAATAAAATGTGAAAAAAATATTTCTACATCCCATGGCCTTTCCCAACCATTTAAATTTTTATCTTGCAGGTCTAACACTACCGAAAAACCAATACAACTCCCACCTGGAACAATATATATAGCTAAACGAACCGTTCACTGGGTACTTATACGTACGAAAATCCCTATTGATTTACCTGTTTTTACAAGGAAATAAATTGTGAAAAAAATATTTCTACATCCCATGGCCTTTCCCAACCATTTAAATTTTTCTCTTACAGGTCTAACAGTTGCGAAAAACCAATACAACGCCCATCCGGAAAAATATATAAAGCTAAACGAACCGTTCACTGGGTACTAATCCATACGAAAATCCCTATTGATTTACCTGTTTTTACAAGGAAATAAAATGTGAAAAAAATATTTCTACATCCCATGGCCTTTTCCAACCCTTTAAATTTTCTCTTACAGGTCTAACACTTCCGAAAAACCAATACAACTGCGACCCGAAACAATATATAAAGCTAAACGAACCGTTCACTGGGCACTTATCCGTACGAAAATCCCTATTGATTTTCCTGTTTTTACAAGGAAATAAAATGTGAAAAAAATATTTCTATATCCCATGGCCTTTCCCAACCATTTAAATATTTATCTTACAGGTCTAACACTACCGATAAATCCATACAACTCCTACCCGGAACAATATATAAAGCTAAACGAACCGTTCACTGGGTACTTATACGTACGAAAATACCTATTGATTTACCTGTTTTTACAAGGAAATAAAATGTGAAAAAAATATTTCTACATCCCATGGCCTTTCCAAACCATTTACATTTTTATCTTACAGGTCTAACACTACCGAAAAACCAATACAACGCCCACCCGGAAAAATATATAAAGCTAAACGAACCGTTCACTGGGTACTTATCCGTACGAAAATACCTATTGATTTACCTGTTTTTACAAGGAAATAAAATGTGAAAAAAATATTTCTACATCCCATGGCCTTTCCCAACCATTTAAATTTTTCTCTTACAGGTCTAACACTTCCGAAAAACCAATACAACGCCCACCCGGAACAATATATAAAGCTAAACGAACCGTTCACTGGGCACTTATCCGTACGAAAATCCCTATTGATTTACCTGTTTTTACAAGGAAATAAAATGTGAAAAAAATATTTCTACATCCCATGGCCTTTCCCAACCATTTAAATTTTTCTCTTACAGGTATAACACTTCCGAAAAACCAATACAACGGCCACCCGAAACAATATATAAAGCTAAATGAACCGTTCACTGGGCACTTATCCGTACGAAAATCCCTATTGATTTTACCGTATTTACAAGGAAATAAAATGTGAAAAAAATATTTCTACATCCCATGGCCTTTCCCAACCATTTAAATTTTTCTCTTACATGTTTAACACTTCCGAAAAAACCAATACAACGCCCACCCGGAACAATATATAAAGCTAAACGAACCGTTCTTTGGGTACTTATACGTACGAAAATCCCTATTGATTTACCTGTTTTTACAAGGAAATAAAATGTGAAAAAAATATTTCTACATCCCATGGCCTTTCCCAACCATTTAAACTTTTCTCTTACAGGTCTAACACTTCCGAAAAACCAATACAACGGCCACCCGGAACAATATATAAAGCTAAACGAACCGTTCACTGGGCACTTATCCGTACGAAAATCCCTATTGATTTACCTGTTTTTACAAGGAAATAAATTGTGAAAAAAATATTTCTACATCCCATGGCCTTTCCCAACCATTTAAATTTTTCTCTTACAGGTCTAACACTTCCGAAAAACCAATACAACGCCCACCCGGAAAAATATATAAAGCTAAACGATCCGTTCACTGGGTACTTATCCTTACGAAAATCCCTAATGATTTACCTGTTTTTACAAGGAAATAAAATGTGAAAAAAATATTTCTACATCCCATGGCCTTTCCCAACCATTTAAATTTTTCTCTTACAGGTCTAACACTTCCGAAAAACCGATACAACGCCCACCCGGAACAATATATAAAGCTAAACGAACCGTTCACTGGGTACTTATCCGTACGAAAATCCCTATTGATTTACCTGTTTTTACAAGGAAATGAAATGTGAAAGAAATATTTCTACATCCCATGGCCTTTCCCAACCATTTAAATTTTTCTCTTACATGTCTAACACTTCCGAAAAACCAATGCAACGTCCACCCGGAACAATATATAAAGCTAAACGAACCGTTCACTGGGTACTTATCCGTACGAAAACCCCTATTGATTTACCTGTTTTTACAAGGAAATAAAATGTGAAAAAAATATTTCTACATCCCATGGCCTTTCCCAGTCATTTAAATTTTTCTCTTACAGGTATAACACTTCCGAAAAACCGATACAACGGCCACCCGAAACAATATATAAAGCTAAACGAACCGTTCACTGGGCACTTATCCGTACGAAAATCCCTATTGATTTACCTGTTTTTACAAGGAAATAAAATGTGAAAAAAATATATCTACATCCCATGGCCTCTCCCAGCCATTTAAAATTTTCTCTTACAGGTCTAACACTTCCGAAAAACCAATACAACGGCCACCCGGAACAATGTATAAAGCTAAACGAACCGTTCACTGGGTACTTATCCGTACGAAAAGCCCTATTGATTTACCTGTTTTTACAAGGAAGTAAAATGTGAAAAAAATATTTCTACATCCCATGGCCTTTCCCAACCATTTAAATTTTTCTCTTACAGGTCTAACAGTTGCGAAAAACCAATACAACGCCCACCCGGAAAAATATATAAAGCTAAACGAACCGTTCACTGGGTACTAATCCATACGAAAATCCGTATTGATTTACCTGTTTTTACAAGGAAATAAAATGTGAAAAAAATATTTCTACATCCCATGGCCTTTCCCAACCATTTAAATTTTTCTCTTACAGGTCTAACACTTCAGAAAAACCAATACAACACCCACCCGGAATAATATATAAAGCTAAACGAACCGTTCACTGGGTACTTATCCGTACGAAAATCCCTATTGATTTACCTGTTTTTACAAGGAAATAAAATGTGAAAAAAATATTTCTACATCCCATGGCCTTTCCCAACCATTTAAATTTTTCTCTTACAGGTCTAACACTTCCGAAAAACCCATATAACGGCCACCCGGAACAATATATAAAGCTAAACGAACCGTTCATTGGGTACTTATACGTTCGAAAATTCCTATTGATTTTCCTGTTTTTACAAGGAAATAAAATGTGAAAAAAATATTTCTACATCCCATGGCCTTTCCCAACCATTTAAACTTTTCTCTTACAGGTCTAACACTTCCGAAAAACCAAAACAACGGCCACCCGGAACAATATATAAAGCTAAATGAACCGTTCACTGGGCACTTATCCGTACGAAAATCCCTATTCATTTTCCTGTTTTTACAAGATAATAAAATGTGAAAAAAATATTTCTACATCCCTTGGCCTTTCCCAACCATTTAAATTTTTCTCTTACATGTCTAACACTTCCGAAAAACCAATACAACGCCCACCCGGAACAATATATAAAGCTAAACGAACCGTTCACTGGGTACTTATCCGTACGAAAATCCCTATTGATTTTCCTATTTTTACAAGGAAATAAAATGTGAAAAAAATATTTCTACATCCCATGGCCTTTCCCAGCCACTTAAATTTTTCTCTTACAGGTATAACACTTCAGAAAAACCAATACAACGGCCACCCGAAACAATATATGAAGCTAAACGAACCGTTCACTGGACACTTATCCGTACGAAAATCCCTATTGATTTACCTGTTTTTACAAGGAAATAAAATGTGAAAAAAATATTTCTACATCCCATGGCCTTTCCCAGTCATTTAAATTTTTCTCTTACAGGTATAACACTTCCGAAAAACCGATACAACGGCCACCCGAAACAATATATAAAGCTAAACGAACCGTTCACTGGGCACTTATCTGTACGAAAATCCCTATTGATTTACCTGTTTTTACAAGGAAATAAAATGTGAAAAAAATATTTCTACATCCCATGCCCTCTCCCAGCCATTTAAAATTTTCTCTTACAGGTCTAACACTTCCGAAAAACCAATACAACGGCCACCCGGAACAATGTATAAAGCTAAACGAACCGTTCACTGGGTACTTATCCGTACGAAAAGCCCTATTGATTTACCTGTTTTTACAAGGAAGTAAAATGTGAAAAAAATATTTCTACATCCCATGGCCTTTCCCAACCATTTAAATTTTTCTCTTACAGGTCTAACAGTTGCGAAAAACCAATACAACGCCCACCCGGAAAAATATATAAAGCTAAACGAACCGTTCACTGGGTACTAATCCACACGAAAATCCGTATTGATTTACCTGTTTTTACAAGGAAATAAAATGTGAAAAAAATATTTCTACATCCCATGGCCTTTCCCAACCATTTAAATTTTTCTCTTACAGGTCTAACACTTCCGAAAAACCCATATAACGGCCACCCGGAACAATATATAAAGCTAAACGAACCGTTCATTGGGTACTTATACGTTCGAAAATCCCTATTGATTTTCCTGTTTTTACAAGGAAATAAAATGTGAAAAAAATATTTCTACATCCCATGGCCTTTCCCAACCATTTAAACTTTTCTCTTACATGTCTAACACTTCCGAAAAACCAAAACAACGGCCACCCAGAACAATATATAAAGCTAAATGAACCGTTCACTGGGCACTTATCCGTACGAAAATCCCTATTGATTTTCCTGTTTTTACAAGATAATAAAATGTGAAAAAAATATTTCTACATCCCTTGGCCTTTCCCAACCATTTAAATTTTTCTCTTACATGTCTAACACTTCCGAAAAACCAATACAACGCCCACCCGGAACAATATATAAAGCTAAACGAACCGTTCACTGGGTACTTATCCGTACGAAAATCCCTATTGATTTTCCTGTTTTTACAAGGAAATAAAATGTGAAAAAAATATTTCTACATCCCATGGCCTTTCCCAACCATTTAAATATTTATCTTGCAGGTCTAACACTACCGAAAAACCAATACAACTCCCACCCGGAACAATATATAAAGCTAAACGAACCGTTCACTGGGTACTTATCCGTACGAAAATCCCTATTGATTTACCTGTTTTTACAAGGAAATAAAATGTGAAAAAAATATTTCTACATCCCATGGCCATTCCCAACCATTTAAATTTTTCTCTTACAGGTCTAACACTTCCGAAAAACCAATACAACGGCCACCCGGAACAATATATAAAGCTAAACGAACCGTTCACTGGGCACTTATCCGTACAAAAATCCCTATTGATTTACCTGTTTTTACAAGGAAATAAAATGTGAAAAAATATTTCTACATCCCATGGCCTTTCCCAACCATTTAAACATTTTTCTTACAGGTCTAACACTTCCGAAAAACCAATACAACACCCACGCGGAACAATATATAAAGCTAAACCAACCGTTCACTGGGCACTTATCCGTACGAAAATCCCTATTGATTTTACTGTTTTTACAAGGAAATAAAATGTGAAAAAAATATTTCTACATCCCATGGCCTTTCCCAACCATTTAAATTTTTATCTTACAGGTCTAACACTACAGAAAAACCGATACAACTCCCACCCGGAACAATATATAAAGCTAAATGAACCGTTCACTGGGTACTTATACGTATGAAAATCCCTATTTATTTCCCTGTTTTTACAAGGAAGTAAAATGTGAAAAAAATATTTCTACATCCCATGGCCTTTCCCAACCATTTAAACATTTCTCTTACAGGTCTAATACTTCTGAAAAACCAATACAACGCCCACGCGGAACAATATATAAAGCTAAACGAACCGTTCACTGGGTACTAATCCATACAAAAATCCCTATTGATTTACCTGTTTTTACAAGGAAATAAAATGTGAAAAAAATATTTCTACATCCCATGGCCATTCCCAACCATTTAAATTTTTCTCTTACAGGTCTAACACTTCCGAAAAACCAATACAACGCCCACGCGGAACAATATATAAAGCTAAACGAACCGTTCACTGGGTACTTATCCGTACGAAAATCCCTATTGATTTACCTGATTTTACAAGGAAATAAAATGTGAAAAAAATATTTCTACATCCCATGGCCTTTCCCAACCATTTAAACTTTTCTCTTACATGTCTAACACTTCCGAAAAACCAATACAATGGCCACCCGGAACAATATATAAAGCTAAACGAACCGTTCAATGGGCACTTATCCGTACGAAAATCCCTATTGATTTTCCTGTTTTTACAAGGAAATAGAATGTGAAAAAAATATTTCTACATCCCATGGCCTTTCCCAACCATTTAAATTTTTATCTTACAGGTCTAACACTACAGAAAAACCGATACAACTCCCACCCGGAACAATATATAAAGCTAAACGAACCGTTCACTGGGCACTTATCCGTACAAAAATCCCTATTGATTTACCTGTTTTTACAAGGAAATAAAATGTGAAAAAATATTTCTACATCCCATGGCCTTTCCCAACCATTTAAACATTTTTCTTACAGGTCTAACACTTCCGAAAAACCAATACAACACCCACGCGGAACAATATATAAAGCTAAACCAACCGTTCACTGGGCACTTATCCGTACGAAAATCCCTATTGATTTTACTGTTTTTACAAGGAAATAAAATGTGAAAAAAATATTTCTACATCCCATGGCCTTTCCCAACCATTTAAATTTTTATCTTACAGGTCTAACACTACAGAAAAACCGATACAACTCCCACCCGGAACAATATATAAAGCTAAATGAACCGTTCACTGGGTACTTATACGTATGAAAATCCCTATTTATTTCCCTGTTTTTACAAGGAAGTAAAATGTGAAAAAAATATTTCTACATCCCATGGCCTTTCCCAACCATTTAAACATTTCTCTTACAGGTCTAATACTTCTGAAAAACCAATACAACGCCCACGCGGAACAATATATAAAGCTAAACGAACCGTTCACTGGGTACTAATCCATACAAAAATCCCTATTGATTTACCTGTTTTTACAAGGAAATAAAATGTGAAAAAAATATTTCTACATCCCATGGCCATTCCCAACCATTTAAATTTTTCTCTTACAGGTCTAACACTTCCGAAAAACCAATACAACGCCCACGCGGAACAATATATAAAGCTAAACGAACCGTTCACTGGGTACTAATCCATACAAAAATCCCTATTGATTTACCTGTTTTTACAAGGAAATAAAATGTGAAAAAAATATTTCTACATCCCATGGCCATTCCCAACCATTTAAATTTTTCTCTTACAGGTCTAACACTTCCGAAAAACCAATACAACGCCCACGCGGAACAATATATAAAGCTAAACGAACCGTTCACTGGGTACTTATCCGTACGAAAATCCCTATTGATTTACCTGATTTTACAAGGAAATAAAATGTGAAAAAAATATTTCTACATCCCATGGCCTTTCCCAACCATTTAAACTTTTCTCTTACATGTCTAACACTTCCGAAAAACCAATACAATGGCCACCCGGAACAATATATAAAGCTAAACGAACCGTTCACTGGGCACTTATCCGTACGAAAATCCCTATTGATTTTCCTGTTTTTACAAGGAAATAGAATGTGAAAAAAATATTTCTACATCCCATGGCCTTTCCCAACCATTTAAATTTTTATCTTACAGGTCTAACACTACAGAAAAACCGATACAACTCCCACCCGGAACAATATATAAAGCTAAATGAACCGTTCACTGGGTACTTATACGTATGAAAATCCCTATTTATTTCCCTGTTTTTACAAGGAAGTAAAATGTGAAAAAAATATTTCTACATCCCATGGCCTTTCCCAACCATTTAAACATTTCTCTTACAGGTCTAATACTTCTGAAAAACCAATACAACGCCCACGCGGAACAATATATAAAGCTAAACGAACCGTTCACTGGGTACTAATCCATACAAAAATCCCTATTGATTTACCTGTTTTTACAAGGAAATAAAATGTGAAAAAAATATTTCTACATCCCATGGCCATTCCCAACCATTTAAATTTTTCTCTTACAGGTCTAACACTTCCGAAAAACCAATACAACGCCCACGCGGAACAATATATAAAGCTAAACGAACCGTTCACTGGGTACTTATCCGTACGAAAATCCCTATTGATTTACCTGATTTTACAAGGAAATAAAATGTGAAAAAAATATTTCTACATCCCATGGCCTTTCCCAACCATTTAAACTTTTCTCTTACATGTCTAACACTTCCGAAAAACCAATACAATGGCCACCCGGAACAATATATAAAGCTAAACGAACCGTTCACTGGGCACTTATCCGTACGAAAATCCCTATTGATTTTCCTGTTTTTACAAGGAAATAGAATGTGAAAAAAATATTTCTACATCCCATGGCCTTTCCCAACCATTTAAATTTTTATCTTACAGGTCTAACACTACAGAAAAACCGATACAACTCCCACCCGGAACAATATATAAAGCTAAACGAACCGTTCACTGGGCACTTATCCGTACAAAAATCCCTATTGATTTACCTGTTTTTACAAGGAAATAAAATGTGAAAAAATATTTCTACATCCCATGGCCTTTCCCAACCATTTAAACATTTTTCCTTACAGGTCTAACACTTCCGAAAAACCAATACAACACCCACGCGGAACAATATATAAAGCTAAACCAACCGTTCACTGGGCACTTATCCGTACGAAAATCCCTATTGATTTTACTGTTTTTACAAGGAAATAAAATGTGAAAAAAATATTTCTACATCCCATGGCCTTTCCCAACCATTTAAATTTTTATCTTACAGGTCTAACACTACAGAAAAACCGATACAACTCCCACCCGGAACAATATATAAAGCTAAATGAACCGTTCACTGGGTACTTATACGTATGAAAATCCCTATTTATTTCCCTGTTTTTACAAGGAAGTAAAATGTGAAAAAAATATTTCTACATCCCATGGCCTTTCCCAACCATTTAAACATTTCTCTTACAGGTCTAATACTTCTGAAAAACCAATACAACGCCCACGCGGAACAATATATAAAGCTAAACGAACCGTTCACTGGGTACTAATCCATACAAAAATCCCTATTGATTTACCTGTTTTTACAAGGAAATAAAATGTGAAAAAAATATTTCTACATCCCATGGCCATTCCCAACCATTTAAATTTTTCTCTTACAGGTCTAACACTTCCGAAAAACCAATACAACGCCCACGCGGAACAATATATAAAGCTAAACGAACCGTTCACTGGGTACTTATCCGTACGAAAATCCCTATTGATTTACCTGATTTTACAAGGAAATAAAATGTGAAAAAAATATTTCTACATCCCATGGCCTTTCCCAACCATTTAAACTTTTCTCTTACATGTCTAACACTTCCGAAAAACCAATACAATGGCCACCCGGAACAATATATAAAGCTAAACGAACCGTTCACTGGGCACTTATCCGTACGAAAATCCCTATTGATTTTCCTGTTTTTACAAGGAAATAGAATGTGAAAAAAATATTTCTACATCCCATGGCCTTTCCCAACCATTTAAATTTTTATCTTACAGGTCTAACACTACAGAAAAACCGATACAACTCCCACCCGGAACAATATATAAAGCTAAATGAACCGTTCACTGGGTACTTATACGTATGAAAATCCCTATTGATTTCCCTGTTTTTACAAGGAAGTAAAATGTGAAAAAAATATTTCTACATCCCATGGCCTTTCCCAACCATTTAAACATTTCTCTTACAGGTCTAATACTTCTGAAAAACCAATACAACGCCCACACGGAACAATATATAAAGCTAAACGAACCGTTCACTGGGTACTAATCCATACAAAAATACCTATTGATTTACCTGTTTTTACAAGGAAATAAAATGTGAAAAAAATATTTCTACATCCCATGGCCATTCCCAACCATTTAAATTTTTCTCTTACAGGTCTAACTCTTCCGAAAAACCAATACAACGCCCACCCGGAACAATATATAAAGCTAAACGAACCGTTCACTGGGTACTTATCCGTACGAAAAGCCCTATTGATTTACCTGTTTTTACAAGGAAGTAAAATGTGAAAAAAATATTTCTACATCCCATGGCCTTTCCCAACCATTTAAATTTTTCTCTTACAGGTCTAACAGTTGCGAAAAACCAATACAACACCCACCCAGAAAAATATATACAGCTAAACGAACCATTTACTGGGTACTAATCCATACGAAAATCCCTATTGATTTACTTGTTTTTACAAGGAAATAAAATTTGAAAAAAATATTTCTACATCCCCTGGCCTTTCCCAACCATTTAAATTTTTCTCTTACATGTCTAACACTTCTGAAAAACCAATACAACGCCCACCCGGAACAATATATAAAGCTAAACGAACCGTTTACTGGGTACTAATCCATACGAAAATCCCTATTGATTTACCTGTTTTTACAAGGAAATAAAATGTGAAAAAAATATTTCTAAATCCCATGGCCTTTCCCAACCATTTAAATTTTTCTCTTACAGGTCTAACACTTCAGAAAAACCAATACAACGGCCACCCGAAACAATATATGAAGCTAAACGAACCGTTCACTGGGCACTTATCCGTACGAAAATCCCTATTGATTTTCATGTTTTTACAAGGAAATAAAATGTGAAAAAAATATTTCTACATCCCATGGCCTTTCCCAACCACTTAAATATTTATCTTACAGGTCTAACACTACCGATAAACCAATACAACTCCTACCCGGAACAATGTATAAAGCTAAACGAACCGTTCACTGGGTACTTATCCGTGCGAAAAGCCCTATTGATTTACCTGTTTTTACAAGGAAGTAAAATGTGAAAAAAATATTTCTACATCCCATGGCCTTTCCCAACCATTTAAATTTTTCTCTTACAGGTCTAACAGTTGCGAAAAACCAATACAACGCCCACCCGGAAAAATATATAAAGCTAAACGAACCGTTCACTGGGTACTAATCCATACGAAAATCCCTATTGATTTACCTGTTTTTACAAGGAAATAAAATGTGAAAAAAATATTTCTACATCCCATGGCCTTTCCCAACCATTTAAATTTTTCTCTTACATGTCTAACACTTCCGAAAAACCAATAGAACGCCCACCCAGAACAATATATAAAGCTAAACGAACCGTTCACTGGGTACTTATACATACGAAAATCCCTATTGATTTACCTGTTTTTACAAAGAAATAAAATGTGAAAAAAATATTTCTACATCCCATGGCCTTTCCCAACCATTTAAACTTTTCTCTTACAGGTATAACACTTCTGAAAAACCAATACAACGCCCACCCGGAAAAATATATAAAGCTAAATGAACCGTTCACTGGGTACTTATACGTATGAAAATCCCTATTGATTTACCTGTTTTTACAAGGAAGTAAAATGTGAAAAAATATTTCTACATCCCATGGCCTTTCCCAACCGTTTAAACATTTTTCTTACAGGTCTAACACTTGCGAAAAACCAATACAACACCCACGCGGAACAATATATAAAGCTAAACGAACCGTTCACTGGGTACTTATCCATACGAAAATCCCTATTGATTTACCTGTATTTACAAGGAAATAAAATGTGAAAAAAATATTTCTACATCCCATGGCCTTTCCCAACCATTTAAATATTTATCTTGCAGGTCTAACACTACCGAAAAACCAATACAACTCCCACCCGGAACAATATATAAAGCTAAACGAACCGTTCACTGGGTACTTATCCGTACGAAAATCCCTATTGATTTACCTGTTTTTACAAGGAAATAAAATGTGAAAAAAATATTTCTACATCCCATGGCCATTCCCAACCATTTAAATTTTTCTCTTACAGGTCTAACACTTCCGAAAAACCAATACAACGGCCACCCGGAACAATATATAAAGCTAAACGAACCGTTCACTGGGCACTTATCCGTACAAAAATCCCTATTGATTTACCTGTTTTTACAAGGAAATAAAATGTGAAAAAATATTTCTACATCCCATGGCCTTTCCCAACCATTTAAACATTTTTCTTACAGGTCTAACACTTCCGAAAAACCAATACAACACCCACGCGGAACAATATATAAAGCTAAACCAACCGTTCACTGGGCACTTATCCGTACGAAAATCCCTATTGATTTTACTGTTTTTACAAGGAAATAAAATGTGAAAAAAATATTTCTACATCCCATGGCCTTTCCCAACCATTTAAATTTTTATCTTACAGGTCTAACACTACAGAAAAACCGATACAACTCCCACCCGGAACAATATATAAAGCTAAATGAACCGTTCACTGGGTACTTATACGTATGAAAATCCCTATTTATTTCCCTGTTTTTACAAGGAAGTAAAATGTGAAAAAAATATTTCTACATCCCATGGCCTTTCCCAACCATTTAAATTTTTCACTTACAGGTCTAACAGTTGCGAAAAACCAATACAATGGCCACCCGGAACAATATATAAAGCTAAACGAACCGTTCACTGGGCACTTATCCGTACGAAAATCCCTATTGATTTTCCTGTTTTTACAAGGAAATAGAATGTGAAAAAAATATTTCTACATCCCATGGCCTTTCCCAACCATTTAAATTTTTATCTTACAGGTCTAACACTACAGAAAAACCGATACAACTCCCACCCGGAACAATATATAAAGCTAAATGAACCGTTCACTGGGTACTTATACGTATGAAAATCCCTATTGATTTCCCTGTTTTTACAAGGAAGTAAAATGTGAAAAAAATATTTCTACATCCCATGGCCTTTCCCAACCATTTAAACATTTCTCTTACAGGTCTAATACTTCTGAAAAACCAATACAACGCCCACACGGAACAATATATAAAGCTAAACGAACCGTTCACTGGGTACTAATCCATACAAAAATACCTATTGATTTACCTGTTTTTACAAGGAAATAAAATGTGAAAAAAATATTTCTACATCCCATGGCCATTCCCAACCATTTAAATTTTTCTCTTACAGGTCTAACTCTTCCGAAAAACCAATACAACGCCCACCCGGAACAATATATAAAGCTAAACGAACCGTTCACTGGGTACTTATCCGTACGAAAAGCCCTATTGATTTACCTGTTTTTACAAGGAAGTAAAATGTGAAAAAAATATTTCTACATCCCATGGCCTTTCCCAACCATTTAAATTTTTCTCTTACAGGTCTAACAGTTGCGAAAAACCAATACAACACCCACCCAGAAAAATATATACAGCTAAACGAACCATTTACTGGGTACTAATCCATACGAAAATCCCTATTGATTTACTTGTTTTTACAAGGAAATAAAATTTGAAAAAAATATTTCTACATCCCCTGGCCTTTCCCAACCATTTAAATTTTTCTCTTACATGTCTAACACTTCTGAAAAACCAATACAACGCCCACCCGGAACAATATATAAAGCTAAACGAACCGTTTACTGGGTACTAATCCATACGAAAATCCCTATTGATTTACCTGTTTTTACAAGGAAATAAAATGTGAAAAAAATATTTCTAAATCCCATGGCCTTTCCCAACCATTTAAATTTTTCTCTTACAGGTCTAACACTTCAGAAAAACCAATACAACGGCCACCCGAAACAATATATGAAGCTAAACGAACCGTTCACTGGGCACTTATCCGTACGAAAATCCCTATTGATTTTCATGTTTTTACAAGGAAATAAAATGTGAAAAAAATATTTCTACATCCCATGGCCTTTCCCAACCACTTAAATATTTATCTTACAGGTCTAACACTACCGATAAACCAATACAACTCCTACCCGGAACAATGTATAAAGCTAAACGAACCGTTCACTGGGTACTTATCCGTGCGAAAAGCCCTATTGATTTACCTGTTTTTACAAGGAAGTAAAATGTGAAAAAAATATTTCTACATCCCATGGCCTTTCCCAACCATTTAAATTTTTCTCTTACAGGTCTAACAGTTGCGAAAAACCAATACAACGCCCACCCGGAAAAATATATAAAGCTTAACGAACCGTTCACTGGGTACTAATCCATACGAAAATCCCTATTGATTTACCTGTTTTTACAAGGAAATAAAATGTGAAAAAAATATTTCTACATCCCATGGCCTTTCCCAACCATTTAAATTTTTCTCTTACATGTCTAACACTTCCGAAAAACCAATAGAACGCCCACCCAGAACAATATATAAAGCTAAACGAACCGTTCACTGGGTACTTATACATACGAAAATCCCTATTGATTTACCTGTTTTTACAAAGAAATAAAATGTGAAAAAAATATTTCTACATCCCATGGCCTTTCCCAACCATTTAAACTTTTCTCTTACAGGTATAACACTTCTGAAAAACCAATACAACGCCCACCCGGAAAAATATATAAAGCTAAATGAACCGTTCACTGGGTACTTATACGTATGAAAATCCCTATTGATTTACCTGTTTTTACAAGGAAGTAAAATGTGAAAAAATATTTCTACATCCCATGGCCTTTCCCAACCGTTTAAACATTTTTCTTACAGGTCTAACACTTGCGAAAAACCAATACAACACCCACGCGGAACAATATATAAAGCTAAACGAACCGTTCACTGGGTACTTATCCATACGAAAATCCCTATTGATTTACCTGTATTTACAAGGAAATAAAATGTGAAAAAAATATTTCTACATCCCATGGCCTTTCCCAACCATTTAAATATTTATCTTGCAGGTCTAACACTACCGAAAAACCAATACAACTCCCACCCGGAACAATATATAAAGCTAAACGAACCGTTCACTGGGTACTTATCCGTACGAAAATCCCTATTGATTTACCTGTTTTTACAAGGAAATAAAATGTGAAAAAAATATTTCTACATCCCATGGCCATTCCCAACCATTTAAATTTTTCTCTTACAGGTCTAACACTTCCGAAAAACCAATACAACGGCCACCCGGAACAATATATAAAGCTAAACGAACCGTTCACTGGGCACTTATCCGTACAAAAATCCCTATTGATTTACCTGTTTTTACAAGGAAATAAAATGTGAAAAAATATTTCTACATCCCATGGCCTTTCCCAACCATTTAAACATTTTTCTTACAGGTCTAACACTTCCGAAAAACCAATACAACACCCACGCGGAACAATATATAAAGCTAAACCAACCGTTCACTGGGCACTTATCCGTACGAAAATCCCTATTGATTTTACTGTTTTTACAAGGAAATAAAATGTGAAAAAAATATTTCTACATCCCATGGCCTTTCCCAACCTTTTAAATTTTTATCTTACAGGTCTAACACTACAGAAAAACCGATACAACTCCCACCCGGAACAATATATAAAGCTAAATGAACCGTTCACTGGGTACTTATACGTATGAAAATCCCTATTTATTTCCCTGTTTTTACAAGGAAGTAAAATGTGAAAAAAATATTTCTACATCCCATGGCCTTTCCCAACCATTTAAACATTTCTCTTACAGGTCTAATACTTCTGAAAAACCAATACAACGCCCACGCGGAACAATATATAAAGCTAAACGAACCGTTCACTGGGTACTAATCCATACAAAAATCCCTATTGATTTACCTGTTTTTACAAGGAAATAAAATGTGAAAAAAATATTTCTACATCCCATGGCCTTTCCCAACCACTTAAATATTTATCTTACAGGTCTAACACTACCGATAAACCAATACAACTCCTACCCGGAACAATGTATAAAGCTAAACGAACCGTTCACTGGGTACTTATCCGTGCGAAAAGCCCTATTGATTTACCTGTTTTTACAAGGAAGTAAAATGTGAAAAAAATATTTCTACATCCCATGGCCTTTCCCAACCATTTAAATTTTTCTCTTACAGGTCTAACAGTTGCGAAAAACCAATACAACGCCCACCCGGAAAAATATATAAAGCTAAACGAACCGTTCACTGGGTACTAATCCATACGAAAATCCCTATTGATTTACCTGTTTTTACAAGGAAATAAAATGTGAAAAAAATATTTCTACATCCCATGGCCTTTCCCAACCATTTAAATTTTTCTCTTACATGTCTAACACTTCCGAAAAACCAATAGAACGCCCACCCAGAACAATATATAAAGCTAAACGAACCGTTCACTGGGTACTTATACATACGAAAATCCCTATTGATTTACCTGTTTTTACAAAGAAATAAAATGTGAAAAAAATATTTCTACATCCCATGGCCTTTCCCAACCATTTAAACTTTTCTCTTACAGGTATAACACTTCTGAAAAACCAATACAACGCCCACCCGGAAAAATATATAAAGCTAAATGAACCGTTCACTGGGTACTTATACGTATGAAAATCCCTATTGATTTACCTGTTTTTACAAGGAAGTAAAATGTGAAAAAATATTTCTACATCCCATGGCCTTTCCCAACCGTTTAAACATTTTTCTTACAGGTCTAACACTTGCGAAAAACCAATACAACACCCACGCGGAACAATATATAAAGCTAAACGAACCGTTCACTGGGTACTTATCCATACGAAAATCCCTATTGATTTACCTGTATTTACAAGGAAATAAAATGTGAAAAAAATATTTCTACATCCCATGGCCTTTCCCAACCATTTAAATATTTATCTTGCAGGTCTAACACTACCGAAAAACCAATACAACTCCCACCCGGAACAATATATAAAGATAAACGAACCGTTCACTGGGTACTTATCCGTACGAAAATCCCTATTGATTTACCTGTTTTTACAAGGAAATAAAATGTGAAAAAAATATTTCTACATCCGATGGCCATTCCCAACCATTTAAATTTTTCTCTTACAGGTCTAACACTTCCGAAAAACCAATACAACGGCCACCCGGAACAATATATAAAGCTAAACGAACCGTTCACTGGGCACTTATCCGTACAAAAATCCCTATTGATTTACCTGTTTTTACAAGGAAATAAAATGTGAAAAAATATTTCTACATCCCATGGCCTTTCCCAACCATTTAAACATTTTTCTTACAGGTCTAACACTTCCGAAAAACCAATACAACACCCACGCGGAACAATATATAAAGCTAAACCAACCGTTCACTGGGCACTTATCCGTACGAAAATCCCTATTGATTTTACTGTTTTTACAAGGAAATAAAATGTGAAAAAAATATTTCTACATCCCATGGCCTTTCCCAACCATTTAAATTTTTATCTTACAGGTCTAACACTACAGAAAAACCGATACAACTCCCACCCGGAACAATATATAAAGCTAAATGAACCGTTCACTGGGCACTTATACGTATGAAAATCCCTATTTATTTCCCTGTTTTTACAAGGAAGTAAAATGTGAAAAAAATATTTCTACATCCCATGGCCTTTCCCAACCATTTAAACATTTCTCTTACAGGTCTAATACTTCTGAAAAACCAATACAACGCCCACGCGGAACAATATATAAAGCTAAACGAACCGTTCACTGGGTACTAATCCATACAAAAATCCCTATTGATTTACCTGTTTTTACAAGGAAATAAAATGTGAAAAAAATATTTCTACATCCCATGGCCATTCCCAACCATTTAAATTTTTCTCTTACAGGTCTAACACTTCCGAAAAACCAATACAAAGCCCACGAGGAACAATATATAAAGCTAAACGAACCGTTCACTGGGTACTTATCCGTACGAAAATCCCTATTGATTTACCTGATTTTACAAGGAAATAAAATGTGAAAAAAATATTTCTACATCCCATGGCCTTTCCCAACCATTTAAACTTTTCTCTTACAGGTCTAACACTTCCGAAAAACCAATACAACGCCCTCCCGGAACAATATATAAAGCTAAAGGGACCGTTCACTGGGTACTTATCCGTACAAAAAGCCCTATTGATTTACCTGTTTTTACAAGGAAGTAAAATGTGAAAAAAATATTTCTACATCCCATGGCCTTTCCCAGCCATTTAAATTTTTCTCTTACAGGTCTAACGCTTCCGAAAAACCAATACAACGCCCACCCGGAACAATATATAAAGCTAAACAAACCGTTCACTGGGTACTTATCCGTACAATAATCCCTATTGATTTACCTGTTTTTACAAGGAAATAAAATGTGAAAAAAATATTTCTACATCCCATGGCCTTTCCCAACCATTTAAATTTTTATCTTACAGGTCTAACACTACAGAAAAACCGATACAACTCCCACCCGGAACAATATATAAAGCTAAATGAACCGTTCACTGGGTACTTATACGTATGAAAATCCCTATTGATTTCCCTGTTTTTACAAGGAAGTAAAATGTGAAAAAAATATTTCTACATCCCATGGCCTTTCCCAACCATTTAAACATTTCTCTTACAGGTCTAATACTTCTGAAAAACCAATACAACGCCCACACGGAACAATATATAAAGCTAAACGAACCGTTCACTGGGTACTAATCCATACAAAAATACCTATTGATTTACCTGTTTTTACAAGGAAATAAAATGTGAAAAAAATATTTCTACATCCCATGGCCATTCCCAACCATTTAAATTTTTCTCTTACAGGTCTAACTCTTCCGAAAAACCAATACAACGCCCACCCGGAACAATATATAAAGCTAAACGAACCGTTCACTGGGTACTTATCCGTACGAAAAGCCCTATTGATTTACCTGTTTTTACAAGGAAGTAAAATGTGAAAAAAATATTTCTACATCCCATGGCCTTTCCCAACCATTTAAATTTTTCTCTTACAGGTCTAACAGTTGCGAAAAACCAATACAACACCCACCCAGAAAAATATATACAGCTAAACGAACCATTTACTGGGTACTAATCCATACGAAAATCCCTATTGATTTACTTGTTTTTACAAGGAAATAAAATTTGAAAAAAATATTTCTACATCCCCTGGCCTTTCCCAACCATTTAAATTTTTCTCTTACATGTCTAACACTTCTGAAAAACCAATACAACGCCCACCCGGAACAATATATAAAGCTAAACGAACCGTTTACTGGGTACTAATCCATACGAAAATCCCTATTGATTTACCTGTTTTTACAAGGAAATAAAATGTGAAAAAAATATTTCTAAATCCCATGGCCTTTCCCAACCATTTAAATTTTTCTCTTACAGGTCTAACACTTCAGAAAAACCAATACAACGGCCACCCGAAACAATATATGAAGCTAAACGAACCGTTCACTGGGCACTTATCCGTACGAAAATCCCTATTGATTTTCATGTTTTTACAAGGAAATAAAATGTGAAAAAAATATTTCTACATCCCATGGCCTTTCCCAACCACTTAAATATTTATCTTACAGGTCTAACACTACCGATAAACCAATACAACTCCTACCCGGAACAATGTATAAAGCTAAACGAACCGTTCACTGGGTACTTATCCGTGCGAAAAGCCCTATTGATTTACCTGTTTTTACAAGGAAGTAAAATGTGAAAAAAATATTTCTACATCCCATGGCCTTTCCCAACCATTTAAATTTTTCTCTTACAGGTCTAACAGTTGCGAAAAACCAATACAACGCCCACCCGGAAAAATATATAAAGCTAAACGAACCGTTCACTGGGTACTAATCCATACGAAAATCCCTATTGATTTACCTGTTTTTACAAGGAAATAAAATGTGAAAAAAATATTTCTACATCCCATGGCCTTTCCCAACCATTTAAATTTTTCTCTTACATGTCTAACACTTCCGAAAAACCAATAGAACGCCCACCCAGAACAATATATAAAGCTAAACGAACCGTTCACTGGGTACTTATACATACGAAAATCCCTATTGATTTACCTGTTTTTACAAAGAAATAAAATGTGAAAAAAATATTTCTACATCCCATGGCCTTTCCCAACCATTTAAACTTTTCTCTTACAGGTATAACACTTCTGAAAAACCAATACAACGCCCACCCGGAAAAATATATAAAGCTAAATGAACCGTTCACTGGGTACTTATACGTATGAAAATCCCTATTGATTTACCTGTTTTTACAAGGAAGTAAAATGTGAAAAAATATTTCTACATCCCATGGCCTTTCCCAACCGTTTAAACATTTTTCTTACAGGTCTAACACTTGCGAAAAACCAATACAACACCCACGCGGAACAATATATAAAGCTAAACGAACCGTTCACTGGGTACTTATCCATACGAAAATCCCTATTGATTTACCTGTATTTACAAGGAAATAAAATGTGAAAAAAATATTTCTACATCCCATGGCCTTTCCCAACCATTTAAATATTTATCTTGCTGGTCTAACACTACCGAAAAACCAATACAACTCCCACCCGGAACAATATATAAAGCTAAACGAACCGTTCACTGGGTACTTATCCGTACGAAAATCCCTATTGATTTACCTGTTTTTACAAGGAAATAAAATGTGAAAAAAATATTTCTACATCCCATGGCCATTCCCAACCATTTAAATTTTTCTCTTACAGGTCTAACACTTCCGAAAAACCAATACAACGGCCACCCGGAACAATATATAAAGCTAAACGAACCGTTCACTGGGCACTTATCCGTACAAAAATCCCTATTGATTTACCTGTTTTTACAAGGAAATAAAATGTGAAAAAATATTTCTACATCCCATGGCCTTTCCCAACCATTTAAACATTTTTCTTACAGGTCTAACACTTCCGAAAAACCAATACAACACCCACGCGGAACAATATATAAAGCTAAACCAACCGTTCACTGGGCACTTATCCGTACGAAAATCCCTATTGATTTTACTGTTTTTACAAGGAAATAAAATGTGAAAAAAATATTTCTACATCCCATGGCCTTTCCCAACCATTTAAATTTTTATCTTACAGGTCTAACACTACAGAAAAACCGATACAACTCCCACCCGGAACAATATATAAAGCTAAATGAACCGTTCACTGGGTACTTATACGTATGAAAATCCCTATTTATTTCCCTGTTTTTACAAGGAAGTAAAATGTGAAAAAAATATTTCTACATCCCATGGCCTTTCCCAACCATTTAAACATTTCTCTTACAGGTCTAATACTTCTGAAAAACCAATACAACGCCCACGCGGAACAATATATAAAGCTAAACGAACCGTTCACTGGGTACTAATCCATACAAAAATCCCTATTGATTTACCTGTTTTTACAAGGAAATAAAATGTGAAAAAAATATTTCTACATCCCATGGCCATTCCCAACCATTTAAATTTTTCTCTTACAGGTCTAACACTTCCGAAAAACCAATACAACGCCCACGCGGAACAATATATAAAGCTAAACGAACCGTTCACTGGGTACTTATCCGTACGAAAATCCCTATTGATTTACCTGATTTTACAAGGAAATAAAATGTGAAAAAAATATTTCTACATCCCATGGCCTTTCCCAACCATTTAAACTTTTCTCTTACAGGTCTAACACTTCCGAAAAACCAATACAACTCCCTCCCGGAACAATATATAAAGCTAAAGGGACCGTTCACTGGGTACTTATCCGTACAAAAAGCCCTATTGATTTACCTGTTTTTACAAGGAAGTAAAATGTGAAAAAAATATTTCTACATCCCATGGCCTTTCCCAGCCATTTAAATTTTTCTCTTACAGGTCTAACGCTTCCGAAAAACCAATACAACGCCCACCCGGAACAATATATAAAGCTAAACAAACCGTTCACTGGGTACTTATCCGTACGATAATCCCTATTGATTTACCAGTTTTTACAAGGAAATAAAATGTGAAAAAAATATTTCTACATCCCATGGCCTTTCCCAACCATTTAAATTTTTCTCTTACATGTCTAACACTTCCGAAAAACCAATACAATGGCCACCCGGAACAATATATAAAGCTAAACGAACCGTTCACTGGGCACTTATCCGTACGAAAATCCCTATTGATTTTCCTGTTTTTACAAGGAAATAAAATGTGAAAAAAATATTTCTACATCCCATGGCCTTTCCCAACCATTTAAATTTTTATCTTACAGGTCTAACACTACAGAAAAACCGATACAACTCCCACCCGGAACAATATATAAAGCTAAATGAACCGTTCACTGGGTACTTATACGTATGAAAATCCCTATTGATTTCCCTGTTTTTACAAGGAATTAAAATGTGAAAAAAATATTTCTACATCCCATGGCCTTTCCCAACCATTTAAATTTTTCTCTTACATGTCTAACACTTCTGAAAAACCAATACAACGCCCACCCGGAACAATATATAAAGCTAAACGAACCGTTCACTGGGTACTTATCCATACGAAAATCCCTATTGATTTACCTGTTTTTACAAGGAAATAAAATGTGAAAAAAATATTTCTACATCCCATGGCCTTTCCCAACCATTTAAACTTTTCTCTTACAGGTCTAACACTTCCGAAAAACCAATACAACGGCCACCCGGAACAATATATAAAGCTAAACGAACCGTTCACTGGGCACTTATCCGTACAAAAATCCCTATTGATTTTCCTGTTTTTACAAGGAAATAAAATGTGAAAAAAATATTTCTACATCCCATGGCCTTTCCCAACCATTTAAACATTTTTCTTACAGGTCTAACACTTCCGAAAAATCAATACAACACCCACGCGGAACAATATATAAAGCTAAATGAACCGTTCACTGGGTACTTATACGTTTGAAAATCCCTATTGATTTACCTGTTTTTACAAGGAAGTAAAATGTGAAAAAATATTTCTACATCCCATGGCCTTTCCCAACCGTTTAAACATATTTCTTACAGGTCTAACACTTCCGAAAAACCAATACAACACCCACGCGGAACAATATATAAAGCTAAATGAACCGTTCACTGGGTACTTATCCATACGAAAATCCCTATTGATTTACCTGTTTTTACAAGGAAATAAAATGTGAAAAAAATATTTCTACATCCCATGACCATTCCCAACCATTTAAATTTTTCTCTTACAGGTCTAACACTTCTGAAAAACCAATACAACGCCCACCCGGAACAATGTATAAAGCTAAACGAACCGTTCACTGGGTACTTATCCGTACGAAAATCCCTATTGATTTACCTGTTTTTACAAGGAAGTAAAATGTGAAAAAAATATTTCTACATCCCATGGCCTTTCCCAACCATTTAAATTTTTCTCTTACATGTCTAACACTTCCGAAAAACCAATACAACGCCCACCCGGAACAATATATAAAGCTAAACGAACCGTTCACTGGGTACTTATACGTACGAAAATCCCTATTGATTTACCTGTTTTTACAAGGAAATAAAATGTGAAAAAAATATTTCTACATCCCATGGCCTTTCCCAGCCATTTAAAGTTTTCTGTTACAGGTCTAACACTTCCGAAAAACCAATACAACGCCCACCCGGAACAATGTATAAAGCTAAACGAACCGTTCACTGGGTACTTATCCGTGCGAAAAGCCCTATTGATTTACCTGTTTTTACAAGGAAGTAAAATGTGAAAAAAATATTTCTACATCCCATGGCCTTTACCAGCCATTTAAATTTTTCTCTTACAGGTCTAACACTTCCGAAAAACCAATACAACGCCCACCCGGAACAATATATAAAGCTAAACGAACAGTTCACTGGGTACTTATCCGTACGAAAAGCCCTATTGATTTACCTGTTTTTACAAGGAAGTAAAATGTGAAAAAAATATTTCTACATCCCATGGCCTTTCCCAACCATTTAAATTTTTCTCTTACAGGTCTAACAGTTGCGAAAAACCAATACAACACCCACCCGGAAAAATATATACAGCTAAACGAACCGTTACTGGGTACTAATCCGTACAAAAATCCCTATTGATTTTCCTGTTTTTACAAGGAAATAAAATGTGAAAAAAATATTTCTACATCCCATGGCCTTTCCCAACCATTTAAACATTTTTCTTACAGGTCTAACACTTCCGAAAAACCAATACAACGCCCACCCGGAACAATATATAAAGCTAAACGAACCGTTCACTGGGTACTTATCCGTACGAAAATCCCTATTGATTTACCTGATTTTACAAGGAAATAAAATGTGAAAAAAATATTTCTACATCCCATGGCCTTTCCCAACCATTTAAACTTTTCTCTTACAGGTCTAACACTTCCGAAAAACCAATACAACGCCCTCCCGGAACAATATATAAAGCTAAAGGGACCGTTCACTGGGTACTTATCCGTACAAAAAGCCCTATTGATTTACCTGTTTTTACAAGGAAGTAAAATGTGAAAAAAATATTTCTACATCCCATGGCCTTTCCCAGCCATTTAAATTTTTCTCTTACAGGTCTAACGCTTCCGAAAAACCAATACAACGCCCACCCGGAACAATATATAAAGCTAAACAAACCGTTCACTGGGTACTTATCCGTACGATAATCCCTATTGATTTACCTGTTTTTACAAGGAAATAAAATGTGAAAAAAATATTTCTACATCCCATGGCCTTTCCCAACCATTTAAATTTTTCTCTTACATGTCTAACACTTCCGAAAAACCAATACAACGGCCACCCGGAACAATATATAAAGCTAAACGAACCGTTCACTGGGCACTTATCCGTACGAAAATCCCTATTGATTTTCCTGTTTTTACAAGGAAATAAAATGTGAAAAAAATATTTCTACATCCCATGGCCTTTCCCAACCATTTAAATTTTTATCTTACAGGTCTAACACTACAGAAAAACCGATACAACTCCCACCCGGAACAATATATAAAGCTAAATGAACCGTTCACTGGGTACTTATACGTATGAAAATCCCTATTGATTTCCCTGTTTTTACAAGGAAGTAAAATGTGAAAAAAATATTTCTACATCCCATGGCCTTTCCCAACCATTTAAACATTTCTCTTACAGGTCTAATACTTCTGAAAAACCAATACAACGCCCACACGGAACAATATATAAAGCTAAACGGACCGTTCACTGGGTACTAATCCATACAAAAATCCCTATTGATTTACCTGTTTTTACAAGGAAATAAAATGTGAAAAAAATATTTCTACATCCCATGGCCATTCCCAACCATTTAAATTTTTCTCTTACAGGTCTAACTCTTCCGAAAAACCAATACAACGCCCACCCGGAACAATATATAAAGCTAAACGAACCGTTCACTGGGTACTTATCCGTACGAAAAGCCCTATTGATTTACCTGTTTTTACAAGGAAGTAAAATGTGAAAAAAATATTTCTACATCCCATGGCCTTTCCCAACCATTTAAATTTTTCTCTTACAGGTCTAACAGTTGCGAAAAACCAATACAACACCCACCCAGAAAAATATATACAGCTAAACGAATCATTTACTGGGTACTAATCCATACGAAAATCCCTATTGATTTACCTGTTTTTACAAGGAAATAAAATTTGAAAAAAATATTTCTACATTCCCTGGCCTTTCCCAACCATTTAAATTTTTCTCTTACATGTCTACCACTTCTGAAAAACCAATACAACGCCCACCCGGAACAATATATAAAGCTAAACGAACCGTTCACTGGGTACTTATCCATACGAAAATCCCTATTGATTTACCTGTTTTTACTCGGAAATAAAATGTGAAAAAAATATTTCTACATCCCATGGCCTTTCCCAACCATTTAAACATTTTTCTTACAGGTCTAACACTTCCGAAAAATCAATACAACACCCACGCGGAACAATATATAAAGCTAAATGAACCATTCACTGGGTACTTATACGTATGAAAATCCCTATTGATTTACCTGTTTTTACAAGGAAGTAAAATGTGAAAAAATATTTCTACATCCCATGGCCTTTCCCAACCGTTTAAACATTTTTCTTACAGGTCTAACACTTCCGAAAAACCAATACAACACCCACGCGGAACAATATATAAAGCTAAATGAACCGTTCACTGGGTACTTATCCATACGAAAATCCCTATTGATTTACCTGTATTTACAAGGAAATAAAATGTGAAAAAAATATTTCTACATCCCATGGCCTTTCCCAACCATTTAAATATTTATCTTACAGGTCTAACACTACCGAAAAACCAATACAACTCCCACCCGGAACAATATATAAAGCTAAACAAACCGTTCACTGGGTACTTATCCGTACGAAAATCCCTATTGATTTACCTGTTTTTACAAGGAAATAAAATGTGAAAAAAATATTTCTACATCCCATGACCATTCCCAACCATTTAAATTTTTCTCTTACAGGTCTAACACTTCTGAAAAACCAATACAACGCCCACCCGGAACAATGTATAAAGCTAAACGAACCGTTCACTGGGTACTTATCCGTACGAAAATCCCTATTGATTTACCTGTTTTTACAAGGAAGTAAAATGTGAAAAAAATATTTCTACATACCATGGCCTTTCCCAACCATTTAAATTTTTCTCTTACATGTCTAACACTTCCGAAAAACCAATACAACGCCCACCCGGAACAATATATAAAGCTAAACGAACCGTTCACTGGGTACTTATACGTACGAAAATCCCTATTGATTTACCTGTTTTTACAAGGAAATAAAATGTGAAAAAAATATTTCTACATCCCATGGCCTTTCCCAGCCATTTAAAGTTTTCTGTTACAGGTCTAACACTTCCGAAAAACCAATACAACGCCCACCCGGAACAATGTATAAAGCTAAACGAACCGTTCACTGGGTACTTATCCGTGCGAAAAGCCCTATTGATTTACCTGTTTTTACAAGGAAGTAAAATGTGAAAAAAATATTTCTACATCCCATGGCCTTTACCAGCCATTTAAATTTTTCTCTTACAGGTCTAACACTTCCGTAAAACCAATACAACGCCCACCCGGAACAATATATAAAGCTAAACGAACAGTTCACTCGGTACTTATCCGTACGAAAAGCCCTATTGATTTACCTGTTTTTACAAGGAAGTAAAATGTGAAAAAAATATTTCTACATCCCATGGCCTTTCCCAACCATTTAAATTTTTCTCTTACAGGTCTAACAGTTGCGAAAAACCAATACAACACCCACCCGGAAAAATATATACAGCTAAACGAACCGTTTACTGGGTACAAATCCGTACAAAAATCCCTATTGATTTTCCTGTTTTTACAAGGAAATAAAATGTGAAAAAAATATTTCTACATCCCATGGCCTTTCCCAACCATTTAAACATTTTTCTTACAGGTCTAACACTTCCGAAAAACCAATACAACACCCACGCGGAACAATATATAAAGCTAAATGAACCGTTCACTGGGTACTTATACGTATGAAAATCCCTATTGATTTACCTGTATTTACAAGGAAATAAAATGTGAAAAAAATATTTCTACATCCCATGGCCTTTCCCAACCATTTAAATATTTATCTTACAGGTCTAACACTACCGAAAAACCAATACAACTCCCACCCGGAACAATATATAAAGCTAAACGAACCGTTCACTGGGTACTTATCCGTACGAAAATCCCTATTGATTTACCTGTTTTTACAAGGAAATAAAATGTGAAAAAAATATTTCTACATCCCATGACCATTCCCAACCATTTAAATTTTTCTCTTACAGGTCTAACACTTCTGAAAAACCAATACAACGCCCACCCGGAACAATGTATAAAGCTAAACGAACCGTTCACTGGGTACTTATCCGTACGAAAATCCCTATTGATTTACCTGTTTTTACAAGGAAGTAAAATGTGAAAAAAATATTTCTACATACCATGGCCTTTCCCAACCATTTAAATTTTTCTCTTACATGTCTAACACTTCCGAAAAACCAATACAACGCCCACCCGGAACAATATATAAAGCTAAACGAACCGTTCACTGGGTACTTATACGTACGAAAATCCCTATTGATTTACCTGTTTTTACAAGGAAATAAAATGTGAAAAAAATATTTCTACATCCCATGGCCTTTCCCAGCCATTTAAAGTTTTCTGTTACAGGTCTAACACTTCCGAAAAACCAATACAACGCCCACCCGGAACAATGTATAAAGCTAAACGAACCGTTCACTGGGTACTTATCCGTGCGAAAAGCCCTATTGATTTACCTGTTTTTACAAGGAAGTAAAATGTGAAAAAAATATTTCTACATCCCATGGCCTTTACCAGCCATTTAAATTTTTCTCTTACAGGTCTAACACTTCCGTAAAACCAATACAACGCCCACCCGGAACAATATATAAAGCTAAACGAACAGTTCACTCGGTACTTATCCGTACGAAAAGCCCTATTGATTTACCTGTTTTTACAAGGAAGTAAAATGTGAAAAAAATATTTCTACATCCCATGGCCTTTCCCAACCATTTAAATTTTTCTCTTACAGGTCTAACAGTTGCGAAAAACCAATACAACACCCACCCGGAAAAATATATACAGCTAAACGAACCGTTTACTGGGTACAAATCCGTACAAAAATCCCTATTGATTTTCCTGTTTTTACAAGGAAATAAAATGTGAAAAAAATATTTCTACATCCCATGGCCTTTCCCAACCATTTAAACATTTTTCTTACAGGTCTAACACTTCCGAAAAACCAATACAACACCCACGCGGAACAATATATAAAGCTAAATGAACCGTTCACTGGGTACTTATACGTATGAAAATCCCTATTGATTTACCTGTATTTACAAGGAAATAAAATGTGAAAAAAATATTTCTACATCCCATGGCCTTTCCCAACCATTTAAATATTTATCTTACAGGTCTAACACTACCGAAAAACCAATACAACTCCCACCCGGAACAATATATAAAGCTAAACGAACCGTTCACTGGGTACTTATCCGTACGAAAATCCCTATTGATTTACCTGTTTTTACAAGAAATAAAATGTGAAAAAAATATTTCTACATCCCATGGCCATTCCCAACCATTTAAATTTTTCTCTTACAGGTCTAACACTTCTGAAAAACCAATACAACGGCCACCCGGAACAATGTATAAAGCTAAACGAACCGTTCACTGGGTACTTATCCGTACGATAATCCCTATTGATTTACCTGTTTTTACAAGGAAATAAAATGTGAAAAAAATATTTCTACATCCCATGGCCTTTCCCAACCATTTAAATTTTTCTCTTACATGTCTAACACTTCCGAAAAACCAATACAACGGCCACCCGGAACAATATATAAAGCTAAACGAACCGTTCACTGGGCACTTATCCGTACGAAAATCCCTATTGATTTTCCTGTTTTTACAAGGAAATAAAATGTGAAAAAAATATTTCTACATCCCATGGCCTTTCCCAACCATTTAAATTTTTATCTTACAGGTCTAACACTACAGAAAAACCGATACAACTCCCACCCGGAACAATATATAAAGCTAAATGAACCGTTCACTGGGTACTTATACGTATGAAAATCCCTATTGATTTCCCTGTTTTTACAAGGAAGTAAAATGTGAAAAAAATATTTCTACATCCCATGGCCTTTCCCAACCATTTAAACATTTCTCTTACAGGTCTAATACTTCTGAAAAACCAATACAACGCCCACACGGAACAATATATAAAGCTAAACGGACCGTTCACTGGGTACTAATCCATACAAAAATCCCTATTGATTTACCTGTTTTTACAAGGAAATAAAATGTGAAAAAAATATTTCTACATCCCATGGCCATTCCCAACCATTTAAATTTTTCTCTTACAGGTCTAACTCTTCCGAAAAACCAATACAACGCCCACCCGGAACAATATATAAAGCTAAACGAACCGTTCACTGGGTACTTATCCGTACGAAAAGCCCTATTGATTTACCTGTTTTTACAAGGAAGTAAAATGTGAAAAAAATATTTCTACATCCCATGGCCTTTCCCAACCATTTAAATTTTTCTCTTACAGGTCTAACAGTTGCGAAAAACCAATACAACACCCACCCAGAAAAATATATACAGCTAAACGAATCATTTACTGGGTACTAATCCATACGAAAATCCCTATTGATTTACCTGTTTTTACAAGGAAATAAAATTTGAAAAAAATATTTCTACATCCCCTGGCCTTTCCCAACCATTTAAATTTTTCTCTTACATGTCTACCACTTCTGAAAAACCAATACAACGCCCACCCGGAACAATATATAAAGCTAAACGAACCGTTCACTGGGTACTTATCCATACGAAAATCCCTATTGATTTACCTGTTTTTACTCGGAAATAAAATGTGAAAAAAATATTTCTACATCCCATGGCCTTTCCCAACCATTTAAACTTTTCTCTTACAGGTCTACCACTTCCGAAAAACCAATACAACGGCCACCCGGAACAATATATAAAGCTAAACGAACCGTTCACTGGGCACTTATCCGTACAACAATCCCTATTGATTTTCCTGTTTTTACAAGGAAATAAAATGTGAAAAAAATATTTCTACATCCCATGGCCTTTCCCAACCATTTAAACATTTTTCTTACAGGTCTAACACTTCCGAAAAATCAATACAACACCCACGCGGAACAATATATAAAGCTAAATGAACCATTCACTGGGTACTTATACGTATGAAAATCCCTATTGATTTACCTGTTTTTACAAGGAAGTAAAATGTGAAAAAATATTTCTACATCCCATGGCCTTTCCCAACCGTTTAAACATTTTTCTTACAGGTCTAACACTTCCGAAAAACCAATACAACACCCACGCGGAACAATATATAAAGCTAAATGAACCGTTCACTGGGTACTTATCCATACGAAAATCCCTATTGATTTACCTGTATTTACAAGGAAATAAAATGTGAAAAAAATATTTCTACATCCCATGGCCTTTCCCAACCATTTAAATATTTATCTTACAGGTCTAACACTACCGAAAAACCAATACAACTCCCACCCGGAACAATATATAAAGCTAAACAAACCGTTCACTGGGTACTTATCCGTACGAAAATCCCTATTGATTTACCTGTTTTTACAAGGAAATAAAATGTGAAAAAAATATTTCTACATCCCATGACCATTCCCAACCATTTAAATTTTTCTCTTACAGGTCTAACACTTCTGAAAAACCAAAACAACGCCCACCCGGAACAATGTATAAAGCTAAACGAACCGTTCACTGGGTACTTATCCGTACGAAAATCCCTATTGATTTACCTGTTTTTACAAGGAAGTAAAATGTGAAAAAAATATTTCTACATACCATGGCCTTTCCCAACCATTTAAATTTTTCTCTTACATGTCTAACACTTCCGAAAAACCAATACAACGCCCACCCGGAACAATATATAAAGCTAAACGAACCGTTCACTGGGTACTTATACGTACGAAAATCCCTATTGATTTACCTGTTTTTACAAGGAAATAAAATGTGAAAAAAATATTTCTACATCCCATGGCCTTTCCCAGCCATTTAAAGTTTTCTGTTACAGGTCTAACACTTCCGAAAAACCAATACAACGCCCACCCGGAACAATGTATAAAGCTAAACGAACCGTTCACTGGGTACTTATCCGTGCGAAAAGCCCTATTGATTTACCTGTTTTTACAAGGAAGTAAAATGTGAAAAAAATATTTCTACATCCCATGGCCTTTACCAGCCATTTAAATTTTTCTCTTACAGGTCTAACACTTCCGAAAAACCAATACAACGCCCACCCGGAACAATATATAAAGCTAAACGAACAGTTCACTCGGTACTTATCCGTACGAAAAGCCCTATTGATTTACCTGTTTTTACAAGGAAGTAAAATGTGAAAAAAATATTTCTACATCCCATGGCCTTTCCCAACCATTTAAATTTTTCTCTTACAGGTCTAACAGTTGCGAAAAACCAATACAACACCCACCCGGAAAAATATATACAGCTAAACGAACCGTTTACTGGGTACAAATCCGTACAAAAATCCCTATTGATTTTCCTGTTTTTACAAGGAAATAAAATGTGAAAAAAATATTTCTACATCCCATGGCCTTTCCCAACCATTTAAACATTTTTCTTACAGGTCTAACACTTCCGAAAAACCAATACAACACCGACGCGGAACAATATATAAAGCTAAATGAACCGTTCACTGGGTACTTATACGTATGAAAATCCCTATTGATTTACCTGTATTTACAAGGAAATAAAATGTGAAAAAAATATTTCTACATCCCATGGCCTTTCCCAACCATTTAAATATTTATCTTACAGGTCTAACACTACCGAAAAACCAATACAACTCCCACCCGGAACAATATATAAAGCTAAACGAACCGTTCACTGGGTACTTATCCGTACGAAAATCCCTATTGATTTACCTGTTTTTACAAGAAATAAAATGTGAAAAAAATATTTCTACATCCCATGGCCATTCCCAACCATTTAAATTTTTCTCTTACAGGTCTAACACTTCTGAAAAACCAATACAACGGCCACCCGGAACAATGTATAAAGCTAAACGAACCGTTCACTGGGTACTTATCCGTACGAAAATCCCTATTCATTTACCTGTTTTTACAAGGAAGTAAAATGTGAAAAAAATATTTCTACATCCCATGGCCTTTCCCAACCATTTAAATTTTTCTCTTACATGTCTAACACTTCCGAAAAACCAATACAACGCCAACCCGGAACAATATATAAAGCTAAACGAACCGTTCACTGGGTACTTATACGTACGAAAATCCCTATTGATTTACCTGTTTTTACAAGGAAATAAAATGTGAAAAAAATATTTCTACATCCCATGGCCTTAACCAACCATTCAAACTTTTCTCTTACAGGACTAACACTTCCGAAAAACCAATACAACGGCCACCCGGAACAATATATAAAGCTAAACGAACCGTTCACTGGGCACTTATCCGTACGAAAATCCCTATTGATTTACCTGTTTTTACAAGGAAATAAAATGTGAAAAAAATATTTCTACATCCCATGGCCTTTCCCAACCATTTAAATTTTTCTCTTACAGGTCTAACACTTCCGAAAAACCAATACAACACCCACCCTGAAAAATATATAAAGCTAAAAGATCCGTTCACTGGGTACTTATCCGTACGAAAATCCCTATTGATTTACCTGTTTTTACAAGGAAATAAAATGTGAAAAAAATATTTCTACGTCCCATGGCCTTTCCCAGCCATTTAAAGTTATCTCTTACAGGTCTAACACTTCCGAAAAACCAATACAACGCCCACCCGGAACAATGTATAAAGCTAAACGAACCGTTCACTGGGTACTTATCCGTACGAAAATCCCTATTGATTTACCTGTTTTTACAAGGAAATAAAATGTGAAAAAAATATTTCTACATCCCATGGCCTTTTCCAGCCATTTAAATTTTTCTCTTACGGGTCTAACGCTTCCGAAAAACCAATACAACGACCACCCGGAACAATATATAAAGCTAAACGAACCGTTCACTGGGTACTTATCCGTACGAAAATCCCTATTGATTTACCTGTTTTTACAAGGAATTAAAATGGGAAAAAAATATTTCTACATCCCATGGCCTTTCCCAACCATTTAAACTTTTCTCTTACATGTCTAACACTTCCGAAAAACCAATACAACGCCCACCCGGAACAATATATAAAGCTAAACGAACCGCTCACTGGGTACTTATCCATACGAAAATCCCTATTGATTTACCTGTTTTTACAAGGAAATAAAATGTGAAAAAAATATTTCTACATCCCATGGCCTTTCCCAACCATTTAAACTTTTCTCTTACAGGTCTAACACTTCCGAAAAACCAATACAACGGCCACCCGGAACAATATATAAAGCTAAACGAACCGTTCACTGGGCACTTATCCGTACAAAAATCCCTATTGATTTTCCTGTTTTTACAAGGAAATAAAATGTGAAAAAATATTTCTACATCCCATGGCCTTTCCCAACCATTTAAATTTTTCTCTTACATATCTAACACTTCCGAAAAACCAATACAACGCCAACCCGGAACAATATATAAAGCTAAACGAACCGTTCACTGGGTACTTATACGTACGAAAATCCCTATTGATTTACCTGTTTTTACAAGGAAATAAAATGTGAAAAAAATATTTCTACATCCCATGGCCTTAACCAACCATTCAAACTTTTCTCTTACAGGACTAACACTTCCGAAAAACCAATACAACGGCCACCCGGAACAATATATAAAGCTAAACGAACCGTTCACTGGGCACTTATCCGTACGAAAATCCCTATTGATTTACCTGTTTTTACAAGGAAATAAAATGTGAAAAAAATATTTCTACATCCCATGGCCTTTCCCAACCATTTAAATTTTTCTCTTACAGGTCTAACACTTCCGAAAAACCAATACAACACCCACCCTGAAAAATATATAAAGCTAAAAGATCCGTTCACTGGGTACTTATCCATACGAAAATCCCTATTGATTTACCTGTTTTTACAAGGAAATAAAATGTGAAAAAAATATTTCTACGTCCCATGGCCTTTCCCAGCCATTTAAAGTTTTCTCTTACAGGTCTAACACTTCCGAAAAACCAATACAACGCCCACCCGGAACAATGTATAAAGCTAAACGAACCGTTCACTGGGTACTTATCCGTACGAAAATCCCTATTGATTTACCTGTTTTTACAAGGAAATAAAATGTGAAAAAAATATTTCTACATCCCATGGCCTTTTCCAGCCATTTAAATTTTTCTCTTACGGGTCTAACGCTTCCGAAAAACCAATACAACGACCACCCGGAACAATATATAAAGCTAAACGAACCGTTCACTGGGTACTTATCCGTACGAAAATCCCTATTGATTTACCTGTTTTTACAAGGAATTAAAATGGGAAAAAAATATTTCTACATCCCATGGCCTTTCCCAACCATTTAAACTTTTCTCTTACATGTCTAACACTTCCGAAAAACCAATACAACGCCCACCCGGAACAATATATAAAGCTAAACGAACCGCTCACTGGGTACTTATCCATACGAAAATCCCTATTGATTTACCTGTTTTTACAAGGAAATAAAATGTGAAAAAAATATTTCTACATCCCATGGCCTTTCCCAACCATTTAAACTTTTCTCTTACAGGTCTAACACTTCCGAAAAACCAATACAACGGCCACCCTGAACAATATATAAAGCTAAACGAACCGTTCACTGGGCACTTATCCGTACAAAAATCCCTATTGATTTTCCTGTTTTTACAAGGAAATAAAATGTGAAAAAAATATTTCTACATCCCATGGCCTTTCCCAACCATTTAAATATTTATCTTGCAGGTCTAACACTACCGAAAAACCAATACAACTCCCACCCGGAACAATATATAAAGCTAAACGAACCGTTCACTGGGTACTTATCCGTACGAAAATCCCTATTGATTTACCTGTTTTTACAAGGAAATAAAATGTGAAAAAAATATTTCTACATCCCATGGCCATTCCCAACCATTTAAATTTTTCTCTTACAGGTCTAACACTTCCGAAAAACCAATACAATGGCCACCCGGAACAATATATAAAGCTAAACGAACCGTTCACTGGGCACTTATCCGTACAAAAATCCCTATTGATTTACCTGTTTTTACAAGGAAATAAAATGTGAAAAAATATTTCTACATCCCATGGCCATTCCCAACCATTTAAATTTTTCTCTTACAGGTCTAACACTTCTGAAAAACCAATACAACGGCCACCCGGAACAATGTATAAAGCTAAACGAACCGTTCACTGGGTACTTATCCGTACGAAAATCCCTATTGATTTACCTGTTTTTACAAGGAAGTAAAATGTGAAAAAAATATTTCTACATCCCATGGCCTTTCCCAACCATTTAAATTTTTCTCTTACATGTCTAACACTTCCGAAAAACCAATACAACGCCCACCCGGAACAATATATAAAGCTAAACGAACCGTTCACTGGGTACTTATACGTACGAAAATCCCTATTGATTTACCTGTTTTTACAAGGAAATAAAATGTGAAAAAAATATTTCTACATCCCATGGCCTTTCCCAGCCATTTAAAGTTTTCTCTTACAGGTCTAACACTTCCGAAAAACCAATACAACGCCCACCCGGAACAATGTATAAAGCTAAACGAACCGTTCACTGGGTACTTATCCGTGCGAAAAGCCCTATTGATTTACCTGTTTTTACAAGGAAGTAAAATGTGAAAAAAATATTTCTACATCCCATGGCCTTTACCAGCCATTTAAATTTTTCTCTTACAGGTCTAACACTTCCGAAAAACCAATACAACGCCCACCCGGAACAATATATAAAGCTAAACGAACAGTTCACTGGGTACTTATCCGTACGAAAAACCCTATTGATTTACCTGTTTTTACAAGGAAGTAAAATGTGAAAAAAATATTTCTAAATCCCATGGCCTTTCCCAACCATTTAAATTTTTCTCTTACAGGTCTAACAGTTGCGAAAAACCAATACAACACCCACCTGGAAAAATATATACAGCTAAACGAACCGTTTACTGGGTACTAATCCGTACAAAAATCCCTATTGATTTTCCTGTTTTTACAAGGAAATAAAATGTGAAAAAAATATTTCTACATCCCATGGCCTTTCCCAACCATTTAAACATTTTTCTTACAGGTCTAACACTTCCGAAAAACCAATACAACACCCACGCGGAACAATATATAAAGCTAAATGAACCGTTCACTGGGTACTTATACATATGAAAATCCCTATTGATTTACCTGTTTTTACAAGGAAGTAAAATGTGAAAAAATATTTCTACATCCCATGGCCTTTCCCAACCATTTAAACATTTTTCTTACAGGTCTAACACTTCCGAAAAACCAATACAACACCCACGCGGAACAATATTTAAAGCTAAACGAACCGTTCACTGGGTACTTATCCATACGAAAATCCCTATTGATTTACCTGTATTTACAAGGAAATAAAATGTGAAAAAAATATTTCTACATCCCATGGCCTTTCCCAACCATTTAAATATTTATCTTACAGGTCTAACACTACCGAAAAACCAATACAACACCCACCCGGAACAATATATAAAGCTAAACGAACCGTTCACTGGGTACTTATCCGTACGAAAATCCCTATTGATTTACCTGTTTTTACAAGGAAATAAAATGTGAAAAAAATATTTCTACATCCCATGGCCATTCCCAACCATTTAAATTTTTCTCTTACAGGTCTAACACTTCTGAAAAACCAATACAACGGCCACCCGGAACAATGTATAAAGCTAAACGAACCGTTCACTGGGTACTTATCCGTACGAAAATCCCTATTGATTTACCTGTTTTTACAAGGAAGTAAAATGTGAAAAAAATATTTCTACATCCCATGGCCTTTCCCAACCATTTAAATTTTTCTCTTACATGTCTAACACTTCCGAAAAACCAATACAACGCCAACCCGGAACAATATATAAAGCTAAACGAACCGTTCACTGGGTACTTATACGTACGAAAATCCCTATTGATTTACCTGTTTTTACAAGGAAATAAAATGTGAAAAAAATATTTCTACATCCCATGGCCTTTCCCAACCATTTAAACTTTTCTCTTACAGGTCTAACACTTCTGAAAAACCAATACAACGGCCACCCGGAACAATATATAAAGCTAAACGAACCGTTCACTGGGCACTTATCCGTACCAAAATCCCTATTGATTTACCTGTTTTTACAAGGAAATAAAATGTGAAAAAAATATTTCTACATCCCATGGCCTTTCCCAACCATTTAAATTTTTCTCTTACAGGTCTAACACTTCCGAAAAACCAATACAACACCCACCCTGAAAAATATATAAAGCTAAAAGATCCGTTCACTGGGTACTTATCCGTGCGAAAAGCCCTATTGATTTACCTGTTTTTACAAGGAAGTAAAATGTGAAAAAAATATTTCTACATCCCATGGCCTTTCCCAGCCATTTAAATTTTTCTCTTACAGGTCTAACACTTCCGAGAAACCAATACAACGCCCGCCCGGAACAATATATAAAGCTAAACGGACCGTTCACTGGGTACTTATCCGTACAAAAAGCCCTATTGATTTACCTGCCTTTACAAGGAAGTAAAATGTGAAAAAAATATTTCTACATCCCATGGCCTTTCCCAGCCATTTAAATTTTTCTCTTACGGGTCTAACGCTTCCGAAAAACCAATACAACGCCCACCCGGAACAATATATAAAGCTAAACGAACCGTTCACTGGGTACTTATCCGTACGAAAATCCCTATTGATTTACCTGTTTTTACAAGGAAATAAAATGTGAAAAAATATTTCTACATCCCATGGCCTTTCCCAACCATTTAAATTTTTCTCTTACAGGTCTAACACTTCCGAAAAACCAATACAACGCCCACCCGGAACAATATATAAAGCTAAACGAACCATTCACTGGGTACTTATACGTACGAAAAGCCCTATTCATTTACCTGTTTTTACAAGGAAGTAAAATGTGAAAAAAATATTTCTACATCCCATGGCCTTTCCCAGCCATTTAAATTTTTCTCTTACAGGTCTAACACTTCCGAAAAACCAATACAACGCCCACTCGGAACAATATATAAAGCTAAACGAACCGTTCACTGGGTACTTATCCGTACGAAAATCCCTATTGATTTACCTGTTTTTACAAGGAAATAAAATGGGAAAAAAATATTTCTACATCCCATGGCCTTTCCCAACCATTTAAACTTTTCTCTTACAGGTCTAACACTTCCGAAAAACCAATACAACGGCCACCCGGAACAATATATAAAGCTAAACGAACCGTTCACTGGGTACTTATCCGTACGAAAATCCCTATTGATTTACCTGTTTTTACAAGGAAATAAAATGTGAAAAAAATATTTCTACATCCCATGGCCTTTCCCAACCATTTAAACTTTTCTCTTACAGGTCTAACACTTCCGAAAAACCAATACAACAGCCACCCGGAACAATATATAAAGCTAAACGAACCGTTCACTGGGTACTTATCCGTACGAAAAGCCCTACTGATTTACCTGTTTTTACAAGGAAATAAAATGTGAAAAAAATATTTCTACATCCCATGGCCTTTCCCAACCATTTAAATTTTTCTCTTACAGGTCTAACACTTCCGAAAAACCAATACAACGCCCACCCGGAACAATATATAAAGCTAAACGAACCATTCACTGGGTACTTATACGTACGAAAAGCCCTATTCATTTACCTGTTTTTACAAGGAAATAAAATGTGAAAAAAATATTTCTACGTCCCATGGCCTTTCCCAACCATTTAAAGTTTTCTCTTACAGGTCTAACACTTCCGAAAAACCAATACAACGCCCACTCGGAACAATATATAAAGCTAAACGAACCGTTCACTGGGTACTTATCCGTACGAAAATCCCTATTGATTTACCTGTTTTTACAAGGAAATAAAATGGGAAAAAATATTTCTACATCCCATGGCCTTTCCCAACCATTTAAACTTTTCTCTTACAGGTCTAACACTTCCGAAAAACCAATACAACGGCCACCCGGAACAATATATAAAGCTAAACGAACCGTTCACTGGGTACTTATCCGTACGAAAATCCCTATTGATTTACCTGTTTTTACAAGGAAATAAAATGTGAAAAAAATATTTCTACATCCCATGGCCATTCCCAACCATTTAAATTTTTCTCTTACAGGTCTAACACTTCTGAAAAACCAATACAACGGCCACCCGGAACAATGTATAAAGCTAAACGAACCGTTCACTGGGTACTTATACGTACGAAAAGCCCTATTCATTTACCTGTTTTTACAAGGAAGTAAAATGTGAAAAAAATATTTCTACATCCCATGGCCTTTCCCAGCCATTTAAACTTTTCTCTTACAGGTCTAACACTACCGAAAAACCGATACAACTCCCACCCGGAACAATATATAAAGCTAAACGAACCGTTCACTGGGTACTTATCCGTACGAAAATCCCTATTGATTTAACTTGTTTTACAAGGAAATAAAATGTGAAAAAAATATTTCTACATCCCATGGCCTTTCCCAACCATTTAAACTTTTCTCTTACAGGTCTAACACTTCCGAAAAACCAATACAACGCCCTCCCGGAACAATATATAAAGCTAAACGGACCGTTCACTGGGTACTTATCCGTACAAAAAGCCCTATTGATTTACCTGTTTTTACAAGGAAGTAAAATGTGAAAAAAATATTTCTACATCCCATGGCCTTTCCCAGCCATTTAAATTTTTCTCTTACGGGTCTAACGCTTCCGAAAAACCAATACAACGCCCACCCGGAACAATATATAAAGCTAAACGAACCGTTCACTGGGTACTTATACGTATGAAAAGCCCTATTCATTTACCTGTTTTTACAAGGAAGTAAAATGTGAAAAAAATATTTCTACATCCCATGGCCTTTCCCAACCATTTAAACTTTTCTCTTACAGGTCTAACACTTCCGAAAAACCAATACAACGCCCTCCCGGAACAATATATAAAGCTAAACGGACCGTTCACTGGGTACTTATCCGTACAAAAAGCCCTATTGATTTACCTGTTTTTACAAGGAAGTAAAATGTGAAAAAAATATTTCTACATCCCATGGCCTTTCCCAGCCATTTAAATTTTTCTCTTACAGGTCTAACACTTCCGAAAAACCAATACAACGGCCACCCGGAACAATATATAAAGCTAAACGAACCGTTCACTGGGCACTTATCCGTACAAAAAGCCCTATTGATTTACCTGTTTTTACAAGGAAGTAAAATGTGAAAAAAATATTTCTACATCCCATGGCCTTTCCCAGCCATTTAAATTTTTCTCTTACGGGTCTAACGCTTCCGAAAAACCAATACAACGCCCACCCGGAACAATGTATAAAGCTAAACGAACCGTTCACTGGGTACTTATCCGTGCGAAAAGCCCTATTGATTTACTTGTTTTTACAAGGAAGTAAAATGTGAAAAAAATATTTCTACATCCCATGGCCTTTACCAGCCATTTAAATTTTTCTCTTACAGGTCTAACACTTCCGAAAAACCAATACAACGCCCACCCGGAACAAAATATAAAGCTAAACGAACAGTTCACTGGGTACTTATCCGTACGAAAAGCCCTATTGATTTACCTGTTTTTACAAGGAAATAAAATGTGAAAAAAATATTTCTACATCCCATGGCCTTTCCCAACCATTTAAATTTTTCTCTTACAGGTCTAACACTTCCGAAAAACCAATACAACGCCCACCCGGAACAATATATAAAGCTAAACGAACCATTCACTGGGTACTTATACGTACGAAAAGCCCTATTCATTTACCTGTTTTTACAAGGAAGTAAAATGTGAAAAAAATATTTCTACATCCCATGGCCTTTCCCAGCCATTTAAATTTTTCTCTTACAGGTCTAACACTTCCGAAAAACCAATACAACGCCCACTCGGAACAATATATAAAGCTAAACGAACCGTTCACTGGGTACTTATCCGTACGAAAATCCCTATTGATTTACCTGTTTTTACAAGGAAATAAAATGGGAAAAAAATATCTCTACATCCCATGGCCTTTCCCAACCATTTAAACTTTTCTCTTACAGGTCTAACACTTCCGAAAAACCAATACAACGGCCACCCGGAACAATATATAAAGCTAAACGAACCGTTCACTGGGTACTTATCCGTACGAAAATCCCTATTGATTTACCTGTTTTTACAAGGAAATAAAATGTGAAAAAAATATTTCTACATCCCATGGCCATTCCCAACCATTTAAATTTTTCTCTTACAGGTCTATCACTTCTGAAAAACCAATACAACGGCCACCCGGAACAATGTATAAAGCTAAACGAACCGTTCACTGGGTACTTATCCGTACGAAAATCCCTATTGATTTACCTGTTTTTACAAGGAAGTAAAATGTGAAAAAAATATTTCTACATCCCATGGCCTTTCCCAACCATTTAAATTTTTCTCTTACATGTCTAACACTTCCGAAAAACCAATACAACGGCCACCCGGAACAATATATAAAGCTAAACGAACCGTTCACTGGGCACTTATCCGTACAAAAAGCCCTATTGATTTACCTGTTTTTACAAGGAAGTAAAATGTGAAAAAAATATTTCTACATCCCATGGCCTTTCCCAGCCATTTAAATTTTTCTCTTACGGGTCTAACGCTTCCGAAAAACCAATACAACGCCCACCCGGAACAATGTATAAAGCTAAACGAACCGTTCACTGGGTACTTATCCGTGCGAAAAGCCCTATTGATTTACCTGTTTTTACAAGGAAGTAAAATGTGAAAAAAATATTTCTACATCCCATGGCCTTTCCCACCCATATAAACTTTTCTCTTACAGGTCTAACACTACCGAAAAACCGATACAACTCCCACCCGGAACAATATATAAAGCTAAACGAACCGTTCACTGGGTACTTATCCGTACGAAAATCCCTATTGATTTACCTGTTTTTACAAGGAAATAAAATGTGAAACAAATATTTCTACATCCCATGGCCTTTCCCAACCATTTAAACTTTTCTCTTACAGGTCTAACACTTCCGAAAAACCAATACAACGCCCTCCCGGAACAATATATAAAGCTAAACGGACCGTTCACTGGGTACTTATCCGTACAAAAAGCCCTATTGATTTACCTGTTTTTACAAGGAAGTAAAATGTGAAAAAAATATTTCTACATCCCATGGCCTTTACCAGCCATTTAAATTTTTCTCTTACAGGTCTAACACTTCCGAAAAACCATTACAACGCCCACCCGGAACAATATATAAAGCTAAACGAACAGTTCACTGGGTACTTATACGTACGAAAAGCCCTATTGATTTACCTGTTTTTACAAGGAAGTAAAATGTGAAAAAAATATTTCTACATCCCATGGCCTTTCCCAACCATTTAAATTTTTCTCTTACAGGTCTAACAGTTGCGAAAAACCAATACAACTCCCACCCGGAACAATATATAAAGCTAAACGAAACGTTCACTGGGTACTTATCCGTACGAAAATCCCTATTGATTTAACTTGTTTTACAAGGAAATAAAATGTGAAAAAAATATTTCTACATCCCATGGCCTTTCCCAACCATTTAAACTTTTCTCTTACAGGTCTAAAACTTCCGAAAAACCAATACAACGCCCTCCTGGAACAATATATAAAGCTAAACGGACCGTTCACTGGGTACTTATCCGTACAAAAAGCCCTATTGATTTACCTGTTTTTACAAGGAAGTAAAATGTGAAAAAAATATTTCTACATCCCATGGCCTTTCCCAGCCATTTAAATTTTTCTCTTACGGGTCTAACGCTTCCGAAAAACCGATACAACTCCCACCCGGAACAATATATAAAGCTAAATGAACCGTTCACTGGGTACTTATACGTATGAAAATCCCTATTGATTTCCCTGTTTTTACAAGGAAGTAAAATGTGAAAAAAATATTTCTACATCCCATGGCCTTTCCCAACCATTTAAACATTTCTCTTACAGGTCTAATACTTCTGAAAAACCAATACAACGCCCACGCGGAACAATATATAAAGCTAAACGAACCGTTCACTGGGTACTAATCCATACAAAAATCCCTATTGATTTACCTGTTTTTACAAGGAAATAAAATGTGAAAAAAATATTTCTACATCCCATGGCCATTCCCAACCATTTAAATTTTTCTCTTACAGGTCTAACACTTCCGAAAAACCAATACAACGCCCACCCGGAACAATATATAAAGCTAAACGAACCGTTCACTGGGTACTTATCCGTACGAAAAGCCCTATTGATTTACCTGTTTTTACAAGGAAGTAAAATGTGAAAAAAATATTTCTACATCCCATGGCCTTTCCCAACCATTTAAATTTTTCTCTTACAGGTCTAACAGTTGCGAAAAACCAATACAACACCCACCCAGAAAAATATATACAGCTAAACGAACCGTTTACTGGGTACTAATCCATACGAAAATCCCTATTGATTTACCTGTTTTTACAAGGAAATAAAATGTGAAAAAAATATTTCTACATCCCATGGCCTTTCCCAACCATTTAAATTTTTCTCTTACAGGTCTAACACTTCCGAAAAACCAATACAACGCCCACCCGGAACAATATATAAAGCTAAACGAACCGTTCACTGGGTACTTATCCGTGCGAAAATCCCTATTGATTTACCTGTTTTTACAAGGAAGTAAAATGTGAAAAAAATATTTCTACATCCCATGGCCTTTCCCAGCCATTTAAATTTTTCTCTTACGGGTCTAACGCTTCCGAAAAACCAATACAACGCCCACCCGGAACAATATATAAAGCTAAACGAACCGTTCACTGGGTACTTATCCGTACAAAAAGCCCTATTGATTTACCTGTTTTTACAAGGAAATAAAATGTGAAAAAAATATTTCTACATCCCATGGCCTTTCCCAGCCATTTAAATTTTTCTCTTACAGGTCTAACGCTTCCGAAAAACCAATACAACGCCCACCCGGAACAATATATAAAGCTAAACGAACCGTTCACTGGGTACTTATACGTATGAAAAGCCCTATTCATTTACCTGTTTTTACAAGGAAGTAAAATGTGAAAAAAATATTTCTACATCCCATGGCCTTTCCCAGCCATTTAAATTTTTCTCTTACAGGTCTAACACTTCCGAAAAACCAATACAACGCCCACTCGGAACAATATATAAAGCTAAACGAACCGTTCACTGGGTACTTATCCGTACGAAAATCCCTATTGATTTACCTGTTTTTACAAGGAAATAAAATGTGAAAAAAATATTTCTACATCCCATGGCCTTTCCCAACCATTTAAATTTTTCTCTTACAGGTCTAACACTTCCGAAAAACCAATACAACGCCCACCCGGAACAAAATATAAAGCTAAACGAACAGTTCACTGGGTACTTATCCGTACGAAAAGCCCTATTGATTTACCTGTTTTTACAAGGAAATAAAATGTGAAAAAAATATTTCTACATCCCATGGCCTTTCCCAACCATTTAAATTTTTCTCTTACAGGTCTAACACTTCCGAAAAACCAATACAACGCCCACTCGGAACAATATATAAAGCTAAACGAACCGTTCACTGGGTACTTATCCGTACGAAAATCCCTATTGATTTACCTGTTTTTACAAGGAAATAAAATGGGAAAAAAATATTTCTACATCCCATGGCCTTTCCCAACCATTTAAACTTTTCTCTTACAGGTCTAACACTTCCGAAAAACCAATACAACGGCCACCCGGAACAATATATAAAGCTAAACGAACCGTTCACTGGGTACTTATCCGTACGAAAATCCCTATTGATTTACCTGTTTTTACAAGGAAATAAAATGTGAAAAAAATATTTCTACATCCCATGGCCATTCCCAACCATTTAAATTTTTCTCTTACAGGTCTAACACTTCCGAAAAACCAATACAACGGCCACCCGGAACAATGTATAAAGCTAAACGAACCGTTCACTGGGTACTTATCCGTACGAAAATCCCTATTGATTTACCTGTTTTTACAAGGAAGTAAAATGTGAAAAAAATATTTCTACATCCCATGGCCTTTCCCAACCATTTAAATTTTTCTCTTACATGTCTAACACTTCCGAAAAACCAATACAACGGCCACCCGGAACAATATATAAAGCTAAACGAACCGTTCACTGGGCACTTATCCGTACAAAAAGCCCTATTGATTTACCTGTTTTTACAAGGAAGTAAAATGTGAAAAAAATATTTCTACATCCCATGGCCTTTCCCAGCCATTTAAATTTTTCTCTTACGGGTCTAACGCTTCCGAAAAACCAATACAACGCCCACCCGGAACAATGTATAAAGCTAAACGAACCGTTCACTGGGTACTTATCCGTGCGAAAAGCCCTATTGATTTACCTGTTTTTACAAGGAAGTAAAATGTGAAAAAAATATTTCTACATCCCATGGCCTTTCCCACCCATATAAACTTTTCTCTTACAGGTCTAACACTACCGAAAAACCGATACAACTCCCACCCGGAACAATATATAAAGCTAAACGAACCGTTCACTGGGTACTTATCCGTACGAAAATCCCTATTGATTTACCTGTTTTTACAAGGAAATAAAATGTGAAACAAATATTTCTACATCCCATGGCCTTTCCCAACCATTTAAACTTTTCTCTTACAGGTCTAACACTTCCGAAAAACCAATACAACGCCCTCCCGGAACAATATATAAAGCTAAACGGACCGTTCACTGGGTACTTATCCGTACAAAAAGCCCTATTGATTTACCTGTTTTTACAAGGAAGTAAAATGTGAAAAAAATATTTCTACATCCCATGGCCTTTACCAGCCATTTAAATTTTTCTCTTACAGGTCTAACACTTCCGAAAAACCATTACAACGTCCACCCGGAACAATATATAAAGCTAAACGAACAGTTCACTGGGTACTTATCCGTACGAAAAGCCCTATTGATTTACCTGTTTTTACAAGGAAGTAAAATGTGAAAAAAATATTTCTACATCCCATGGCCTTTCCCAACCATTTAAATTTTTCTCTTACAGGTCTAACAGTTGCGAAAAACCAATACAACACCCACCCGGAAAAATATATACAGCTAAACGAACCGTTTACTGGGTACTAATCCATACGAAAATCCCTATTGATTTACCTGTTTTTACAAGGAAATAAAATGTGAAAAAAATATTTCTAAATCCCATGGCCTTTCCCAACCATTTAAATTTTTCTCTTACAGGTCTAACACTTCCGAAAAACCAATACAACGCCCACCCGGAACAATATATAAAGCTAAACGAACCGTTCACTGGGTACTTATCCGTACGAAAATCCCTATTGATTTACCTGTTTTTACAAGGAAATAAAATGTGAAAAAAATATTTCTACATCCCATGGCCATTCCCAACCATTTAAATTTTTCTCTTACAGGTCTAACACTTCTGAAAAACCAATACAACGGCCACCCGGAACAATGTATAAAGCTAAACGAACCGTTCAGTGGGTACTTATCCGTACGAAAATCCCTATTGATTTACCTGTTTTTACAAGGAAGTAAAATGTGAAAAAAATATTTCTACATCCCATGGCCTTTCCCAACCATTTAAATTTTTCTCTTACATGTCTAACACTTCCGAAAAACCAATACAACGGCCACCCGGAACAATATATAAAGCTAAACGAACCGTTCACTGGGCACTTATCCGTACAAAAAGCCCTATTGATTTACCTGTTTTTACAAGGAAGTAAAATGTGAAAAAAATATTTCTACATCCCATGGCCTTTCCCAGCCATTTAAATTTTTCTCTTACGGGTCTAACGCTTCCGAAAAACCAATACAACGCCCACCCGGAACAATGTATAAAGCTAAACGAACCGTTCACTGGGTACTTATCCGTGCGAAAAGCCCTATTGATTTACCTGTTTTTACAAGGAAGTAAAATGTGAAAAAAATATTTCTACATCCCATGGCCTTTCCCACCCATATAAACTTTTCTCTTACAGGTCTAACACTACCGAAAAACCGATACAACTCCCACCCGGAACAATATATAAAGCTAAACGAACCGTTCACTGGGTACTTATCCGTACGAAAATCCCTATTGATTTACCTGTTTTTACAAGGAAATAAAATGTGAAACAAATATTTCTACATCCCATGGCCTTTCCCAACCATTTAAACTTTTCTCTTACAGGTCTAACACTTCCGAAAAACCAATACAACGCCCTCCCGGAACAATATATAAAGCTAAACGGACCGTTCACTGGGTACTTATCCGTACAAAAAGCCCTATTGATTTACCTGTTTTTACAAGGAAGTAAAATGTGAAAAAAATATTTCTACATCCCATGGCCTTTACCAGCCATTTAAATTTTTCTCTTACAGGTCTAACACTTCCGAAAAACCATTACAACGCCCACCCGGAACAATATATAAAGCTAAACGAACAGTTCACTGGGTACTTATCCGTACGAAAAGCCCTATTGATTTACCTGTTTTTACAAGGAAGTAAAATGTGAAAAAAATATTTCTACATCCCATGGCCTTTCCCAACCATTTAAATTTTTCTCTTACAGGTCTAACAGTTGCGAAAAACCAATACAACGCCCACCCGGAACAATATATAAAGCTAAACGAACCGTTCACTGGGTACTTATACGTACGAAAAGCCCTATTCATTTACCTGTTTTTACAAGGAAGTAAAATGTGAAAAAAAATATTTCTACATCCCATGGCCTTTCCCAGCCATTTAGATTTTTCTCTTACAGGTCTAACACTTCCGAAAAACCAATACAACGCCCACTCGGAACAATATATAAAGCTAAACGAACTGTTCACTGGGTACTTATCCGTTCGAAAATCCCTATTGATTTACCTGTTTTTACAAGGAAATAAAATGTGAAAAAAATAGTTCTACATCCCATGGCCTTTCCCAACCATTTAAACTTTTCTCTTACAGGTCTAACACTTCCGAAAAACCAATACAACGGCCACCCGAAACAATATATAAAGCTAAACGAACCGTTCACTGGGCACTTATCCGTACAAAAATCCCTATTGATTTTCCTGTTTTTACAAGGAAATAAAATGTGAAAAAATATTTCTACATCCCATGGCCTTTCCCAACCATTTAAACTTTTCTCTTACAGGTCTAACACTTCCGAAAAACCAATACAACGGCCACCCGGAACAATATATAAAGATAAACGAACCATTCACTGGATACTTATATGTACGAAAATCCCTATTGATTTACCTGTTTTTACAAGGAAATAAAATGTGAAAAAAATATTTCTACATACCATGGCCTTTCCCAACCACTTAAACTTTTCTCTTACAGGACTAACACTTCCGAAAAACCAATACAACGCCCACGCGGAACAATATATAAAGCTAAACGAACCGTTCACTGGGTACTTATCCATACGAAAATCCCTATTGATTTACCTGTATTTACAAGGAAATAAAATGTGAAAAAAATATTTCTACATCCCATGGCCTTTCCCAACCATTTAAATATTTATCTTAGAGGTCTAACACTACGGAAAAACCAATACAACTCCCACCCGGAACAATATATAAAGCTAAACGAACCGTTCACTGGGTACTTATCCGTACGAAAATCCCTATTGATTTACCTGTTTTTACAAGGAAGTAAAATGTGAAAAAAATATTTCTACATCCCATGGCCTTTCCCAACCATTTAAATATTTATCTTACAGGTCTAACACTACCGAAAAACCAATACAACTCCCACCCGGAACAATATATAAAGCTAAACGAACCGTTCACTGGGTACTTATCCGTACGAAAATCCCTATTGATTTACCTGTTTTTACAAGGAAGTAAAATGTGAAAAAAATATTTCTACATCCCATGGCCATTCCCAACCATTTAAATTTTTCTCTTACAGGTCTAACACTTCTGAAAAACCAATACAACGGCCACCCGGAACAAATGTATAAAGCTAAACGAACCGTTCACTGGGTACTTATACGTACGAAAATCCCTATTGATTTACCTGTTTTTACAAGGAAATAAAATGTGAAAAAAATATTTCTACATCCCATGGCCTTTCCCAACCATTTAAACTTTTCTCTTACAGGTCTAACACTACCGAAAAACCGATACAACTCCCACCCGGAACAATATATAAAGCTAAATGAACCGTTCACTGGGTACTTATACGTATGAAAATCCCTATTGATTTCCCTGTTTTTACAAGGAAGTAAAATGTGAAAAAAATATTTCTACATCCCATGGCCTTTCCCAACCATTTAAACATTTCTCTTACAGGTCTAATACTTCTGAAAAACCAATACAACGCCCACGCGGAACAATATATAAAGCTAAACGAACCGTTCACTGGGTACTAATCCATACAAAAATCCCTATTGATTTACCTGTTTTTACAAGGAAATAAAATGTGAAAAAAATATTTCTACATCCCATGGCCATTCCCAACCATTTAAATTTTTCTCTTACAGGTCTAACACTTCCGAAAAACCAATACAACGCCCACCCGGAACAATATATAAAGCTAAACGAACCGTTCACTGGGTACTTATCCGTACGAAAAGCCCTATTGATTTACCTGTTTTTACAAGGAAGTAAAATGTGAAAAAAATATTTCTACATCCCATGGCCTTTCCCAACCATTTAAATTTTTCTCTTACAGGTCTAACAGTTGCGAAAAACCAATACAACACCCACCCAGAAAAATATATACAGCTAAACGAACCGTTTACTGGGTACTAATCCATACGAAAATCCCTATTGATTTACCTGTTTTTACAAGGAAATAAAATGTGAAAAAAATATTTCTACATCCCATGGCCTTTCCCAACCATTTAAATTTTTCTCTTACAGGTCTAACACTTCCGAAAAACCAATACAACGTCCACCCGGAACAATATATAAAGCTAAACGAACCGTTCACTGGGTACTTATCCGTGAGAAAATCCCTATTGATTTACCTGTTTTTACAAGGAAGTAAAATGTGAAAAAAATATTTCTACATCCCATGGCCTTTCCCAGCCATTTAAATTTTTATCTTACAGGTCTAACACTTCCGAAAAACCAATACAACGCCCACCCGGAACAATATATAAAGCTAAACGAACCGTTCACTGGGTACTTATACGTACAAAAAGCCCTATTCATTTACCTGTTTTTACAAGGAAGTAAAATGTGAAAAAAATATTTCTACATCCCATGGCCTTTCCCAGCCATTTAAACTTTTCTCTTACAGGTCTAACACTACCGAAAAACCGATACAACTCCCACCCGGAACAATATATAAAGCTAAACGAACCGTTCACTGGGTACTTATCCGTACGAAAATCCCTATTGATTTAACTTGTTTTACAAGGAAATAAAATGTGAAAAAAATATTTCTACATCCCATGGCCTTTCCCAACCATTTAAACTTTTCTCTTACAGGTCTAACACTTCCGAAAAACCAATACAACGCCCTCCTGGAACAATATATAAAGCTAAACGGACCGTTCACTGGGTACTTATCCGTACAAAAAGCCCTATTGATTTACCTGTTTTTACAAGGAAGTAAAATGTGAAAAAAATATTTCTACATCCCATGGCCTTTCCCAGCCATTTAAATTTTTCTCTTACGGGTCTAACGCTTCCGAAAAACCAATACAACGCCCACCCGGAACAATATATAAAGCTAAACGAACCGTTCACTGGGTACTTATCCGTACGAAAATCCCTATTGATTTACCTGTTTTTACAAGGAAATAAAATGTGAAAAAAATATTTCTACATCCCATGGCCTTTCCCAACCATTTAAATTATTCTCTTACAGGTCTAACACTTCCGAAAAACCAATACAACGCCCACCCGGAAAAATATATAAAGATAAACGAACCGTTCACTGGGTACTTATACGTATGAAAAGCCCTATTCATTTACCTGTTTTTACAAGGAAGTAAAATGTGAAAAAAATATTTCTACATCCCATGGCCTTTCCCAGCCATTTAAATTTTTCTCTTACAGGTCTAACACTTCCGAAAAACCAATACAACGCCCACTCGGAACAATATATAAAGCTAAACGAACCGTTCACTGGGTACTTATCCGTACGAAAATCCCTATTGATTTACCTGTTTTTACAAGGAAATAAAATGTGAAAAAAATATTTCTACATCCCATGGCCTTTCCCAACCATTTAAACTTTTCTCTTACAGGTCTAACACTTCCGAAAAACCAATACAACGGCCACCCGGAACAATATATAAAGCTAAACGAACCGTTCACTGGGCACTTATCCGTACAAAAAGCCCTATTGATTTACCTGTTTTTACAAGGAAGTAAAATGTGAAAAAAATATTTCTACATCCCATGGCCTTTCCCAACCATTTAAACTTTTCTCTTACGGGTCTAACGCTTCCGAAAAACCAATACAACGCCCACCCGGAACAAAATATAAAGCTAAACGAACAGTTCACTGGGTACTTATCCGTACGAAAAGCCCTATTGATTTACCTGTTTTTACAAGGAAGTAAAATGTGAAAAAAAATATTTCTACATCCCATGGCCTTTCCCAACCATTTAAATTTTTCTCTTACAGGTCTAACAGTTGCGAAAAACCAATACAACACCCACCCGGAAAAATATATACAGCTAAACGAACCGTTTACTGGGTACTAATCCATACGAAAATCCCTATTGATTTACCTGTTTTTACAAGGAAATAAAATGTGAAAAAAATATTTCTACATCCCATGGCCTTTCCCAACCATTTAAATTTTTCTCTTACAGGTCTAACACTTCCGAAAAACCAATACAACGCCCACCTGGAACAATATATAAAGCTAAACGAACCGTTCACTGGGTACTTATCCGTACGAAAATCCCTATTGATTTACCTGTTTTTACAAGGAAATAAAATGTGAAAAAAATATTTCTACATCCCATGGCCTTTCCCAACCATTTAAACTTTTCTCTTACAGGTCTAACACTTCCGAAAAACCAATACAACGGCCACCCGGAACAATATATAAAGCTAAACGAACCGTTCACTGGGCACTTATCCGTACAAAAATCCCTATTGATTTTCCTGTTTTTACAAGGAAATAAAATGTGAAAAAAATATTTCTACATCCCATGGCCTTTCCCAACCATTTAAATTTTTCTCTTACAGGTCTAACAGTTGCGAAAAACCAATACAACACCCACCCGGAAAAATATATACAGCTAAACGAACCGTTTACTGGGTACTAATCCATACGAAAATCCCTATTGATTTACCTGTTTTTACAAGGAAATAAAATGTGAAAAAAATATTTCTAAATCCCATGGCCTTTCCCAACCATTTAAATTTTTCTCTTACAGGTCTAACACTTCCGAAAAACCAATACAACGCCCACCCGGAACAATATATAAAGCTAAACGAACCGTTCACTGGGTACTTATACGTACGAAAAGCCCTATTCATTTACCTGTTTTTACAAGGAAGTAAAATGTGAAAAAAATATTTCTACATACCATGGCCTTTCCCAGCCATTTAGATTTTTCTCTTACAGGTCTAACACTTCCGAAAAACCAATACAACGCCCACTCGGAACAATATATAAAGCTAAACGAACCGTTCACTGGGTACTTATCCGTACGAAAATCCCTATTGATTTACCTGTTTTTACAAGGAAATAAAATGTGAAAAAAATAGTTCTACATCCCAAGGCCTTTCCCAACCATTTAAACTTTTCTCTTACAGGTCTAACACTTCCGAAAAACCAATACAACGGCCACCCGAAACAATATATAAAGCTAAACGAACCGTTCACTGGGCACTTATCCGTACAAAAATCCCTATTGATTTTCCTGTTTTTACAAGGAAATAAAATGTGAAAAAAATATTTCTACATCCCATGGCCTTTGCCAACCATTTACATTTTTCTCTTACAAGTCTAACACTTCCGAAAAACCAATACAACGCCCACCCGGAACAATATATAAAGCTAAACGAACCGTTCACTGGGTACTTATCCGTACGAAAATCCCTATTGATTTACCTGTTTTTACAAGGAAATAAAATGTGAAAAAATACTTCTACATCCCATGGCCTTTCCCAACCATTTAAACTTTTCTCTTACAGGTCTAACACTTCCGAAAAACCAATACAACGGCCACCCGGAACAATATATAAAGATAAACGAACCATTCACTGGATACTTATACGTACGAAAATCCCTATTGATTTACCTGTTTTTACAAGGAAATAAAATGTGAAAAAAATATTTCTACATACCATGGCCTTTCCCAACCACTTAAACTTTTCTCTTACAGGACTAACACTTCCGAAAAACCAATACAACGCCCACGCGGAACAATATATAAAGCTAAACGAACCGTTCACTGGGTACTTATCCATACGAAAATCCCTATTGATTTACCTGTATTTACAAGGAAATAAAATGTGAAAAAAATATTTCTACATCCCATGGCCTTTCCCAACCATTTAAATATTTATCTTAGAGGTCTAACACTACGGAAAAACCAATACAACTCCCACCCGGAACAATATATAAAGCTAAACGAACCGTTCACTGGGTACTTATCCGTACGAAAATCCCTATTGATTTACCTGTTTTTACAAGGAAGTAAAATGTGAAAAAAATATTTCTACATCCCATGGCCTTTCCCAACCATTTAAATATTTATCTTACAGGTCCAACACTACCGAAAAACCAATACAACTCCCACCCGGAACAATATATAAAGCTAAACGAACCGTTCACTGGGTACTTATCCGTACGAAAATCCCTATTGATTTACCTGTTTTTACAAGGAAATAAAATGTGAAAAAAATATTTCTACATCCCATGGCCATTCCCAACCATTTAAATTTTTCTCTTACAGGTCTAACACTTCTGAAAAACCAATACAACGGCCACCCGGAACAATGTATAAAGCTAAACGAACCGTTCACTGGGTACTTATACGTACGAAAATCCCTATTGATTTACCTGTTTTTACAAGGAAATAAAATGTGAAAAAAATATTTCTACATCCCATGGCCTTTCCCAACCATTTAAACTTTTCTCTTACAGGTCTAACACTACCGAAAAACCGATACAACTCCCACCCGGAACAATATATAAAGCTAAATGAACCGTTCACTGGGTACTTATACGTATGAAAATCCCTATTGATTTCCCTGTTTTTACAAGGAAGTAAAATGTGAAAAAAATATTTCTACATCCCATGGCCTTTCCCAACCATTTAAACATTTCTCTTACAGGTCTAATACTTCTGAAAAACCAATACAACGCCCACGCGGAACAATATATAAAGCTAAACGAACCGTTCACTGGGTACTAATCCATACAAAAATCCCTATTGATTTACCTGTTTTTACAAGGAAATAAAATGTGAAAAAATATTTCTACATCCCATGGCCATTCCCAACCATTTAAATTTTTCTCTTACAGGTCTAACACTTCCGAAAAACCAATACAACGCCCACCCGGAACAATATATAAAGCTAAACGAACCGTTCACTGGGTACTTATCCGTACGAAAAGCCCTATTGATTTACCTGTTTTTACAAGGAAATTAAATGTGAAAAAAATATTTCTACATCCCATGGCCTTTCCCAGCCATTTAAATTTTTCTCTTACAGGTCTAACACTTCCGAAAAACCAATACAACGCCCACCCGGAACAATGTATAAAGCTAAACGAACCGTTTACTGGGTACTTATCCGTGCGAAAAGCCCTATTGATTTACCGGTTTTTACAAGGAAGTAAAATGTGAAAAAAATATTTCTACATCCCATGGCCTTTCCCAGCCATTTAAATTTTTCTCTTACAGGTCTAACACTTCCGAAAAACCAATACAACGCCCACCCGGAACAATATATAAAGCTAAACAAACCATTCACTTGGTACTTATCCATACCATAATCCCTATTGATTTACCTATTTTTACAAGGAAATAAAATGTGAAAAAAATGTTTCTACATCCCATGGCCTTTCCCAACCATTTAAATTTTTCTCTTACATGTCTAACACTTCCGAAAAACCAATACAACGGCCACCCGGAACAATATATAAAGCTAAACGAACCGTTCACTGGGTACTTATCCGTACGAAATTACCTATTGATTTACCTGTTTTTACAAGGAAATAAAATGTGAAAAAAATATTTCTACATCCCATGGCCTTTCCCAACCATTTAAAATTTTCTCTTACAGGTCTAACACTTCCGAAAAACCAATACAACGGCCACCCGGAACAATATATAAAGCTAAACGAACCGTTCACTGGGTACTTATCCGTACGAAAAGCCCTATTAATTTACCTGTTTTTACAAGGAAGTAAAATGTGAAAAAAATATTTCTACATCCCATGGCCTTTCCCAACCATTTAAAATTTTCTCTTACAGGTCTAACACTTCCGAAAAACCAATACAACGGCCACCCGGAACAATATATAAAGCTAAACGAACCGTTCACTGGGTACTTATCCGTACGAAAAGCCCTATTAAGTTACCTGTTTTTACAAGGAAGTAAAATGTGAAAAAAATATTTCTACATCCCATGGCCTTTCCCAACCATTTAAATTTTTCTCTTACATGCCTAACACTACCGAAAAACCAATACAACGCCCACCCGGAGCAATATATAAAGCTAAACGCACCGTTCACTGGGTACTTATACGTACGAAAATCCCTATTGATTTACCTGTTTTTACAAGGAAATAAAATGTGAAAAAAATATTTCTACATCCCATGGCCTTTCCCAACCAATTAAATATTTATCTTACAGGTCTAACACTACCGAAAAACCAATACAACTCCTACCCGGAAAAATATATAAAGCTAAACGAACCGTTCACTGGGTACTTATCCGTACCAAAATCCCTATTGATTTACCTGTTTTTACAAGGAAATAAAATGTGCAAAATTTTTTCTACATCCCATGGCCTTTCCCAGCCATTTAAATTTTTCTCTTACAGGTCTAACACTTCCGAAAAACCGATACAACGGCCACCCGGAACAATGTATAAAGCTAAACGAACCGTTCACTGGGTACTTATCCGTACGAAAATCCCTATTGATTTACTTGTTTTTACAAGGAAATAAAATGTGAAAAAAATATTTCTACATCCCATGGCCTTTCCCAGCCATTTAAATTTTTCTCTTACAGGTATAACACTTCTGAAAAACCAATACAACGGCCACCCGAAGCAATATATAAAGCTAAACGCACCGTTCACTGGGTACTTATACGTACGAAAATCCCTATTGATTTACCTGTTTTTACAAGGAAATAAAATGTGAAAAAAATATTTCTACATCCCATGGCCTTTCCCAACCATAAAAATATTTATCTTACAGGTCTAACACTACCGAAAAACCAATACAACTCCTACCCGGAACAATATATAAAGCTAAACGAACCGTTCACTGGGTACTTATCCGTACGAAAAGCCCTATTGATTTACCTGTTTTTACAAGGAAGTAAAATGTGAAAAAAATATTTCTACATCCCATGGCCTTTCCCAACCATTTAAATTTTGCTCTTACAGGTCTAACAGTTGCGAAAAACCAATACAACACCCACCCGGAAAAATATATAAAGCTAAACGAACCGTTCACTGGGTACTAATACGTACGAAAATCCCTATTGATTTACCTGTTTTTACAAGGAAATAAAATGTGAAAAAAATATTTCTACATCCCATGGCCTTTCCCAACCATTTAAATTTTTCTCTTACAGGTCCAACACTTCCGAAAAACCAATACAATGCCCACCCGGAACAATATATAAAGCTAAACGGACCGTTCACTGGGTACTTATCCGTACGAAAATCCCTATTGATTTACCTGTTTTTACAAGGAAATAAATTGTGAAAAAAATATTTCTACATCCCATGGCCTTTCCCAACCATTTAAATTTTTCTCTTACATGTCTAACACTTCCGAAAAACCAATACAACGGCCACCCGGAACAATATATAAAGCTAAACGAACCATTCACTGGGTACTTATCCGTACGAAAATCCCTATTGATTTACCTGTTTTTACAAGGAAATAAAATGTGAAAAAAATATTTCTACATCCCATGGCCTTTCCCAACCATTTAAATTTTTCTCTTACATGTCTAACACTACCGAAAAACCAATACAACGGCCACCCGGAGCAATATATAAAGCTAAACGCACCGTTCACTGGGTACTTATACGTACGAAAATCCCTATTGATTTACCTGTTTTTACAAGGAAATAAAATGTGAAAAAAATATTTCTACATCCCATGGCCTTTCCCAGCCATTTAAATTTTTCTCTTACAGGTATAACACTTCCGAAAAACCAATACAACGCCCACCCGGAAAAATATATAAAGCTAAACGAACCGTTCACTGGGTACTTATCCGTACGAAAAGCCCTATTGATTTACCTGTTTTTACAAGGAAGTAAAATGTGAAAAAAATATTTCTACATCCCATGGCCTTTCCCAACCATTTAAATTTTGCTCTTACAGGTCTAACAGTTGCGAAAAACCAATACAACACCCACCCGGAAAAATATATAAAGCTAAACAAACCGTGCACTGGGTACTAATACGTACGAAAATCCCTATTGATTTACCTGTTTTTACAAGGAAATAAAATGTGAAAAAAATATTTCTACATCCCATGGCCTTTCCCAACCATTTAAATATTTCTCTTACAGGTCTAACACTACCGAAAAACCAATACAACACCCACCCGGAGCAATATATAAAGCTAAACGCACCGTTCACTGGGTACTTATACGTACGAAAATCCCTATTGATTTACCTGTTTTTACAAGGAAATAAAATGTGAAAAAAATATTTCTACATCCCATGGCCTTTCCCAGCCATTTAAATTTTTCTCTTACAGGTATAACACTTCCGAAAAACCAATACAACGCCCACCCGGAAAAATATATAAAGCTAAACGAACCGTTCACTGGGTACTTATCCGTACGAAAATCCCTATTGATTTACCTGTTTTTACAAGGAAATAAAATGTGAAAAAAATATTTCTACATCCCATGGCCTTTCCCAACCATTTAAATTTTTCTCTTACATGTCTAACACTTCCGAAAAACCAATACAACGGCCACCCGGAACAATATATAAAGCTAAACGAACCGTTCACTGGGCACTTATCCGTACGAAAATCCCTATTGATTTTCCTGTTTTTACAAGGAAATAAAATGTGAAAAAAATATTTCTACATCTCATGGCTTTTCCCAGCCATTTAAATTTTTCTCTTACAGGTCTAACACTTCCGAAAAATCAATACAACGCCCACCCGGAACAATATATAAAGCTAAACGAACCGTTCACTGGGTACTTATCCGTGCGAAAATCCCTATTGATTTACCTGTTTTTACAAGGAAATAAAATGTGAAAAAAATATTTCTACATCCCATGGCATTTCCCAACCATTTAAACTTTTCTCTTACAGGTCTAACACTTCCGAAAAACCAATACAACGGCCACCCGGAACAATATATAAAGCTAAACGAACCGTTCATTGGGCACTTATCCGTACAAAAAGCCCTATTGATTTACCTGTTTTTACAAGGAAGTAAAATGTGAAAAAAATATTTCTACATCCCATGGCCTTTCCCAGCCATTTAAATTTTTCTCTTACGGGTCTAACGCTTCCGAAAAACCAATACAACGCCCACCCGGAACAATGTATAAAGCTAAACGAACCGTTCACTGGGTACTTATCCGTGCGAAAAGCCCTATTGATTTACTTGTTTTTACAAGGAAGTAAAATGTGAAAAAAATATTTCTACATCCCATGGCCTTTACCAGCCATTTAAATTTTTCTCTTACAGGTCTAACACTTCCGAAAAACCAATACAACGCCCACCCGGAACAAAATATAAAGCTAAACGAACAGTTCACTGGGTACTAATCCATACGAAAATCCCTATTGATTTACCTGTTTTTACAAGGAAATAAAATGTGAAAAAAATATTTCTACATCCCATGGCCTTTCCCAACCATTTAAATTTTTCTCTTACAGGTCTAACACTTCCGAAAAACCAATACAACGCCCACCCGGAACAATATATAAAGCTAAACGAACCGTTCACTGGGTACTTATCCGTACGAAAATCCCTATTGATTTACCTGTTTTTACAAGGAAATAAAATGTGAAAAAAATATTTCTACATCCCATGGCCTTTCCCAACCATTTAAACTTTTCTCTTACAGGTCTAACACTTCCGAAAAACCAATACAACGGCCACCCGGAACAATATATAAAGCTAAACGAACCGTTCACTGGGCACTTATCCGTACAAAAATCCCTATTGATTTTCCTGTTTTTACAAGGAAATAAAATGTGAAAAAAATATTTCTACATCCCATGGCCTTTCCCAACCATTTAAATTTTTCTCTTACAGGTCTAACAGTTGCGAAAAACAAATACAACACCCACCCGGAAAAATATATACAGCTAAACGAACCGTTTACTGGGTACTAATCCATACGAAAATCCCTATTGATTTACCTGTTTTTACAAGGAAATAAAATGTGAAAAAAATATTTCTAAATCCCATGGCCTTTCCCAACCATTTAAATTTTTCTCTTACAGGTCTAACACTTCCGAAAAACCAATACAACGCCCACTCGGAACAATATATAAAGCTAAACGAACCGTTCACTGGGTACTTATCCGTACGAAAATCCCTATTGATTTACCTGTTTTTACAAGGAAATAAAATGTGAAAAAAATATTTCTACATCCCATGGCCTTTCCCAACCATTTAAACTTTTCTCTTACAGGTCTAACACTTCCGAAAAACCAATACAACGGCCACCCGGAACAATATATAAAGCTAAACGAACCGTTCACTGGGTACTTATACGTACAAAAATCCCTATTGATTTACCTGTTTTTACAAGGAAATAAAATGTGAAAAAAATATTTCTACATCCCATGGCCTTTCCCAACCATTTAAACTTTTCTCTTACAGGTCTAACACTACCGAAAAACCGATACAACTCCCACCCGGAACAATATATAAAGCTAAAGGAACCGTTCACTGGGTACTTATACGTATGAAAATCCCTATTGATTTACCTGTTTTTACAAGGAAATAAAATGTGAAAAATTATTTCTACATCCCATGGCCTTTCCCAGCCATTTAAATATTTATCTTACAGGTCTAACACTTCCGAAAAACCAATACAACGCCCACCCGGAACAATATATAAAGCTAAACGAACCGTTCACTGGGTACTTATACGTATGAAAATCCCTATTGATTTACCTGTTTTTACAAGGAAATAAAATGTGAAAAATTATTTCTACATCCCATGGCCTTTCCCAACCATTTAAATATTTATCTTACAGGTCTAACACTTCCGAAAAACCAATACAACGCCCACCCGGAACAATATATAAAGCTAAACGAACCGTTCACTGGGTACTTATCCGTACGAAAATCCCTATTGTTTTACCTGTTTTTACAAGGAAGTAAAATGTGAAAAAAATATTTCTACATCCCATGGCCTTTCCCAACCATTTAAACATTTCTCTTACAGGTCTAACACTTCCGAAAAACCAATACAACGCCCACCCGGAAAAATATATAAAGCTAAACGAACCGTTCACTGGGTACTTATCCGTGCGAAAAGCCCTATTGATTTACTTGTTTTTACAAGGAAGTAAAATGTGAAAAAAATATTTCTACATCCCATGGCCTTTACCAGCCATTTAAATTTTTCTCTTACAGGTCTAACACTTCCGAAAAACCAATACAACGCCCACCCGGAACAAAATATAAAGCTAAACGAACAGTTCACTGGGTACTAATCCATACGAAAATCCCTATTGATTTACCTGTTTTTACAAGGAAATAAAATGTGAAAAAAATATTTCTACATCCCATGGCCTTTCCCAACCATTTAAATTTTGCTCTTACAGGTCTAACAGTTGCGAAAAACCAATACAACACCCACCCGGAAAAATATATAAAGCTAAACAAACCGTGCACTGGGTACTAATACGTACGAAAATCCCTATTGATTTACCTGTTTTTACAAGGAAATAAAATGTGAAAAAAATATTTCTACATCCCATGGCCTTTCCCAACCATTTAAATATTTCTCTTACAGGTCTAACACTACCGAAAAACCAATACAACACCCACCCGGAGCAATATATAAAGCTAAACGCACCGTTCACTGGGTACTTATACGTACGAAAATCCCTATTGATTTACCTGTTTTTACAAGGAAATAAAATGTGAAAAAAATATTTCTACATCCCATGGCCTTTCCCAGCCATTTAAATTTTTCTCTTACAGGTATAACACTTCCGAAAAACCAATACAACGCCCACCCGGAAAAATATATAAAGCTAAACGAACCGTTCACTGGGTACTTATCCGTACGAAAATCCCTATTGATTTACCTGTTTTTACAAGGAAATAAAATGTGAAAAAAATATTTCTACATCCCATGGCCTTTCCCAACCATTTAAATTTTTCTCTTACATGTCTAACACTTCCGAAAAACCAATACAACGGCCACCCGGAACAATATATAAAGCTAAACGAACCGTTCACTGGGCACTTATCCGTACGAAAATCCCTATTGATTTTCCTGTTTTTACAAGGAAATAAAATGTGAAAAAAATATTTCTACATCTCATGGCTTTTCCCAGCCATTTAAATTTTTCTCTTACAGGTCTAACACTTCCGAAAAATCAATACAACGCCCACCCGGAACAATATATAAAGCTAAACGAACCGTTCACTGGGTACTTATCCGTGCGAAAATCCCTATTGATTTACCTGTTTTTACAAGGAAGTAAAATGTGAAAAAAATATTTCTACATCCCATGGCCTTTCCCAGCCATTTAAATTTTTCTCTTACAGGTCTAACACTTCCGAAAAACCAATACAACGCCCACCCGGAACAATATATAAAGCTAAACGAACCGTTCACTGGGTACTTATACGTACGAAAAGCCCTATTCATTTACCTGTTTTTACAAGGAAGTAAAATGTGAAAAAAATATTTCTACATCCCATGGCCTTTCCCAGCCATTTAAACTTTTCTCTTACAGGTCTAACACTACCGAAAAACCGATACAACTCCCTCCCGGAACAATATATAAAGCTAAACGAACCGTTCACTGGGTACTTATCCGTACGAAAATCCCTATTGATTTAACTTGTTTTACAAGGAAATAAAATGTGAAAAAAATATTTCTACATCCCATGGCCTTTCCCAACCATTTAAACTTTTCTCTTACAGGTCTAACACTTCCGAAAAACCAATACAACGCCCTCCTGGAACAATATATAAAGCTAAACGGACCGTTCACTGGGTACTTATCCGTACAAAAAGCCCTATTGATTTACCTGTTTTTACAAGGAAGTAAAATGTGAAAAAAATATTTCTACATCCCATGGCCTTTCCCAGCCATTTAAATTTTTCTCTTACGGGTCTAACGCTTCCGAAAAACCAATACAACGCCCACCCGGAACAATATATAAAGCTAAACGAACCGTTCACTGGGTACTTATCCGTACGAAAATCCCTATTGATTTACCTGTTTTTACAAGGAAATAAAATGTGAAAAAAATATTTCTACATCCCATGGCCTTCCCCAACCATTTAAATTATTCTCTTACAGGTCTAACACTTCCGAAAAACCAATACAACGCCCACCCGGAAAAATATATAAAGCTAAACGAACCGTTCACTGGGTACTTATACGTATGAAAAGCCCTATTCATTTACCTGTTTTTACAAGGAAGTAAAATGTGAAAAAAATATTTCTACATCCCATGGCCTTTCCCAGCCATTTAAATTTTTCTCTTACAGGTCTAACACTTCCGAAAAACCAATACAACGCCCACTCGGAACAATATATAAAGCTAAACGAACCGTTCACTGGGTACTTATCCGTACGAAAATCCCTATTGATTTACCTGTTTTTACAAGGAAATAAAATGTGAAAAAAATATTTCTACATCCCATGGCATTTCCCAACCATTTAAACTTTTCTCTTACAGGTCTAACACTTCCGAAAAACCAATACAACGGCCACCCGGAACAATATATAAAGCTAAACGAACCGTTCATTGGGCACTTATCCGTACAAAAAGCCCTATTGATTTACCTGTTTTTACAAGGAAGTAAAATGTGAAAAAAATATTTCTACATCCCATGGCCTTTCCCAGCCATTTAAATTTTTCTCTTACGGGTCTAACGCTTCCGAAAAACCAATACAACGCCCACCCGGAACAATGTATAAAGCTAAACGAACCGTTCACTGGGTACTTATCCGTGCGAAAAGCCCTATTGATTTACTTGTTTTTACAAGGAAGTAAAATGTGAAAAAAATATTTCTACATCCCATGGCCTTTACCAGCCATTTAAATTTTTCTCTTACAGGTCTAACACTTCCGAAAAACCAATACAACGCCCACCCGGAACAAAATATAAAGCTAAACGAACAGTTCACTGGGTACTAATCCATACGAAAATCCCTATTGATTTACCTGTTTTTACAAGGAAATAAAATGTGAAAAAAATATTTCTACATCCCATGGCCTTTCCCAACCATTTAAATTTTTCTCTTACAGGTCTAACACTTCCGAAAAACCAATACAACGCCCACCCGGAACAATATATAAAGCTAAACGAACCGTTCACTGGGTACTTATCCGTACGAAAATCCCTATTGATTTACCTGTTTTTACAAGGAAATAAAATGTGAAAAAAATATTTCTACATCCCATGGCCTTTCCCAACCATTTAAACTTTTCTCTTACAGGTCTAACACTTCCGAAAAACCAATACAACGGCCACCCGGAACAATATATAAAGCTAAACGAACCGTTCACTGGGCACTTATCCGTACAAAAATCCCTATTGATTTTCCTGTTTTTACAAGGAAATAAAATGTGAAAAAAATATTTCTACATCCCATGGCCTTTCCCAACCATTTAAATTTTTCTCTTACAGGTCTAACAGTTGCGAAAAACAAATACAACACCCACCCGGAAAAATATATACAGCTAAACGAACCGTTTACTGGGTACTAATCCATACGAAAATCCCTATTGATTTACCTGTTTTTACAAGGAAATAAAATGTGAAAAAAATATTTCTAAATCCCATGGCCTTTCCCAACCATTTAAATTTTTCTCTTACAGGTCTAACACTTCCGAAAAACCAATACAACGCCCACTCGGAACAATATATAAAGCTAAACGAACCGTTCACTGGGTACTTATCCGTACGAAAATCCCTATTGATTTACCTGTTTTTACAAGGAAATAAAATGTGAAAAAAATATTTCTACATCCCATGGCCTTTCCCAACCATTTAAACTTTTCTCTTACAGGTCTAACACTTCCGAAAAACCAATACAACGGCCACCCGGAACAATATATAAAGCTAAACGAACCGTTCACTGGGTACTTATACGTACAAAAATCCCTATTGATTTACCTGTTTTTACAAGGAAATAAAATGTGAAAAAAATATTTCTACATCCCATGGCCTTTCCCAACCATTTAAACTTTTCTCTTACAGGTCTAACACTACCGAAAAACCGATACAACTCCCACCCGGAACAATATATAAAGCTAAATGAACCGTTCACTGGGTACTTATACGTATGAAAATCCCTATTGATTTACCTGTTTTTACAAGGAAATAAAATGTGAAAAATTATTTCTACATCCCATGGCCTTTCCCAGCCATTTAAATATTTATCTTACAGGTCTAACACTTCCGAAAAACCAATACAACGCCCACCCGGAACAATATATAAAGCTAAACGAACCGTTCACTGGGTACTTATACGTATGAAAATCCCTATTGATTTACCTGTTTTTACAAGGAAATAAAATGTGAAAAATTATTTCTACATCCCATGGCCTTTCCCAACCATTTAAATATTTATCTTACAGGTCTAACACTTCCGAAAAACCAATACAACGCCCACCCGGAACAATATATAAAGCTAAACGAACCGTTCACTGGGTACTTATCCGTACGAAAATCCCTATTGTTTTACCTGTTTTTACAAGGAAGTAAAATGTGAAAAAAATATTTCTACATCCCATGGCCTTTCCCAACCATTTAAACATTTCTCTTACAGGTCTAACACTTCCGAAAAACCAATACAACGCCCACCCGGAAAAATATATAAAGCTAAACGAACCGTTCACTGGGTACTTATCCGTGCGAAAAGCCCTATTGATTTACTTGTTTTTACAAGGAAGTAAAATGTGAAAAAAATATTTCTACATCCCATGGCCTTTACCAGCCATTTAAATTTTTCTCTTACAGGTCTAACACTTCCGAAAAACCAATACAACGCCCACCCGGAACAAAATATAAAGCTAAACGAACAGTTCACTGGGTACTAATCCATACGAAAATCCCTATTGATTTACCTGTTTTTACAAGGAAATAAAATGTGAAAAAAATATTTCTACATCCCATGGCCTTTCCCAACCATTTAAATTTTTCTCTTACAGGTCTAACACTTCCGAAAAACCAATACAACGCCCACCCGGAACAATATATAAAGCTAAACGAACCGTTCACTGGGTACTTATCCGTACGAAAATCCCTATTGATTTACCTGTTTTTACAAGGAAATAAAATGTGAAAAAAATATTTCTACATCCCATGGCCTTTCCCAACCATTTAAACTTTTCTCTTACAGGTCTAACACTTCCGAAAAACCAATACAACGGCCACCCGGAACAATATATAAAGCTAAACGGACCGTTCACTGGGTACTTATCCGTACAAAAAGCCCTATTGATTTACCAATACAACGGCCACCCGGAACAATATATAAAGCTAAACGAACCGTTCACTGGGCACTTATCCGTACAAAAATCCCTATTGATTTTCCTGTTTTTACAAGGAAATAAAATGTGAAAAAAATATTTCTACATCCCATGGCCTTTCCCAACCATTTAAACATTTTTCTTACAGGTCTAACACTTCCGAAAAATCAATACAACACCCACGCGGAACAATATATAAAGCTAAATGAACCGTTCACTGGGTACTTATACGTATGAAAATTCCTATTGATTTACCTGTTTTTACAATGAAATAAAATGTGAAAAAATATTTCTACATCCCATGGCCTTTCCCAACCGTTTAAACATTTTTCTTACAGGTCTAACACTTCCGAAAAACCAATACAACACCCACGCGGAACAATATATAAAGCTAAACGAACCGTTCACTGGGTACTTATCCGTACGAAAATCCCTATTGATTTACCTGTTTTTACAAGGAAATAAAATGTGAAAAAAATATTTCTACATCCCATGGCCATTCCCAACCATTTAAATTTTTCTCTTACAGGTCTAACACTTCCGAAAAACCAATACAACGGCCACCCGGAACAATATATAAAGCTAAACGAACCGTTCACTGGGCACTTATCCGTACGAAAATCCCTATTGATTTACCTGTTTTTACAAGGAAATAAAATGTGAAAAAAATATTTCTACATCCCATGGCCATTCCCAACCATTTAAATTTTTCTCTTACAGGTCTAACACTTCCGAAAAACCAATACAACGCCCACCCGGAACAATATATAAAGCTAAACGAACCGTTCACTGGGTACTTATCCGTACGAAAATCCCTATTGATTTACCTGTTTTTACAAGGAAATAAAATGTGAAAAAAATATTTCTACATCCCCTGGCCTTTCCCAACCGTTTAAATTTTTCTCTTACATGTCTAACACTTCCGAAAAACCAATACAACGCCCACCCGGAACAATATATAAAGCTAAACGAACCGTTCACTGGATACTTATCCATACGAAAATCCCTATTGATTTACCTGTTTTTACAAGGAAATAAAATGTGAAAAAAATATTTCTACATCCCATGGCCTTTCCCAACCATTTAAACATTTCTCTTACAGGTCTAATACTTCTGAAAAACCAATACAACGGCCACCCGGAACAATATATAAAGCTAAACGAACCGTTCACTGGGCACTTATCCGTACAAAAATCCCTATTGATTTTCCTGTTCTTACAAGGAAATAAAATGTGAAAAAAATATTTCTACATCCCATGGCCTTTCCCAACCATTTAAACATTTTTCTTACAGGTCTAACACTTCCGAAAAATCAATACAACACCCACGCGGAACAATATATAAAGCTAAACGAACCGTTCACTGGGTACTTATCCGTACGAAAATTCCTATTGATTTACCTGTTTTTACAAGGAAGTAAAATGTGAAAAAATATTTCTACATCCCATGGCCTTTCCCAACCGTTTAAACATTTTTCTTACAGGTCTAACACTTCCGAAAAACCAATACAACACCCACGCGGAACAATATATAAAGCTAAACGAACCGTTCACTGGGTACTTATCCGTACGAAAATCCCTATTGATTTACCTGTTTTTACAAGGAAATAAAATGTGAAAAAAATATTTCTACATCCCATGGCCATTCCCAACCATTTAAATTTTTCTCTTACAGGTCTAACACTTCCGAAAAACCAATACAACGGCCACCCGGAACAATATATAAATCTAAACGAACCGTTCACTGGGCACTTATCCGTACGAAAATCCCTATTGATTTACCTGTTTTTACAAGGAAATAAAATGTGAAAAAAATATTTCTACATCCCCTGGCCTTTCCCAACCGTTTAAATTTTTCTCTTACATGTCTAACACTTCCGAAAAACCAATACAACGCCCACCCGGAACAATATATAAAGCTAAACGAACCGTTCACTGGGTACTTATCCGTACGAAAATCCCTATTGATTTACCTGTTTTTACAAGGAAATAAAATGTGAAAAAAATATTTCTACATCCCATGGCCTTTCCCAACCATTTAAACTTTTCTCTTACAGGTCTAACACTTCCGAAAAACCAATACAACGGCCACCCGGAACAATATATAAAGCTAAACGAACCGTTCACTGGGCACTTATCCGTACAAAAAGCCCTATTGATTTACCTGTTTTTACAAGGAAGTAAAATGTGAAAAAAATATTTCTACATCCCATGGCCTTTCCCAGCCATTTAAATTTTTCTCTTACGGGTCTAACGCTTCCGAAAAACCAATACAACGCCCACTCGGAACAATGTATAAAGCTAAACGAACCGTTCACTGGGTACTTATCCGTGCGAAAAGCCCTATTGATTTACTTGTTTTTACAAGGAAGTAAAATGTGAAAAAAATATTTCTACATCCCATGGCCTTTCCCAACCATTTAAATTTTTCTCTTACAGGTCTAACAGTTGCGAAAAACCAATACAACACCCACCCGGAAAAATATATACAGCTAAACGAACCGTTTACTGGGTACTAATCCATACGAAAATCCCTATTGATTTACCTGTTTTTACAAGGAAATAAAATGTGAAAAAATATTTCTACATCACATGGCCTTTCCCAACCATTTAAATTTTTCTCTTACAGGTCTAACACTTCCGAAAAACCAATACAACGCCCACCCGGAACAATATATAAAGCTAAACGAACCGTTCACTGGGTACTTATCCGTACGAAAATCCCTATTGATTTACCTGTTTTTACAAGGAAATAAAATGTGAAAAAAATATTTCTACATCCCATGGCCTTTCTCAACCATTTAAACTTTTCTCTTACAGGTCTAACACTTCCGAAAAACCAATACAACGGCCACCCGGAACAATATATAAAGCTAAACGAACCGTTCACTGGGCACTTATCCGTACAAAAATCCCTATTGATTTTCCTGTTTTTACAAGGAAATAAAATGTGAAAAAAATATTTCTACATCCCATGGCCTTTCCCAACCATTTAAATTTTTCTCTTACAGGTCTAACAGTTGCGAAAAACAAATACAACACCCACCCGGAAAAATATATACAGCTAAACGAACCGTTTACTGGGTCCTAATCCATACGAAAATCCCTATTGATTTACCTGTTTTTACAAGGGAATAAAATGTGAAAAAAATATTTCTAAATCCCATGGCCTTTCCCAACCATTTAAATTTTTCTCTTACAGGTCTAATACTTCCGAAAAACCAATACAACGCCCACCAGGAACAATATATAAAGCTAAACGAACCGTTCACTGGGTACTTATACGTACGAAAAGCCCTATTCATTTACCTGTTTTTACAAGGAAGTAAAATGTGAAAAAAATATTTCTACATCCCATGGCCTTTCCCACCCATTTAAATTTTTCTCTTACAGGTCTAACACTTCCGAAAAACCAATACAACGCCCACTCGGAACAATATATAAAGCTAAACGAACCGTTCACTGGGTACTTATCCGTACGAAAATCCCTATTGATTTACCTGTTTTTACAAGGAAATAAAATGTGAAAAAAATATTTCTACATCCCATGGCCTTTCCCAACCATTTAAACTTTTCTCTTACAGGTCTAACACTTCCGAAAAACCAATACAACGGCCACCCGGAACAATATATAAAGCTAAACGAACCGTTCACTGGGCACTTATCCGTACAAAAATCCCTATAGATTTTCCTGTTTTTACAAGGAAATAAAATGTGAAAAAAATATTTCTACATCCCATGGCCTTTGCCAACCATTTAAATTTTTCTCTTACAGGTCTAACATTTCCGAAAAACAAATACAACGCCCACCCGGAACAATATATAAAGCTAAACGAACCGTTCACTCGGTACTTATCCGTACGAAAATCCCTATTGATTTACCTGTTTTTACAAGGAAATAAAATGTGAAAAAATATTTCTACATCCCATGGCCTTTCCCAACCATTTAAACTTTTCTCTTACAGGTCTAACACTTCCGAAAAACCAATACAACGGCCACCCGGAACAATATATAAAGATAAACGAACCATTCACTGGATACTTATACGTACGAAAATCCCTATTGATTTACCTGTCTTTACAAGGAAATAAAATGTGAAAAAAATATTTCTACATACCATGGCCTTTCCCAACCACTTAAACTTTTCTCTTACAGGTCTAACACTTCCGAAAAACCAATACAACGCCCACGCGGAACAATATATAAAGCTAAACGAACCGTTCACTGGGTACTTATCCGTACGAAAATCCCTATTGATTTACCTGTTTTTACAAGGAAGTAAAATGTGAAAAAAATATTTCTACATCCCATGGCCTTTCCCAACCATTTAAATATTTATCTTACAGGTCTAACACTACCGAAAAACCAATACAACTCCCACCCGGAACAATATATAAAGCTAAACGAACCGTTCACTGGGTACTTATCCGTACGAAAATCCCTATTGATTTACCTGTTTTTACAAGGAAATAAAATGTGAAAAAAATATTTCTACATCCCATGGCCATTCCCAACCATTTAAATTTTTCTCTTACAGGTCTAACACTTCTGAAAAACCAATACAACGGCCACCCGGAACAATGTATAAAGCTAAACGAACCGTTCACTGGGTACTTATACGTACGAAAATCCCTATTGATTTACCTGTTTTTACAAGGAAATAAAATGTGAAAAAAATATTTCTACATCCCATGGCCTTTCCCAACCATTTAAACTTTTCTCTTACAGGTCTAACACTACCGAAAAACCGATACAACTCCCACCCGGAACAATATATAAAGCTAAATGAACCGTTCACTGGGTACTTATACGTATGAAAATCCCTATTGATTTCCCTGTTTTTACAAGGAAGTAAAATGTGAAAAAAATATTTCTACATCCCATGGCCTTTCCCAACCATTTAAACATTTCTCTTACAGGTCTAATACTTCTGAAAAACCAATACAACGCCCACGCGGAACAATATATAAAGCTAAACAAACCGTTCACTGGGTACTAATCCATACAAAAATCCCTATTGATTTACCTGTTTTTACAAGGAAATAAAATGTGAAAAAAATATTTCTACATCCCATGGCCATTCCCAACCATTTAAATTTTTCTCTTACAGGTATAACACTTCCGAAAAACCAATACAACGCCCACCCGGAACAATATATAAAGCTAAACGAACCGTTCACTGGGTACTTATCCGTACGAAAATCCCTATTGATTTACCTGTTTTTACAAGGAAATAAAATGTGAAAAAAATATTTCTACATCCCATGGCCATTCCCAACCATTTAAATTTTTCTCTTACAGGTCTAACACTTCTGAAAAACCAATACAACGGCCACCCGGAACAATGTATAAAGCTAAACGAACCGTTCACTGGGTACTTATACGTACGAAAATCCCTATTGATTTACCTGTTTTTACAAGGAAATAAAATGTGAAAAAAATATTTCTACATCCCATGGCCTTTCCCAACCACTTAAATTTTTATCTTACAGGTCTAACACTACCGAAATACCAATACAACGCGCACGCGGAACAATATATAAAGCTAAACGAACCGTTCACTGGGTACTTATCCGTACGAAAATCCCTATTGATTTACCTGTTTTTACAAGGAAGTAAAATGTGAAAAAAATATTTCTACATCCCATGGCATTTCCCAACCATTTAAATATTTATCTTACATGTCTAACACTACCGAAAAACCAATACAACTCCCACCCGGAACAATATATAAAGCTAAACGAACCGTTCACTGGGTACTTATCCGTACGAAAATCCCTATTGATTTACCTGTTTTTACAAGGAAATAAAATGTGAAAAAAATATTTCTACATCCCATGGCCATTCCCAACCATTTAAATTTTTCTCTTACAGGTCTAACACTTCTGAAAAACCAATACAACGGCCACCCGGAACAATGTATAAAGCTAAACGAACCGTTCACTGGGTACTTATACGTACGAAAATCCCTATTGATTTACCTGTTTTTACAAGGAAATAAAATGTGAAAAAAATATTTCTACATCCCATGGCCTTTCCCAACCATTTAAACTTTTCTCTTACAGGTCTAACACTACCGAAAAACCGATACAACTCCCACCCGGAACAATATATAAAGCTAAATGAACCGTTCACTGGGTACTTATACGTATGAAAATCCCTATTGATTTCCCTGTTTTTACAAGGAAGTAAAATGTGAAAAAAATATTTCTACATCCCATGGCCTTTCCCAACCATTTAAACTTTTCTCTTACAGGTCTAACACTTCCGAAAAACCAATACAACGGCCACCCGGAACAATATATAAAGCTAAACGAACCGTTCACTGGGCACTTATCCGTACAAAAATCCCTATAGATTTTCCTGTTTTTACAAGGAAATAAAATGTGAAAAAAATATTTCTACATCCCATGGCCTTTGCCAACCATTTAAATTTTTCTCTTACAGGTCTAACACTTCCGAAAAACCAATACAACGGCCACCCGGAACAATATATAAAGATAAACGAACCATTCACTGGATACTTATACGTACGAAAATCCCTATTGATTTACCTGTCTTTACAAGGAAATAAAATGTGAAAAAAATATTTCTACATACCATGGCCTTTCCCAACCACTTAAACTTTTCTCTTACAGGTCTAACACTTCCGAAAAACCAATACAACGCCCACGCGGAACAATATATAAAGCTAAACGAACCGTTCACTGGGTACTTATCCGTACGAAAATCCCTATTGATTTACCTGTTTTTACAAGGAAATAAAATGTGAAAAAAATATTTCTACATCCCATGGCCATTCCCAACCATTTAAATTTTTCTCTTACAGGTCTAACACTTCTGAAAAACCAATACAACGGCCACCCGGAACAATGTATAAAGCTAAACGAACCGTTCACTGGGTACTTATACGTACGAAAATCCCTATTGATTTACCTGTTTTTACAAGGAAATAAAATGTGAAAAAAATATTTCTACATCCCATGGCCTTTCCCAACCACTTAAATTTGTATCTTACAGGTCTAACACTACCGAAATACCAATACAACGCCCACGCGGAACAATATATAAAGCTAAACGAACCGTTCACTGGGTCCTTATCCGTACGAAAATCCCTATTGATTTACCTGTTTTTACAAGGAAGTAAAATGTGAAAAAAATATTTCTACATCCCATGGCCTTTCCCAACCATTTAAATATTTATCTTACAGGTCTAACACTACCGAAAAACCAATACAACTCCCACCCGGAACAATATATAAAGCTAAACGAACCGTTCACTGGGTACTTATCCGTACGAAAATCCCTATTGATTTACCTGTTTTTACAAGGAAATAAAATGTGAAAAAAATATTTCTACATCCCATGGCCATTCCCAACCATTTAAATTTTTCTCTTACAGGTCTAACACTTCTGAAAAACCAATACAACGGCCACCCGGAACAATGTATAAAGCTAAACGAACCGTTCACTGGGTACTTATACGTACGAAAATCCCTATTGATTTACCTGTTTTTACAAGGAAATAAAATGTGAAAAAAATATTTCTACATCCCATGGCCTTTCCCAACCATTTAAACTTTTCTCTTACAGGTCTAACACTACCGAAAAACCGATACAACTCCCACCCGGAACAATATATAAAGCTAAATGAACCGTTCACTGGGTACTTATACGTATGAAAATCCCTATTGATTTCCCTGTTTTTACAAGGAAGTAAAATGTGAAAAAAATATTTCTACATCCCATGGCCTTTCCCAACCATTTAAACATTTCTCTTACAGGTCTAATACTTCTGAAAAACCAATACAACGCCCACGCGGAACAATATATAAAGCTAAACGAACCGTTCACTGGGTACTAATCCATACAAAAATCCCTATTGATTTACCTGTTTTTACAAGGAAATAAAATGTGGAAAAAATATTTCTACATCCCATGGCCATTCCCAACCATTTAAATTTTTCTCTTACAGGTATAACACTTCCGAAAAACCAATACAACGCCCACCCGGAACAATATATAAAGCTAAACGAACCGTTCACTGGGTACTTATCCGTACGAAAATCCCTATTGATTTACCTGTTTTTACAAGGAAATAAAACGTGAAAAAAATATTTCTACATCCCCTGGCCTTTCCCAACCGTTTAAATTTTTCTGTTACATGTCTAACACTTCCGAAAAACCAATACAACGCCCACCCGGAACAATATATAAAGCTAAACGAACCGTTCACTGGGTACTTATCCATACGAAAATCCCTATTGATTTACCTGTTTTTACAAGGAAATAAAATGTGAAAAAAATATTTCTACATCCCATGGCCTTTCCCAACCATTTAAACTTTTCTCTTACAGGTCTAACACTTCTGAAAAACCAATACAACTCCCACCCGGAACAATATATAAAGCTAAACGAACCGTTCACTGGGTACTTATCCGTACGAAAATCCCTATTGATTTACCTGTTTTTACAAGGAAATAAAATGTGAAAAAAATATTTCTACATCCCATGGCCATTCCCAACCATTTAAATTTTTCTCTTACAGGTCTAACACTTCTGAAAAACCAATACAACGGCCACCCGGAACAATGTATAAAGCTAAACGAACCGTTCACTGGGTACTTATACGTACGAAAATCCCTATTGATTTACCTGTTTTTACAAGGAAATAAAATGTGAAAAAAATATTTCTACATCCCATGGCCTTTCCCAACCACTTAAATTTTTATCTTACAGGTCTAACACTACCGAAATACCAATACAACGCCCACGCGGAACAATATATATAGCTAAACGAACCGTTCACTGGGTACTTATCCGTACGAAAATCCCTATTGATTTACCTGTTTTTACAAGGAAGTAAAATGTGAAAAAAATATTTCTACATCCCATGGCATTTCCCAACCATTTAAATATTTATCTTACATGTCTAACACTACCGAAAAACCAATACAACTCCCACCCGGAACAATATATAAAGCTAAACGAACCGTTCACTGGGTACTTATCCGTACGAAAATCCCTATTGATTTACCTGTTTTTACAAGGAAATAAAATGTGAAAAAAATATTTCTACATCCCATGGCCATTCCCAACCATTTAAATTTTTCTCTTACAGGTCTAACACTTCTGAAAAACCAATACAACGGCCACCCGGAACAATGTATAAAGCTAAACGAACCGTTCACTGGGTACTTATACGTACGAAAATCCCTATTGATTTACCTGTTTTTACAAGGAAATAAAATGTGAAAAAAATATTTCTACATCCCATGGCCTTTCCCAACCATTTAAACTTTTCTCTTACAGGTCTAACACTACCGAAAAACCGATACAACTCCCACCCGGAACAATATATAAAGCTAAATGAACCGTTCACTGGGTACTTATACGTATGAAAATCCCTATTGATTTCCCTGTTTTTACAAGGAAGTAAAATGTGAAAAAAATATTTCTACATCCCATGGCCTTTCCCAACCATTTAAACATTTCTCTTACAGGTCTAATACTTCTGAAAAACCAATACAACGCCCACGCGGAACAATATATAAAGCTAAACGAACCGTTCACTGGGTACTAATCCATACAAAAATCCCTATTGATTTACCTGTTTTTACAAGGAAATAAAATGTGAAAAAAATATTTCTACATCCCATGGCCATTCCCAACCATTTAAATTTTTCTCTTACAGGTCTAACACTTCCGAAAAACCAATACAACGCCCACCCGGAACAATATATAAAGCTAAACGAACCGTTCACTGGGTACTTATCCGTACGAAAATCCCTATTGATTTACCTGTTTTTACAAGGAAATAAAATGTGAAAAAAATATTTCTACATCCCCTGGCCTTTCCCAACCGTTTAAATTTTTCTCTTACATGTCTAACACTTCCGAAAAACCAATACAACGCCCACCCGGAACAATATATAAAGCTAAACGAACCGTTCACTGGGTACTTATCCATACGAAAATCCCTATTGATTTACCTGTTTTTACAAGGAAATAAAATGTGAAAAAAATATTTCTACATCCCATGGCCTTTCCCAACCATTTAAACTTTTCTCTTACAGGTCTAACACTTCCGAAAAACCAATACAACAGCCACCCGGAACAATATATAAAGCTAAACGAACCGTTCACTGGGCACTTATCCGTACAAAAATCCCTATTGATTTTCCTGTTTTTACAAGGAAATAAAATGTGAAAAAAATATTTCTACATCCCATGGCTTTCCCAACCATTTAAACATTTTTCTTACAGGTCTAACACTTCCGAAAAATCAATACAACACCCTCGCGGAACAATATATAAAGCTAAATGAACCGTTCACTGGGTACTTATACGTATGAAAATTCCTATTGATTTACCTGTTTTTACAAGGAAGTAAAATGTGAAAAAATATTTCTACATCCCATGGCCTTTCCCAACCGTTTAAACATTTTTCTTACAGGTCTAAGACTTCCGAAAAACCAATACAACACCCACGCGGAACAATATATAAAGCTAAACGAACCGTTCACTGGGTACTTATCCGTACGAAAATCCCTATTGATTTACCTGTTTTTACAAGGAAATAAAATGTGAAAAAAATATTTCTACATCCCATGGCCATTCCGAACCATTTAAATTTTTCTCTTACAGGTCTAACACTTCCGAAAAACCAATACAACGGCCACCCGGAACAATATATAAAGCTAAACGAACCGTTCACTGGGCACTTATCCGTACGAAAATCCCTATTGATTTACCTGTTTTTACAAGGAAATAAAATGTGAAAAAAATATTTCTACATCCCATGGCCTTTCCCAACCATTTAAACATTTTTCTTACAGGTCTAACACTTCCGAAAAACCAATACAACACCCACGCGGAACAATATATAAAGCTAAATGAACCGTTCACTGGGTACTTATACGTATGAAAATCCCAATTGATATACCTGTTTTTACAAGGAAGTAAAATGTGAAAAAATATTTCTACATCCCATGGCATTTCCCAACCATTTAAACATTTTTCTTACAGGTCTAACACTTCCGAAAAACCAATACAACACCCACGCGGAACAATATATAAAGCTAAACGAACCGTTCACTGGGTACTTATCCATACGAAAATCCCTATTGATTTACCTGTATTTACAAGGAAATAAAATGTGAAAAAAATATTTCTACATCCCATGGCCTTTCCCAACCATTTAAATATTTATCTTACAGGTCTAACACTACCGAAAAACCAATACAACTCCCACCCGGAACAATATATAAAGCTAAACGAACCGTTCACTGGGTACTTATCCGTACGAAAATCCCTATTGATTTACCTGTTTTTACAAGGAAATAAAATGTGAAAAAAATATTTCTACATCCCATGACCATTCCCAACCATTTAAATTTTTCTCTTACAGGTCTAACACTTCTGAAAAACCAATACAACGGCCACCCGGAACAATGTATAAAGCTAAACGAACCGTTCACTGGGTACTTATCCGTACGAAAATCCCTATTGATTTACCTGTTTTTACAAGGAAGTAAAATGTGAAAAAAATATTTCTACATCCCATGGCCTTTCCCAACCATTTAAACTTTTCTCTTACAGGTCTAACACTTCCGAAAAACCAATACAACGGCCACCCGGAACAATATATAAAGCTAAACGAACCGTTCACTGGGCACTTATCCGTACGAAAAGCCCTATTGATTTACCTGTTTTTACAAGGAAGTAAAATGTGAAAAAAATATTTCTACATCCCATGGCCTTTCCCAGCCATTTAAATTTTTCTCTTACAGGTCTAACACTTCCGAAAAACCAATACAACGCCCACCCGGAACAATATATAAAGCTAAACGAACCGTTCACTGGGTACTTATCCGTACGAAAATCCCTATTGATTTACCTGTTTTTACAAGGAAATAAAATGTGAAAAAAATATTTCTACATCCCATGGCCTTTCCCAACCATTTAAACTTTTCTCTTACAGGTCTAACACTTCCGAAAAACCAATACAACGGCCACCCGGAACAATATATAAAGCTAAACGAACCGTTCACTGGGTACTTATCCGTACGAAAATCCCTATTGATTTACCTGTTTTTACAAGGAAATAAAATGTGAAAAAAATATTTCTACATCCCATGGCCTTTCCCAACCATTTAAATTTTTATCTTACAGGTCTAACACTACCGAAATACCGATACAACTCCCACCCGGAACAATATATAAAGCTAAACGAACCGTTCACTGGGTACTTATCCGTACGAAAATCCCTATTGATTTACCTGTATTTACAAGGAAATAAAATGTGAAAAAAATATTTCTACATCCCATGGCCTTTCCCAACCATTTAAACTTTTCTCTTACAGGTCTAACACTTCCGAAAAACCAATACAACGGCCACCCGGAACAATATATAAAGCTAAACGAACCGTTCACTGGGCACTTATCCGTACAAAAAGCCCTATTGATTTACCTGTTTTTACAAGGAAGTAAAATGTGAAAAAAATATTTCTACATCCCATGGCCTTTCCCAGCCATTTAAATTTTTCTCTTACAGGTCTAACACTTCCGAAAAACCAATACAACGCCCACCCGGAACAATATATAAAGCTAAACGAACCGTTCACTGGGCACTTATCCGTACGAAAATCCCTATTGATTTACCTGTTTTTACAAGGAAATAAAATGTGAAAAAAATATTTCTACATCCCATGGCCTTTCCCAACCATTTAAACTTTTCTCTTACAGGTCTAACACTTCCGAAAAACCAATACAACGGCCACCCGGAACAATATATAAAGCTAAACGAACCGTTCACTGGGTACTTATCCGTACAAAAATCCCTATTGATTTTCCTGTTTTTACAAGGAAGTAAAATGTGAAAAAAATATTTCTACATCCCATGGCCTTTCCCAACCATTTAAATTTTTATCTTACAGGTCTAACACTACCGAAATACCGATACAACTCCCACCCGGAACAATATATAAAGCTAAACGAACCGTTCACTGGGTACTTATCCGTACGAAAATCCCTATTGATTTACCTGTTTTTACAAGGAAATAAAATGTGAAAAAAATATTTCTACATCCCATGGCCTTTCCCAACCATATAAACTTTTCTCTTACAGGTCTAACACTACCGAAAAACCGATACAACTCCCACCCGGAACAATATATAAAGCTAAACGAACCGTTCACTGGGTACTTATCCGTACGAAAATCCCTATTGATTTACCTGTTTTTACAAGGAAATAAAATGTGAAACAAATATTTCTACATCCCATGGCCTTTCCCAACCATTTAAACTTTTCTCTTACAGGTCTAACACTTCCAAAAAACCAATACAACGCCCTCCCGGAACAATATATAAAGCTAAACGGACCGTTCACTGGGTACTTATCCGTACAAAAAGCCCTATTGATTTACCTGTTTTTACAAGGAAGTAAAATGTGAAAAAAATATTTCTACATCCCATGGCCTTTACCAGCCATTTAAATTTTTCTCTTACAGGTCTAACACTTCCGAAAAACCAATACAACGCCCACCCAGAACAATATATAAAGCTAAACGAACAGTTCACTGGGTACTTATCCGTACGAAAAGCCCTATTGATTTACCTGTTTTTACAAGGAAGTAAAATGTGAAAAAAATATTTCTACATCCCATGGCCTTTCCCAACCATTTAAATTTTTCTCTTACAGGTCTAACAGTTGCGAAAAACCAATACAACACCCACCCGGAAAAATATATACAGCTAAACGAACCGTTTACTGGGTACTAATCCATACGAAAATCCCTATTGATTTACCTGTTTTTACAAGGAAATAAAATGTGAAAAAAATATTTCTACATCCCATGGCCTTTACCAGCCATTTAAATTTTTCTCTTACAGGTCTAACACTTCCGAAAAACCAATACAACGGCCACCCGGAACAATATATAAAGCTAAACGAACCGTTCACTGGGCACTTATCCGTACAAAAATCCCTATTGATTTACCTGTTTTTACAAGGAAATAAAATGTGAAAAAAATATTTCTACATCCCATGGCCTTTCCCAACCATTTAAACTTTTCTCTTACAGGTCTAACACTTCCGAAAAACCAATACAACGGCCACCCGGAACAATATATAAAGCTAAACGAACCGTTCACTGGGCACTTATCCGTACAAAAATCCCTATTGATTTTCCTGTTTTTACCAGGAAATAAAATGTGAAAAAAATATTTCTACATCCCATGGCCTTTCCCAACCATTTAAATTTTTATCTTACAGGTCTAACACTACCGAAATACCGATACAACTCCCACCCGGAACAATATATAAAGCTAAACGAACCGTTCACTGGGTACTTATCCGTACGAAAATCCCTATTGATTTACCTGTTTTTACAAGGAAATAAAATGTGAAAAAAATATTTCTACATCCCATGGCCTTTCCCAACCATTTAAACTTTTCTCTTACAGGTCTAACACTTCCAAAAAACCAATACAACGCCCTTCCGGAACAATATATAAAGCTAAACGGACCGTTCACTGGGTACTTATCCGTACAAAAAGCCCTATTGATTTACCTGTTTTTACAAGGAAGTAAAATGTGAAAAAAATATTTCTACATCCCATGGCCTTTACCAGCCATTTAAATTTTTCTCTTACAGGTCTAACACTTCCAAAAAACCAATACAACGCCCACCCAGAACAATATATAAAGCTAAACGAACAGTTCACTGGGTACTTATCCGTACGAAAAGCCCTATTGATTTACCTGTTTTTACAAGGAAGTAAAATGTGAAAAAAATATTTCTACATCCCATGGCCTTTCCCAACCATTTAAATTTTTCTCTTACAGGTCTAACAGTTGCGAAAAACCAATACAACACCCACCCGGAAAAATATATACAGCTAAACGAATCGTTTACTGGGTACTAATCCATACGAAAATCCCTATTGATTTACCTGTTTTTACAAGGAAATAAAATGTGAAAAAAATATTTCTACATCCCATGGCCTTTACCAGCCATTTAAATTTTTCTCTTACCGGTCTAACACTTCCGAAAAACCAATACAACGGCCACCCGGAACAATATATAAAGCTAAACGAACCGTTCACTCGGTACTTATCCGTACGAAAATCCCTATTGATTTACCTGTTTTTACAAGGAAATAAAATGTGAAAAAAATAATTCTACATCCCATGGCCATTCCGAACCATTTAAATTTTTCTCTTACAGGTCTAACACTTCCGAAAAACCAATACAACGGCCACCCGGAACAATATATAAAGCTAAACGAACCGTTCACTGGGCACTTATCCGTACGAAAATCCCTATTGATTTACCTGTTTTTACAAGGAAATAAAATGTGAAAAAAATATTTCTACATCCCATGGCCTTTCCCAACCATTTAAACATTTTTCTTACAGGTCTAACACTTCCGAAAAACCAATACAACACCCACGCGGAACAATATATAAAGCTAAATGAACCGTTCACTGGGTACTTATACGTATGAAAATCCCAATTGATATACCTGTTTTTACAAGGAAGTAAAATGTGAAAAAATATTTCTACATCCCATGGCATTTCCCAACCATTTAAACATTTTTCTTACAGGTCTAACACTTCCGAAAAACCAATACAACACCCACGCGGAACAATATATAAAGCTAAACGAACCGTTCACTGGGTACTTATCCATACGAAAATCCCTATTGATTTACCTGTATTTACAAGGAAATAAAATGTGAAAAAAATATTTCTACATCCCATGGCCTTTCCCAACCATTTAAATATTTATCTTACAGGTCTAACACTACCGAAAAACCAATACAACTCCCACCCGGAACAATATATAAAGCTAAACGAACCGTTCACTGGGTACTTATCCGTACGAAAATCCCTATTGATTTACCTGTTTTTACAAGGAAATAAAATGTGAAAAAAATATTTCTACATCCCATGACCATTCCCAACCATTTAAATTTTTCTCTTACAGGTCTAACACTTCTGAAAAACCAATACAACGGCCACCCGGAACAATGTATAAAGCTAAACGAACCGTTCACTGGGTACTTATCCGTACGAAAATCCCTATTGATTTACCTGTTTTTACAAGGAAGTAAAATGTGAAAAAAATATTTCTACATCCCATGGCCTTTCCCAACCATTTAAACTTTTCTCTTACAGGTCTAACACTTCCGAAAAACCAATACAACGGCCACCCGGAACAATATATAAAGCTAAACGAACCGTTCACTGGGCACTTATCCGTACGAAAAGCCCTATTGATTTACCTGTTTTTACAAGGAAGTAAAATGTGAAAAAAATATTTCTACATCCCATGGCCTTTCCCAGCCATTTAAATTTTTCTCTTACAGGTCTAACACTTCCGAAAAACCAATACAACGCCCACCCGGAACAATATATAAAGCTAAACGAACCGTTCACTGGGTACTTATCCGTACGAAAATCCCTATTGATTTACCTGTTTTTACAAGGAAATAAAATGTGAAAAAAATATTTCTACATCCCATGGCCTTTCCCAACCATTTAAACTTTTCTCTTACAGGTCTAACACTTCCGAAAAACCAATACAACGGCCACCCGGAACAATATATAAAGCTAAACGAACCGTTCACTGGGTACTTATCCGTACGAAAATCCCTATTGATTTACCTGTTTTTACAAGGAAATAAAATGTGAAAAAAATATTTCTACATCCCATGGCCTTTCCCAACCATTTAAATTTTTATCTTACAGGTCTAACACTACCGAAATACCGATACAACTCCCACCCGGAACAATATATAAAGCTAAACGAACCGTTCACTGGGTACTTATCCGTACGAAAATCCCTATTGATTTACCTGTATTTACAAGGAAATAAAATGTGAAAAAAATATTTCTACATCCCATGGCCTTTCCCAACCATTTAAATATTTATCTTAGAGGTCTAACACTACGGAAAAACCAATACAACTCCCACCCGGAACAATATATAAAGCTAAACGAACCGTTCACTGGGTACTTATCCGTACGAAAATCCCTATTGATTTACCTGTTTTTACAAGGAAGTAAAATGTGAAAAAAATATTTCTACATCCCATGGCCTTTCCCAACCATTTAAATATTTATCTTACAGGTCTAACACTACCGAAAAACCAATACAACTCCCACCCGGAACAATATATAAAGCTAAACGAACCGTTCACTGGGTACTTATCCGTACGAAAATCCCTATTGATTTACCTGTTTTCACAAGGAAATAAAATGTGAAAAAAATATTTCTACATCCCATGACCATTCCCAACCATTTAAATTTTTCTCTTACAGGTCTAACACTTCTGAAAAACCAATACAACGGCCACCCGGAACAATGTATAAAGCTAAACGAACCGTTCACTGGGTACTTATCCGTACGAAAATCCCTATTGATGTACCTGTTTTTACAAGGAAGTAAAATGTGAAAAAAATATTTCTACATCCCATGGCCTTTCCCAACCATTTAAACTTTTCTCTTACAGGTCTAACACTACCGAAAAACCGATACAACTCCCACCCGGAACAATATATAAAGCTAAACGAACCGTTCACTGGGTACTTATCCGTACGAAAATCCCTATTGATTTACCTGTTTTTACAAGGAAATAAAATGTGAAACAAATATTTCTACATCCCATGGCCTTTCCCAACCATTTAAACTTTTCTCTTACAGGTCTAACACTTCCAAAAAACCAATACAACGCCCTCCCGGAACAATATATAAAGCTAAACGGACCGTTCACTGGGTACTTATCCGTACAAAAAGCCCTATTGATTTACCTGTTTTTACAAGGAAGTAAAATGTGAAAAAAATATTTCTACATCCCATGGCCTTTACCAGCCATTTAAATTTTTCTCTTACAGGTCTAACACTTCCGAAAAACCAATACAACGCCCACCCAGAACAATATATAAAGCTAAACGAACAGTTCACTGGGTACTTATCCGTACGAAAAGCCCTATTGATTTACCTGTTTTTACAAGGAAGTAAAATGTGAAAAAAATATTTCTACATCCCATGGCCTTTCCCAACCATTTAAATTTTTCTCTTACAGGTCTAACAGTTGCGAAAAACCAATACAACACCCACCCGGAAAAATATATACAGCTAAACGAACCGTTTACTGGGTACTAATCCATACGAAAATCCCTATTGATTTACCTGTTTTTACAAGGAAATAAAATGTGAAAAAAATATTTCTACATCCCATGGCCTTTACCAGCCATTTAAATTTTTCTCTTACAGGTCTAACACTTCCGAAAAACCAATACAACGGCCACCCGGAACAATATATAAAGCTAAACGAACCGTTCACTGGGCACTTATCCGTACAAAAATCCCTATTGATTTACCTGTTTTTACAAGGAAATAAAATGTGAAAAAAATATTTCTACATCCCATGGCCTTTCCCAACCATTTAAACTTTTCTCTTACAGGTCTAACACTTCCGAAAAACCAATACAACGGCCACCCGGAACAATATATAAAGCTAAACGAACCGTTCACTGGGCACTTATCCGTACAAAAATCCCTATTGATTTTCCTGTTTTTACCAGGAAATAAAATGTGAAAAAAATATTTCTACATCCCATGGCCTTTCCCAACCATTTAAATTTTTATCTTACAGGTCTAACACTACCGAAATACCGATACAACTCCCACCCGGAACAATATATAAAGCTAAACGAACCGTTCACTGGGTACTTATCCGTACGAAAATCCCTATTGATTTACCTGTTTTTACAAGGAAATAAAATGTGAAACAAATATTTCTACATCCCATGGCCTTTCCCAACCATTTAAACTTTTCTCTTACAGGTCTAACACTTCCAAAAAACCAATACAACGCCCTTCCGGAACAATATATAAAGCTAAACGGACCGTTCACTGGGTACTTATCCGTACAAAAAGCCCTATTGATTTACCTGTTTTTACAAGGAAGTAAAATGTGAAAAAAATATTTCTACATCCCATGGCCTTTACCAGCCATTTAAATTTTTCTCTTACAGGTCTAACACTTCCAAAAAACCAATACAACGCCCACCCAGAACAATATATAAAGCTAAACGAACAGTTCACTGGGTACTTATCCGTACGAAAAGCCCTATTGATTTACCTGTTTTTACAAGGAAGTAAAATGTGAAAAAAATATTTCTACATCCCATGGCCTTTCCTAACCATTTAAATTTTTCTCTTACAGGTCTAACAGTTGCGAAAAACCAATACAACACCCACCCGGAAAAATATATACAGCTAAACGAATCGTTTACTGGGTACTTATCCGTACGAAAATCCCTATTGATTTACCTGTCTTTACAAGGAAATAAAATGTGAAAAAAATATTTCTACATACCATGGCCTTTCCCAACCACTTAAACTTTTCTCTTACAGGTCTAACACTTCCGAAAAACCAATACAACGCCCACGCGGAACAATATATAAAGCTAAACGAACCGTTCACTGGGTACTTATCCATACGAAAATCCCTATTGATTTACCTGTATTTACAAGGAAATAAAATGTGAAAAAAATATTTCTACATCCCATGGCCTTTCCCAACCATTTAAATATTTATCTTAGAGGTCTAACACTACGGAAAAACCAATACAACTCCCACCCGGAACAATATATAAAGCTAAACGAACCGTTCACTGGGTACTTATGCGTACGAAAATCCCTATTGATTTACCTGTTTTTACAAGGAAGTAAAATATGAAAAAAATATTTCTACATCCCATGGCCTTTCCCAACCATTTAAATATTTATCTTACAGGTCTAACACTACCGAAAAACCAATACAACTCCCACCCGGAACAATATATAAAGCTAAATGAACCGTTCACTGGGTACTTATCCGTACGAAAATCCCTATTGATTTACCTGTTTTTACAAGGAAATAAAATGTGAAAAAAATATTTCTACATCCCATGGCCATTCCCAACCATTTAAATTTTTCTCTTACAGGTCTAACACTTCTGAAAAACCAATACAACGGCCACCCGGAACAATGTATAAAGCTAAACGAACCGTTCACTGGGTACTTATACGTACGAAAATCCCTATTGATTTACCTGTTTTTACAAGGAAATAAAATGTGAAAAAAATATTTCTACATCCCATGGCCTTTCCCAACCATTTAAACTTTTCTCTTACAGGTCTAACACTACCGAAAAACCGATACAACTCCCACCCGGAATAATATATAAATCTAAATGAACCGTTCACTGGGTACTTATACGTATGAAAATCCCTATTGATTTCCCTGTTTTTACAAGGAAGTAAAATGTGAAAAAAATATTTCTACATCCCATGGCCTTTCCCAACCATTTAAACATTTCTCTTACAGGTCTAACACTTCCGAAAAACCAATACAACGGCCACCCGGAACAATATATAAAGCTAAACGAACCGTTCACTGGGCACTTATCCGTACAAAAATCCCTATTGATTTTCCTGTTTTTACAAGGAAATAAAATGTGAAAAAAATATTTCTACATCCCATGGCCTTTCCCAACCATTTAAACATTTTTCTTACAGGTCTAACACTTCCGAAAAACCAATACAACACCCACGCGGAACAATATATAAAGCTAAATGAACCGTTCACTGGGTACTTATACGTATGAAAATCCCTATTGATTTACCTGTTTTTACAAGGAAGTAAAATGTGAAAAAATATTTCTACATCCCATGGCATTTCCCAACCATTTAAACATTTTTCTTACAGGTCTAACACTTCCGAAAAACCAATACAACACCCACGCGGAACAATATATAAAGCTAAACGAACCGTTCACTGGGTACTTATCCGTACGAAAATCCCTATTGATTTACCTGTTTTTACAAGAAAATAAAATGTGAAAAAAATATTTCTACATCCCATGACCATTCCCAACCATTTAAATTTTTCTCTTACAGGTCTAACACTTCTGAAAAACCAATACAACGGCCACCCGGAACAATGTATAAAGCTAAACGAACCGTTCACTGGGTACTTATCCGTACGAAAATCCCTATTGATGTACCTGTTTTTACAAGGAAGTAAAATGTGAAAAAAATATTTCTACATCCCATGGCCTTTCCCAACCATTTAAATTTTTCTCTTACATGTCTAACACTTCCGAAAAACCAATACAACGCCCACCCGGAACAATATATAAAGCTAAACGAACCGTTCACTGGGTACTTATACGTACGAAAATCCCTATTGATTTACCTGTTTTTACAAGGAAATAAAATGTGAAAAAAATATTTCTACATCCCATGGCCTTTCCCAACCATTTAAACTTTTCTCTTACAGGTCTAACACTTCCGAAAAACCAATACAACGGCCACCAGGAACAATATATAAAGCTAAATGAACCATTCACTGGGCACTTATCCGTACGAAAATCCCTATTGATGTACCTGTTTTTACAAGGAAGTAAAATGTGAAAAAAATATTTCTACATCCCATGGCCTTTCCCAACCATTTAAATTTTTCTCTTACATGTCTAACACTTCCGAAAAACCAATACAACGCCCACCCGGAACAATATATAAAGCTAAACGAACCGTTCACTGGGTACTTATACGTACGAAAATCCCTATTGATTTACCTGTTTTTACAAGGAAATAAAATGTGAAAAAAATATTTCTACATCCCATGGCCTTTCCCAGCCATTTAAAGTTTTCTCTTACAGGTCTAACACTTCCGAAAAACCAATACAACGCCCACCCGGAACAATGTATAAAGCTAAACGAACCATTCACTGGGTACTTATCCGTGCGAAAAGCCCTATTGATTTACCTGTTTTTACAAGGAAATAAAATGTGAAAAAAATATTTCTACATCCCATGGCCTTTACCAGCCATTAAAATTTTTCTCTTACAGGTCTAACACTTCCGAAAAACCAATACAACGCCCACCCGGAACAATATATAAAGCTAAACGAACCGTTCACTGGGTACTTATCCGTACGAAAAGCCCTATTGATTTACCTGTTTTTACAAGGAAGTAAAATGTGAAAAAAATATTTCTACATCCCATGGCCTTTCCCAACCATTTAAATTTTTCTCTTACAGGTCTAACAGTTGCGAAAAACCAATACAACACCCACCCGGAAAAATATATACAGCTAAACGAACCGTTTACTGGGTACTAATCCGTACGAAAATCCCTATTGATTTTCCTGTTTTTACAAGGAAATAAAATGTGAAAAAAATATTTCTACATCCCATGGCCTTTCCCAGCCATTTAAATTTTTCTCTTACGGGTCTAACGCTTCCGAAAAACCAATACAACGCCCACCCGGAACAATATATAAAGCTAAACGAACCGTTCACTGGGTACTTATCCGTACGAAAATCCCTATTGATTTACCTGTTTTTACAAGGAAGTAAAATACAACGCCCACCCGGAACAATATATAAAGCTAAACGGATAAGTACCCAGTGAACGGTTTTACAACTCCCACCCGGAACAATATATAAAGCTAAACGAACCGTTCACTGGGTACTTATCCGTACGAAAATCCCTATTGATGTACCTGTTTTTACAAGGAAATAAAATGTGAAAAAAATATTTCTACATCCCATGGCCTTTCCCAGCCATTTAAAGTTTTCTCTTACAGGTCTAACACTTCCGAAAAACCAATACAACGCCCACCCGGAACAATGTATAAAGCTAAACGAACCGTTCACTGGGTACTTATCCGTGCGAAAAGCCCTATAGATTTACCTGTTTTTACAAGGAAGTAAAATGTGAAAAAAATATTTCTACATCCCATGGCCTTTCCCAGCCATTTAAATTTTTCTCTTACAGGTCTAACACTTCCGAAAAACCAATACAACGCCCACCCGGAACAATATATAAAGCTAAACGAACTGTTCACTGGGTACTTATACGTACGAAAAGCCCTATTCATTTACCTGTTTTTACAAGGAAGTAAAATGTGAAAAAAATATTTCTACATCCCATGGCCTTTCCCAGCCATTTAAACTTTTCTCTTACAGGTCTAACACTACCGAAAAACCGATACAACTCCCACCCGGAACAATATATAAAGCTAAACGAACCGTTCACTGGGTACTTATCCGAACAAAAAGCCCTATTGATTTACCTGTTTTTACAAGGAAGTAAAATGTGAAAAAAATATTTCTACATCCCATGGCCTTTCCCAGCCATTTAAATTTTTCTCTTACGGGTCTAACGCTTCCGAAAAACCAATACAACGCCCACCCGGAACAATATATAAAGCTAAACGAACCGTTCACTGGGTACTTATCCGTACGAAAATCCCTATTGATTTACCTGTTTTTACAAGGAAGTAAAATACAACGCCCACCCGGAACAATATATAAAGCTAAACGGATAAGTACCCAGTGAACGGTTTTACAACTCCCACCCGGAACAATATATAAAGCTAAACGAACCGTTCACTGGGTACTTATCCGTACGAAAATCCCTATTGATGTACCTGTTTTTACAAGGAAATAAAATGTGAAAAAAATATTTCTACATCCCATGGCCTTTCCCAACCATTTAAACTTTTCTCTTACAGGTCTAACACTTCCGAAAAACCAATACAACGCCCTCCCGGAACAATATATAAAGCTAAACGGACCGTTCACTGGGTACTTATCCGTACGAAAATCCCTATTGATTTACCTGTTTTTACAAGGAAATAAAATGTGAAAAAAATATTTCTACATCCCATGGCCTTTCCCAACCATTTAAATTTTTCTCTTACAGGTCTAACACTTCCGAAAAACCAATACAACGCCCACCCGGAAAAATATATAAAGCTAAAAGAACCGTTCACTGGGTACTTATCCATACGAAAATCCCTATTGATTTACCTGTTTTTACAAGGAAATAAAATGTGAAAAAAATATTTCTACGTCCCATGGCCTTTCCCAGCCATTTAAAGTTTTCTCTTACAGGTCTAACACTTCCGAAAAACCAATACAACGCCCACCCGGAACAATATATAAAGCTAAACGAACCGTTCACTGGGTACTTATCCGTACGAAAATCCCTATTGATTTACCTGTTTTTACAAGGAAGTAAAATACAACGCCCACCCGGAACAATATATAAAGCTAAACGGATAAGTACCCAGTGAACGGTTTTACAACTCCCACCCGGAACAATATATAAAGCTAAACGAACCGTTCACTGGGTACTTATCCGTACGAAAATCCCTATTGATGTACCTGTTTTTACAAGGAAATAAAATGTGAAAAAAATATTTCTACATCCCATGGCCTTTCCCAACCATTTAAACTTTTCTCTTACAGGTCTAACACTTCCGAAAAACCAATACAACGCCCTCCCGGAACAATATATAAAGCTAAACGGACCGTTCACTGGGTACTTATCCGTACGAAAATCCCTATTGATTTACCTGTTTTTACAAGGAAATAAAATGTGAAAAAAATATTTCTACATCCCATGGCCTTTCCCAACCATTTAAATTTTTCTCTTACAGGTCTAACACTTCCGAAAAACCAATACAACGCCCACCCGGAAAAATATATAAAGCTAAAAGAACCGTTCACTGGGTACTTATCCATACGAAAATCCCTATTGATTTACCTGTTTTTACAAGGAAATAAAATGTGAAAAAAATATTTCTACGTCCCATGGCCTTTCCCAGCCATTTAAAGTTTTCTCTTACAGGTCTAACACTTCCGAAAAACCAATACAACGCCCACCCGGAACAATGTATAAAGCTAAACGAACCGTTCACTGGGTACTTATCCGTGCGAAAAGCCCTATTGATTTACCTGTTTTTACAAGGAAGTAAAATGTGAAAAAAATATTTCTACATCCCATGGCCTTTCCCAGCCATTTAAATTTTTCTCTTACAGGTCTAACACTTCCGAAAAACCAATACAACGCCCACCCGGAACAATATATAAAGCTAAACGAACTGTTCACTGGGTACTTATACGTACGAAAAGCCCTATTCATTTACCTGTTTTTACAAGGAAGTAAAATGTGAAAAAAATATTTCTACATCCCATGGCCTTTCCCAGCCATTTAAACTTTTCTCTTACAGGTCTAACACTACCGAAAACCGATACAACTCCCACCCGGAACAATATATAAAGCTAAACGAACCGTTCACTGGGTACTTATCCGTACGAAAATCCCTATTGATTTACCTGTTTTTACAAGGAAATAAAATGTGAAAAAAATATTTCTACATCCCATGGCCTTTCCCAACCATTTAAACTTTTCTTTTACAGGTCTAACACTTCCGAAAAACCAATACAACGCCCTCCCGGAACAATATATAAAGCTAAACGGACCGTTCACTGGGTACTTATCCGAACAAAAAGCCCTATTGATTTACCTGTTTTTACAAGGAAGTAAAATGTGAAAAAAATATTTCTACATCCCATGGCCTTTCCCAGCCATTTAAATTTTTCTCTTACGGGTCTAACGCTTCCGAAAAACCAATACAACGCCCACCCGGAACAATATATAAAGCTAAACGAACCGTTCACTGGGTACTTATCCGTACGAAAATCCCTATTGATTTACCTGTTTTTACAAGGAAATAAAATGTGAAAAAAATATTTCTACATCCCATGGCCTTTCCCAACCATTTAAATTTTTCTCTTACAGGTCTAACACTTCCGAAAAACCAATACAACGCCCCCCCGGAACAATATATAAAGCTAAACGAACCGTTCACTGGGTACTTATCCGTACGAAAATCCCTATTGATTTACCTGTTTTTACAAGGAAATAAAATGTGAAAAAAATATTTCTACATCCCATGGCCTATCCCAACCATTTAAACTTTTCTTTTACAGGTCTAACACTTCCGAAAAACCAATACAACGCCCTCCCGGAACAATATATAAAGCTAAACGGACCGTTCACTGGGTACTTATCCGAACAAAAAGCCCTATTGATTTACCTGTTTTTACAAGGAAGTAAAATGTGAAAAAAATATTTCTACATCCCATGGCCTTTCCCAGCCATTTAAATTTTTCTCTTACGGGTCTAACGCTTCCGAAAAACCAATACAACGCCCACCCGGAACAATATATAAAGCTAAACGAACCGTTCACTGGGTACTTATCCGTACGAAAATCCCTATTGATTTACCTGTTTTTACAAGGAAATAAAATGTGAAAAAAATATTTCTACATCCCATGGCCTTTCCCAACCATTTAAATTTTTCTCTTACAGGTCTAACACTTCCGAAAAACCAATACAACGCCCCCCCGGAACAATATATAAAGCTAAACGAACCGTTCACTGGGTACTTATACGTACGAAAAGCCCTATTCATTTACCTGTTTTTACAAGGAAGTAAAATGTGAAAAAAATATTTCTACATCCCATGGCCTTTCCCAGCCATTTAAATTTTTCTCTTACAGGTCTAACACTTCCGAAAAACCAATACAACGCCCACTCGGAACAATATATAAAGCTAAGCGAACCGTTCACTGGGTACTTATCCGTACGAAAATCTCTATTGATTTACCTGTTTTTACAAGGAAATAAAATGTGAAACAAATATTTCTACATCCCATGGCCTTTCCCAACCATTTAAATTTTTCTCTTACAGGTCTAACACTTCCGAAAACCCAATACAACGCCCACCCGGAAAAATATATAAAGCTAAAAGAACCGTTCACTGGGTACTTATCCGTACGAAAATCCCTATTGATTTACCTGTTTTTACAAGGAAATAAAATGTGAAAAAAATATTTCTACGTCCCATGGCCTTTCCCAGCCATTTAAAGTTTTCTCTTACAGGTCTAACACTTCCGAAAAACCAATACAACGCCCACCCTGAACAATGTATAAAGCTAAACGAACCGTTCACTGGGTACTTATCCGTGCGAAAAGCCCTATTGATTTACCTGTTTTTACAAGGAAGTAAAATGTGAAAAAAATATTTCTACATCCCATGGCCTTTCCCAGCCATTTAAATTTTTCTCTTACAGGTCTAACACTTCCGAAAAACCAATACAACGCCCACCCGGAACAATATATAAAGCTAAACGAACCGTTCACTGGGTACTTATACGTACGAAAAGCCCTATTCATTTACCTGTTTTTACAAGGAAGTAAAATGTGAAAAAAATATTTCTACATCCCATGGCCTTTCCCAGCCATTTAAACTTTTCTCTTACAGGTCTAACACTACCGAAAAACCGATACAACTCCCACCCGGAACAATATATAAAGCTAAACGAACCGTTCACTGGGTACTTATCCGTACGAAAATCCCTATTGATTTACCTGTTTTTACAAGGAAATAAAATGTGAAAAAAATATTTCTACATCCCATGGCCTTTCCCAGCCATTTAAATTTTTCTCTTACGGGTCTAACGCTTCCGAAAAACCAATACAACGCCCACCCGGAACAATATATAAAGCTAAACGAACCGTTCACTGGGTACTTATCCGTACGAAAATCCCTATTGATTTACCTGTTTTTACAAGGAAATAAAATGTGAAAAAAATATTTCTACATCCCATGGCCTTTCCCAACCATTTAAATTTTTCTCTTACAGGTCTAACACTTCCGAAAAACCAATACAACGCCCACCCGGAACAATATATAAAGCTAAACGAAGCGTTCACTGGGTACTTATACGTACGAAAAGCCCTATTCATTTACCTGTTTTTACAAGGAAGTAAAATGTGAAAAAAATATTTCTACATCCCATGGCCTTTCCCAGCCATTTAAATTTTTCTCTTACAGGTCTAACACTTCCGAAAAACCAATACAACGCCCACTCGGAACAATATATAAAGCTAAACGAACCGTTCACTGGGTACTTATCCGTACGAAAATCCCTATTGATTTACCTGTTTTTACAAGGAAATGAAATGTGAAAAAAATATTTCTACATCCCATGGCCTTTCCCAACCATTTAAACTTTTCTCTTACAGGTCTTACACTTCCGAAAAACCAATACAACGGCCACCCGGAACAATATATAAAGCTAAACGAACCGTTCACTGGGCACGTATCCGTACAAAAAGCCCTATTGATTTACCTGTTTTTACAAGGAAGTAAAATGTGAAAAAAATATTTCTACATCCCATGGCCTTTCCCAGCCATTTAAATTTTTCTCTTACGGGTCTAACGCTTCCGAAAAACCAATACAACGCCCACCCGGAACAATGTATAAAGCTAAACGAACCGTTCACTGGGTACTTATCCGTACGAAAATCCCTATTGATTTACCTGTTTTTACAAGGAAATAAAATGTGAAAAAAATATTTCTACATCCCATGGCCTTTCCCAGCCATTTAAATTTTTCTCTTACGGGTCTAACGCTTCCGAAAAACCAATACAACGCCCACCCGGAACAATATATAAAGCTAAACGAACCGTTCACTGGGTACTTATCCGTACGAAAATCCCTATTGATTTACCTGTTTTTACAAGGAAATAAAATGTGAAAAAAATATTTCTACATCCCATGGCTTTTCCCAACCATTTAAATTTTTCTCTTACAGGTCTAACACTTCCGAAAAACCAATACAACGCCCACCCGGAACAATATATAAAGCTAAACGAAGCGTTCACTGGGTACTTATACGTACGAAAAGCCCTATTCATTTACCTGTTTTTACAAGGAAGTAAAATGTGAAAAAAATATTTCTACATCCCATGGCCTTTCCCAGCCATTTAAATTTTTCTCTTACAGGTCTAACACTTCCGAAAAACCAATACAACGCCCACTCGGAACAATATATAAAGCTAAACGAACCGTTCACTGGGTACTTATCCGTACGAAAATCCCTATTGATTTACCTGTTTTTACAAGGAAATGAAATGTGAAAAAAATATTTCTACATCCCATGGCCTTTCCCAACCATTTAAACTTTTCTCTTACAGGTCTAACACTTCCGAAAAACCAATACAACGGCCACCCGGAACAATATATAAAGCTAAACGAACCGTTCACTGGGCACTTATCCGTACAAAAAGCCCTATTGATTTACCTGTTTTTACAAGGAAGTAAAATGTGAAAAAAATATTTCTACATCCCATGGCCTTTCCCAGCCATTTAAATTTTTCTCTTACGGGTCTAACGCTTCCGAAAAACCAATACAACGCCCACCCGGAACAATGTATAAAGCTAAACGAACCGTTCACTGGGTACTTATCCGTGCGAAAAGCCCTATTGATTTACCTGTTTTTACAAGGAAGTAAAATGTGAAAAAAATATTTCTACATCCCATGGCCTTTACCAGCCATTTAAATTTTTCTCTTACAGGTCTAACACTTCCGAAAAACCAATACAACGCCCACCCGGAACAAAATATAAAGCTAAACGAACAGTTCACTGGGTACTTATCCGTACGAAAAGCCCTATTGATTTACCTGTTTTTACAAGGAAATAAAATGTGAAAAAAATATTTCTACATCCCATGGCCTTTCCCAACCATTTAAAATTTTCTCTTACAGGTCTAACACTTCCGAAAAACCAATACAACGGCCACCCGGAACAATATATAAAGCTAAACGAACCGTTCACTGGGCACTTATCCGTACAAAAATCCCTATTGATTTTCCTGTTTTTACAAGGAAATAAAATGTGAAAAAAATATTTCTACATCCCATGGCCTTTCCCAACCATTTAAATTTTTATCTTACAGGTCTAACACTACCGAAATACCGATACAACTCCCACCCGGAACAATATATAAAGCTAAACGAACCGTTCACTGGGTACTTATCCGTACGAAAATCCCTATTGATTTACCTGTTTTTACAAGGAAATAAAATGTGAAACAAATATTTCTACATCCCATGGCCTTTCCCAAACATTTAAACTTTACTCTTACAGGTCTAACACTTCCGAAAAACCAATACAACGCCCTCCCGGAACAATATATAAAGCTAAACGGACCGTTCACTGGGTACTTATCCGTACAAAAAGCCCTATTGATTACCTGTTTTTACAAGGAAGTAAAATGTGAAAAAAATATTTCTACATCCCATGGCCTTTACCAGCCATTTAAATTTTTCTCTTACAGGTCTAACACTTCCGAAAAACCAATACAACGCCCACCCGGAACAATATATAAAGCTAAACGAACAGTTCACTGGGTACTTATCCGTACGAAAAGCCCTATTGATTTACCTGTTTTTACAAGGAAGTAAAATGTGAAAAAAATATTTCTACATCCCATGGCCTTTCCCAACCATTTAAATTTTTCTCTTACAGGTCTAACAGTTGCGAAAAACCAATACAACACCCACCCGGAAAAATATATACAGCTAAACGAACCGTTTACTGGGTACTAATCCATACGAAAATCCCTATTGATTTACCTGTTTTTACAAGGAAATAAAATGTGAAAAAAATATTTCTAAATCCCATGGCCTTTCCCAACCATTTAAATTTTTCTCTTACAGATCTAACACTTCCGAAAAACCAATACAACGCCCACCCGGAACAATATATAAAGCTAAACGAACCGTTCACTGGGTACTTATACGTACGAAAAGCCCTATTCATTTACCTGTTTTTACAAGGAAGTAAAATGTGAAAAAAATATTTCTACATCCCATGGCCTTTCCCAGCCATTTAAATTTTTCTCTTACAGGTCTAACACTTCCGAAAAACCAATACAACGCCCACTCGGAACAATATATAAAGCTAAACGAACCGTTCACTGGGTACTTATCCGTACGAAAATCCCTATTGATTTACCTGTTTTTACAAGGAAATAAAATGTGAAAAAAATATTTCTACATCCCATGGCCTTTCCCAACCATTTAAACTTTTCTCTTACAGGTCTAACACTTCCGAAAAACCAATACAACGGCCACCCGGAACAATATATAAAGCTAAACGAACCGTTCACTGGGCACTTATCCGTACAAAACGCCCTATTGATTTACCTGTTTTTACAAGGAAGTAAAATGTGAAAAAAATATTTCTACATCCCATGGCCTTTCCCAGCCATTTAAATTTTTCTCTTACGGGTCTAACGCTTCCAAAAAACCAATACAACGCCCACCCGGAACAATGTATAAAGCTAAACGAACCGTTCACTGGGTACTTATCCGTGCGAAAAGCCCTATTGATTTACCTGTTTTTACAAGGAAGTAAAATGTGAAAAAAATATTTCTACATCCCATGGCCTTTACCAGCCATTTAAATTTTTCTCTTACAGGTCTAACACTTCCGAAAAACCAATACAACGCCCACCCGGAACAAAATATAAAGCTAAACGAACAGTTCACTGGGTACTTATCCGTACGAAAAGCCCTATTGATTTACCTGTTTTTACAAGTTAGTAAAATGTGAAAAAAATATTTCTACATCCCATGGCCTTTCCCAACCATTTAAATTTTTCTCTTACAGGTCTAACAGTTGCGAAAAACCAATACAACACCCACCCGGAAAAATATATACAGCTAAACGAACCGTTTACTGGGTACTAATCCATACGAAAATCCCTATTGATTTACCTGTTTTTACAAGGAAATAAAATGTGAAAAAAATATTTCTACATCCCATGGCCTTTCCCAACCATTTAAATTTTTCTCTTACAGGTCTAACACTTCCGAAAAATCAATACAACCCCCACCCGGAACAATATATAAAGCTAAACGAACCGTTCACTGGGTACTTATCCGTACGAAAATCCCTATTGATTTACCTGTTTTTACAAGGAAATAAAATGTGAAAAAAATATTTCTACATCCCATGGCCTTTCCCAACCATTTAAACTTTTCTCTTACAGGTCTAACACTTCCGAAAAACCAATACAACGCCCTCCCGGAACAATATATAAAGCTAAACGGACCGTTCACTGGGTACTTATCCGTACAAAAATCCCTATTGATTTACCTGTTTTTACAAGGAAATAAAATGTGAAAAAAATATTTCTACATCCCATGGCCTTTCCCAACCATTTAAACTTTTCTCTTACAGGTCTAACACTTCCGAAAAACCAATACAACGCCCTCCCGGAACAATATATAAAGCTAAACGGACCGTTCACTGGGTACTTATCCGTACAAAAAGCCCTATTGATTTACCTGTTTTTACAAGGAAGTAAAATGTGAAAAAAATATTTCTACATCCCATGGCCTTTACCAGCCATTTAAATTTTTCTCTTACAGGTCTAACACTTCCGAAAAACCAATACAACGCCCACCCGGAACAATATATAAAGCTAAACGAACAGTTCACTGGGTACTTATCCGTACGAAAAGCCCTATTGATTTACCTGTTTTTACAAGGAAGTAAAATGTGAAAAAAATATTTCTACATCCCATGGCCTTTCCCAACCATTTAAATTTTTCTCTTACAGGTCTAACAGTTGCGAAAAACCAATACAACACCCACCCGGAAAAATATATACAGCTAAACGAACCGTTTACTGGGTACTAATCCATACGAAAATCCCTATTGATTTACCTGTTTTTACAAGGAAATAAAATGTGAAAAAAATATTTCTAAATCCCATGGCCTTTCCCAACCATTTAAATTTTTCTCTTACAGGTCTAACACTTCCGAAAAACCAATACAACGCCCACCCGGAACAATATATAAAGCTAAACGAACCGTTCACTGGGTACTTATACGTACGAAAAGCCCTATTCATTTACCTGTTTTTACAAGGAAGTAAAATGTGAAAAAAATATTTCTACATCCCATGGCCTTTCCCAGCCATTTAAATTTTTCTCTTACAGGTCTAACACTTCCGAAAAACCAATACAACGCCCACTCGGAACAATATATAAAGCTAAACGAACCGTTCACTGGGTACTTATCCGTACGAAAATCCCTATTGATTTACCTGTTTTTACAAGGAAATAAAATGTGAAAAAAATATTTCTACATCCCATGGCCTTTCCCAACCATTTAAACTTTTCTCTTACAGGTCTAACACTTCCGAAAAACCAATACAACGGCCACCCGGAACAATATATAAAGCTAAACGAACCGTTCACTGGGCACTTATCCGTACAAAAAGCCCTATTGATTTACCTGTTTTTACAAGGAAGTAAAATGTGAAAAAAATATTTCTACATCCCATGGCCTTTCCCAGCCATTTAAATTTTTCTCTTACGGGTCTAACGCTTCCAAAAAACCAATACAACGCCCACCCGGAACAATGTATAAAGCTAAACGAACCGTTCACTGGGTACTTATCCGTGCGAAAAGCCCTATTGATTTACCTGTTTTTACAAGGAAGTAAAATGTGAAAAAAATATTTCTACATCCCATGGCCTTTACCAGCCATTTAAATTTTTCTCTTACAGGTCTAACACTTCCGAAAAACCAATACAACGCCCACCCGGAACAAAATATAAAGCTAAACGAACAGTTCACTGGGTACTTATCCGTACGAAAAGCCCTATTGATTTACCTGTTTTTACAAGTTAGTAAAATGTGAAAAAAATATTTCTACATCCCATGGCCTTTCCCAACCATTTAAATTTTTCTCTTACAGGTCTAACAGTTGCGAAAAACCAATACAACACCCACCCGGAAAAATATATACAGCTAAACGAACCGTTTACTGGGTACTAATCCATACGAAAATCCCTATTGATTTACCTGTTTTTACAAGGAAATAAAATGTGAAAAAAATATTTCTACATCCCATGGCCTTTCCCAACCATTTAAATTTTTCTCTTACAGGTCTAACACTTCCGAAAAATCAATACAACGCCCACCCGGAACAATATATAAAGCTAAACGAACCGTTCACTGGGTACTTATCCGTACGAAAATCCCTATTGATTTACCTGTTTTTACAAGGAAATAAAATGTGAAAAAAATATTTCTACATCCCATGGCCTTTCCCAACCATTTAAACTTTTCTCTTACAGGTCTAACACTTCCGAAAAACCAATACAACGGCCACCCGGAACAATATATAAAGCTAAACGAACCGTTCACTGGGCACTTATCCGTACAAAAATCCCTATTGATTTTCCTGTTTTTACAAGGAAATAAAATGTGAAAAAAATATTTCTACATCCCATGGCCTTTCCCAACCATTTAAATTTTTATCTTACAGGTCTAACACTACCGAAATACCGATACAACGGCCACCCAGAACAATATATAAAGCTAAACGAACCGTTCACTGGGTACTTATCCGTACGAAAATCCCTATTGATTTACCTGTTTTTACAAGGAAATAAAATGTGAAACAAATATTTCTACATCCCATGGCCTTTCCCAACCATTTAAACTTTTCTCTTACAGGTCTAACACTTCCGAAAAACCAATACAACGGCCACCCGGAACAATATATAAAGCTAAACGAACCGTTCACTGGGCACTTATCCGTACAAAAAGCCCTATTGATTTACCTGTTTTTACAAGGAAGTAAAATGTGAAAAAAATATTTCTACATCCCATGGCCTTTCCCAGCCATTTAAATTTTTCTCTTACGGGTCTAACGCTTCCAAAAAACCAATACAACGCCCACCCGGAACAATGTATAAAGCTAAACGAACCGTTCACTGGGTACTTATCCGTGCGAAAAGCCCTATTGATTTACCTGTTTTTACAAGGAAGTAAAATGTGAAAAAAATATTTCTACATCCCATGGCCTTTACCAGCCATTTAAATTTTTCTCTTACAGGTCTAACACTTCCGAAAAACCAATACAACGCCCACCCGGAACAAAATATAAAGCTAAACGAACAGTTCACTGGGTACTTATCCGTACGAAAAGCCCTATTGATTTACCTGTTTTTACAAGTTAGTAAAATGTGAAAAAAATATTTCTACATCCCATGGCCTTTCCCAACCATTTAAATTTTTCTCTTACAGGTCTAACAGTTGCGAAAAACCAATACAACACCCACCCGGAAAAATATATACAGCTAAACGAACCGTTTACTGGGTACTAATCCATACGAAAATCCCTATTGATTTACCTGTTTTTACAAGGAAATAAAATGTGAAAAAAATATTTCTACATCCCATGGCCTTTCCCAACCATTTAAATTTTTCTCTTACAGGTCTAACACTTCCGAAAAATCAATACAACGCCCACCCGGAACAATATATAAAGCTAAACGAACCGTTCACTGGGTACTTATCCGTACGAAAATCCCTATTGATTTACCTGTTTTTACAAGGAAATAAAATGTGAAAAAAATATTTCTACATCCCATGGCCTTTCCCAACCATTTAAACTTTTCTCTTACAGGTCTAACACTTCCGAAAAACCAATACAACGGCCACCCGGAACAATATATAAAGCTAAACGAACCGTTCACTGGGCACTTATCCGTACAAAAATCCCTATTGATTTTCCTGTTTTTACAAGGAAATAAAATGTGAAAAAAATATTTCTACATCCCATGGCCTTTCCCAACCATTTAAATTTTTATCTTACAGGTCTAACACTACCGAAATACCGATACAACGGCCACCCAGAACAATATATAAAGCTAAACGAACCGTTCACTGGGTACTTATCCGTACGAAAATCCCTATTGATTTACCTGTTTTTACAAGGAAATAAAATGTGAAACAAATATTTCTACATCCCATGGCCTTTCCCAACCATTTAAACTTTTCTCTTACAGGTCTAACACTTCCGAAAAACCAATACAACGCCCTCCCGGAACAATATATAAAGCTAAACGGACCGTTCACTGGGTACTTATCCGTACAAAAAGCCCTATTGATTTACCTGTTTTTACAAGGAAGTAAAATGTGAAAAAATATTTCTACATCCCATGGCCTTTACCAGCCATTTAAATTTTTCTCTTACAGGTCTAACACTTCCGAAAAACCAATACAACGCCCACCCGGAACAATATATAAAGCTAAACGAACAGTTCACTGGGTACTTATCCGTACGAAAAGCCCTATTGATTTACCTGTTTTTACAAGGAAATAAAATGTGAAAAAAATATTTCTAAATCCCATGGCCTTTCCCAACCATTTAAATTTTTCTCTTACAGGTCTAACACTTCCGAAAAACCAATACAACACCCACCCGGAACAATATATAAAGCTAAACGAACCGTTCACTGGGTACTTATACGTACGAAAAGCCCTATTCATTTACCTGTTTTTACAAGGAAGTAAAATGTGAAAAAAATATTTCTACATCCCATGGCCTTTCCCAGCCATTTAAATTTTTCTCTTACAGGTCTAACACTTCCGAAAAACCAATACAACGCCCACTCGGAACAATATATAAAGCTAAACAAACCGTTCACTGGGTACTTATCCGTACGAAAATCCCTATTGATTTACCTGTTTTTACAAGGAAATAAAATGTGAAAAAAATATTTCTACATCCCATGGCCTTTCCCAACCATTTAAACTTTTCTCTTACAGGTCTAACACTTCTGAAAAACCAATACAACGGCCACCCGGAACAATATATAAAGCTAAACGAACCGTTCACTGGGCACTTATCCGTACAAAAATCCCTATTGATTTTCCTGTTTTTACAAGGAAATAAAATGTGAAAAAAATATTTCTACATCCCATGGACTTTGCCAACCATTTAAATCTTTCTCTTACAGGTCTAACATTTCTGAAAAACAAATACAACGCCCACCCGGAACAATATATAAAGCTAAACGAACCGTTCACTCGGTACTTATCCGTACGAAAATCCCTATTGATTTACCTGTTTTTACAAGGAAATAAAATGTGAAAAAATATTTCTACATCCCATGGCCTTTCCCAACCATTTAAACTTTTCTCTTACAGGTCTAACACTTCCGAAAAACCAATACAACGGCCACCCGGAACAATATATAAAGATAAACGAACCATTCACTGGATACTTATACGTACGAAAATCCCTATTGATTTACCTGTTTTTACAAGGAAATAAAATGTGAAAAAAATATTTCTACATACCATGGCCTTTCCCAACCACTTAAACTTTTCTCTTACAGGTCTAACACTTCCGAAAAACCAATACAACGCCCACGCGGAACAATATATAAAGCTAAACGAACCGTTCACTGGGTACTTATCCATACGAAAATCCCTATTGATTTACCTCTATTTACAAGGAAATAAAATGTGAAAAAAATATTTCTACATCCCATGGCCTTTCCCAACCGTTTGAATATTTATCTTAGAGGTCTAACACTACGGAAAAACCAATACAACTCCCACCCGGAACAATATATAAAGCTAAACGAACCGTTCACTGGGTACTTATCCGTACGAAAATCCCTATTGATTTACCTGTTTTTACAAGGAAATAAAATGTGAAAAAAATATTTCTACATCCCATGGACATTCCCAACCATTTAAATTTTTCTCTTACAGGTCTAACACTTCTGAAAAACCAATACAACGGCCACCCGGAACAATGTATAAAGCTAAACGAACCGTTCACTGGGTACTTATACGTACGAAAATCCCTATTGATTTACCTGTTTTTACAAGAAAATAAAATGTGAAAAAAATATTTCTACATCCCATGGCCTTTCCCAACCATTTAAACTTTTCTCTTACAGGTCTAACACTACCGAAAAACCAATAAAACGGCCACCCGGAACAATATATAAAGCTAAACGAACCGTTCACTAGGCACTTATCCGTACAAAAAGCCCTATTGATTTACCTGTTTTTACAAGGAAGTAAAATGTGAAAAAAAATATTTCTACATCCCATGGCCTTTCCCAGCCATTTAAATTTTTCTCTTACGGGTCTAACGCTTCCAAAAAACCAATACAACGCCCACCCGGATCAATGTATAAAGCTAAACGAACCGTTCACTGGGTACTTATCCGTGCGAAAAGCCCTATTGATTTACCTGTTTTTACAAGGAAGTAAAATGTGAAAAAAATATTTCTACATCCCATGGCCTTTACCAGCCATTTAAATTTTTCACTTACAGGTCTAACACTTCCGAAAAACCAATACAACGCCCACCCGGAACAAAATATAAAGCTAAACGAACAGTTCACTGGGTACTTATCCGTACGAAAAGCCCTATTGATTTACCTGTTTTTACAAGTTAGTAAAATGTGAAAAAAATATTTCTACATCCCATGGCCTTTCCCAACCATTTAAATTTTTCTCTTACAGGTCTAACAGTTGCGAAAAACCAATACAACACCCACCCGGAAAAATATATACAGCTAAACGAACCGTTTACTGGGTACTAATCCATACGAAAATCCCTATTGATTTACCTGTTTTTACAAGGAAATAAAATGTGAAAAAAATATTTCTACATCCCATGGCCTTTCCCAACCATTTAAATTTTTCTCTTACAGGTCTAACACTTCCGAAAAATCAATACAACGCCCACCCGGAACAATATATAAAGCTAAACGAACCGTTCACTGGGTACTTATCCGTACGAAAATCCCTATTGATTTACCTGTTTTTACAAGGAAATAAAATGTGAAAAAAATATTTCTACATCCCATGGCCTTTCCCAACCATTTAAACTTTTCTCTTACAGGTCTAACACTTCCGAAAAACCAATACAACGGCCACCCGGAACAATATATAAAGCTAAACGAACCGTTCACTGGGCACTTATCCGTACAAAAATCCCTATTGATTTTCCTGTTTTTACAAGGAAATAAAATGTGAAAAAAATATTTCTACATCCCATGGCCTTTCCCAACCATTTAAATTTTTATCTTACAGGTCTAACACTACCGAAATACCGATACAACGGCCACCCGGAACAATATATAAAGCTAAACGAACCGTTCACTGGGTACTTATCCGTACGAAAATCCCTATTGATTTACCTGTTTTTACAAGGAAATAAAATGTGAAACAAATATTTCTACATCCCATGGCCTTTCCCAACCATTTAAACTTTTCTCTTACAGGTCTAACACTTCCGAAAAACCAATACAACGCCCTCCCGGAACAATATATAAAGCTAAACGGACCGTTCACTGGGTACTTATCCGTACAAAAAGCCCTATTGATTTACCTGTTTTTACAAGGAAGTAAAATGTGAAAAAAATATTTCTACATCCCATGGCCTTTACCAGCCATTTAAATTTTTCTCTTACAGGTCTAACACTTCCGAAAAACCAATACAACGCCCACCCGGAACAATATATAAAGCTAAACGAACAGTTCACTGGGTACTTATCCGTACGAAAAGCCCTATTGATTTACCTGTTTTTACAAGGAAATAAAATGTGAAAAAAATATTTCTAAATCCCATGGCCTTTCCCAACCATTTAAATTTTTCTCTTACAGGTCTAACACTTCCGAAAAACCAATACAACGCCCACCCGGAACAATATATAAAGCTAAACGAACCGTTCACTGGGTACTTATACGTACGAAAAGCCCTATTCATTTACCTGTTTTTACAAGGAAGTAAAATGTGAAAAAAATATTTCTACATCCCATGGCCTTTCCCAGCCATTTAAATTTTTCTCTTACAGGTCTAACACTTCCGAAAAACCAATACAACGCCCACTCGGAACAATATATAAAGCTAAACAAACCGTTCACTGGGTACTTATCCGTACGAAAATCCCTATTGATTTACCTGTTTTTACAAGGAAATAAAATGTGAAAAAAATATTTCTACATCCCATGGCCTTTCCCAACCATTTAAACTTTTCTCTTACAGGTCTAACACTTCCGAAAAACCAATACAACGGCCACCCGGAACAATATATAAAGCTAAACGAACCGGTCACTGGGCACTTATCCGTACAAAAATCCCTATTGATTTTCCTGTTTTAACAAGGAAATAAAATGTGAAAAAAATATTTCTACATCCCATGGCCTTTCCCAACCATTTAAATTTTTCTCTTACAGGTCTAACATTTCCGAAAAACAAATACAACGCCCACCCGGAACAATATATAAAGCTAAACGAACCGTTCACTCGGTACTTATCCGTACGAAAATCCCTATTGATTTACCTGTTTTTACAAGGAAATAAAATGTGAAAAAATATTTCTACATCCCATGGCCTTTCCCAACCATTTAAACTTTTCTCTTACAGGTCTAACACTTCCGAAAAACCAATACAACGGCCACCCGGAACAATATATAAAGATAAACGAACCATTCACTGGATACTTATACGTACGAAAATCCCTATTGATTTACCTGTTTTTACAAGGAAATAAAATGTGAAAAAAATATTTCTACATACCATGGCCTTTCCCAACCAATTAAACTTTTCTCTTACAGGTCTAACACTTCCGAAAAACCAATACAACGCCCACGCGGAACAATATATAAAGCTAAACGAACCGTTCACTGGGTACTTATCCATACGAAAATCCCTATTGATTTACCTGTATTTACAAGGAAATAAAATGTGAAAAAAATATTTCTACATCCCATGGCCTTTCCCAACCGTTTGAATATTTATCTTAGAGGTCTAACACTACGGAAAAACCAATACAACTCCCACCCGGAACAATATATAAAGCTAAACGAACCGTTCACTGGGTACTTATCCGTACGAAAATCCCTATTGATTTACCTGTATTTACAAGGAAGTAAAATGTGAAAAAAATATTTCTACATCCCATGGCCTTTCCCAACCATTTAAATATTTATCTTACAGGTCTAACACTACCGAAAAACCAATACAACTCCCACCCGGAACAATATATACAGCTAAACGAACCATTCACTGGGTACTTATCCGTACGAAAATCCCTATTGATTTACCTGTTTTTACAAGGAAATAAAATGTGAAAAAAATATTTCTACATCCCATGGACATTCCCAACCATTTAAATTTTTCTCTTACAGGTCTAACACTTCTGAAAAACCAATACAACGGCCACCCGGAACAATGTATAAAGCTAAACGAACCGTTCACTGGGTACTTATACGTACGAAAATCCCTATTGATTTACCTGTTTTTACAAGAAAATAAAATGTGAAAAAAATATTTCTACATCCCATGGCCTTTCCCAACCATTTAAACTTTTCTCTTACAGGTCTAACACTACCGAAAAACCGATACAACTCCCACCCGGAACAATATATAAAGCTAAACGAACCGTTCACTGGGTACTTATCCGTACGAAAATCCCTATTGATTTACCTGTTTTTACAAGGAAATAAAATGTGAAAAAAATATTTCTACATCCCATGGCCTTTGCCAACCATTTAAATTTTTCTCTTACAGGTCTAACATTTCCGAAAAACAAATACAACGCCCACCCGGAACAATATATAAAGCTAAACGAACCGTTCACTGGGTACTTATCCGTACGAAAATCCCTATTGATTTACCTGTTTTTACAAGGAAATAAAATGTGAAAAAATATTTCTACATCCCATGGCCTTTCCCAACCATTTAAACTTTTCTCTTACAGGTCTAACACTTCCGAAAAACCAATACAACGCCCTCCCGGAACAATATATAAAGCTAAACGGACCGTTCACTGGGTACTTATCCGTACAAAAAGCCCTATTGATTTACCTGTTTTTACAAGGAAGTAAAATGTGAAAAAAATATTTCTACATCCCATGGCCTTTCCCAGCCATTTAAATTTTTCTCTTACGGGTCTAACGCTTCTGAAAAACCAATACAACGCCCACCCGGAACAATATATAAAGCTAAACGAACCGTTCACTGGGTACTTATCCGTACGAAAATCCCTATTGATTTACCTGTTTTTACAAGGAAATAAAATGTGAAAAAAATATTTCTACATCCCCTGGCCTTTCCCAACCATTTAAACTTTTCTCTTACATGTCCAACACTTCCGAAAAACCAATACAACGCCCACCCGGAACAATATATAAAGCTAAACGAACCGTTCACTGGATACTTATCCGTACGAAAATCCCTATTGATCTACCTGTTTTTACAAGGAAATAAAATGTGAAAAAAATATTTCTACATCCCATGGCCTTTCCCAACCATTTAAATATTTATCTTAGAGGTCTAACACTACGGAAAAACCAATACAACTACCACCCGGAACAATATATAAAGCTAAACGAACCGTTCACTGGGTACTTATCCGTACGAAAATCCCTATTGATTTACCTGTTTTTACAAGGAAGTAAAATGTGAAAAAAATATTTCTACATCCCATGGCCTTTCCCAACCATTTAAATATTTATCTTAGAGGTCTAACACTACGGAAAAACCAATACAACTCCCACCCGGAACAATATATAAAGCTAAACGAACCGTTCACTGGGTACTTATCCGTACGAAAATCCCTATTGATTTACCTGTTTTTACAAGGAAATAAAATGTGAAAAAAATATTTCTACATCCCATGGCCATTCCCAACCATTTAAATTTTTTTCTTACAGGTCTAACACTTCTGAAAAACCAATAAAACAGCCACCCGGAACAATGTATAAAGCTAAACGAACCGTTCACTGGGTACTTATACGTACGAAAATCCCTATTGATTTACCTGTTTTTACAAGGAAATAAAATGTGAAAAAAATATTTCTACATCCCATGGCCTTTCCCAACCATTTAAACTTTTCTCTTACAGGTCTAACACTTCCGAAAAACCAATACAATGGCCACCCGGAACAATATATAAAGCTAAACGAACCGTTCACTGGGCACTTATCCGTACGAAAATCCCTACTGATTTACCTGTTTTTACAAGGAAATAAAATGTGAAAAAAATATTTCTACATCCCATGGCCTTTGCCAACCATTTAAATTTTTCTCTTACAGGTCTAACATTTCCGAAAAACAAATACAACGCCCACCCGGAACAATATATAAAGCTAAACGAACCGTTCACTGGGTACTTATCCGTACGAAAATCCCTATTGATTTACCTGTTTTTACAAGGAAATAAAATGTGATAAAATATTTCTACATTCCATGGCCTTTGCCAACCATTTAAACTTTTCTCTTACAGGTCTAACACTTCTGAAAAACCAATACAACGCCCTCCCGGAACAATATATAAAGCTAAACGGACCGTTCACTGGGTACTTATCCGTACGAAAAGCCCTATTCATTTACCTGTTTTTACAAGGAAATAAAATGTGAAAAAAATATTTCTACATCCCATGGCCTTTCCCAACCATTTAAACTTTTCTTTTACAGGTCTAACACTTCCGAAAAACCAATACAACGGCCACCCGGAACAATATATAAAGCTAAACGAACCGTTCACTGGGCACTTATCCGTACGAAAATCCCTATTGATTTACCTGTTTTTACAAGGAAATAAAATGTGAAAAAAATATTTCAACATCCCATGGCCATTCCCAACCATTTAAATTTTTCTCTTACAGGTCTAACACTTCTGAAAAACCAATACAACGGCCACCCGGAACAATGTATAAAGCTAAACGAACCGTTCACTGGGTACTTATACGTACGAAAATCCCTATTGATTTACCTGTTTTTACAAGGAAATAAAATGTGAAAAAAATATTTCTACATCCCATGGCCATTCCCAACCATTTAAACTTTTCTCTTACAGGTCTAACACTTCCGAAAAACCAATACAACGCCCTCCCGGAACAATATATAAAGCTAAACGGACCGTTCACTGGGTACTTATCCGTACAAAAAGCCCTATTGATTTACCTGTTTTTACAAGGAAGTAAAATGTGAAAAAAATATTTCAACATCCCATGGCCTTTCCCAGCCATTTAAATTTTTCTCTTACGGGTCTAACGCTTCCGAAAAACCAATACAACGCCCACCCGGAACAATATATAAAGCTAAACGAACCGTTCACTGGGTACTTATCCGTACGAAAATCCCTATTGATTTACCTGTTTTTACAAGGAAATAAAATGTGAAAAAAATATTTCTACATCCCATGGCCTTTCCCAACCATTTAAATATTTATCTTAGAGGTCTAACACTACGGAAAAACCAATACAACTCCCACCCGGAACAATATATAAAGCTAAACGAACCGTTCACTGGGTACTTATCCGTACGAAAATCCCTATTGATTTACCTGTTTTTACAAGGAAATAAAATGTGAAAAAAATATTTCTACATCCCATGGCCATTCCCAACCATTTAAATTTTTTTCTTACAGGTCTAACACTTCTGAAAAACCAATACAACAGCCACCCGGAACAATGTATAAAGCTAAACGAACCGTTCACTGGGTACTTATACGTACGAAAATCCCTATTGATTTACCTGTTTTTACAAGGAAATAAAATGTGAAAAAAATATTTCTACATCCCATGGCCTTTCCCAACCATTTAAACTTTTCTCTTACAGGTCTAACACTTCCGAAAAACCAATACAATGGCCACCCGGAACAATATATAAAACTAAACGAACCGTTCACTGGGCACTTATCCGTACGAAAATCCCTACTGATTTACCTGTTTTTACAAGGAAATAAAATGTGAAAAAAATATTTCTACATCCCATGGCCTTTGCCAACCATTTAAATTTTTCTCTTACAGGTCTAACATTTCCGAAAAACAAATACAACGCCCACCCGGAACAATATATAAAGCTAAACGAACCGTTCACTGGGTACTTATCCGTACGAAAATCCCTATTGATTTACCTGTTTTTACAAGGAAATAAAATGTGATAAAATATTTCTACATTCCATGGCCTTTGCCAACCATTTAAACTTTTCTCTTACAGGTCTAACACTTCCGAAAAACCAATACAACGCCCTCCCGGAACAATATATAAAGCTAAACGGACCGTTCACTGGGTACTTATCCGTACGAAAAGCCCTATTCATTTACCTGTTTTTACAAGGAAATAAAATGTGAAAAAAATATTTCTACATCCCATGGCCTTTCCCAACCATTTAAACTTTTCTTTTACAGGTCTAACACTTCCGAAAAACCAATACAACGGCCACCCGGAACAATATATAAAGCTAAACGAACCGTTCACTGGGCACTTATCCGTACGAAAATCCCTATTGATTTACCTGTTTTTACAAGGAAATAAAATGTGAAAAAAATATTTCAACATCCCATGGCCATTCCCAACCATTTAAATTTTTCTCTTACAGGTCTAACACTTCTGAAAAACCAATACAACGGCCACCCGGAACAATGTATAAAGCTAAACGAACCGTTCACTGGGTACTTATACGTACGAAAATCCCTATTGATTTACCTGTTTTTACAAGGAAATAAAATGTGAAAAAAATATTTCTACATCCCATGGCCATTCCCAACCATTTAAACTTTTCTCTTACAGGTCTAACACTTCCGAAAAACCAATACAACGCCCTCCCGGAACAATATATAAAGCTAAACGGACCGTTCACTGGGTACTTATCCGTACAAAAAGCCCTATTGATTTACCTGTTTTTACAAGGAAGTAAAATGTGAAAAAAATATTTCAACATCCCATGGCCTTTCCCAGCCATTTAAATTTTTCTCTTACGGGTCTAACGCTTCCGAAAAACCAATACAACGCCCACCCGGAACAATATATAAAGCTAAACGAACCGTTCACTGGGTACTTATCCGTACGAAAATCCCTATTGATTTACCTGTTTTTACAAGGAAATAAAATGTGAAAAAAATATTTCTACATCCCATGGCCTTTCCCAACCATTTAAACTTTTCTCTTACATGTCTAACACTTCCGAAAAACCAATACAACGCCCACCCGGAACAATATATAAAGATAAACGAACCGTTCACTGGGTACTTATCCGTACGAAAATCCCTATTGATTTACCTGTTTTTACAAGGATATAAAATGTGAAAAAAATATTTCTACATCCCATGGCCTTTCCCAACCATTTAAACTTTTCTCTTACATGTCTAACACTTCCGAAAAACCAATACAACGCCCACCCGGAACAATATATAAAGCTAAACGAACCGTTCACTCGGTACTTATCCGTACGAAAATCCCTATTGATTTACCTGTTTTTACAAGGAAATAAAATGTGAAAAAATATTTCTACATCCCATGGCCTTTGCCAACCATTTAAATTTTTCTCTTACAGGTCTAACATTTCCGAAAAACAAATACAACGCCCACCCGGAACAATATATAAAGCTAAACGAACCGTTCACTGGGTACTTATCCGTACGAAAATCCCTATTGATTTACCTGTTTTTACAAGGAAATAAAATGTGAAAAAATATTTCTACATCCCATGGCCTTTCCCAACCATTTAAACTTTTCTCTTACAGGTCTAACACTTCCGAAAAACCAATACAACGCCCTCCCGGAACAATATATAAAGCTAAACGGACCGTTCACTGGGTACTTATCCGTACAAAAAGCCCTATTGATTTACCTGTTTTTACAAGGAAGTAAAATGTGAAAAAAATATTTCTACATCCCATGGCCTTTCCCAGCCATTTAAATTTTTCTCTTACGGGTCTAACGCTTCCGAAAAACCAATACAACGCCCACCCGGAACAATATATAAAGCTAAACGAACCGTTCACTGGGTACTTATCCGTACGAAAATCCCTATTGATTTACCTGTTTTTACAAGGAAATAAAATGTGAAAAAAATATTTCTACATCCCCTGGCCTTTCCCAACCATTTAAACTTTTCTCTTACATGTCCAACACTTCCGAAAAACCAATACAACGCCCACCCGGAACAATATATAAAGCTAAACGAACCGTTCACTGGATACTTATCCGTACGAAAATCCCTATTGATCTACCTGTTTTTACAAGGAAATAAAATGTGAAAAAAATATTTCTACATCCCATGGCCTTTCCTAACCGTTTGAATATTTATCTTAGAGGTCTAACACTACGGAAAAACCAATACAACTCCCACCCGGAACAATATATAAAGCTAAACGAACCGTTCACTGGGTACTTATCCGTACGAAAATCCCTATTGATTTACCTGTTTTTACAAGGAAGTAAAATGTGAAAAAAATATTTCTACATCCCATGGCCTTTCCCAACCATTTAAATATTTATCTTACAGGTCTAACACTACCGAAAAACCAATACAACTCCCACCCGGAACAATATATACAGCTAAACGAACCATTCACTGGGTACTTATCCGTACGAAAATCCCTATTGATTTACCTGTTTTTACAAGGAAATAAAATGTGAAAAAAATATTTCTACATCCCATGGACATTCCCAACCATTTAAATTTTTCTCTTACAGGTCTAACACTTCTGAAAAACCAATACAACGGCCACCCGGAACAATGTATAAAGCTAAACGAACCGTTCACTGGGTACTTATACGTACGAAAATCCCTATTGATTTACCTGTTTTTACAAGAAAATAAAATGTGAAAAAAATATTTCTACATCCCATGGCCTTTCCCAACCATTTAAACTTTTCTCTTACAGGTCTAACACTACCGAAAAACCGATACAACTCCCACCCGGAACAATATATAAAGCTAAACGAACCGTTCACTGGGTACTTATCCGTACGAAAATCCCTATTGATTTACCTGTTTTTACAAGGAAATAAAATGTGAAAAAAATATTTCTACATCCCATGGCCTTTGCCAACCATTTAAATTTTTCTCTTACAGGTCTAACATTTCCGAAAAACAAATACAACGCCCACCCGGAACAATATATAAAGCTAAACGAACCGTTCACTGGGTACTTATCCGTACGAAAATCCCTATTGATTTACCTGTTTTTACAAGGAAATAAAATGTGAAAAAATATTTCTACATCCCATGGCCTTTCCCAACCATTTAAACTTTTCTCTTACAGGTCTAACACTTCCGAAAAACCAATACAACGCCCTCCCGGAACAATATATAAAGCTAAACGGACCGTTCACTGGGTACTTATCCGTACAAAAAGCCCTATTGATTTACCTGTTTTTACAAGGAAGTAAAATGTGAAAAAAATATTTCTACATCCCATGGCCTTTCCCAGCCATTTAAATTTTTCTCTTACGGGTCTAACGCTTCTGAAAAACCAATACAACGCCCACCCGGAACAATATATAAAGCTAAACGAACCGTTCACTGGGTACTTATCCGTACGAAAATCCCTATTGATTTACCTGTTTTTACAAGGAAATAAAATGTGAAAAAAATATTTCTACATCCCCTGGCCTTTAACAACCATTTAAACTTTTCTCTTACATGTCCAACACTTCCGAAAAACCAATACAACGCCCACCCGGAACAATATATAAAGCTAAACGAACCGTTCACTGGATACTTATCCGTACGAAAATCCCTATTGATCTACCTGTTTTTACAAGGAAATAAAATGTGAAAAAAATATTTCTACATCCCATGGCCTTTCCCAACCATTTAAATATTTATCTTAGAGGTCTAACACTACGGAAAAACCAATACAACTACCACCCGGAACAATATATAAAGCTAAACGAACCGTTCACTGGGTACTTATCCGTACGAAAATCCCTATTGATTTACCTGTTTTTACAAGGAAGTAAAATGTGAAAAAAATATTTCTACATCCCATGGCCTTTCCCAACCATTTAAATATTTATCTTACAGGTCTAACACTACCGAAAAACCAATACAACTCCCACCCGGAACAATATATAAAGCTAAACGAACCGTTCACTGGGTACTTATCCGTACGAAAATCCCTATTGATTTACCTGTTTTTACAAGGAAATAAAATGTGAAAAAAAATATTTCTACATCCCATGGCCATTCCCAACCATTTAAATTTTTTTCTTACAGGTCTAACACTTCTGAAAAACCAATACAACAGCCACCCGGAACAATGTATAAAGCTAAACGAACCGTTCACTGGGTACTTATACGTACGAAAATCCCTATTGATTTACCTGTTTTTACAAGGAAATAAAATGTGAAAAAAATATTTCTACATCCCATGGCCTTTCCCAACCATTTAAACTTTTCTCTTACAGGTCTAACACTTCCGAAAAACCAATACAATGGCCACCCGGAACAATATATAAAGCTAAACGAACCGTTCACTGGGCACTTATCCGTACGAAAATCCCTACTGATTTACCTGTTTTTACAAGGAAATAAAATGTGAAAAAAATATTTCTACATCCCATGGCCTTTGCCAACCATTTAAATTTTTCTCTTACAGGTCTAACATTTCCGAAAAACAAATACAACGCCCACCCGGAACAATATATAAAGCTAAACGAACCGTTCACTGGGTACTTATCCGTACGAAAATCCCTATTGATTTACCTGTTTTTACAAGGAAATAAAATGTGATAAAATATTTCTACATCCCATGGCCTTTGCCAACCATTTAAACTTTTCTCTTACAGGTCTAACACTTCCGAAAAACCAATACAACGCCCTCCCGGAACAATATATAAAGCTAAACGGACCGTTCACTGGGTACTTATCCGTACGAAAATCCCTATTGATTTACCTGTTTTTACAAGGAAATAAAATGTGAAAAAATATTTCTACATCCCATGGCCTTTCCCAACCATTTAAACTTTTCTCTTACAGGTCTAACACTTCCGAAAAACCAATACAACGCCCTCCCGGAACAATATATAAAGCTAAACGGACCGTTCACTGGGTACTTATCCGTACAAAAAGCCCTATTGATTTACCTGTTTTTACAAGGAAGTAAAATGTGAAAAAAATATTTCTACATCCCATGGCCTTTCCCAGCCATTTAAATTTTTCTCTTACGGGTCTAACGCTTCTGAAAAACCAATACAACGCCCACCCGGAACAATATATAAAGCTAAACGAACCGTTCACTGGGTACTTATCCGTACGAAAATCCCTATTGATTTACCTGTTTTTACAAGGAAATAAAATGTGAAAAAAATATTTCTACATCCCCTGGCCTTTCCCAACCATTTAAACTTTTCTCTTACATGTCCAACACTTCCGAAAAACCAATACAACGCCCACCCGGAACAATATATAAAGCTAAACGAACCGTTCACTGGATACTTATCCGTACGAAAATCCCTATTGATCTACCTGTTTTTACAAGGAAATAAAATGTGAAAAAAATATTTCTACATCCCATGGCCTTTGCCAACCATTTAAATTTTTCTCTTACAGGTCTAACATTTCTGAAAAACAAATACAACGCCCACCCGGAACAATATATCAAGCTAAACGAACCGTTCACTGGGTACTTATCCGTACGAAAATCCCTATTGATTTACCTGTTTTTACAAGGAAATAAAATGTGAAAAAATATTTCTACATCCCATGGCCTTTCCCAACCATTTAAATATTTATCTTAGAGGTCTAACACTACGGAAAAACCAATACAACTACCACCCGGAACAATATATAAAGCTAAACGAACCGTTCACTGGGTACTTATCCGTACGAAAATCCCTATTGATTTACCTGTTTTTACAAGGAAATAAAATGTGAAAAAAATATTTCTACATCCCATGGCCTTTCCCAACCATTTAAACTTTTCTCTTACAGGTCTAACACTTCCGAAAAACCAATACAATGGCCACCCGGAACAATATATAAAGCTAAACGAACCGTTCACTGGGCACTTATCCGTACGAAAATCCCTACTGATTTACCTGTTTTTACAAGGAAATAAAATGTGAAAAAAATATTTCTACATCCCATGGCCTTTGCCAACCATTTAAATTTTTCTCTTACAGGTCTAACATTTCCGAAAAACAAATACAACGCCCACCCGGAACAATATATAAAGCTAAACGAACCGTTCACTGGGTACTTATCCGTACGAAAATCCCTATTGATTTACCTGTTTTTACAAGGAAATAAAATGTGATAAAATATTTCTACATCCCATGGCCTTTGCCAACCATTTAAACTTTTCTCTTACAGGTCTAACACTTCCGAAAAACCAATACAACGCCCTCCCGGAACAATATATAAAGCTAAACGGACCGTTCACTGGGTACTTATCCGTACGAAAAGCCCTATTCATTTACCTGTTTTTACAAGGAAATAAAATGTGAAAAAAATATTTCTACATCCCATGGCCTTTCCCAACCATTTAAACTTTTCTTTTACAGGTCTAACACTTCCGAAAAACCAATACAACGGCCACCCGGAACAATATATAAAGCTAAACGAACCGTTCACTGGGCACTTATCCGTACGAAAATCCCTATTGATTTACCTGTTTTTACAAGGAAATAAAATGTGAAAAAAATATTTCAACATCCCATGGCCTTTCCCAACCATTTAAACTTTTCTTTTACAGGTCTAACACTTCCGAAAAACCAATACAACGGCCACCCGGAACAATATATAAAGCTAAACGAACCGTTCACTGGGCACTTATCCGTACGAAAATCCCTATTGATTTACCTGTTTTTACAAGGAAATAAAATGTGAAAAAAATATTTCAACATCCCATGGCCATTCCCAACCATTTAAATTTTTCTCTTACAGGTCTAACACTTCTGAAAAACCAATACAACGGCCACCCGGAACAATGTATAAAGCTAAACGAACCGTTCACTGGGTACTTATACGTACGAAAATCCCTATTGATTTACCTGTTTTTACAAGGAAATAAAATGTGAAAAAAATATTTCTACATCCCATGGCCATTCCCAACCATTTAAACTTTTCTCTTACAGGTCTAACACTTCCGAAAAACCAATACAACGCCCTCCCGGAACAATATATAAAGCTAAACGGACCGTTCACTGGGTACTTATCCGTACAAAAAGCCCTATTGATTTACCTGTTTTTACAAGGAAGTAAAATGTGAAAAAAATATTTCAACATCCCATGGCCTTTCCCAGCCATTTAAATTTTTCTCTTACGGGTCTAACGCTTCCGAAAAACCAATACAACGCCCACCCGGAACAATATATAAAGCTAAACGAACCGTTCACTGGGTACTTATCCGTACGAAAATCCCTATTGATTTACCTGTTTTTACAAGGAAATAAAATGTGAAAAAAATATTTCTACATCCCATGGCCTTTCCCAACCATTTAAACTTTTCTCTTACATGTCTAACACTTCCGAAAAACCAATACAACGCCCACCCGGAACAATATATAAAGATAAACGAACCGTTCACTGGGTACTTATCCGTACGAAAATCCCTATTGATTTACCTGTTTTTACAAGGAAATAAAATGTGAAAAAAATATTTCTACATCCCATGGCCTTTCCCAACCATTTAAACTTTTCTCTTACATGTCTAACACTTCCGAAAAACCAATACAACGCCCACCCGGAACAATATATAAAGATAAACGAACCGTTCACTGGGCACTTATCCGTACGAAAATCCCTATTGATTTACCTGTTTTTACAAGGAAATAAAATGTGAAAAAAATATTTCTACATCCCATGGCCTTTGCCAACCATTTAAATTTTTCTCTTACAGGTCTAACATTTCCGAAAAACAAATACAACGCCCACCCGGAACAATATATAAAGCTAAACGAACCGTTCACTGGGTACTTATCCGTACGAAAATCCCTATTGATTTACCTGTTTTTACAAGGAAATAAAATGTGAAAAAATATTTCTACATCCCATGGCCTTTCCCAACCATTTAAACTTTTCTCTTACAGGTCTAACACTTCCGAAAAACCAATACAACGCCCTCCCGGAACAATATATAAAGCTAAACGGACCGTTCACTGGGTACTTATCCGTACAAAAAGCCCTATTGATTTACCTGTTTTTACAAGGAAGTAAAATGTGAAAAAAATATTTCTACATCCCATGGCCTTTCCCAGCCATTTAAATTTTTCTCTTACGGGTCTAACGCTTCCGAAAAACCAATACAACGCCCACCCGGAACAATATATAAAGCTAAACGAACCGTTCACTGGGTACTTATCCGTACGAAAATCCCTATTGATTTACCTGTTTTTACAAGGAAATAAAATGTGAAAAAAATATTTCTACATCCCCTGGCCTTTCCCAACCATTTAAACTTTTCTCTTACATGTCCAACACTTCCGAAAAACCAATACAACGCCCACCCGGAACAATATATAAAGCTAAACGAACCGTTCACTGGATACTTATCCGTACGAAAATCCCTATTGATCTACCTGTTTTTACAAGGAAATAAAATGTGAAAAAAATATTTCTACATCCCATGGCCTTTGCCAACCATTTAAATTTTTCTCTTACAGGTCTAACATTTCTGAAAAACAAATACAACGCCCACCCGGAACAATATATAAAGCTAAACGAACCGTTCACTGGGTACTTATCCGTACGAAAATCCCTATTGATTTACCTGTTTTTACAAGGAAATAAAATGTGAAAAAATATTTCTACATCCCATGGCCTTTCCCAACCATTTAAACTTTTCTCTTACATGTCTAACACTTCCGAAAAACCAATACAACGCCCACCCGGAACAATATATAAAGATAAACGAACCGTTCACTGGGCACTTATCCGTACGAAAATCCCTATTGATTTACCTGTTTTTACAAGGAAATAAAATGTGAAAAAAATATTTCTACATCCCATGGCCTTTGCCAACCATTTAAATTTTTCTCTTACAGGTCTAACATTTCCGAAAAACAAATACAACGCCCACCCGGAACAATATATAAAGCTAAACGAACCGTTCACTGGGTACTTATCCGTACGAAAATCCCTATTGATTTACCTGTTTTTACAAGGAAATAAAATGTGAAAAAATATTTCTACATCCCATGGCCTTTCCCAACCATTTAAACTTTTCTCTTACAGGTCTAACACTTCCGAAAAACCAATACAACGCCCTCCCGGAACAATATATAAAGCTAAACGGACCGTTCACTGGGTACTTATCCGTACAAAAAGCCCTATTGATTTACCTGTTTTTACAAGGAAGTAAAATGTGAAAAAAATATTTCTACATCCCATGGCCTTTCCCAGCCATTTAAATTTTTCTCTTACGGGTCTAACGCTTCTGAAAAACCAATACAACGCCCACCCGGAACAATATATAAAGCTAAACGAACCGTTCACTGGGTACTTATCCGTACGAAAATCCCTATTGATTTACCTGTTTTTACAAGGAAATAAAATGTGAAAAAAAATATTTCTACATCCCCTGGCCTTTCCCAACCATTTAAACTTTTCTCTTACATGTCCAACACTTCCGAAAAACCAATACAACGCCCACCCGGAACAATATATAAAGCTAAACGAACCGTTCACTGGATACTTATCCGTACGAAAATCCCTATTGATCTACCTGTTTTTACAAGGAAATAAAATGTGAAAAAAATATTTCTACATCCCATGGCCTTTGCCAACCATTTAAATTTTTCTCTTACAGGTCTAACATTTCTGAAAAACAAATACAACGCCCACCCGGAACAATATATCAAGCTAAACGAACCGTTCACTGGGTACTTATCCGTACGAAAATCCCTATTGATTTACCTGTTTTTACAAGGAAATAAAATGTGAAAAAATATTTCTACATCCCATGGCCTTTCCCAACCATTTAAATATTTATCTTAGAGGTCTAACACTACGGAAAAACCAATACAACTACCACCCGGAACAATATATAAAGCTAAACGAACCGTTCACTGGGTACTTATCCGTACGAAAATCCCTATTGATTTACCTGTTTTTACAAGGAAATAAAATGTGAAAAAAATATTTCTACATCCCATGGCCTTTCCCAACCATTTAAACTTTTCTCTTACAGGTCTAACACTTCCGAAAAACCAATACAATGGCCACCCGGAACAATATATAAAGCTAAACGAACCGTTCACTGGGCACTTATCCGTACGAAAATCCCTACTGATTTACCTGTTTTTACAAGGAAATAAAATGTGAAAAAAATATTTCTACATCCCATGGCCTTTGCCAACCATTTAAATTTTTCTCTTACAGGTCTAACATTTCCGAAAAACAAATACAACGCCCACCCGGAACAATATATAAAGCTAAACGAACCGTTCACTGGGTACTTATCCGTACGAAAATCCCTATTGATTTACCTGTTTTTACAAGGAAATAAAATGTGATAAAATATTTCTACATCCCATGGCCTTTGCCAACCATTTAAACTTTTCTCTTACAGGTCTAACACTTCCGAAAAACCAATACAACGCCCTCCCGGAACAATATATAAAGCTAAACGGACCGTTCACTGGGTACTTATCCGTACGAAAAGCCCTATTCATTTACCTGTTTTTACAAGGAAATAAAATGTGAAAAAAATATTTCTACATCCCATGGCCTTTCCCAACCATTTAAACTTTTCTTTTACAGGTCTAACACTTCCGAAAAACCAATACAACGGCCACCCGGAACAATATATAAAGCTAAACGAACCGTTCACTGGGCACTTATCCGTACGAAAATCCCTATTGATTTACCTGTTTTTACAAGGAAATAAAATGTGAAAAAAATATTTCAACATCCCATGGCCATTCCCAACCATTTAAATTTTTCTCTTACAGGTCTAACACTTCTGAAAAACCAATACAACGGCCACCCGGAACAATGTATAAAGCTAAACGAACCGTTCACTGGGTACTTATACGTACGAAAATCCCTATTGATTTACCTGTTTTTACAAGGAAATAAAATGTGAAAAAAATATTTCTACATCCCATGGCCATTCCCAACCATTTAAACTTTTCTCTTACAGGTCTAACACTTCCGAAAAACCAATACAACGCCCTCCCGGAACAATATATAAAGCTAAACGGACCGTTCACTGGGTACTTATCCGTACAAAAAGCCCTATTGATTTACCTGTTTTTACAAGGAAGTAAAATGTGAAAAAAATATTTCAACATCCCATGGCCTTTCCCAGCCATTTAAATTTTTCTCTTACGGGTCTAACGCTTCCGAAAAACCAATACAACGCCCACCCGGAACAATATATAAAGCTAAATGAACCGTTCACTGGGTACTTATCCGTACGAAAATCCCTATTGATTTACCTGTTTTTACAAGGAAATAAAATGTGAAAAAAATATTTCTACATCCCATGGCCTTTCCCAACCATTTAAACTTTTCTCTTACATGTCTAACACTTCCAAAAAACCAATACAACGCCCACCCGGAACAATATATAAAGATAAACGAACCGTTCACTGGGTACTTATCCGTACGAAAATCCCTATTGATTTACCTGTTTTTACAAGGAAATAAAATGTGAAAAAAATATTTCTACATCCCATGGCCTTTCCCAACCATTTAAACTTTTCTCTTACATGTCTAACACTTCCGAAAAACCAATACAACGCCCACCCGGAACAATATATAAAGATAAACGAACCGTTCACTGGGCACTTATCCGTACGAAAATCCCTATTGATTTACCTGTTTTTACAAGGAAATAAAATGTGAAAAAAATATTTCTACATCCCATGGCCTTTGCCAACCATTTAAATTTTTCTCTTACAGGTCTAACATTTCCGAAAAACAAATACAACGCCCACCCGGAACAATATATAAAGCTAAACGAACCGTTCACTGGGTACTTATCCGTACGAAAATCCCTATTGATTTACCTGTTTTTACAAGGAAATAAAATGTGAAAAAATATTTCTACATCCCATGGCCTTTCCCAACCATTTAAACTTTTCTCTTACAGGTCTAACACTTCCGAAAAACCAATACAACGCCCTCCCAGAACAATATATAAAGCTAAACGGACCGTTCACTGGGTACTTATCCGTACAAAAAGCCCTATTGATTTACCTGTTTTTACAAGGAAGTAAAATGTGAAAAAAATATTTCTACATCCCATGGCCTTTCCCAGCCATTTAAATTTTTCTCTTACGGGTCTAACGCTTCCGAAAAACCAATACAACGCCCACCCGGAACAATATATAAAGCTAAACGAACCGTTCACTGGGTACTTATCCGTACGAAAGTCCCTATTGATTTACCTGTTTTTACAAGGAAATAAAATGTGAAAAAAATATTTCTACATCCCCTGGCCTTTCCCAACCATTTAAACTTTTCTCTTACATGTCCAACACTTCCGAAAAACCAATACAACGCCCACCCGGAACAATATATAAAGCTAAACGAACCGTTCACTGGATACTTATCCGTACGAAAATCCCTATTGATCTACCTGTTTTTACAAGGAAATAAAATGTGAAAAAAATATTTCTACATCCCATGGCCTTTGCCAACCATTTAAATTTTTCTCTTACAGGTCTAACATTTCTGAAAAACAAATACAACGCCCACCCGGAACAATATATAAAGCTAAACGAACCGTTCACTGGGTACTTATCCGTACAAAAATCCCTATTGATTTACCTGTTTTTACAAGGAAATAAAATGTGAAAAAATATTTCTACATCCCATGGCCTTTCCCAACCATTTAAATATTTATCTTAGAGGTCTAACACTACGGAAAAACCAATACAACTACCACCCGGAACAATATATAAAGCTAAACGAACCGTTCACTGGGTACTTATCCGTACGAAAATCCCTATTGATTTACCTGTTTTTACAAGGAAGTAAAATGTGAAAAAAATATTTCTACATCCCATGGCCTTTCCCAACCATTTAAATATTTATCTTACAGGTCTAACACTACCGAAAAACCAATACAACTCCCACCCGGAACAATATATAAAGCTAAACGAACCGTTCACTGGGTACTTATCCGTGCGAAAAGCCCTATTGATTTACCTGTTTTTACAAGGAAGTAAAATGTGAAAAAATATTTCTACATCCCATGGCCTTTCCCAACCATTTAAATTTTTCTCTTACAGGTCTAACACTTCCGAAAAACCAATGCAACGGCCACCCGGAACAATATATAAAGCTAAACGAACCGTTCACTGGGTACTTATCCGTACCAAAAGCCCTATTGATTTTCCTGTTTTTACAAGGAAATAAAATGTGAAAAAAATATTTCTACATCCCATGGCCTTTCCCAACCATTTACATTTTTATCTTACAGGTCTAACACTACCGAAAAACCAATACAACGGCCACCCGGAACAATATATAAAGCTAAACGAACCGTTCACTGGGTACTTATCCGTACGAAAAGCCCTATTGATTTTCCTGTTTTTACAAGGAAATAAAATGTGAAAAAATATTTCTACATCCCATGGCCTTTCCCAACCATTTAAACTTTTCTCTTACAGGTCTAACACTTCCGAAAAACCAATACAACGGCCACCCGGAACAATATATAAAGCTAAACGAACCGTTCACTGGGTACTTATCCGTACGAAAATCCCTATTGATTTACCTGTTTTTACAAGGAAATAATATGTGAAAAAAATATTTCTACGTCCCATGGCCTTTCCCAGCCATTTAAAGTTTTCTCTTACAGGTCTAACACTTCCGAAAAACCAATACAACGCCCACCAGGAACAATGTATAAAGCTAAACGAACCGTTCACTGGGTACTTATCCGTGCGAAAAGCCCTATTGATTTACCTGTTTTTACAAGGAAGTAAAATGTGAAAAAATATTTCTACTTCCCATGGCCTTTCCCAACCATTTAAATTTTTCTCTTACAGGTCTAACACTTCCGAAAAACCAATACAACGGCCACCCGGAACAATATATAAAGCTAAACGAACCGTTCACTGGGTATTTATCCGTACGAAAAGCCCTATTGATTTTCCTGTTTTAACAAGGAAATAAAATGTGAAAAAAATATTTCTACGTCCCATGGCCTTTCCCAGCCATTTAAAGTTTTCTCTTACAGGTCTAACACTTCCGAAAAAACAATACAACGCCCACCAGGAACAATGTATAAAGCTAAACGAACCGTTCACTGGGTACTTATCCGTGCGAAAAGCCCTATTGATTTACCTGTTTTTACAAGGAAGTAAAATGTGAAAAAATATTTCTACATCCCATGGCCTTTCCCAACCATTTAAATTTTTCTCTTACAGGTCTAACACTTCCGAAAAACCAATGCAACGGCCACCCGGAACAATATATAAAGCTAAACGAACCGTTCACTGGGTACTTATCCGTACCAAAAGCCCTATTGATTTTCCTGTTTTTACAAGGAAATAAAATGTGAAAAAAATATTTCTACATCCCATGGCCTTTCCCAACCATTTACATTTTTATCTTACAGGTCTAACACTACCGAAAAACCAATACAACGGCCACCCGGAACAATATATAAAGCTAAACGAACCGTTCACTGAGTACTTATCCGTACGAAAAGCCCTATTGATTTTCCTGTTTTTACAAGGAAATAAAATGTGAAAAAAATATTTCTACATCCCATGGCCTTTCCCAACCATTTACATTTTTATCTTACAGGTCTAACACTACCGAAAAACCAATACAACGGCCACCCGGAACAATATATAAAGCTAAACGAACCGTTCACTGGGTACTTATCCGTACGAAAATCCCTATTGATTTACCTGTTTTTACAAGGAAATAAAATGTGAAAAAATATTTCTACATCCCATGGCCTTTCCCAACCATTTAAATTTTTCTCTTACAGGTCTAACACTTCCGAAAAACCAATACAACGGCCACTCGGAACAATATATAAAGCTAAACGAACCATTCACTGGATACTTATACGTACGAAAATCCCTATAGATTTACCTGTTTTTACAAGGAAATAAAATGTGAAAAAATATTTCTACATCCCATGGCCTTTCCCAACCATTTAAATTTTTCTCTTACAGGTCTAACACTTCCGAAAAACCAATACAACTCCTACCCGGAACAATATATAAAGATAAACGAACCATTCACTGGATACTTATACGTACGAAAATCCCTATTGATTTACCTGTTTTTACAAGGAAGTAAAATGTGAAAAAAATATTTCTACATCCCATGGCCTTTCCCAGCCATTTAAATTTTTCTCTTACAGGTCTAACACTTCCGAAAAACCAATACAACGCCCACTCAGAACAATATATAAAGCTAAACGAACCGTTCACTGGGTACTTATCCGTACGAAAATCCCTATTGATTTACCTGTTTTTACAAGGAAATAAAATGTGAAAAAAATATTTCTACATTCCATGGCCTTTCCCAACCATTTAAACTTTTCTCTTACAGGTCTAACACTACCGAAAAACCAATACAACGGCCACCCGGAACAATATATAAATCTAAACGAACCGTTCACTGGGTACTTATCCGTACAAAAAGCCCTATTCATTTACCTGTTTTTACAAGGAAGTAAAATGTGAAAAAAATATTTCTACATCCCATGGCCTTTCCCAACCATTTAAATTTTTCTCTTACAGGTCTAACACTTCCGAAAAACCAATACAACGCAAACTCGGAACAATATATAAAGCTAAACGAACCGTTCACTGGGTACTTATCCGTACGAAAATCCCTATTGATTTACCTGTTTTTACAAGGAAATAAAATGTGAAAAAAATATTTCTACATCTCATGGCCATTCCCAACCATTTAAATTTTTCTCTTACAGGTCTAACACTTCTGAAAAACCAATACAACGGCCACCCGGAACAATGTATAAAGCTAAACGAACCGTTCACTGGGTACTTATACGTACGAAAATCCCTATTGATTTACATGTTTTTACAAGGAAATAAAATGTGAAAAAAATATTTCTACATCCCATGGCCTTTCCCAACCATTTAAACTTTTCTCTTACAGGTCTAACACTTCCGAAAAACCAATACAACGGCCACCCGGAACAATAAATAAAGCTAAACGAACCGTTCACTGGGCACTTATCCGTACGAAAATCCCTACTGATTTACCTGTTTTTACAAGGAAATAAAATGTGAAAAAAATATTTCTACATCCCATGGCCTTTGCCAACCATTTAAATTTTTCTCTTACAGGTCTAACATTTCCGAAAAACAAATACAACGCCCACCCGGAACAATATATAAAGCTAAACGAACCGTTCACTGGGTACTTATCCGTACGAAAAACCCTATTGATTTACCTGTTTTTACAAGGAAATAAAATGTGATAAAATATTTCTACATCCCATGGCCTTTGCCAACCATTTAAACTTTTCTCTTACAGGTCTAACACTTCCGAAAAACCAATACAACGCCCTCCCGGAACAATATATAAAGCTAAACGGACCGTTCACTGGGTACTTATCCGTACGAAAAGCCCTATTCATTTACCTGTTTTTACAAGGAAATAAAATGTGAAAAAAATATTTCTACATCCCATGGCCTTTCCCAACCATTTAAACTTTTCTCTTACAGGTCTAACACTTCTGAAAAACCAATACAACGGCCACCCGGAACAATATATAAAGCTAAACGAACCGTTCACTGGGCACTTATCCGTACGAAAATCCCTATTGATTTACCTGTTTTTACAAGGAAATAAAATGTGAAAAAAATATTTCTACATCCCATGGCCATTCCCAACCATTTAAATTTTTCTCTTACAGGTCTAACACTTCTGAAAAACCAATACAACGGCCACCCGGAACAATGTATAAAGCTAAACGAACCGTTCACTGGGTACTTATACGTACGAAAATCCCTATTGATTTACCTGTTTTTACAAGGAAATAAAATGTGAAAAAATATTTCTACATCCCATGGCCTTTTCCAACCATTTAAACTTTTCTCTTACAGGTCTAACACTTCCGAAAAACCAATACAACGCCCACCCGGAAAAATATATAAAGCTAAACGAACCGTTCACTGGGTACTTATCCGTACGAAAAGCCCTATTCATTTACCTGTTTTTACAAGGAAGTAAAATGTGAAAAAAATATTTCTACATCCCATGGCCTTTCCCAGCCATTTAAATTTTTCTCTTACAGGTCTAACATTTCCGAAAAACAAATACAACGCCCACCCGGAACAATATATAAAGCTAAACGAACCGTTCACTGGGTACTTATCCGTACGAAAATCCCTATTGATTTACCTGTTTTTACAAGGAAATAAAATGTGATAAAATATTTCTACATCCCATGGCCTTTGCCAACCATTTAAACTTTTCTCTTACAGGTCTAACACTTCCGAAAAACCAATACAACGCCCACCCGGAACAATATATAAAGCTAAACGAACCGTTCACTGGGTACTTATCTGTGCGAAAAGCCCTATTGATTTACCTGTTTATACAAGGAAGTAAAATGTGAAAAAAATATTTCTACATCCCATGGCCTTTCCCAACCATTTAAACTTTTCTCTTATAGGTCTAACACTTCCGAAAAACCAATACAACGGCCACCCGGAACAATGTATAAAGCTAAACGAACCGTTCACTGGGTACTTATACGTACGAAAATCCCTATTGATTTACCTGTTTTTACAAGGAAATAAAATGTGAAAAAAATATTTCTACATCCCATGGCCTTTCCCAACCATTTAAACTTTTCTCTTATAGGTCTAACACTTCCGAAAAACCAATACAACGCCCACCCGGAATAATGTATAAAGCTAAACGAACCGTTCACTGGGTACTTATACGTACGAAAATCCCTATTGATTTACCTGTTTTTACAAGGAAATAAAATGTGAAAAAAATATTTCTACATCCCATGGCCTTTCCCAACCATTTAAACTTTTCTCTTACAGGTCTAACACTTCCGAAAAACCGATACAACGGCCACCCGGAACAATATATAAAGCTAAACGAACCGTTCACTGGGTACTTATCTGTGCGAAAAGCCCTATTGATTTACCTGTTTTTACAAGGAAGTAAAATGTGATAAAATATTTCTACATCCCATGGCCTTTGCCAACCATTTAAACTTTTCTCTTATAGGTCTAACACTTCCGAAAAACCAATACAACGGCCACCCGGAACAATGTATAAAGCTAAACGAACCGTTCACTGGGTACTTATACGTACGAAAATCCCTATTGATTTACCTGTTTTTACAAGGAAATAAAATGTGAAAAAAATATTTCTACATCCCATGGCCTTTCCCAACCATTTAAATTTTTATCTTACAGGTCTAACACTACCGAAAAACCGATACAACGGCCACCCGGAAAAATATATAAAGCTAAACGAACCGTTCACTGGGTACTTATCCGTATGAAAAGCCCTATTCATTTACCTGTTTTTACAAGGAAGTAAAATGTGAAAAAAATATTTCTACATCCCATGGCCTTTCCCAACCATATAACTTTTCTCTTACAGGTCTAACACTTCCGAAAAACCAATACAATGGCCACCCGGAACAATATATAAAGCTAAACGAACCGTTCACTGGGCACTTATCCGTACAAAAATCCCTATTGATTTTCCTGTTTTTACAAGGAAATAAAATGTGAAAAAAATATTTCTACATCCTATGGCCTTTCCCAACCATTTAAATTTTTATCTTACAGGTCTAACACTACCGAAAAACCAATACAACTCCCACCCGGAACAATATATAAAGCTAAACGAACCGTTCACTGGGTACTTATCCGTACGAAAATCCCTATTGATTTACCTGTTTTTACAAGGAAATAAAATGTGAAAAAAATATTTCTACATCCCATGGCCATTCCCAACCATTTAAATTTTTCTCTTACAGGTCTAACACTTCTGAAAAACCAATACAACGGCCACCCGGAACAATGTATAAAGCTAAACGAACCGTTCACTGGGTACTTATACGTACGAAAATCCCTATTGATTTACATGTTTTTACAAGGAAATAAAATGTGAAAAAAATATTTCTACATCCCATGGCCTTTCACAACCATTTAAACTTTTCTCTTACAGGTCTAACACTTCCGAAAAACCAATACAACGGCCACCCGGAACAATATATAAAGCTAAACGAACCGTTCACTGGGCACTTATCCGTACGAAAATCCCTACTGATTTACCTGTTTTTACAAGGAAATAAAATGTGAAAAAAATATTTCTACATCCCATGGCCTTTGGCAACCATTTAAATTTTTCTCTTACAGGTCTAACATTTCCGAAAAACAAATACAACGCCCACCCGGAACAATATATAAAGCTAAACGAACCGTTCACTGGGTACTTATCCGTACGAAAATCCCTATTGATTTACCTGTTTTTACAAGGAAATAAAATGTGATAAAATATTTCTACATCCCATGGCCTTTGCCAACCATTTAAACTTTTCTCTTACAGGTCTAACACTTCCGAAAAACCAATACAACGCCCTCCCGGAACAATATATAAAGCTAAACGGACCGTTCACTGGGTACTTATCCGTACGAAAAGCCCTATTCATTTACCTGTTTTTACAAGGAAATAAAATTTGAAAAAAATATTTCTACATCCCATGGCCTTTCCCAACCATTTAAACTTTTCTCTTACAGGTCTAACACTTCCGAAAAACCAATACAACGGCCACCCGGAACAATATATAAAGCTAAACGAACCGTTCACTGGGCACTTATCCGTACGAAAATCCCTATTGATTTACCTGTTTTTACAAGGAAATAAAATGTGAAAAAAATATTTCTACATCCCATGGCCATTCCCAACCATTTAAATTTTTCTCTTACAGGTCTAACACTTCTGAAAAACCAATACAACGGCCACCCGGAACAATGTATAAAGCTAAACGAACCGTTCACTGGGTACTTATACGTACGAAAATCCCTATTGATTTACCTGTTTTTACAAGGAAATAAAATGTGAAAAAATATTTCTACATCCCATGGCCTTTTCCAACCATTTAAACTTTTCTCTTACAGGTCTAACACTTCCGAAAAACCAATACAACGCCCACCCGGAAAAATATATAAAGCTAAACGAACCGTTCACTGGGTACTTATCCGTACGAAAAGCCCTATTCATTTACCTGTTTTTACAAGGAAGTAAAATGTGAAAAAAATATTTCTACATCCCATGGCCTTTCCCAGCCATTTAAATTTTACTCTTACAGGTCTAACATTTCCGAAAAACAAATACAACGCCCACCCGGAACAATATATAAAGCTAAACGAACCGTTCACTGGGTACTTATCCGTACGAAAATCCCTATTGATTTACCTGTTTTTACAAGGAAATAAAATGTGATAAAATATTTCTACATCCCATGGCCTTTGCCAACCATTTAAACTTTTCTCTTACAGGTCTAAAACTTCTGAAAAACCAATACAACGCCCACCCGGAACAATATATAAAGCTAAACGAACCGTTCACTGGGTACTTATCTGTGCGAAAAGCCCTATTGATTTACCTGTTTTTACAAGGAAGTAAAATGTGAAAAAAATATTTCTACATCCCATGGCCTTTCCCAACCATTTAAACTTTTCTCTTATAGGTCTAACACTTCCGAAAAACCAATACAACGGCCACCCGGAACAATGTATAAAGCTAAACGAACCGTTCACTGGGTACTTATACGTACGAAAATCCCTATTGATTTACCTGTTTTTACAAGGAAATAAAATGTGAAAAAAATATTTCTACATCCCATGGCCTTTCCCAACCATTTAAAATTTTCTCTTATAGGTCTAACACTTCCGAAAAACCAATACAACGCCCACCCGGAATAATGTATAAAGCTAAACGAACCGTTCACTGGATACTTATACGTACGAAAATCCCTATTGATTTACCTGTTTTTACAAGGAAATAAAATGTGAAAAAAATATTTCTACATCCCATGGCCTTTCCCAACCATTTAAACTTTTCTCTTACAGGTCTAACACTTCCGAAAAACCAATACAACGGCCACCCGGAACAATGTATAAAGCTAAACGAACCGTTCACTGGGTACTTATACGTACGAAAATCCCTATTGATTTACCTGTTTTTACAAGGAAATAAAATGTGAAAAAAATATTTCTACATCCCATGGCCTTTCCCAACCATTTAAACTTTTCTCTTATAGGTCTAACACTTCCGAAAAACCAATACAACGCCCACCCGGAACAATATATAAAGCTAAACGAACCGTTCACTGGGCACTTATCCGTACAAAAATCCCTATTGATTTTCCTATTTTTACAAGGAAATAAAATGTGAAAAAAATATTTCTACATCCCATGGCCTTTCCCAACCATTTAAATTTTTATCTTACAGGTCTAACACTACCGAAAAACCGATACAACGGCCACCCGGAAAAATATATAAAGCTAAACGAACCGTTCACTGGGTACTTATCCGTACGAAAAGCCCTATTCATTTACCTGTTTTTACAAGGAAGTAAAATGTGAAAAAAATATTTCTACAACCCATGGCCTTTCCCAGCCATTTAAATTTTACTCTTACAGGTCTAACATTTCCGAAAAACAAATACAACGCCCACCCGGAACAATATATAAAGCTAAACGAACCGTTCACTGGGTACTTATCCGTACGAAAATCCCTATTTATTTACCTGTTTTTACAAGGAAATAAAATGTGATAAAATATTTCTACATCCCATGGCCTTTGCCAACCATTTAAACTTTTCTCTTACAGGTCTAAAACTTCCGAAAAACCAATACAACGCCCACCCGGAACAATATATAAAGCTAAACGAACCGTTCACTGGGTACTTATCTGTGCGAAAAGCCCTATTGATTTACCTGTTTTTACAAGGAAGTAAAATGTGAAAAAAATATTTCTACATCCCATGGCCTTTCCCAACCATTTAAACTTTTCTCTTATAGGTCTAACACTTCCGAAAAACCAATACAACGGCCACCCGGAACAATGTATAAAGCTAAACGAACCGTTCACTGGGTACTTATACGTACGAAAATCCCTATTGATTTACCTGTTTTTACAAGGAAATAAAATGTGAAAAAAATATTTCTACATCCCATGGCCTTTCCCAACCATTTAAACTTTTCTCTTATAGGTCTAACACTTCCGAAAAACCAATACAACGCCCACCCGGAATAATGTATAAAGCTAAACGAACCGTTCACTGGGTACTTATACGTACGAAAATCCCTATTGATTTACCTGTTTTTACAAGGAAATAAAATGTGAAAAAAATATTTCTACATCCCATGGCCTTTCCCAACCATTTAAACTTTTCTCTTACAGGTCTAACACTTCCGAAAAACCGATACAACGGCCACCCGGAACAATATATAAAGCTAAACGAACCGTTCACTGGGTACTTATCTGTGCGAAAAGCCCTATTGATTTACCTGTTTTTACAAGGAAGTAAAATGTGATAAAATATTTCTACATCCCATGGCCTTTGCCAACCATTTAAACTTTTCTCTTATAGGTCTAACACTTCCGAAAAACCAATACAACGGCCACCCGGAACAATGTATAAAGCTAAACGAACCGTTCACTGGGTACTTATACGTACGAAAATCCCTATTGATTTACCTGTTTTTACAAGGAAATAAAATGTGAAAAAAATATTTCTACATCCCATGGCCTTTCCCAACCATTTAAAATTTTCTCTTATAGGTTTAACACTTCCGAAAAACCAATACAACGCCCACCCGGAACAATATATAAAGCTAAACGAACCGTTCACTGGGCACTTATCCGTACAAAAATCCCTATTGATTTTCCTATTTTTACAAGGAAATAAAATGTGAAAAAAATATTTCTACATCCCATGGCCTTTCCCAACCATTTAAATTTTTATCTTACAGGTCTAACACTACCGAAAAACCGATACAACGGCCACCCGGAAAAATATATAAAGCTAAACGAACCGTTCACTGGGTACTTATCCGTACGAAAAGCCCTATTCATTTACCTGTTTTTACAAGGAAGTAAAATGTGAAAAAAATATTTCTACATCCCATGGCCTTTCCCAGCCATTTAAATTTTTCTCTTACAGGTCTAACATTTCCGAAAAACAAATACAACGCCCACCCAGAACAATATATAAAGCTAAACGAACCGTTCACTGGGTACTTATCCGTACGAAAATCCCTATTGATTTACCTGTTTTTACAAGGAAATAAAATGTGATAAAATATTTCTACATCCCATGGCCTTTGCCAACCATTTAAACTTTTCTCTTACAGGTCTAACACTTCCGAAAAACCAATACAATGCCCACCCGGAACAATATATAAAGCTAAACGAACCGTTCACTGGGTACTTATCTGTGCGAAAAGCCCTATTGATTTACCTGTTTTTACAAGGAAGTAAAATGTGAAAAAAATATTTCTACATCCCATGGCCTTTCCCAACCATTTAAACTTTTCTCTTATAGGTCTAACACTTCCGAAAAACCAATACAACGGCCACCCGGAACAATGTATAAAGCTAAACGAACCGTTCACTGGGTACTTATACGTACGAAAATCCCTATTGATTTACCTGTTTTTACAAGGAAATAAAATGTGAAAAAAATATTTCTACATCCCATGGCCTTTCCCAACCATTTAAACTTTTCTCTTATAGGTCTAACACTTCCGAAAAACCAATACAACGGCCACCCGGAACAATATATAAAGATAAACGAACCATTCACTGGATACTTATACGTACGAAAATCCCTATTGATTTACCTGTTTTTACAAGGAAATAAAATGTGAAAAAATATTTCTACATCCCATGGCCTTTCCCAACCATTTAAATTTTTCTCTTACAGGTCTAACACTTCCGAAAAACCAATACAACTCCTACCCAGAACAATATATAAAGATAAACGAACCATTCACTGGATACTTATACGTACGAAAATCCCTATTGATTTACCTGTTTTTACAAGGAAGTAAAATGTGAAAAAAATATTTCTACATCCCATGGCCTTTCCCAGCCATTTAAATTTTTCTCTTACAGGTCTAACACTTCCGAAAAACCAATACAACGCCCACTCAGAACAATATATAAAGCTAAACGAACCGTTCACTGGGTACTTATCCGTACGAAAATCCCTATTGATTTACCTGTTTTTACAAGGAAATAAAATGTGAAAAAAATATTTCTATATTCCATGGCCTTTCCCAACCATTTAAACTTTTCTCTTACAGGTCTAACACTACCGAAAAACCAATACAACGGCCACCCGGAACAATATATAAATCTAAACGAACCGTTCACTGGGTACTTATCCGTACGAAAAGCCCTATTCATTTACCTGTTTTTACAAGGAAATAAAATGTGAAAAAAATATTTCTACATCCCATGGCCTTTCCCAACCATTTAAATTTTTCTCTTACAGGTCTAACACTTCCGAAAAACCAATACAACGCAAACTCGGAACAATATATAAAGCTAAACGAACCGTTCACTGGGTACTTATCCGTACGAAAATCCCTATTGATTTACCTGTATTTACAAGGAAATAAAATGTGAAAAAAATATTTCTACATCCCATGGCCTTTCCCAACCATATAACTTTTCTCTTACAGGTCTAACACTTCCGAAAAACCAATACAATGGCCACCCGGAACAATATATAAAGCTAAACGAACCGTTCACTGGGCACTTATCCGTACAAAAATCCCTATTGATTTTCCTGTTTTTACAAGGAAATAAAATGTGAAAAAAATATTTCTACATCCTATGGCCTTTCCCAACCATTTAAATTTTTATCTTACAGGTCTAACACTACCGAAAAACCAATACAACTCCCACCCGGAACAATATATAAAGCTAAACGAACCGTTCACTGGGTACTTATCCGTACGAAAATCCCTATTGATTTACCTGTTTTTACAAGGAAATAAAATGTGAAAAAAATATTTCTACATCCCATGGCCATTCCCAACCATTTAAATTTTTCTCTTACAGGTCTAACACTTCTGAAAAACCAATACAACGGCCACCCGGAACAATGTATAAAGCTAAACGAACCGTTCACTGGGTACTTATACGTACGAAAATCCCTATTGATTTACATGTTTTTACAAGGAAATAAAATGTGAAAAAAATATTTCTACATCCCATGGCCTTTCCCAACCATTTAAACTTTTCTCTTACAGGTCTAACACTTCCGAAAAACCAATACAACGGCCACCCGGAACAATATATAAAGCTAAACGAACCGTTCACTGGGCACTTATCCGTACGAAAATCCCTACTGATTTACCTGTTTTTACAAGGAAATAAAATGTGAAAAAAATATTTCTACATCCCATGGCCTTTGCCAACCATTTAAATTTTTCTCTTACAGGTCTAACATTTCCGAAAAACAAATACAACGCCCACCCGGAACAATATATAAAGCTAAACGAACCGTTCACTGGGTACTTATCCGTACGAAAATCCCTATTGATTTACCTGTTTTTACAAGGAAATAAAATGTGATAAAATATTTCTACATCCCATGGCCTTTGCCAACCATTTAAACTTTTCTCTTACAGGTCTAACACTTCCGAAAAACCAATACAACGCCCTCCCGGAACAATATATAAAGCTAAACGGACCGTTCACTGGGTACTTATCCGTACGAAAAGCCCTATTCATTTACCTGTTTTTACAAGGAAATAAAATGTGAAAAAAATATTTCTACATCCCATGGCCTTTCCCAACCATTTAAACTTTTCTCTTACAGGTCTAACACTTCCGAAAAACCAATACAACGGCCACCCGGAACAATATATAAAGCTAAACGAACCGTTCACTGGGCACTTATCCGTACGAAAATCCCTATTGATTTACCTGTTTTTACAAGGAAATAAAATGTGAAAAAAATATTTCTACATCCCATGGCCATTCCCAACCATTTAAATTTTTCTCTTACAGGTCTAACACTTCTGAAAAACCAATACAACGGCCACCCGGAACAATGTATAAAGCTAAACGAACCGTTCACTGGGTACTTATACGTACGAAAATCCCTATTGATTTACCTGTTTTTACAAGGAAATAAAATGTGAAAAAATATTTCTACATCCCATGGCCTTTTCCAACCATTTAAACTTTTCTCTTACAGGTCTAACACTTCCGAAAAACCAATACAACGCCCACCCGGAAAAATATATAAAGCTAAACGAACCGTTCACTGGGTACTTATCCGTACGAAAAGCCCTATTCATTTACCTGTTTTTACAAGGAAGTAAAATGTGAAAAAAATATTTCTACATCCCATGGCCTTTCCCAGCAATTTAAATTTTTCTCTTACAGGTCTAACATTTCCGAAAAACAAATACAACGCCCACCCGGAACAATATATAAAGCTAAACGAACCGTTCACTGGGTACTTATCCGTACGAAAATCCCTATTGATTTACCTGTTTTTACAAGGAAATAAAATGTGATAAAATATTTCTACATCCCATGGCCTCTGCCAACCATTTAAACTTTTCTCTTACAGGTCTAACACTTCCGAAAAACCAATACAACGCCCACCCGGAACAATATATAAAGCTAAACGAACCGTTCACTGGGTACTTATCTGTGCGAAAAGCCCTATTGATTTACCTGTTTTTACAAGGAAGTAAAATGTGAAAAAAATATTTCTACATCCCATGGCCTTTCCCAACCATTTAAACTTTTCTCTTATAGGTCTAACACTTCCGAAAAACCAATACAACGGCCACCCGGAACAATGTATAAAGCTAAACGAACCGTTCACTGGGTACTTATACGTACGAAAATCCCTATTGATTTACCTGTTTTTACAAGGAAATAAAATGTGAAAAAAATATTTCTACATCCCATGGCCTTTCCCAACCATTTAAACTTTTCTCTTATAGGTCTAACACTTCCGAAAAACCAATACAACGCCCACCCGGAATAATGTATAAAGCTAAACGAACCGTTCACTGGGTACTTGTACGTACGAAAATCCCTATTGATTTACCTGTTTTTACAAGGAAATAAAATGTGAAAAAAATATTTCTACATCCCATGGCCTTTCCCAACCATTTAAACTTTTCTCTTACAGGTCTAACACTTCCGAAAAACTGATACAACGGCCACCCGGAACAATATATAAAGCTAAACGAACCGTTCACTGGGTACTTATCTGTGCGAAAAGCCCTATTGATTTACCTGTTTTTACAAGGAAGTAAAATGTGATAAAATATTTCTACATCCCATGGCCTTTGCCAACCATTTAAACTTTTCTCTTATAGGTCTAACACTTCCGAAAAACCAATACAACGGCCACCCGGAACAATGTATAAAGCTAAACGAACCGTTCACTGGGTACTTATACGTACGAAAATCCCTATTGATTTACCTGTTTTTACAAGGAAATAAAATGTGAAAAAAATATTTCTACATCCCATGGCCTTTCCCAACCATTTAAACTTTTCTCTTATAGGTCTAACACTTCCGAAAAACCAATACAACGCCCAACCGGAACAATATATAAAGCTAAACGAACCGTTCACTGGGCACTTATCCGTACGAAAATCCCTATTGATTTTCCTATTTTTACAAGGAAATAAAATGTGAAAAAAATATTTCTACATCCCATGGCCTTTCCCAACCATTTAAATTTTTATCTTACAGGTCTAACACTTCCGAAAAACCAATACAACGCCCACTCAGAACAATATATAAAGCTAAACGAACCGTTCACTGGGTACTTATCCGTACGAAAATCCCTATTGATTTACCTGTTTTTACAAGGAAATAAAATGTGAAAAAAATATTTCTATATTCCATGGCCTTTCCCAACCATTTAAACTTTTCTCTTACAGGTCTAACACTACCGAAAAACCAATACAACGGCCACCCGGAACAATATATAAATCTAAACGAACCGTTCACTGGGTACTTATCCGTACGAAAAGCCCTATTCATTTACCTGTTTTTACAAGGAAATAAAATGTGAAAAAAATATTTCTACATCCCATGGCCTTTCCCAACCATTTAAATTTTTCTCTTACAGGTCTAACACTTCCGAAAAACCAATACAACGCAAACTCGGAACAATATATAAAGCTAAACGAACCGTTCACTGGGTACTTATCCGTACGAAAATCCCTATTGATTTACCTGTATTTACAAGGAAATAAAATGTGAAAAAAATATTTCTACATCCCATGGCCTTTCCCAACCATATAACTTTTCTCTTACAGGTCTAACACTTCCGAAAAACCAATACAATGGCCACCCGGAACAATATATAAAGCTAAACGAACCGTTCACTGGGCACTTATCCGTACAAAAATCCCTATTGATTTTCCTGTTTTTACAAGGAAATAAAATGTGAAAAAAATATTTCTACATCCTATGGCCTTTCCCAACCATTTAAATTTTTATCTTACAGGTCTAACACTACCGAAAAACCAATACAACTCCCACCCGGAACAATATATAAAGCTAAACGAACCGTTCACTGGGTACTTATCCGTACGAAAATCCCTATTGATTTACCTGTTTTTACAAGGAAATAAAATGTGAAAAAAATATTTCTACATCCCATGGCCATTCCCAACCATTTAAATTTTTCTCTTACAGGTCTAACACTTCTGAAAAACCAATACAACGGCCACCCGGAACAATGTATAAAGCTAAACGAACCGTTCACTGGGTACTTATACGTACGAAAATCCCTATTGATTTACATGTTTTTACAAGGAAATAAAATGTGAAAAAAATATTTCTACATCCCATGGCCTTTCCCAACCATTTAAACTTTTCTCTTACAGGTCTAACACTTCCGAAAAACCAATACAACGGCCACCCGGAACAATATATAAAGCTAAACGAACCGTTCACTGGGCACTTATCCGTACGAAAATCCCTACTGATTTACCTGTTTTTACAAGGAAATAAAATGTGAAAAAAATATTTCTACATCCCATGGCCTTTGCCAACCATTTAAATTTTTCTCTTACAGGTCTAACATTTCCGAAAAACAAATACAACGCCCACCCGGAACAATATATAAAGCTAAACGAACCGTTCACTGGGTACTTATCCGTACGAAAATCCCTATTGATTTACCTGTTTTTACAAGGAAATAAAATGTGATAAAATATTTCTACATCCCATGGCCTTTGCCAACCATTTAAACTTTTCTCTTACAGGTCTAACACTTCCGAAAAACCAATACAACGCCCTCCCGGAACAATATATAAAGCTAAACGGACCGTTCACTGGGTACTTATCCGTACGAAAAGCCCTATTCATTTACCTGTTTTTACAAGGAAATAAAATGTGAAAAAAATATTTCTACATCCCATGGCCTTTCCCAACCATTTAAACTTTTCTCTTACAGGTCTAACACTTCCGAAAAACCAATACAACGGCCACCTGGAACAATATATAAAGCTAAACGAACCGTTCACTGGGCACTTATCCGTACGAAAATCCCTATTGATTTACCTGTTTTTACAAGGAAATAAAATGTGAAAAAAATATTTCTACATCCCATGGCCATTCCCAACCATTTAAATTTTTCTCTTACAGGTCTAACACTTCTGAAAAACCAATACAACGGCCACCCGGAACAATGTATAAAGCTAAACGAACCGTTCACTGGGTACTTATACGTACGAAAATCCCTATTGATTTACCTGTTTTTACAAGGAAATAAAATGTGAAAAAATATTTCTACATCCCATGGCCTTTTCCAACCATTTAAACTTTTCTCTTACAGGTCTAACACTTCCGAAAAACCAATACAACGCCCACCCGGAAAAATATATAAAGCTAAACGAACCGTTCACTGGGTACTTATCCGTACGAAAAGCCCTATTCATTTACCTGTTTTTACAAGGAAGTAAAATGTGAAAAAAATATTTCTACATCCCATGGCCTTTCCCAGCAATTTAAATTTTTCTCTTACAGGTCTAACATTTCCGAAAAACAAATACAACGCCCACCCGGAACAATATATAAAGCTAAACGAACCGTTCACTGGGTACTTATCCGTACGAAAATCCCTATTGATTTACCTGTTTTTACAAGGAAATAAAATGTGATAAAATATTTCTACATCCCATGGCCTCTGCCAACCATTTAAACTTTTCTCTTACAGGTCTAACACTTCCGAAAAACCAATACAACGCCCACCCGGAACAATATATAAAGCTAAACGAACCGTTCACTGGGTACTTATCTGTGCGAAAAGCCCTATTGATTTACCTGTTTTTACAAGGAAGTAAAATGTGAAAAAAATATTTCTACATCCCATGGCCTTTCCCAACCATTTAAACTTTTCTCTTATAGGTCTAACACTTCCGAAAAACCAATACAACGGCCACCCGGAACAATGTATAAAGCTAAACGAACCGTTCACTGGGTACTTATACGTACGAAAATCCCTATTGATTTACCTGTTTTTACAAGGAAATAAAATGTGAAAAAAATATTTCTACATCCCATGGCCTTTCCCAACCATTTAAACTTTTCTCTTATAGGTCTAACACTTCCGAAAAACCAATACAACGCCCACCCGGAATAATGTATAAAGCTAAACGAACCGTTCACTGGGTACTTATACGTACGAAAATCCCTATTGATTTACCTGTTTTTACAAGGAAATAAAATGTGAAAAAAATATTTCTACATCCCATGGCCTTTCCCAACCATTTAAACTTTTCTCTTACAGGTCTAACACTTCCGAAAAACTGATACAACGGCCACCCGGAACAATATATAAAGCTAAACGAACCGTTCACTGGGTACTTATCTGTGCGAAAAGCCCTATTGATTTACCTGTTTTTACAAGGAAGTAAAATGTGATAAAATATTTCTACATCCCATGGCCTTTGCCAACCATTTAAACTTTTCTCTTATAGGTCTAACACTTCCGAAAAACCAATACAACGGCCACCCGGAACAATGTATAAAGCTAAACGAACCGTTCACTGGGTACTTATACGTACGAAAATCCCTATTGATTTACCTGTTTTTACAAGGAAATAAAATGTGAAAAAAATATTTCTACATCCCATGGCCTTTCCCAACCATTTAAACTTTTCTCTTATAGGTCTAACACTTCCGAAAAACCAATACAACGCCCAACCGGAACAATATATAAAGCTAAACGAACCGTTCACTGGGCACTTATCCGTACGAAAATCCCTATTGATTTTCCTATTTTTACAAGGAAATAAAATGTGAAAAAAATATTTCTACATCCCATGGCCTTTCCCAACCATTTAAATTTTTATCTTACAGGTCTAACACTACCGAAAAACCGATACAACGGCCACCCGGAAAAATATATAAAGCTAAACGAACCGTTCACTGGGTACTTATCCGTACGAAAAGCCCTATTCATTTACCTGTTTTTACAAGGAAGTAAAATGTGAAAAAAATATTTCTACATCCCATGGCCTTTCCCAACCATATAACTTTTCTCTTACAGCTCTAACACTTCCGAAAAACCGATACAACGGCCACCCGGAACAATATATAAAGCTAAACGAACCGTTCACTGGGCACTTATCCGTACGAAAATCCCTATTGATTTACCTGTTTTTACAAGGAAATAAAATGTGAAAAAAATATTTCTACATCCCATGGCCATTCCCAACCATTTAAATTTTTCTCTTACAGGTCTAACACTTCTGAAAAACCAATACAACGGCCACCCGGAACAATGTATAAAGCTAAACGAACCGTTCACTGGGTACTTATACGTACGAAAATCCCTATTGATTTTCCTGTTTTTACAAGGAAATAAAATGTGAAAAAAATATTTCTACATCCTATGGCCTTTCCCAACCATTTAAATTTTTATCTTACAGGTCTAACACTACCGAAAAACCAATACAACTCCCACCCGGAACAATATATAAAGCTAAACGAACCGTTCACTGGGTACTTATCCGTACGAAAATCCCTATTGATATATCTGTTTTTACAAGGAAATAAAATGTGAAAAAAATATTTCTACATCCCATGGCCATTCCCAACCATTTAAATTTTTCTCTTACAGGTCTAACACTTCTGAAAAACCAATACAACGGCCACCCGGAACAATGTATAAAGCTAAACGTACCGTTCACTGGGTACTTATACGTACGAAAATCCCTATTGATTTACATGTTTTTACAAGGAAATAAAATGTGAAAAAAATATTTCTACATCCCATGGCCTTTCCCAACCATTTAAACTTTTCTCTTACAGGTCTAACACTTCCGAAAAACCAATACAACGGCCACCCGGAACAATATATAAAGCTAAACGAACCGTTCACTGGGCACTTATCCGTACGAAAATCCCTACTGATTTACCTGTTTTTACAAGGAAATAAAATGTGAAAAAAATATTTCTACATCCCATGGCCTTGGCCAACCATTTAAATTTTTCTCTTACAGGTCTAACATTTCCGAAAAACAAATACAAGGCCCACCCGGAACAATATATAAAGCTAAACGAACCGTTCACTGGGTACTTATCCGTACGAAAATCCCTATTGATTTACCTGTTTTTACAAGGAAATAAAATGTGATAAAATATTTCTACATCCCATGGCCTTTGCCAACCATTTAAACTTTTCTCTTACAGGTCTAACACTTCCGAAAAACCAATACAACGCCCTCCCGGAACAATATATAAAGCTAAACGGACCGTTCACTGGGTACTTATCCGTACGAAAAGCCCTATTCATTTACCTGTTTTTACAAGGAAATAAAATGTGAAAAAAATATTTCTACATCCCATGGCCTTTCCCAACCATTTAAACTTTTCTCTTACAGGTCTAACACTTCCGAAAAACCAATACAACGGCCACCCGGAACAATATATAAAGCTAAACGAACCGTTCACTGGGCACTTATCCGTACGAAAATCCCTATTGATTTACCTGTTTTTACAAGGAAATAAAATGTGAAAAAAATATTTCTACATCCCATGGCCATTCCCAACCATTTAAATTTTTCTCTTACAGGTCTAACACTTCTGAAAAACCAATACAACGGCCACCCGGAACAATGTATAAAGCTAAACGAACCGTTCACTGGGTACTTATACGTACGAAAATCCCTATTGATTTACCTGTTTTTACAAGGAAATAAAATGTGAAAAAATATTTCTACATCCCATGGCCTTTTCCAACCATTTAAACTTTTTTCTTACAGGTCTAACACTTCCGAAAAACCAATACAACGCCCACCCAGAAAAATATATAAAGCTAAACGAACCGTTCACTGGGTACTTATCCGTACGAAAAGCCCTATTCATTTACCTGTTTTTACAAGGAAGTAAAATGTGAAAAAAATATTTCTACATCCCATGGCCTTTCCCAGCCATTTAAATTTTTCTCTTACAGGTCTAACATTTCCGAAAAACAAATACAACGCCCACCCGGAACAATATATAAAGCTAAACGAACCGTTCACTGGGTACTTATCCGTACGAAAATCCCTATTGATTTACCTGTTTTTACAAGGAAATAAAATGTGATAAAATATTTCTACATCCCATGGCCTTTGCCAACCATTTAAACTTTTCTCTTACAGGTCTAACACTTCCGAAAAACCAATACAACGCCCACCCGGAACAATATATAAAGCTAAACGAACCGTTCACTGGGTACTTATCTGTGCGAAAAGCCCTATTGATTTACCTGTTTTTACAAGGAAGTAAAATGTGAAAAAAATATTTCTACATCCCATGGCCTTTCCCAACCATTTAAACTTTTCTCTTATAGGTCTAACACTTCCGAAAAACCAATACAACGGCCACCCGGAACAATGTATAAAGCTAAATGAACCGTTCACTGGGTACTTATACGTACGAAAATCCCTATTGATTTACCTGTTTTTACAAGGAAATAAAATGTGAAAAAATATTTCTACATCCCATGGCCTTTTCCAACCATTTAAACTTTTCTCTTACAGGTCTAACACTTCCGAAAAACCAATACAACGCCCACCCGGAAAAATATATAAAGCTAAACGAACCGTTCACTGGGTACTTATCCGTACGAAAAGCCCTATTCATTTACCTGTTTTTACAAGGAAGTAAAATGTGAAAAAAATATTTCTACATCCCATGGCCTTTCCCAGCCATTTAAATTTTTCTCTTACAGGTCTAACATTTCCGAAAAACAAATACAACGCCCACCCGGAACAATATATAAAGCTAAACGAACCGTTCACTGGGTACTTATCCGTACGAAAATCCCTATTGATTTACCTGTTTTTACAAGGAAATAAAATGTGATAAAATATTTCTACATCCCATGGCCTTTGCCAACCATTTAAACTTTTCTCTTACAGGTCTAACACTTCCGAAAAACCAATACAACGCCCACCCGGAACAATATATAAAGCTAAACGAACCGTTCACTGGGTACTTATCTGTGCGAAAAGCCCTATTGATTTACCTGTTTTTACAAGGAAGTAAAATGTGAAAAAAATATTTCTACATCCCATGGCCTTTCCCAACCATTTAAACTTTTCTCTTATAGGTCTAACACTTCCGAAAAACCAATACAACGGCCACCCGGAACAATGTATAAAGCTAAACGAACCGTTCACTGGGTACTTATACGTACGAAAATCCCTATTGATTTACCTGTTTTTACAAGGAAATAAAATGTGAAAAAAATATTTCTACATCCCATGGCCTTTCCCAACCATTTAAACTTTTCTCTTATAGGTCTAACACTTCCGAAAAACCAATACAACGCCCACCCGGAATAATGTATAAAGCTAAACGAACCGTTCACTGGGTACTTATACGTAAGAAAATCCCTATTGATTTACCTGTTTTTACAAGGAAATAAAATGTGAAAAAAATATTTCTACATCCCATGGCCTTTCCCAACCATTTAAACTTTTCTCTTACAGGTCTAACACTTCCGAAAAACCGATACAACGGCCACCCGGAACAATATATAAAGCTAAACGAACCGTTCACTGGGTACTTATCTGTGCGAAAAGCCCTATTGATTTACCTGTTTTTACAAGGAAGTAAAATGTGATAAAATATTTCTACATCCCATGGCCTTTGCCAACCATTTAAACTTTTCTCTTATAGGTCTAACACTTCCGAAAAACCAATACAACGGCCACCCGGAACAATGTATAAAGCTAAACGAACCGTTCACTGGGTACTTATACGTACGAAAATCCCTATTGATTTACCTGTTTTTACAAGGAAATAAAATGTGAAAAAAATATTTCTACATCCCATGGCCTTTCCCAACCATTTAAACTTTTCTCTTATAGGTCTAACACTTCCGAAAAACCAATACAACGCCCACCCGGAACAATATATAAAGCTAAACGAACCGTTCACTGGGCACTTATCCGTACAAAAATCCCTATTGATTTTCCTATTTTTACAAGGAAATAAAATGTGAAAAAAATATTTCTACATCCCATGGCCTTTCCCAACCATTTAAATTTTTATCTTACAGGTCTAACACTACCGAAAAACCGATACAACGGCCACCCGGAAAAATATATAAAGCTAAACGAACCGTTCACTGGGTACTTATCCGTACGAAAAGCCCTATTCATTTACCTGTTTTTACAAGGAAGTAAAATGTGAAAAAAATATTTCTACATCCCATGGCCTTTCCCAGCCATTTAAATTTTTCTCTTACAGGTCTAACATTTCCGAAAAACAAATACAACGCCCACCCGGAACAATATATAAAGCTAAACGAACCGTTTACTGGGTACTTATCCGTACGAAAATCCCTATTGATTTACCTGTTTTTACAAGGAAATAAAATGTGATAAAATATTTCTACATCCCATGGCCTTTGCCAACCATTTAAACTTTTCTCTTACAGGTCTAACACTTCCGAAAAACCAATACAACGCCCACCCGGAACAATATATAAAGCTAAACGAACCGTTCACTGGGTACTTATCTGTGCGAAAAGCCCTATTGATTTACCTGTTTTTACAAGGAAGTAAAATGTGAAAAAAATATTTCTACATCCCATGGCCTTTCCCAACCATTTAAACTTTTCTCTTATAGGTCTAACACTTCCGAAAAACCAATACAACGGCCACCCGGAACAATGTATAAAGCTAAACGAACCGTTCACTGGGTACTTATACGTACGAAAATCCCTATTGATTTACCTGTTTTTACAAGGAAATAAAATGTGAAAAAAATATTTCTACATCCCATGGCCTTTCCCAACCATTTAAACTTTTCTCTTCTAGGTCTAACACTTCTGAAAAACCAATACAACGCCCACCCGGAACAATATATAAAGCTAAACGAACCGTTCACTGGGTACTTATACGTACGAAAATCCCTATTGATTTACCTGTTTTTACAAGGAAATAAAATGTGAAAAAAATATTTCTACATCCCATGGCCTTTCCCAACCATTTAAACTTTTCTCTTACAGGTCTAACACTTCCGAAAAACCGATACAACGGCCACCCGGAACAATATATAAAGCTAAACGAACCGTTCACTGGGTACTTATCTGTGCGAAAAGCCCTATTGATTTACCTGTTTTTACAAGGAAGTAAAATGTGATAAAATATTTCTACATCCCATGGCCTTTGCCAACCATTTAAACTTTTCTCTTATAGGTCTAACACTTCCGAAAAACCAATACAACGGCCACCCGGAACAATGTATAAAGCTAAACGAACCGTTCACTGGGTACTTATACGTACGAAAATCCCTATTGATTTACCTGTTTTTACAAGGAAATAAAATGTGAAAAAAATATTTCTACATCCCATGGCCTTTCCCAACCATTTAAACTTTTCTCTTATAGGTCTAACACTTCCGAAAAACCAATACAACGCCCACCCGGAACAATATATAAAGCTAAACGAACCGTTCACTGGGCACTTATCCGTACAAAAATCCCTATTGATTTTCCTATTTTTACAAGGAAATAAAATGTGAAAAAAATATTTCTACATCCCATGGCCTTTCCCAACCATTTAAATTTTTATCTTACAGGTCTAACACTACCGAAAAACCGATACAACGTCCACCCGGAACAATATATAAATCTAAACGAACCGTTCACTGGGTACTTATACGTACGAAAATCCCTATTGATTTACCTGTTTTTACAAGGAAATAAAATGTAAAAAAAATATTTCTACATCCCATGGCCTTTCCCAGCCATTTAAATTTTTCTCTTACAGGTCTAACACTTCCGAAAAACCAATACAACGCCCACCCGGAACAATGTATAAAGCTAAACGAACCGTTCACTGGGTACTTATCCGTGCGAAAAGCCCTATTGATTTACCTGTTTTTACAAGGAAGTAAAATGTGAAAAAAATATTTCTACATCCCATGGCCTTTCCCAACCATTTAAATTTTTATCTTACAGGTCTAACACTACCGAAAAACCAATACAACTCCCACCCGGAACAATATATAAAGCTAAACGAACCGTTCACTGGGTACTTACACGTACGAAAATCCCTATTGATTTACCTGTTTTTACAAGGAAATAAAATGTGAAAAAAATATTTCTACATCCCATGGCCTTTCCCAACCATTTAAAATTTTCTCTTACAGGTCTAACACTTCCGAAAAACCAATACAACGCCCACCCGGAACTATGTATAAAGCTAAACGAACCGTTCACTGGGTACTTATCCGTGCGAAAAGCCCTATTGATTTACCTGTTTTTACAAGGAAATAAAATGTGAAAAAAATATTTCTACATCCCATGGCCTTTCCCAACCATTTAAATTTTTCTCTTACAGGTCTAACACTTCCGAAAAACCAATACAACGCCCACCTGGAAAAATATATAAAGCTAAACGAACCGTTCACTGGGTACTTATCCGTACGAAAATCCCTATTGATTTACCTGTTTTTACAAGGACGTAAAATGTGAAAAAAATATTTCTACATCCCATGGCCTTTCCCAACCATTTAAATTTTTCTCTTACAGGTCTAACACTTCCGAAAAACCAATACAACGCCCACCCGGAACAATGTATAAAGCTAAACGAACCGTTCACTGGGTACTTATCCGTACGAAAATCCCTATTGATTTTCCTGTTTTTACAAGGAAGTAAAATATGAAAAAAATATTTCTACATCCCATGGCCTTTCCCAACCATTTAAACTTTTCTCTTACAGGTCTAACACTACCGAAAAACCGATACAACGTCCACCCGGAACAATATATAAATCTAAACGAACCGTTCACTGGGTACTTATACGTACGAAAATCCCTATTGATTTACCTGTTTTTACAAGGAAATAAAATGTAAAAAAAATATTTCTACATCCCATGGCCTTTCCCAGCCATTTAAATTTTTCTCTTACAGGTCTAACACTTCCGAAAAACCAATACAACGCCCACCCGGAACAATGTATAAAGCTAAACGAACCGTTCACTGGGTACTTATCCGTGCGAAAAGCCCTATTGATTTACCTGTTTTTACAAGGAAGTAAAATGTGAAAAAAATATTTCTACATCCCATGGCCTTTCCCAACCATTTAAATTTTTATCTTACAGGTCTAACACTACCGAAAAACCAATACAACTCCCACCCGGAACAATATATAAAGCTAAACGAACCGTTCACTGGGTACTTACACGTACGAAAATCCCTATTGATTTACCTGTTTTTACAAGGAAATAAAATGTGAAAAAAATATTTCTACATCCCATGGCCTTTCCCAACCATTTAAAATTTTCTCTTACAGGTCTAACACTTCCGAAAAACCAATACAACGCCCACCCGGAACTATGTATAAAGCTAAACGAACCGTTCACTGGGTACTTATCCGTGCGAAAAGCCCTATTGATTTACCTGTTTTTACAAGGAAATAAAATGTGAAAAAAATATTTCTACATCCCATGGCCTTTCCCAACCATTTAAATTTTTCTCTTACAGGTCTAACACTTCCGAAAAACCAATACAACGCCCACCTGGAAAAATATATAAAGCTAAACGAACCGTTCACTGGGTACTTATCCGTACGAAAATCCCTATTGATTTACCTGTTTTTACAAGGACGTAAAATGTGAAAAAAATATTTCTACATCCCATGGCCTTTCCCAACCATTTAAATTTTTCTCTTACAGGTCTAACACTTCCGAAAAACCAATACAACGCCCACCCGGAACAATGTATAAAGCTAAACGAACCGTTCACTGGGTACTTATCCGTACGAAAATCCCTATTGATTTTCCTGTTTTTACAAGGAAGTAAAATATGAAAAAAATATTTCTACATCCCATGGCCTTTCCCAACCATTTAAACTTTTCTCTTACAGGTCTAACACTTCCGAAAAACCAATACAACGCCCACCCGGAACAATATATAAAGCTAAACAAACCGTTCACTGGGTACTTATCCGTACGAAAATCCCTATTGATTTACCTGTTTTTACAAGGAAATAAAATGTGAAAAAAATATTTCTACATCCCATGGCCATTCCCAACCATTTAAATTTTTCTCTTACAGGTCTAACACTTCTGAAAAACCAATACAACGGCCACCCGGAACAATGTATAAAGCTAAACGAACCGTTCACTGGGTACTTATCCGTACGAAAATCCCTATTGATTTACCTGTTTTTACAAGGACGTAAAATGTGAAAAAAATATTTCTACATCCCATGGCCTTTCCCAACCATTTAAATTTTTCTCTTACAGGTCTAACAGTTGCGAAAAACCAATACAACGCCCACCCGGAACAATGTATAAAGCTAAACTAACCGTTCACTGGGTACTTATACGTACGAAAATCCCTATTGATTTACCTGTTTTTACAAGGAAATAAAATGTAAAAAAAATATTTCTACATCCCATGGCCTTTCCCAGCCATTTAAATTTGTCTCTTACAGGTCTAACAGTTGCGAAAAACCAATACAACGCCCACCCGGAACAATATATAAAGCTAAACGAACTGTTCACTGGGTACTTATACTTACGAAAATCCCTATTGATTTACCTGTTTTTACAAGGAAATAAAATGTGAAAAAAATATTTCTACATCCCATGGCCTTTCCCAACCATTTAAATTTTTCTCTTACAGGTCTAACACTTCCGAAAAACCAATACAATGCCCACCCGGAACAATGTATAAAGCTAAACGAACCGTTCACTGGGTACTTATCCGTGCGAAAAGCCCTATTGATTTCCCTCTTTTTACAAGGAAGTAAAATGTGAAAAAAATATTTCTACATCCCATGGCCTTTCCCAACCATTTAAATTTTTCTCTTACAGGTCTAACACTACCAAAAAACCAATACAACTCCCACCCGGAACAATATATAAAGCTAAACGAACCGTTCACTGGGTACTTATCCGTACGAAAATCCCTATTGATTTACCTGTTTTTACAAGGAAATAAAATGTGAAAAAAATATTTCTACATCCCATGGCCTTTCCCAACCATTTAAACTTTTCTCTTATAGGTCTAACACTTCCGAAAAACCAATACAACGCCCACCCGGAACAATATATAAAGCTAAACGAACCGTTCACTGGGCACTTATCCGTACAAAAATCCCTATTGATTTTCCTATTTTTACAAGGAAATAAAATGTGAAAAAAATATTTCTACATCCCATGGACTTTCCCATCCATTTAAATTTTTATCTTACAGGTCTAACACTACCGAAAAACCGATACAACGGCCACCCGGAACAATATATAAAGCAAAACGAACCGTTCACTGGGTACTTATACGTACGAAAATCCCTATTGATTTACCTGTTTTTACAAGGAAATAAAATGTAAAAAAAATATTTCTACATCCCATGGCCTTTCCCAGCCATTTAAATTTTTCTCTTACAGGTCTAACACTTCCGAAAAACCAATACAACGCCCACCCGGAACAATGTATAAAGCTAAACGAACCGTTCACTGGGTACTTATCCGTGCGAAAAGCCCTATTGATTTACCTGTTTTTACAAGGAAGTAAAATGTGAAAAAAATATTTCTACATCCCATGGCCTTTCCCAACCATTTAAATTTTTATCTTACAGGTCTAACACTACCGAAAAACCAATACAACTCCCACCCGGAACAATATATAAAGCTAAACGAACCGTTCACTGGGTACTTACACGTACGAAAATCCCTATTGATTTACCTGTTTTTTCCAAGGAAATAAAATGTGAAAAAAATATTTCTACATCCCATGGCCTTTCCCAACCATTTAAATTTTTCTCTTACAGGTCTAACACTTCCGAAAAACCAATACAACGCCCACCCGGAACTATGTATAAAGCTAAACGAACCGTTCACTGGGTACTTATCCGTGCGAAAAGCCCTATTGATTTACCTGTTTTTACAAGGAAATAAAATGTGAAAAAAATATTTCTACATCCCATGGCCTTTCCCAACCATTTAAATTTTTCTCTTACAGGTCTAACACTTCCGAAAAACCAATACAACGCCCACCCGGAACAATGTATAAAGCTAAACGAACCGTTCACTGGGTACTTATCCGTACGAAAATCCCTATTGATTTTCCTGTTTTTACAAGGACGTAAAATGTGAAAAAAATATTTCTACATCCCATGGCCTTTCCCAACCATTTAAACTTTTCTCTTACAGGTCTAACACTTCTGAAAAACCAATACAACGCCCACCCGGAACAATATATAAAGCTAAACGAACCGTTCACTGGGTACTTATCCGTACGAAAATCCCTATTGATTTACCTGTTTTTACAAGGAAATAAAATGTGAAAAAAATATTTCTACATCCCATGGCCATTCCCAACCATTTAAATTTTTCTCTTACAGGTCTAACACTTCTGAAAAACCAATACAACGGCCACCCGGAACAATGTATAAAACTAAACGAAACGTTCACTGGGTACTTATCCGTACGAAAATCCCTATTGATTTACCTGTTTTTACAAGGACGTAAAATGTGAAAAAAATATTTCTACATCCCATGGCCTTTCCCAACCATTTAAATTTTTCTCTTACAGGTCTAACACTTCCGAAAAACCAATACAACGCCCACCCGGAACAATGTATAAAGCTAAACGAACCGTTCACTGGGTACTTATCCGTACGAAAATCCCTATTGATTTTCCTGTTTTTACAAGGAAGTAAAATGTGAAAAAAATATTTCTACATCCCATGGCCTTTCCCAACCATTTAAACTTTTCTCTTACAGGTCTAACACTTCCGAAAAACCAATACAACGCCCACCCGGAACAATATATAAAGCTAAACGAACCGTTCACTGGGTACTTATCCGTACAAAAATCCCTATTGATTTTCCTGTTTTTACAAGGAAATAAAATGTGAAAAAAATATTTCTACATCCCATGGCCTTTCCCAACCATTTAAATTTTTATCTTACAGGTCTAACACTACCGAAAAACCGATACAACGGCCACCCGGAACAATATATAAAGCTAAATGAACCGTTCACTGGGCACTTATCCGTACAAAAATCCCTATTGATTTTCCTGTTTTTACAAGGAAATAAAATGTGAAAAAAATATTTCTACATCCCATGGCCTTTCCCAACCATTTAAATTTTTATCTTACAGGTCTAACACTACCAAAAAACCGATACAACGGCCACCCGGAACAATATATAAAGCTAAACGAACCGTTCACTGGGTACATATACGTACGAAAATCCCTATTGATTTACCTGTTTTTACAAGGAAATAAAATGTAAAAAAAATATTTCTACATCCCATGGCCTTTCCCAGCCATTTAAATTTTTCTCTTACAGGTCTAACACTTCCGAAAGACCAATACAACGCCCACCCGAAACAATGTATAAAGCTAAACGAACCGTTCACTGGGTACTTATCCGTGCGAAAATCCCTATTGATTTACCTGTTTTTACAAGGAAATAAAATGTGAAAAAAATATTTCTACATCCCATGGCCTTTCCCAGCCATTTAAATTTTTCTCTTACAGGTCTAACAGTTGCGAAAAACCAATACAACGCCCACCCGGAACAATGTATAAAACTAAACGAACCGTTCACTGGGTACTTATCCGTACGAAAATCCCTATTGATTTACCTGTTTTTACAAGGAAATAAAATGTGAAAAAAATATTTCTACATCCCATGGCCTTTCCCAGCCATTTAAATTTTTCTCTTACAGGTCTAACAGTTGCGAAAAACCAATACAACGCCCACCCGGAACAATGTATAAAGCTAAACGAACCGTTCACTGGGTACTAATCCATACGAAAATCCCAATTGATTTACCTGTTTTTACAAGGAAATAAAATGTGAAAAAAATATTTCTACATCCCATGGCCTTTCCCAACCATTTAAATTTTTCTCTTACAGGTCTAACACTACCGAAAAACCGATACAACGGCCACCCGGAACAATATATAAAGCTAAACGAACCGTTCACTGGGTACTTATCCGTGCGAAAAGCCCTATTGATTTACCTGTTTTTACAAGGAAGTAAAATGTGAAAAAAATATTTCTACATCCCATGGCCTTTCCCAACCATTTAAATTTTTATCTTACAGGTCTAACACTACCGAAAAACCAATACAACTCCCACCCGGAACAATATATAAAGCTAAACGAACCGTTCACTGGGTACTTACACGTACGAAAATCCCTATTGATTTACCTGTTTTTACAAGGACGTAAAATGTGAAAAAAATATTTCTACATCCCATGGCCTTTCCCAACCATTTAAATTTTTCTCTTACAGGTCTAACACTTCCGAAAAACCAATACAACGCCCACCCGGAACAATGTATAAAGCTAAACGAACCGTTCACTGGGTACTTATCCGTACGAAAATCCCTATTGATTTTCCTGTTTTTACAAGGAAGTAAAATGTGAAAAAAATATTTCTACATCCCATGGCCTTTCCCAACCATTTAAACTTTTCTCTTACAGGTCTAACACTTCCGAAAAACCAATACAACGCCCACCCGGAAAAATATATAAAGCTAAACGAACCGTTCACTGGGTACTTATCCGTACGAAAATCCCTATTGATTTACCTGCTTTTACAAGGACGTAAAATGTGAAAAAAATATTTCTACATCCCATGGCCTTTCCCAACCATTTAAATTTTTCTCTTACAGGTCTAACACTTCCGAAAAACCAATACAACGCCCACCCGGAACAATGTATAAAGCTAAACGAACCGTTCACTGGGTACTTATCCGTGCGAAAAGCCCTATTGTTTTCCCTCTTTTTACAAGGAAGTAAAATGTGAAAAAAATATTTCTACATCCCATGGCCTTTCCCAACCATTTAAATTTTTCTCTTACAGGTCTAACACTACCGAAAAAACAATACAACTCCCACCCGGGACAATATATAAAGCTAAACGAACCGTTCACTGGGTACTTATCCGTACGAAAATCCCTATTGATTTTCCTGTTTTTACAAGGAAGTAAAATGTGAAAAAAATATTTCTACATCCCATGGCCTTTCCCAACCATTTAAACTTTTCTCTTACAGGTCTAACACTTCCGAAAAACCTATACAACGCCCACCCGGAACAATATATAAAGCTAAAAGAACCGTTCACTGGGCACTTATCCGTACAAAAATCCCTATTGATTTTCCTGTTTTTACAAGGAAATAAAATGTGAAAAAAATATTTCTACATCCCATGGCCTTTCCCAACCATTTAAATTTTTCTCTTACAGGTCTAACACTTCCGAAAAACCAATACAACGCCCACCCGGAACAATGTATAAAGCTAAACGAACCGTACACTGGGTACTTATCCGTGCGAAAAGCCCTATTGATTTCCCTCTTTTTACAAGGAAGTAAAATGTGAAAAAAATATTTCTACATCCCATGGCCTTTCCCAACCATTTAAATTTTTCTCTTACAGGTCTAACAGTTGCGAAAAACCAATACAACGCCCACCCGGAATAATATATAAAGCTAAACGAACCGTTCACTGGGTACTAATCCATACGAAAATCCCTATTGATTTACCTGTTTTTACAAGGAAATAAAATGTGAAAAAAATATTTCTACATCCCATGGCCTTTCCCAACCATTTAAATTTTTCTCTTACAGGTCTAACACTTTCGAAAAACCAATACAACGCCCACCCGGAACAATATATAAAGCTAAACGAACCGTTCACTGGGTACTAATCCATACGAAAATCCCAATTGATTTACCTGTTTTTACAAGGAAATAAAATGTGAAAAAAATATTTCTACATCCCATGGCCTTTCCCAGCCATTTAAATTTGTCTCTTACAGGTCTAACAGTTGCGAAAAACCAATACAGCGCCCACCCGGAACAATGTATAAAGCTAAACGAACCGTTCACTGGGTACTTATCCGTACTAAAATCCCTATTGATTTACCTGTTTTTACAAGGAAATAAAATGTGAAAAAAATATTTCTACATCCCATGGCCTTTCCCAGCCATTTAAATTTTTCTCTTACAGGTCTAACACTTCCGAAAAACCAATACAACGCCCACTCGGAACAATGTATAAAGCTAAACGAACCGTTCACTGGGTACTTATCCGTGCGAAAAGCCCTATTGATTTCCCTCTTTTTACAAGGAAGTAAAATGTGAAAAAAATATTTCTACATCCCATGGCCTTTCCCAACCATTTAAATTTTTCTCTTACAGGTCTAACAGTTGCGAAAAACCAATACAACGCCCACCCGGAACAATATATAAAGCTAAACGAACCGTTCACTGGGTACTAATCCATACGAAAATCCCTATTGATTTACCTGTTTTTACAAGGAAATAAAATGTGAAAAAAATATTTCTACATTCCATGGCCTTTCCCAACCATTAAAATTTTTCTCTTACAGGTCTAACACTTCCGAAAAACCAATACAACGCCCACCCGGAACAATGTATAAAGCTAAACGAACCGTTCACTGGGTACTTATCCGTACGAAAATCCCTATTGATTTACCTGTTTTTACAAGGAAATAAAATGTGAAAACAATATTTCTACATCCCATGGCCTTTCCCAGCCATTTAAATTTTTCTCTTACAGGTCTAACAGTTGCGAAAAACCAATACAACGCCCACCCGGAACAATGTATAAAGCTAAACGAACCATTCACTGGGTACTAATCCGTACGAAAATCCCAATTGATTTACCTGTTTTTACAAGGAAATAAAATGTGAAAAAAATATTTCTACATCCCATTGCCTTTCCCAACCATTTAAATTCTTCTCTTACAGGTCTAACACTTCCGAAAAACCAATACAACGCCCACCCGGAACAATGTATAAAGCTAAACGAACCGTTCACTGGGTACTAATCCGTACGAAAATCCCAATTGATTTACCTGTTTTTACAAGGAAATAAAATGTGAAAAAAATATTTCTACATCCCATGGCCTTTCCCAACCATTTAAATTTTTCTCTTACAGGTCTAACACTTCCGAAAAACCAATACAACGCCCACCCGGAAAAATATATAAAGCTAAACGAACCGTTCACTGTGTACTTATCCGTACGAAAATCCCTATTGATTTACCTGTTTTTACAAGGAAATAAAATGTGAAAAATTATTTCTACATCCCATGGCCTTTCCCAGCCATTTAAATTTTTCTCTTACAGGTCTAACACTTCCGAAAAACCAATACAACGCCCACCCGGAACAATGTATAAAGCTAAACGAACCGTTCACTGGGTACTTATCCGTGCGAAAAGCCCTATTGATTTCCCTCTTTTTACAAGGAAGTAAAATGTGAAAAAAATATTTCTACATCCCATGGCCTTTCCCAACCATTTAAATTTTTCTCTTACAGGTCTAACAGTTGCGAAAAACCAATACAACGCCCACCCGGAATAATATATAAAGCTAAACGAACCGTTCACTGGGTACTAATCCATACGAAAATCCCTATTGATTTACCTGTTTTTACAAGGAAATAAAATGTGAAAAAAATATTTCTACATCCCATGGCCTTTCCCAACCATTTAAATTTTTATCTTACAGGTCTAACACTACCGAAAAACCAATACAACTCCCACCCGGAACAATATATAAAGCTAAACGAACCGTTCACTGGGTACTTACACGTACGAAAATCCCTATTGATTTACCTGTTTTTACAAGGAAATAAAATGTGAAAAAAATATTTCTACATCCCATGGCCTTTCCCAACCATTTAAATTTTTCTCTTACAGGTCTAACACTTCCGAAAAACCAATACAACGCCCACCCGGAACTATCTATAAAGCTAAACGAACCGTTCACTGGGTACTTATCCGTGCGAAAAGCCCTATTGATTTACCTGTTTTTACAAGGAAATAAAATGTGAAAAAAATATTTCTACATCCCATGGACTTTCCCAACCATTTAAATTTTTCTCTTACAGGTCTAACACTTCCGAAAAACCAATACAACGCCCACCCGGAAAAATATATAAAGCTAAACGAACCGTTCACTGGGTACTTATCCGTACGAAAATCCCTATTGATTTACCTGTTTTTACAAGGACGTAAAATGTGAAAAAAATATTTCTACATCCCATGGCCTTTCCCAACCATTTAAATTTTTCTCTTACAGGTCTAACACTTCCGAAAAACCAATACAACGCCCACCCGGAACAATGTATAAAGCTAAACGAACCGTTCACTGGGTACTTATCCGTACGAAAATCCCTATTGATTTTCCTGTTTTTACAAGGAAGTAAAATGTGAAAAAAATATTTCTACATCCCATGGCCTTTCCCAACCATTTAAACTTTTCTCTTACAGGTCTAACACTTCCGAAAAACCAATACAACGCCCACCCGGAAAAATATATAAAGCTAAACGAACCGTTCACTGGGTACTTATCCGTACGAAAATCCCTATTGATTTACCTGCTTTTACAAGGACGTAAAATGTGAAAAAAATATTTCTACATCCCATGGCCTTTCCCAACCATTTAAATTTTTCTCTTACAGGTCTAACACTTCCGAAAAACCAATACAACGCCCACCCGGAACAATGTATAAAGCTAAACGAACCGTTCACTGGGTACTTATCCGTGCGAAAAGCCCTATTGTTTTCCCTCTTTTTACAAGGAAGTAAAATGTGAAAAAAATATTTCTACATCCCATGGCCTTTCCCAACCATTTAAATTTTTCTCTTACAGGTCTAACACTACCGAAAAAACAATACAACTCCCACCCGGGACAATATATAAAGCTAAACGAACCGTTCACTGGGTACTTATCCGTACGAAAATCCCTATTGATTTTCCTGTTTTTACAAGGAAGTAAAATGTGAAAAAAATATTTCTACATCCCATGGCCTTTCCCAACCATTTAAACTTTTCTCTTACAGGTCTAACACTTCCGAAAAACCTATACAACGCCCACCCGGAACAATATATAAAGCTAAAAGAACCGTTCACTGGGCACTTATCCGTACAAAAATCCCTATTGATTTTCCTGTTTTTACAAGGAAATAAAATGTGAAAAAAATATTTCTACATCCCATGGCCTTTCCCAACCATTTAAATTTTTATCTTACAGGTCTAACACTACCAAAAAACCGATACAACGGCCACCCGGAACAATATATAAAGCTAAACGAACCGTTCACTGGGTACTTATACGTACGAAAATCCCTATTGATTTACCTGTTTTTACAAGGAAATAAAATGTAAAAAAAATATTTCTACATCCCATGGCCTTTCCCAGCCATTTAAATTTTTCTCTTATAGGTCTAACACTTCCGAAAAACCAATACAACGCCCACCAGAAACAATGTATAAAGCTAAACGAACCGTTCACTGGGTACTTATCCGTGCGAAAAGCCCTATTGATTTACCTGTTTTTACAAGGAAATAAAATGTGAAAAAAATATTTCTACATCCCATGGTCTTTCCCAACCATTTAAATTTTCCTCTTACAGGTCTAACACTTCCGAAAAACCAATACAACGCCCACCCGGAAAAATATATAAAGCTAAACGAACCGTTCACTGGGTACTTATCCGTACGAAAATCCCTATTCATTTACCTGTTTTTACAAGGAAGTAAAATGTGAAAAAAATATTTCTACATCCCATGGCCTTTCCCAACCATTTAAATTTTTGTCTTACATGTCTAACACTTCCGAAAAACCAATACAACGCCCACCCGGAACAATGTATAAAGCTAAACGAACCGTTCACTGGGTACTTATCCGTGCGAAAAGCCCTATTGATTTACCTGTTTTTACAAGGAAATAAAATGTGAAAAAAATATTTCTACATCCCATGGCCTTTCCCAACCATTTAAATTTTTCTCTTACAGGTCTAACACTTCCGAAAAACCAATACAACGCCCACCCGGAAAAATATAGTAAGCTAAACGAACCGTTCACTGGGTACTTATCCGTACGAAAATCCCTATTGATTTACCTGTTTTTACAAGGAAATAAAATGTGAAAAATTATTTCTACATCCCATTGCCTTTCCCAGCCATTTAAATTTTTCTCTTACAGGTCTAACACTTCCGAAAAACCAATACAACGCCCACCCGGAACAATGTATAAAGCTAAACGAACCGTACACTGGGTACTTATCCGTGCGAAAAGCCCTATTGATTTCCCTCTTTTTACAAGGAAGTAAAATGTGAAAAAAATATTTCTACATCCCATGGCCTTTCCCAACCATTTAAATTTTTCTCTTACAGGTCTAACAGTTGCGAAAAACCAATACAACGCCCACCCGGAATAATATATAAAGCTAAACGAACCGTTCACTGGGTACTAATCCATACGAAAATCCCTATTGATTTACCTGTTTTTACAAGGAAATAAAATGTGAAAAAAATATTTCTACATCCCATGGCCTTTCCCAACCATTTAAATTTTTCTCTTACAGGTCTAACACTTTCGAAAAACCAATACAACGCCCACCCGGAACAATATATAAAGCTAAACGAACCGTTCACTGGGTACTAATCCATACGAAAATCCCTATTGATTTACCTGTTTTTACAAGGAAATAAAATGTGAAAAAAATATTTCTACATTCCATGGCCTTTCCCAACCATTAAAATTTTTCTCTTACAGGTCTAACACTTCCGAAAAACCAATACAACGCCCACCCGGAACAATGTATAAAGCTAAACGAACCGTTCACTGGGTACTTATCCGTACGAAAATCCCTATTGATTTACCTGTTTTTACAAGGAAATAAAATGTGAAAACAATATTTCTACATCCCATGGCCTTTCCCAGCCATTTAAATTTTTCTCTTACAGGTCTAACAGTTGCGAAAAACCAATACAACGCCCACCCGGAACAATGTATAAAGCTAAACGAACCATTCACTGGGTACAAATCCGTACGAAAATCCCAATTGATTTACCTGTTTTTACAAGGAAATAAAATGTGAAAAAAATATTTCTACATCCCATTGCCTTTCCCAACCATTTAAATTCTTCTCTTACAGGTCTAACACTTCCGAAAAACCAATACAACGCCCACCCGGAACAATGTATAAAGCTAAACGAACCGTTCACTGGGTACTAATCCGTACGAAAATCCCAATTGATTTACCTGTTTTTACAAGGAAATAAAATGTGAAAAAAATATTTCTACATCCCATGGCCTTTCCCAACCATTTAAATTTTTCTCTTACAGGTCTAACACTTCCGAAAAACCAATACAACGCCCACCCGGAAAAATATATAAAGCTAAACGAACCGTTCACTGTGTACTTATCCGTACGAAAATCCCTATTGATTTACCTGTTTTTACAAGGAAATAAAATGTGAAAAATTATTTCTACATCCCATGGCCTTTCCCAGCCATTTAAATTTTTCTCTTACAGGTCTAACACTTCCGAAAAACCAATACAACGCCCACCCGGAACAATGTATAAAGCTAAACGAACCGTTCACTGGGTACTTATCCGTGCGAAAAGCCCTATTGATTTCCCTCTTTTTACAAGGAAGTAAAATGTGAAAAAAATATTTCTACATCCCATGGCCTTTCCCAACCATTTAAATTTTTCTCTTACAGGTCTAACAGTTGCGAAAAACCAATACAACGCCCACCCGGAATAATATATAAAGCTAAACGAACCGTTCACTGGGTACTAATCCATACGAAAATCCCTATTGATTTACCTGTTTTTACAAGGAAATAAAATGTGAAAAAAATATTTCTACATCCCATGGCCTTTCCCAACCATTTAAATTTTTCTCTTACAGGTCTAACACTTCTGAAAAACCAATACAACGCCCACCCGGAACAATATATAAAGCTAAACGAACCGTTCACTGGGTACTTATCCGTACGAAAATCCCTATTGATTTACCTGTTTTTACAAGGAAATAAAATGTGAAAAAAATATTTCTACATCCCATGGCCTTTCCCAGCCATTTAAATTTTTCTCTTACAGGTCTAACAGTTGCGAAAAACCAATACAACGCCCACCCGGAACAATGTATAAAGCTAAACGAACCGTTCACTGGGTACTTATCCGTACGAAAATCCCTATTGATTTACCTGTTTTTACAAGGAAATAAAATGTGAAAAAAATATTTCTACATCCCATGGCCTTTCCCAGCCATTTAAATTTTTCTCTTACAGGTCTAACAGTTGCGAAAAACCAATACAACGCCCACCCGGAACAATGTATAAAGCTAAACGAACCATTCACTGGGTACTAATCCGTACGAAAATCCCAATTGATTTACCTGTGTTTACAAGGAAATAAAATGTGAAAAAAATATTTCTACATCCCATTGCCTTTCCCAACCATTTAAATTCTCCTCTTACAGGTCTAAAACTTCCGAAAAACCAATACAACGCCCACCCGGAACAATGTATAAAGCTAAACGAACCGTTCACTGGGTACTTATCCGTGCGAAAAGCGCTATTGATTTACCTCTTTTTACAAGGAAATAAAATGTGAAAAAAATATTTATACATCCCATGGCCTTTCCCAACCATTTAAATTTTTTTCTTACAGGTCTAACACTTCCGAAAAACCAATACAACGCCCACCCGGAAAAATATATAAAGCTAAACGAACCGTTCACTGGGTACTTATCCGTACGAAAATCCCTATTGATTTACCTGTTTTTACAAGGAAATAAAATGTGAAAAAAATATTTCTACATCCCATGGCCTTTCCCAACCATTTAAATTTTTCTCTTACAGGTCTAACACTTCCGAAAAACCAATACAACGCCCATCCGGAACAATGTATAAAGCTAAACGAACCGTTCACAGGGTACTTATCCGTGTCAAAAGCCCTATTGATTTCCCTCTTTTTACAAGGAAGTAAAATGTGAAAAAAATATTTCTACATCCCATGGCCTTTCCCAACCATTTAAATTTTTCTCTTACAGGTCTAACAGTTGCGAAAAACCAATACAACGCCCACCCGGAACAATGTATAAAGCTAAACAAACCGTTCACTGGGTACTTATACGTGCGAAAAGCCCTATTGATTTACCTGTTTTTACAAGGAAGTAAAATGTGAAAAAAATATTTCTACATCCCATGGCCTTTCCCAACCATTTAAATTTTTCTCTTACAGGTCTAACACTACCGAAAAACGAATACAACTCCCACCCGGAACAATATATAAAGCTAAACGAACCGTTCACTGGATACTTATACGTACGAAAATCCCTATTGATTTACCTGTTTTTACAAGGAAATAAAATGTGAAAACAATATTTCTACATCCCATGGCCTTTCCCAACCATTTAAATTTTTCTCTCACAGGTCTAACACTTCCGAAAAACCAATACAACGCCCACCCGGAACAATGTATAAAGCTAAACGAACCGTTCCCTGGGTACTTATCCGTGCGAAAAGCCCTATTGATTTACCTGTTTTTACAAGGAAATAAAATGTGAAAAAAATATTTCTACATCCCATGGCCTTTCCCAACCATTTAAATTTTTCTCTCACAGGTCTAACACTTCCGAAAAACCAATACAACGCCCACCCGGAACAATGTATAAAGCTAAACGAACCGTTCCCTGGGTACTTATCCGTGCGAAAAGCCCTATTGATTTACCTGTTTTTACAAGGAAATAAAATGTGAAAAAAATATTTCTACATCCCATGGCCTTTCCCAACCATTTAAATTTTTCTCTTACAGGTCTTACACTTCCGAAAAACCAATACAACGCTCACCCGGAAAAATATATAAAGCTAAACGAACCGTTCACTGGGTACTTATCCGTACGAAAATCCCTATTGATTTACCTGTTTTTACAAGGAAATAAAATGTGAAAAAAATATTTCTACATCCCACGGCCTTTCCCAGCCATTTAAATTTTTCTCTTACAGGTCTAACACTTCCAAAAAACCAATACAACGCCCACCCGGAACAATGTATAAAGCTAAACGAACCGTTCACTGGGTACTTATCCGTGCGAAAAGCCCTATTGATTTACCTGTTTTTACAAGGAAATAAAATGTGAAAAAAATATTTCTACATCCCATGGCCTTTCCCAACCATTTAAATTTTTCTCTTACAGGTCTAACACTTCCGAAAAACCAATACAACGCCCACCCGGAACAATGTATAAAGCTAAACGAACCGTTCACTGGGTACTTATCCGTGCGAAAAGCCCTATTGATTTACCTGTTTTTACAAGGAAATAAAATGTGAAAAAAATATTTCTACATCCCATGGCCTTTCCCAACCATTTAAATTTTTCTGTTACAGGTCTAACACTTCCGAAAAACCAATACAATGCCCACCCGGAAAAATATATAAAGCTAAACGAACCGTTCACTGGGTACTTATCCGTACGAAAATCCCTATTGATTTACCTGTTTTTACAAGGAAATAAAATGTGAAAAAAATATTTCTACGTCCCATGGCCTTTCCCAACCATTTAAATTTTTCTCTTACAGGTCTAACACTTCCGAAAAACCAATACAACGCTCACCCGGAAAAATATATAAAGCTAAACGAACCGTTCACTGGGTACTTATCCGTACGAAAATCCCTATTGATTTACCTGTTTTTACAAGGAAATAAAATGTGAAAAAAATATTTCTACATCCCACGGCCTTTCCCAGCCATTTAAATTTTTCTCTTACAGGTCTAACACTTCCAAAAAACCAATACAACGCCCACCCGGAACAATGTATAAAGCTAAACGAACCGTTCACTGGGTACTTATCCGTGCGAAAAGCCCTATTGATTTACCTGTTTTTACAAGGAAATAAAATGTGAAAAAAATATTTCTACATCCCATGGCCTTTCCCAACCATTTAAATTTTTCTCTTACAGGTCTAACACTTCCGAAAAACCAATACAACGCCCACCCGGAACAATGTATAAAGCTAAACGAACCGTTCACTGGGTACTTATCCGTGCGAAAAGCCCTATTGATTTACCTGTTTTTACAAGGAAATAAAATGTGAAAAAAATATTTCTACATCCCATGGCCTTTCCCAACCATTTAAATTTTTCTGTTACAGGTCTAACACTTCCGAAAAACCAATACAATGCCCACCCGGAAAAATATATAAAGCTAAACGAACCGTTCACTGGGTACTTATCCGTACGAAAATCCCTATTGATTTACCTGTTTTTACAAGGAAATAAAATGTGAAAAAAATATTTCTACGTCCCATGGCCTTTCCCAGCCATTTACATTTTTCTCTTACAGGTCTAACACTTCCGAAAAACCAATACAACGCCCACCCGGAACAATGTATAAAGCTAAACGAACCGTTCACTGGGTACTTATCCGTGCGAAAAGCCCTATTGATTTCCCTCTTTTTACAAGGAAGTAAAATGTGAAAAAAATATTTCTACATCCCATGGCCTTTCCCAACCATTTAAATTTTTCTCTTACATGTCTAACACTTCCGAAAAACCAATACAACGGCCACCCGGAACAATGTATAAAGCTAAACGAACCGTTCACTGGGTACTTATCCGTGCGAAAAGCCCTATTGATTTACCTGTTTTTACAAGGAAATAAAATGTGAAAAAAATATTTCTACATCCCATGGCCTTTCCCAACCATTTAAATTTTTCTCTTACAGGTCTAACACTTCCGAAAAACCAATACAACGCCCACCCGGAACAATATATAAAGCTAAACGAACCGTTCACTGGGTACTTATCCGTACGAAAATCCCTATAGATTTACCTGTTTTTACAAGGAAATAAAATGTGAAAAAAATATTTCTACATCCCATGGCCTTTCCCAGCCATTTAAATTTTTCTCTTACAGGTCTAACTGTTGCGAAAACCCAATACAACGCCCACCCGGAACAATGTATAAAGCTAAACGAACCGTTCACTGGGTACTAATCCATACGAAAATCCCAATTGATTTACCTGTTTTTACAAGGAAATAAAATGTGAAAAAAATATTTCTACATCCCATGGCCTTTCCCAGCCATTTAAATTTTTCTCTTACAGGTCTAACAGTTGCGAAAAACCAATACAACGCCCACCCGGAACAATGTATAAAGCTAAACGAACCGTTCACTGGGTACTTATCCGTACGAAAATCCCTATTGATTTACCTGTTTTTACAAGGAAATAAAATGTGAAAAAAATATTTCTACATCCCATGGCCTTTCCCAGCCATTTAAATTTTTCTCTTACAGGTCTAACACTTCCGAAAAACCAATACAACGCCCACCCGGAACAATGTATAAAGCTAAACGAACCGTTCACTGGGTACTTATCCGTGCGAAAAGACCTATTGATTTCCCTCTTTTTACAAGGAAGTAAAATGTGAAAAAAATATTTCTACATCCCATGGCCTTTCCCAACCATTTAAATTTTTCTCTTACAGGTCTAACACTTCCGAAAAACCAATACAACGCCCACCCGGAACAATGTATTAAGCTAAACGAACCGTTCACTGGGTACTTATCCGTGCGAAAAGCCCTATTGATTTACCTCTTTTTACAAGGAATTAAAATGTGAAAACAATATTTCTACATCCCATGGCCTTTCCCAACCATTTAAATTTTTTTCTTACAGGTCTAACACTTCTGAAAAACCAATACAACGCCCACCCGGAAAAATATATAAAGCTAAACGAACCGTTCACTGGGTACTTATCCGTACGAAAATCCCTATTGATTTACCTGTTTTTACAAGGAAATAAAATGTGAAAAAAATATTTCTACATCCCATGGCCTTTCCCAACCATTAAAATTTTTCTCTTACAGGTATAACATTTCCGAAAAACCAATACAACGCCCACCCGGAACAATGTATAAAGCTAAACGAACCATTCACTGGGTACTTACCCGTGCGAAAAGCCCTATTGATTTCCCTCTTTTTACAAGGAAGTAAAATGTGAAAAAAATATTTCTACATCCCATGGCCTTTCCCAACCATTTAAATTTTTCTCTTACAGGTCTAAAAGTTGCGAAAAACCAATACAACGCCCACCCGGAAAAATATATAAAGCTAAACGAACCGTTCACTGGGTACTAATCCGTACGAAAATCCCTATTGATTTACCTGTTTTTACAAGGAAGTAAAATGTGAAAAAAATATTTCTACATTCCATGGCCTTTCCCAACCATTTAAATATTTCTCTTACAGGTCTAACACTTCCGAAAAACCAATACAACGCCCACCCGGAACAATATATAAAGCTAAACGAACCGTTCACTGGGTACTTATCCGTACGAAAATCCCTATTGATTTACCTGTTTTTACAAGGAAATAAAATGTGAAAAAAATATTTCTACATCCCATGGCCTTTCCCAACCATTTAAATTTTTCTCTTACAGGTCTAACAGTTGCGAAAAACCAATACAACGCCCACCCGGAACAATGTATAAAGCTAAACGAACCGTTCACTGGGTACTAATCCGTACGAAAATCCCTATTGTTTTACCTGTTTTTACAAGGAAATAAAATGTGAAAAAAATATTTCTACATCCCATGGCCTTTCCCAGCCATTTAAATTTCTCTCTTACAGGTCTAACACTTCCGAAAAACCAATACAACGCCCACCCGGAACAATGTATAAAGCTAAACGAACCGTTCACTGGGTACTTATCCGTACGAAAATCCCTATTGATTTACCTGTTTTTACAAGGAAATAAAATGTGAAAACAATATTTCTACATCCCATGGCCTTTCCCAGCCATTTAAATTTTTCTCTTACAGGTCTAACAGTTGCGAAAAACCAATACAACGCCCACCCGGAACAATGTATAAAGCTAAACGAACCGTTCACTGGGTACTAATCCGTACGAAAATCCCAATTGATTTACCTGTTTTTACAAGGAAGTAAAATGTGAAAAAAATATTTCTACATCCCATGGCCTTTCCCAACCATTTAAATTTTTCTCTTACAGGTCTAACAGTTGCGAAAAACCAATACAACGCCCACCCGGAACAATATATTAAGCTAAACGATCCGTTCACTGGGTACTAATCCATACGAAAATCCCTATTGATTTACCTGTTTTTACAAGGAAATAAAATGTGAAAAAAATATTTCTACATTCCATGGCCTTTCCCAACCATTTAAATTTTTCTCTTACAGGTCTAACACTTCCGAAAAACCAATACAACGCCCACCCGGAACAATGTATAAAGCTAAACGAACCGTTCACTGGGTACTTATCCGTACGAAAATCCCTATTGATTTACCTGTTTTTACAAGGAAATAAAATGTGAAAACAATATTTCTACATCCCATGGCCTTTCCCAGCCATTTAAATTTTTCTTTTACAGGTCTAACAGTTGCGAAAAACCAATACAACGCCCACCCGGAACAATGTATAAAGCTAAACGAACCGTTCACTGGGTACTTATCCGTGCGAAAAGCCCTATTGATTTACCTGTTTTTACAAGGAAGTAAAATGTGAAAAAAATATTTCTACATCCCATGGCCTTTACCAGCCATTTAAATTTTTCTCTTACAGGTCTAACAGTTGCGAAAAACCAATACAACACCTACCCGGAACAATATATAAAGCTAAACGAACCGTTCACTGGGTACTAATCCATACGAAAATCCCTATTGATTTACCTGTTTTTACAAGGAAATAAAATGTGAAAAAAATATTTCTACATCCCATGGCCTTTCCCAACCATTTAAATTTTTCTCTTACAGGTCTAACAGTTGCGAAAAACCAATACAACGCCCACCCAGAACAATGTATAAAGCTAAACAAACCGTTCACTGGGTACTTATCCGTGCGAAAAGCCCTATTGATTTACCTGTTTTTACAAGGAAGTAAAATGTGAAAAAAATATTTCTACATCCCATGGCCTTTACCAGCCATTTAAATTTTTCTCTTACAGGTCTAACAGTTGCGAAAAACCAATACAACACCTACCCGGAACAATATATAAAGCTAAACGAACCGTTCACTGGGTACTAATCCATACGAAAATCCCTATTGATTTACCTGTTTTTACAAGGAAATAAAATGTGAAAAAAAAAATTTCTACATCCCATGGCCTTTCCCAACCATTTAAATTTTTCTCTTACAGGTCTAACAGTTGCGAAAAACCAATACAACGCCCACCCGGAACAATGTATAAAGCTAAACGAACCGTTCACTCGGTACTTATCCGTGCGAAAAGCCCTATTGATTTCCCTCTTTTTACAAGGAAGTAAAATGTGAAAAAAATATTTCTACATCCCATGGCCTTTCCCAACCATTTAAACTTTTCTCTTACAGGTCTAAAACTTCCGAAAAACCAATACAACGCCCACCCGGAACAATGTATAAAGCTAAACGAACCGTTCACTGGGTACTTATCCGTACGAAAATCCCTATTGATTTACCTGTTTTTACAAGGAAATAAAATGTGAAAAAAATATTTCTACATCCCATGGTCTTTCCCAACCATTTAAATTTTTCTCTTACAGGTCTAACAGTTGCGAAAAACCAATACAACGCCCACCCGGAACAATGTATAAAGCTAAACGAACCGTTCACTGGGTACTAATCCGTACGAAAATCCCTATTGTTTTACCTGTTTTTACAAGGAAATAAAATGTGAAAAAAATATTTCTACATCCCATGGCCTTTACCAGCCATTTAAATTTTTCTCTTACAGGTCTAACAGTTGCGAAAAACCAATACAACACCTACCCGGAACAATATATAAAGCTAAACGAACCGTTCACTGGGTACTAATCCATACGAAAATCCCTATTGATTTACCTGTTTTTACAAGGAAATAAAATGTGGAAAAAAAAATTTCTACATCCCATGGCCTTTCCCAACCATTTAAATTTTTCTCTTACAGGTCTAACAGTTGCGAAAAACCAATACAACGCCCACCCGGAACAATGTATAAAGCTAAACGAACCGTTCACTCGGTACTTATCCGTGCGAAAAGCCATATTGATTTCCCTCTTTTTACAAGGAAGTAAAATGTGAAAAAAATATTTCTACATCCCATGGCCTTTCCCAACCATTTAAACTTTTCTCTTACAGGTCTAACACTTCCGAAAAACCAATACAACGCCCACCCGGAACAATGTATAAAGCTAAACGAACCGTTCACTCGGTACTTATCCGTGCGAAAAGCCCTATTGATTTCCCTCTTTTTACAAGGAAGTAAAATGTGAAAAAAATATTTCTACATCCCATGGCCTTTCCCAACCATTTAAACTTTTCTCTTACAGGTCTAACACTTCCGAAAAACCAATACAACGCCCACCCGGAACAATATATAAAGCTAAACGAACCGTTCACTGGGTACTTATCCGTACGAAAATCCCTATTGATTTACCTGTTTTTACAAGGAAATAAAATGTGAAAAAAATATTTCTACATCCCATGGCCTTTCCCAACCATTTAAACTTTTCTCTTACAGGTCTAACACTTCCGAAAAACCAATACAACGCCCACCCGGAAAAATATATAAAGCTAAACGAACCGTTCACTGGGTACTTATCCGTACGAAAATCACTATTGATTTACCTGTTTTTACAAGGAAGTAAAATGTGAAAAAAATATTTCTACATCCCATGGCCTTTCCCAACCATTTAAATTTTTCTCTTACAGGTCTAACAGTTGCGAAAAACCAATACAACGCCCACCCGGAACAATGTATAAAGCTAAACGAACCGTTCACTCGGTACTTATCCGTGCGAAAAGCCCTATTGATTTCCCTCTTTTTACAAGGAAGTAAAATGTGAAAAAAATATTTCTACATCCCATGGCCTTTCCCAACCATTTAAACTTTTCTCTTACAGGTCTAACAGTTGCGAAAAACCAATACAACACCTACCCGGAACAATATATAAAGCTAAACGAACCGTTCACTGGGTACTAATCCATACGAAAATCCCTATTGATTTACCTGTTTTTACAAGGAAATAAAATGTGGAAAAAAAAATTTCTACATCCCATGGCCTTTCCCAACCATTTAAATTTTTCTCTTACAGGTCTAACAGTTGCGAAAAACCAATACAACGCCCACCCGGAACAATGTATAAAGCTAAACGAACCGTTCACTCGGTACTTATCCGTGCGAAAAGCCATATTGATTTCCCTCTTTTTACAAGGAAGTAAAATGTGAAAAAAATATTTCTACATCCCATGGCCTTTCCCAACCATTTAAACTTTTCTCTTACAGGTCTAACACTTCCGAAAAACCAATACAACGCCCACCCGGAACAATGTATAAAGCTAAACGAACCGTTCACTCGGTACTTATCCGTGCGAAAAGCCCTATTGATTTCCCTCTTTTTACAAGGAAGTAAAATGTGAAAAAAATATTTCTACATCCCATGGCCTTTCCCAACCATTTAAACTTTTCTCTTACAGGTCTAACACTTCCGAAAAACCAATACAACGCCCACCCGGAACAATATATAAAGCTAAACGAACCGTTCACTGGGTACTTATCCGTACGAAAATCCCTATTGATTTACCTGTTTTTACAAGGAAATAAAATGTGAAAAAAATATTTCTACATCCCATGGCCTTTCCCAACCATTTAAACTTTTCTCTTACAGGTCTAACACTTCCGAAAAACCAATACAACGCCCACCCGGAAAAATATATAAAGCTAAACGAACCGTTCACTGGGTACTTATCCGTACGAAAATCACTATTGATTTACCTGTTTTTACAAGGAAGTAAAATGTGAAAAAAATATTTCTACATCCCATGGCCTTTCCCAACCATTTAAATTTTTCTCTTACAGGTCTAACAGTTGCGAAAAACCAATACAACGCCCACCCGGAACAATGTATAAAGCTAAACGAACCGTTCACTCGGTACTTATCCGTGCGAAAAGCCCTATTGATTTCCCTCTTTTTACAAGGAAGTAAAATGTGAAAAAAATATTTCTACATCCCATGGCCTTTCCCAACCATTTAAACTTTTCTCTTACAGGTCTAACACTTCCGAAAAACCAATACAACGCCCACCCGGAAAAATATATAAAGCTAAACGAACCGTTCACTGTGTACTTATCCGTACGAAAATCCCTATTGATTTACCTGTTTTTACAAGGAAATAAAATGTGAAAAAAAAAATTTCTACATCCCATGGCCTTTCCCAACCATTTAAATTTTTCTCTTACAGGTCTAACAGTTGCGAAAAACCAATACAACGCCCACCCGGAACAATGTATAAAGCTAAACGAACCGTTCACTCGGTACTTATCCGTGCGAAAAGCCCTATTGATTTCCCTCTTTTTACAAGGAAGTAAAATGTGAAAAAAATATTTCTACATCCCATGGCCTTTCCCAACCATTTAAACTTTTCTCTTACAAGTCTAACACTTCCGAAAAACCAATACAACGCCCACCCGGAACAATATATAAAGCTAAACGAACCGTTCACTCGGTACTTATCCGTGCGAAAAGCCCTATTGATTTCCCTCTTTTTACAAGGAAGTAAAATGTGAAAAAAATATTTCTACATCCCATGGCCTTTCCCAACCATTTAAACTTTTCTCTTACAGGTCTAACACTTCCGAAAAACCAATACAACGCCCACCCGGAAAAATATATAAAGCTAAACGAACCGTTCACTGTGTACTTATCCGTACGAAAATCCCTATTGATTTACCTGTTTTTACAAGGAAATAAAATGTGAAAAAAAAAATTTCTACATCCCATGGCCTTTCCCAACCATTTAAATTTTTCTCTTACAGGTCTAACAGTTGCGAAAAACCAATACAACGCCCACCCGGAACAATGTATAAAGCTAAACGAACCGTTCACTCGGTACTTATCCGTGCGAAAAGCCCTATTGATTTCCCTCTTTTTACAAGGAAGTAAAATGTGAAAAAAATATTTCTACATCCCATGGCCTTTCCCAACCATTTAAACTTTTCTCTTACAAGTCTAACACTTCCGAAAAACCAATACAACGCCCACCCGGAACAATATATAAAGCTAAACGAACCGTTCACTGGGTACTTATCCGTACGAAAATCCCTATTGATTTACCTGTTTTTACAAGGAAATAAAATGTGAAAAAAATATTTCTACATCCCATGGCCTTTCCCAACCATTTAAATTTTTCTCTTACAGGTCTAACAGTTGCGAAAAACCAATACAACGCCCACCCGGAACAATGTATAAAGCTAAACGAACCGTTCACTGGGTACTAATCCGTACGAAAATCCCTATTGTTTTACCTGTTTTTACAAGGAAATAAAATGTGAAAAAAATATTTCTACATCCCATGGCCTTTCCCAGCCATTTAAATTTTTCTCTTACAGGTCTAACACTTCCGAAAAACCAATACAACGCCCACCCGGAACAATGTATAAAGCTAAACGAACCGTTCACTGGGTACTTATCCGTACGAAAATCCCTATTGATTTACCTGTTTTTACAAGGAAATAAAATGTGAAAACAATATTTCTACATCCCATGGCCTTTCCCAGCCATTTAAATTTTTCTCTTACAGGTCTAACAGTTGCGAAAAACCAATACAACGCCCACCCAGAACAATGTATAAAGCTAAACGAACCGTTCACTGGGTACTAATCCGTACGAAAATCCCAATTGATTTACCTGTTTTTACAAGGAAGTAAAATGTGAAAAAAATATTTCTACATCCCATGGCCTTTCCCAACCATTTAAATTTTTCTCTTACAGGTCTAACAGTTGCGAAAAACCAATACAACGCCCACCCGGAACAATATATAAAGCTAAACGAACCGTTCACTGGGTACTAATCCATACGAAAATCCCTATTGATTTACCTGTTTTTACAAGGAAATAAAATGTGAAAAAAATATTTCTACATTCCATGGCCTTTCCCAACCATTTAAATTTTTCTCTTACAGATCTAACACTTCCGAAAAACCAATACAACGCCCACCCGGAACAATGTATAAAGCTAAACGAACCGTTCACTGGGTACTTATCCGTACGAAAATCCCTATTGATTTACCTGTTTTTACAAGGAAATAAAATGTGAAAACAATATTTCTACATCCCATGGCCTTTCCCAGCCATTTAAATTTTTCTCTTAAAAGTCTAACAGTTGCGAAAAACCAATACAACGCCCACCCGGAACAATGTATAAAGCTAAACGAACCGTTCACTGGGTACTTATCCGTGCGAAAAGCCCTATTGATTTACCTGTTTTTACAAGGAAGTAAAATGTGAAAAAAATATTTCTACATCCCATGGCCTTTACCAGCCATTTAAATTTTTCTCTTACAGGTCTAACAGTTGCGAAAAACCAATACAACACCTACCCGGAACAATATATAAAGCTAAACGAACCGTTCACTGGGTACTAATCCATACGAAAATCCCTATTGATTTACCTGTTTTTACAAGGAAATAAAATGTGAAAAAAATATTTCTACATCCCATGGCCTTTCCCAACCATTTAAATTTTTCTCTTACAGGTCTAACAGTTGCGAAAAACCAATACAACGCCCACCCAGAACAATGTATAAAGCTAAACAAACCGTTCACTGGGTACTTATCCGTGCGAAAAGCCCTATTGATTTACCTGTTTTTACAAGGAAGTAAAATGTGAAAAAAATATTTCTACATCCCATGGCCTTTACCAGCCATTTAAATTTTTCTCTTACAGGTCTAACAGTTGCGAAAAACCAATACAACACCTACCCGGAACAATATATAAAGCTAAACAACCGTTCACTGGGTACTAATCCATACGAAAATCCCTATTGATTTACCTGTTTTTACAAGGAAATAAAATGTGAAAAAAAAAATTTCTACATCCCATGGCCTTTCCCAACCATTTAAATTTTTCTCTTACAGGTCTAACAGTTGCGAAAAACCAATACAACGCCCACCCGGAACAATGTATAAAGCTAAACGAACCGTTCACTCGGTACTTATCCGTGCGAATAGCCCTATTGATTTCCCTCTTTTTACAAGGAAGTAAAATGTGAAAAAAATATTTCTACATCCCATGGCCTTTCCCAACCATTTAAACTTTTCTCTTACAGGTCTAACACTTCCGAAAAACCAATACAACGGCCACCCGGAACAATATATAAAGCTAAACGAACCGTTCACTGGGTACTTATCCGTACGAAAATCCCTATTGATTTACCTGTTTTTACAAGGAAATAAAATGTGAAAAAAATATTTCTACATCCCATGGCCTTTCCCAACCATTTAAATTTTTCTCTTACAGGTCTAACAGTTGCGAAAAACCAATACAACGCCCACCCGGAACCATGTATAAAGCTAAACGAACCGTTCACTGGGTACTAATCCGTACGAAAATCCCTATTGTTTTACCTGTTTTTACAAGGAAATAAAATGTGAAAAAAATATTTCTACATCCCATGGCCTTTCCCAGCCATTTAAATTTTTCTCTTACAGGTCTAACACTTCCGAAAAACCAATACAACGCCCACCCGGAACAATGTATAAAGCTAAACGAACCGTTCACTGGGTACTTATCCGTACGAAAATCCCTATTGATTTACCTGTTTTTACAAGGAAATAAAATGTGAAAACAATATTTCTACATCCCATGGCCTTTCCCAGCCATTTAAATTTTTCTCTTACAGGTCTAACAGTTCCGAAAAACCAATACAACGCCCACCCGGAACAATGTATAAAGCTAAACGAACCGTTCACTGGGTACTAATCCGTACAAAAATCCCAATTGATTTACCTGTTTTTACAAGGAAGTAAAATGTGAAAAAAATATTTCTACATCCCATGGCCTTTCCCAACCATTTAAATTTTTCTCTTACAGGTCTAACAGTTGCGAAAAACCAATACAACGCCCACCCGGAACAATATATAAAGCTAAACGAACCGTTCACTGGGTACTAATCCATACGAAAATCCCTATTGATTTACCTGTTTTTACAAGGAAATAAAATGTGAAAAAAATATTTCTACATTCCATGGCCTTTCCCAACCATTTAAATTTTTCTCTTACAGGTCTAACACTTCCGAAAAACAATACAACGCCCACCCGGAACAATGTATAAAGCTAAACGAACCGTTCACTGGGTACTTATCCGTACGAAAATCCCTATTGATTTACCTGTTTTTACAAGGAAATAAAATGTGAAAACAATATTTCTACATCCCATGGCCATTCCCAGCCATTTAAATTTTTCTCTTACAGGTCTAACAGTTGCGAAAAACCAATACAACGCCCACCCGGAACAATGTATAAAGCTAAACGAACCGTTCACTGGGTACTAATCCGTACGAAAATCCCAATTGATTTACCTGTTTTTACAAGGAAATAAAATGTGAAAAAAATATTTCTACATCCCATGGCCTTTCCCAACCATTTAAATTTTTCTCTTACAGGTCTAACAGTTGCGAAAAACCAATACAACGCCCACCCGGAACAATGTATTAAGCTAAACGAACCGTTCACTGGGTACTTATCCGTGCGAAAAGCCCTATTGATTTACCTCTTTTTACAAGGAATTAAAATGTGAAAAAAATATTTATACATCCCATGGCCTTTCCCAACCATTTAAATTTTTTTCTTACAGGTCTAACACTTCCGAAAAACCAATACAACGCCCACCCGGAAAAATATATAAAGCTAAACGAACCGTTCACTGGGTACTTATCCGTACGAAAATCCCTATTGATTTACCTGTTTTTACAAGGAAATAAAATGTGAAAAAAATATTTCTACATCCCATGGCCTTTCCCAACCATTAAAATTTTTCTCTTACAGGTCTAACACTTCCGAAAAACCAATACAACGCCCACCCGGAACAATGTATAAAGCTAAACGAACCGTTCACTGGGTACTTACCCGTGCGAAAAGCCCTATTGATTTCCCTCATTTTACAAGGAAGTAAAATGTGAAAAAATATTTCTACATCCCATGGCCTTTCCCAACCATTTAAATTTTTCTCTTACAGGTCTAACACTTCCGAAAAACCAATACAACGCCCACCCGGAACAATGTATAAAGCTAAACGAACCGTTCACTGGGTACTTATCCGTACGAAAATCCCTATTGATTTACCTGTTTTTACAAGGAAATAAAATGTGAAAACAATATTTCTACATCCCATGGCCTTTCCCAACCATTTAAATTTTTCTCTTACAGGTCTAACACTTCCGAAAAACCAATACAACGCCCACCCGGAACAATGTATAAAGCTAAACGAACCGTTCACTGGGTACTTATCCGTACGAAAATCCCTATTGATTTACCTGTTTTTACAAGGAAATAAAATGTGAGAAAAATATTTCTACATCCCATGGCCTTTCCCAACCATTTAAATTTTTCTCTTACAGGTCTAACAGTTGCGAAAAACCAATACAACGCCCACCCGGAACAATGTATAAAACTAAACGAACCGTTCACTGGGTACTTATACGTGCGAAAAGCCCTATTGATTTACCTGTTTTTACAAGGAAGTAAAATGTGAAAAAAATATTTCTACATCCCATGGCCTTTCCCAACCATTTAAATTTTTCTCTTACAGGTCTAACACTACCGAAAAACCAATACAACTCCCACCCGGAACAATATATAAAGCTAAACGAACCGTTCACTGGGTACTTATACGTACGAAAATCCCTATTGATTTACCTGTTTTTACAAGGAAATAAAATGTGAAAAAAATATTTCTACATCCCATGGCCTTTCCCAACCATTTAAATTTTTCTCTTACAGGTCTAACACTTCCGAAAAACCAATACAACGCCCACCCGGAAAAATATATAAAGCTAAACGAACCGTTCACTGTGTACTTATCCGTACGAAAATCCCTATTGATTTACCTGTTTTTACAAGGAAATAAAATGTGAAAAAAATATTTCTACATCCCATGGCCTTTCCCAACCATTTAAATTTTTCTCTTACAGGTCTAACACTTCCGAAAAACCAATACAACGCCCACCCGGAACAATGTATAAAGCTAAACGAACCGTTCACTGGGTACTTATCCGTGCGAATAGCCCTATTGATTTCCCTCTTTTTACAAGGAAGTAAAATGTGAAAAAAATATTTCTACATCCCATGGCCTTTCCCAACCATTTAAATTTTTCTCTTACAGGTCTAACAGTTGCGAAAAACCAATACAACGCCCACCCGGAACAATGTATAAAGCTAAACGAACCGTTCACTGGGTACTTATACGTGCGAAAAGCCCTATTGATTTACCTGTTTTTACAAGGAAGTAAAATGTGAAAAAAATATTTCTACATCCCATGGCCTTTCCCAACCATTTAAATTTTTCTCTTACAGGTCTAACACTACCGAAAAACCAATACAACTCCCACCCGGAACAATATATAAAGCTAAACGAACCGTTCACTGGGTACTTATACGTACGAAAATCCCTATTGATTTACCTGTTTTTACAAGGAAATAAAATGTGAAAAAAATATTTCTACATCCCATGGCCTTTCCCAACCATTTAAATTTTTCTCTTACAGGTCTAACACTTCCGAAAAACCAATACAACGCCCACCCGGAAAAATATATAAAGCTAAACGAACCATACACTGGGTACTTATCCGTACGAAAATCCCTATTGATTTACCTGTTTTTACAAGGAAATAAAATGTGAAAAAAATATTTCTACATCCCATGGCCTTTCCCAACCATTTAAATTTTTCTCTTACAGGTCTAACAGTTGCGAAAAACCAATACAACGCCCACCCGGAACAATGTATAAAACTAAACGAACCGTTCACTGGGTACTTATACGTGCGAAAAGCCCTATTGATTTACCTGTTTTTACAAGGAAGTAAAATGTGAAAAAAATATTTCTACATCCCATGGCCTTTCCCAACCATTTAAATTTTTCTCTTACAGGTCTAACACTACCGAAAAACCAATACAACTCCCACCCGGAACAATATATAAAGCTAAACGAACCGTTCACTGGGTACTTATACGTACGAAAATCCCTATTGATTTACCTGTTTTTACAAGGAAATAAAATGTGAAAAATATATTTCTACATCCCATGGCCTTTCCCAACCATTTAAATTTTTCTCTTACAGGTCTAACACTTCCGAAAAACCAATACAACGCCCACCCGGAAAAATATATAAAGCTAAACGAACCGTTCACTGTGTACTTATCCGTACGAAAATCCCTATTGATTTACCTGTTTTTACAAGGAAATAAAATGTGAAAAAAATATTTCTACATCCCATGGCCTTTCCCAACCATTTAAATTTTTCTCTTACAGGTCTAACACTTCCAAAAAACCAATACAACGCCCACCCGGAACAATGTATAAAGCTAAACGAACCGTTCACTGGGTACTTATCCGTGCGAATAGCCCTATTGATTTCCCTCTTTTTACAAGGAAGTAAAATGTGAAAAAAATATTTCTACATCCCATGGCCTTTCCCAACCATTTAAATTTTTCTCTTACAGGTCTAACAGTTGTGAAAAACCAATACAACGCCCACCCGGAAAAATATATAAAGCTAAACGAACCATTCACTGGGTACTAATCCATACGAAAATCCCTATTGATTTACCTGTTTTTACAAGGAAATAAAATGTGAAAAAAATATTTCTACATTCCATGGCCTTTCCCAACCATTTAAATTTTTCTCTTACAGGTCTAACACTTCCGAAAAACCAATACCACGCCCACCCGGAACAATATATAAAGCTAAACGAACCGTTCACTGGGTACTTATCCGTACGAAAATCCCTATTGATTTACCTGTTTTTACAAGGAAATAAAATGTGAAAAAAATATTTCTACATCCCATGGCCTTTCCCAGCCATTTAAATTTTTCTCTTACAGGTCTAACAGTTGCGAAAAACCAATACAACGCCCACCCGGAACAATGTATAAAGCTAAACGAACCGTTCACTGGGTACTAATCCATACGAAAATCCCAATTGATTTACCTGTTTCTACAAGGAAATAAAATGTGAAAAAAATATTTCTACATCCCATGGCCTTTCCGAGCCATTTAAATTTTTCTCTTACAGGTCTAACACTTCCGAAAAACCAATACAACGCCCACCCGGAACAATGTATAAAGCTAAACGAACCGTTCACTGGGTACTTATCTGTGCGAAAAGCCCTATTGATTTACCTGTTTTTACAAGGAAGTAAAATGTGAAAACAATATTTCTACATCCCATGGCCTTTCCCAACCATTTAAATTTTTCTCTTACAGGTCTAACAGTTGCGAAAAACCAATACAACGCCCACCCGGAACAATGTATAAAGCTAAACGAACCGTTCACTGGGTACTTATACGTGCGAAAAGCCCTATTGATTTACCTGTTTTTACAAGGAAGTAAAATGTGAAAAAAATATTTCTACATCCCATGGCCTTTCCCAACTATTTAAATTTTTCTCTTACAGGTCTAACACTACCGAAAAACCAATACAACTCCCACCCAGAACAATATATAAAGCTAAACGAACCATTCACTGGGTACTTATACGTACGAAAATCCCTATTGATTTACCTGTTTTTACAAGGAAATAAAATGTGAAAAAAATATTTCTACATCCCATGGCCTTTCCCAACCATTTAAATTTTTCTCTTACAGGTCTAACACTTCCGAAAAACCAATACAACGCCCACCCGGAAAAATATATAAAGCTAAACGAACCGTTCACTGGGTACTTATCCGTGCGAATAGCCCTATTGATTTACCTGTTTTTACAAGGAAATAAAATGTGAAAAAAATATTTCTACATCCCATGGCCTTTCCCAACCATTTAAATTTTTCTCTTACAGGTCTAACACTTCTGAAAAACCAATACAACGCCCACCCGGAACAATGTATAAAGCTAAACGAACCGTTCACTGGGTACTTATCCGTGCGAATAGCCCTATTGATTTCCCTCTTTTTACAAGGAAGTAAAATGTGAAAAAAATATTTCTACATCCCATGGCCTTTCCCAAACATTTAAATTTTTCTCTTACAGGTCTAACAGTTGCGAAAAACCAATACAACGCCCACCCGGAAAAATATATAAAGCTAAACGAACCATTCACTGGGTACTAATCCATACGAAAATCCCTATTGATTTACCTGTTTTTACAAGGAAATAAAATGTGAAAAAAATATTTCTACATTCCATGGCCTTTCCCAACCATTTAAATTTTTCTCTTACAGGTTTAACACTTCCGAAAAACCAATACCACGCCCACCCGGAACAATATATAAAGCTAAACGAAACGTTCACTGGGTACTTATCCGTACGAAAATCCCTATTGATTTACCTGTTTTTACAAGGAAATAAAATGTGAAAAAAATATTTCTACATCCCATGGCCTTTCCCAGCCATTTAAATTTTTCTCTTACAGGTCTAACAGTTGCGAAAAACCAATACAACGCCCACCCGGAACAATGTATAAAGCTAAACGAACCGTTCACTGGGTACTAATCCATACGAAAATCCCAATTGATTTACCTGTTTCTACAAGGAAATAAAATGTGAAAAAAATATTTCTACATCCCATGGCCTTTCCCAACCATTTAAATTTTTCTCTTACAGGTCTAACACTTCCGAAAAACCAATACAACGCCCACCCGGAAAAATATATAAAGCTAAACGAACCGTTCACTGTGTACTTATCCGTACGAAAATCCCTATTGATTTACCTGTTTTTACAAGGAAATAAAATGTGAAAAAAATATTTCTACATCCCATGGCCTTTCCCAGCCATTTAAATTTTTCTCTTACAGGTCTAACGCTTCCGAAAAACCAATACAACGCCCACGCGGAATAATATATAAAGCTAAACGAACCGTTCACTGGGTACTTATCCGTGCGAATAGCCCTATTGATTTCCCTCTTTTTACAAGGAAGTAAAATGTGAAAAAAATATTTCTACATCCCATGGCCTTTCCCAACCATTTAAATTTTTCTCTTACAGGTCTAACAGTTGCGAAAAACCAATACAACGCCCACCCGGAAAAATATATAAAGCTAAACGAACCATTCACTGGGTACTAATCCATACGAAAATCCCTATTGATTTACCTGTTTTTACAAGGAAATAAAATGTGAAAAAAATATTTCTACATTCCATGGCCTTTCCCAACCATTTAAATTTTTCTCTTACACGTCTAACACTTCCGAAAAACCAATACCACGCCCACCCGGAACAATATATAAAGCTAAACGAAACGTTCACTGGGTACTTATCCGTACGAAAATCCCTATTGATTTACCTGTTTTTACAAGGAAATAAAATGTGAAAAAAATATTTCTACATCCCATGGCCTTTCCCAGCCATTTAAATTTTTCTCTTACAGGTCTAACAGTTGCGAAAAACCAATACAACGCCCACCCGGAACAATGTATAAAGCTAAACGAACCGTTCACTGGGTACTAATCCATACGAAAATCCCAATTGATTTACCTGTTTCTACAAGGAAATAAAATGTGAAAAAAATATTTCTACATCCCATGGCCTTTCCCAACCATTTAAATTTTTCTCTTACAGGTCTAACACTTCCGAAAAACCAATACAACGCCCACCCGGAAAAATATATAAAGCTAAACGAACCGTTCACTGTGTACTTATCCGTACGAAAATCCCTATTGATTTACCTGTTTTTACAAGGAAATAAAATGTGAAAAAAATATTTCTACATCCCATGGCCTTTCCCAGCCATTTAAATTTTTCTCTTACAGGTCTAACGCTTCCGAAAAACCAATACAACGCCCACCCGGAACAATGTATAAAGCTAAACGAACCGTTCACTGGGTACTTATCCGTGCGAATAGCCCTATTGATTTCCCTCTTTTTACAAGGAAGTAAAATGTGAAAAAAATATTTCTACATCCCATGGCCTTTCCCAACCATTTAAATTTTTCTCTTACAGGTCTAACAGTTGCGAAAAACCAATACAACGCCCACCCGGAAAAATATATAAAGCTAAACGAACCATTCACTGGGTACTAATCCATACGAAAATCCCTATTGATTTACCTGTTTTTACAAGGAAATAAAATGTGAAAAAAATATTTCTACATTCCATGGCCTTTCCCAACCATTTAAATTTTTCTCTTACACGTCTAACACTTCCGAAAAACCAATACCACGCCCACCCGGAACAATATATAAAGCTAAACGAACCGTTCACTGGGTACTTATCCGTACGAAAATCCCTATTGATTTACCTGTTTTTACAAGGAAATAAAATGTGAAAAAAATATTTCTACATCCCATGGCCTTTCCCAGCCATTTAAATTTTTCTCTTACAGGTCTAACAGTTGCGAAAAACCAATACAACGCCCACCCGGAACAATGTATAAAGCTAAACGAACCGTTCACTGGGTACTAATCCATACGAAAATCCCAATTGATTTACCTGTTTCTACAAGGAAATAAAATGTGAAAAAAATATTTCTACATCCCATGGCCTTTCCCAGCCATTTAAATTTTTCTCTTACAGGTCTAACACTTCCGAAAAACCAATACAACGCCCACCCGGAACAATGTATAAAGCTAAACGAACCGTTCACTGGGTACTTATCTGTGCGAAAAGCCCTATTGATTTACCTGTTTTTACAAGGAAGTAAAATGTGAAAAAAATATTTCTACATCCCATGGCCTTTCCCAACCATTTAAATTTTTCTCTTACAGGTCTAACAGTTGCGAAAAACCAATACAACGCCCACCCGGAAAAATATATAAAGCTAAACGAACCATTCACTGGGTACTAATCCATACGAAAATCCCTATTGATTTACCTGTTTTTACAAGGAAATAAAATGTGAAAAAAATATTTCTACATTCCATGGCCTTTCCCAACCATTTAAATTTTTCTCTTACAGGTCTAACACTTCCGAAAAACCAATACCACGCCCACCCGGAACAATATATAAAGCTAAACGAACCGTTCACTGGGTACTTATCCGTACGAAAATCCCTATTGATTTACCTGTTTTTACAAGGAAATAAAATGTGAAAAAAATATTTCTACATCCCATGGCCTTTCCCAGCCATTTAAATTTTTCTCTTACAGGTCTAACAGTTGCGAAAAACCAATACAACGCCCACCCGGAACAATGTATAAAGCTAAACGAACCGTTCACTGGGTACTAATCCATACGAAAATCCCAATTGATTTACCTGTTTCTACAAGGAAATAAAATGTGAAAAAAATATTTCTACATCCCATGGCCTTTCCCAGCCATTTAAATTTTTCTCTTACAGGTCTAACACTTCCGAAAAACCAATACAACGCCCACCCGGAACAATGTATAAAGCTAAACGAACCGTTCACTGGGTACTTATCTGTGCGAAAAGCCCTATTGATTTACCTGTTTTTACAAGGAAGTAAAATGTGAAAAAAATATTTCTACATCCCATGGCCTTTCCCAACCATTTAAATTTTTCTCTTACAGGTCTAACAGTTGCGAAAAACCAATACAACGCCCACCCGGAAAAATATATAAAGCTAAACGAACCATTCACTGGGTACTAATCCATACGAAAATCCCTATTGATTTACCTGTTTTTACAAGGAAATAAAATGTGAAAAAAATATTTCTACATTCCATGGCCTTTCCCAACCATTTAAATTTTTCTCTTACAGGTCTAACACTTCCGAAAAACCAATACCACGCCCACCCGGAACAATATATAAAGCTAAACGAACCGTTCACTGGGTACTTATCCGTACGAAAATCCCTATTGATTTACCTGTTTTTACAAGGAAATAAAATGTGAAAAAAATATTTCTACATCCCATGTCCTTTCCCAGCCATTTAAATTTTTCTCTTACAGGTCTAACAGTTGCGAAAAACCAATACAACGCCCACCCGGAACAATGTATAAAGCTAAACGAACCGTTCACTGGGTACTAATCCATACGAAAATCCCAATTGATTTACCTGTTTCTACAAGGAAATAAAATGTGAAAAAAATATTTCTACATCCCATGGCCTTTCCCAGCCATTTAAATTTTTCTCTTACAGGTCTAACACTTCCGAAAAACCAATACAACGCCCACCCGGAACAATGTATAAAGCTAAACGAACCGTTCACTGGGTACTTATCTGTGCGAAAAGCCCTATTGATTTACCTGTTTTTACAAGGAAGTAAAATGTGAAAAAAATATTTCTACATCCCATGGCCTTTCCCAACCATTTAAATTTTTCTCTTACAGGTCTAACAGTTGCGAAAAACCAATACAACGCCCACCCGGAACAATGTATAAAGCTAAACGAACCGTTCACTGGGTACTTATACGTGCGAAAATCCCTATTGATTTACCTGTTTTTACAAGGAAGTAAAATGTGAAAAAAATATTTCTACATCCCATGGCCTTTCCCAACCATTTAAATTTTTCTCTTACAGGTCTAACACTTCCAAAAAACCAATACAACGCCCACCCGGAACAATGTATAAAGCTAAACGAACCGTTCACTGGGTACTTATCCGTGCGAATAGCCCTATTGATTTCCCTCTTTTTACAAGGAAGTAAAATGTGAAAAAAATATTTCTACATCCCATGGCCTTTCCCAACCATTTAAATTTTTCTCTTACAGGTCTAACAGTTGTGAAAAACCAATACAACGCCCACCCGGAAAAATATATAAAGCTAAACGAACCATTCACTGGGTACTAATCCATACGAAAATCCCTATTGATTTACCTGTTTTTACAAGGAAATAAAATGTGAAAAAAATATTTCTACATTCCATGGCCTTTCCCAACCATTTAAATTTTTCTCTTACAGGTCTAACACTTCCGAAAAACCAATACCACGCCCACCCGGAACAATATATAAAGCTAAACGAACCGTTCACTGGGTACTTATCCGTACGAAAATCCCTATTGATTTACCTGTTTTTACAAGGAAATAAAATGTGAAAAAAATATTTCTACATCCCATGGCCTTTCCCAGCCATTTAAATTTTTCTCTTACAGGTCTAACAGTTGCGAAAAACCAATACAACGCCCACCCGGAACAATGTATAAAGCTAAACGAACCGTTCACTGGGTACTAATCCATACGAAAATCCCAATTGATTTACCTGTTTCTACAAGGAAATAAAATGTGAAAAAAATATTTCTACATCCCATGGCCTTTCCGAGCCATTTAAATTTTTCTCTTACAGGTCTAACACTTCCGAAAAACCAATACAACGCCCACCCGGAACAATGTATAAAGCTAAACGAACCGTTCACTGGGTACTTATCTGTGCGAAAAGCCCTATTGATTTACCTGTTTTTACAAGGAAGTAAAATGTGAAAACAATATTTCTACATCCCATGGCCTTTCCCAACCATTTAAATTTTTCTCTTACAGGTCTAACAGTTGCGAAAAACCAATACAACGCCCACCCGGAACAATGTATAAAGCTAAACGAACCGTTCACTGGGTACTTATACGTGCGAAAAGCCCTATTGATTTACCTGTTTTTACAAGGAAGTAAAATGTGAAAAAAATATTTCTACATCCCATGGCCTTTCCCAACTATTTAAATTTTTCTCTTACAGGTCTAACACTACCGAAAAACCAATACAACTCCCACCCAGAACAATATATAAAGCTAAACGAACCATTCACTGGGTACTTATACGTACGAAAATCCCTATTGATTTACCTGTTTTTACAAGGAAATAAAATGTGAAAAAAATATTTCTACATCCCATGGCCTTTCCCAACCATTTAAATTTTTCTCTTACAGGTCTAACACTTCCGAAAAACCAATACAACGCCCACCCGGAAAAATATATAAAGCTAAACGAACCGTTCACTGGGTACTTATCCGTGCGAATAGCCCTATTGATTTACCTGTTTTTACAAGGAAATAAAATGTGAAAAAAATATTTCTACATCCCATGGCCTTTCCCAACCATTTAAATTTTTCTCTTACAGGTCTAACACTTCTGAAAAACCAATACAACGCCCACCCGGAACAATGTATAAAGCTAAACGAACCGTTCACTGGGTACTTATCCGTGCGAATAGCCCTATTGATTTCCCTCTTTTTACAAGGAAGTAAAATGTGAAAAAAATATTTCTACATCCCATGGCCTTTCCCAAACATTTAAATTTTTCTCTTACAGGTCTAACAGTTGCGAAAAACCAATACAACGCCCACCCGGAAAAATATATAAAGCTAAACGAACCATTCACTGGGTACTAATCCATACGAAAATCCCTATTGATTTACCTGTTTTTACAAGGAAATAAAATGTGAAAAAAATATTTCTACATTCCATGGCCTTTCCCAACCATTTAAATTTTTCTCTTACAGGTTTAACACTTCCGAAAAACCAATACCACGCCCACCCGGAACAATATATAAAGCTAAACGAAACGTTCACTGGGTACTTATCCGTACGAAAATCCCTATTGATTTACCTGTTTTTACAAGGAAATAAAATGTGAAAAAAATATTTCTACATCCCATGGCCTTTCCCAGCCATTTAAATTTTTCTCTTACAGGTCTAACAGTTGCGAAAAACCAATACAACGCCCACCCGGAACAATGTATAAAGCTAAACGAACCGTTCACTGGGTACTAATCCATACGAAAATCCCAATTGATTTACCTGTTTCTACAAGGAAATAAAATGTGAAAAAAATATTTCTACATCCCATGGCCTTTCCCAACCATTTAAATTTTTCTCTTACAGGTCTAACACTTCCGAAAAACCAATACAACGCCCACCCGGAAAAATATATAAAGCTAAACGAACCGTTCACTGTGTACTTATCCGTACGAAAATCCCTATTGATTTACCTGTTTTTACAAGGAAATAAAATGTGAAAAAAATATTTCTACATCCCATGGCCTTTCCCAGCCATTTAAATTTTTCTCTTACAGGTCTAACGCTTCCGAAAAACCAATACAACGCCCACGCGGAATAATATATAAAGCTAAACGAACCGTTCACTGGGTACTTATCCGTGCGAATAGCCCTATTGATTTCCCTCTTTTTACAAGGAAGTAAAATGTGAAAAAAATATTTCTACATCCCATGGCCTTTCCCAACCATTTAAATTTTTCTCTTACAGGTCTAACAGTTGCGAAAAACCAATACAACGCCCACCCGGAAAAATATATAAAGCTAAACGAACCATTCACTGGGTACTAATCCATACGAAAATCCCTATTGATTTACCTGTTTTTACAAGGAAATAAAATGTGAAAAAAATATTTCTACATTCCATGGCCTTTCCCAACCATTTAAATTTTTCTCTTACACGTCTAACACTTCCGAAAAACCAATACCACGCCCACCCGGAACAATATATAAAGCTAAACGAAACGTTCACTGGGTACTTATCCGTACGAAAATCCCTATTGATTTACCTGTTTTTACAAGGAAATAAAATGTGAAAAAAATATTTCTACATCCCATGGCCTTTCCCAGCCATTTAAATTTTTCTCTTACAGGTCTAACAGTTGCGAAAAACCAATACAACGCCCACCCGGAACAATGTATAAAGCTAAACGAACCGTTCACTGGGTACTAATCCATACGAAAATCCCAATTGATTTACCTGTTTCTACAAGGAAATAAAATGTGAAAAAAATATTTCTACATCCCATGGCCTTTCCCAACCATTTAAATTTTTCTCTTACAGGTCTAACACTTCCGAAAAACCAATACAACGCCCACCCGGAAAAATATATAAAGCTAAACGAACCGTTCACTGTGTACTTATCCGTACGAAAATCCCTATTGATTTACCTGTTTTTACAAGGAAATAAAATGTGAAAAAAATATTTCTACATCCCATGGCCTTTCCCAGCCATTTAAATTTTTCTCTTACAGGTCTAACGCTTCCGAAAAACCAATACAACGCCCACGCGGAATAATATATAAAGCTAAACGAACCGTTCACTGGGTACTTATCCGTGCGAATAGCCCTATTGATTTCCCTCTTTTTACAAGGAAGTAAAATGTGAAAAAAATATTTCTACATCCCATGGCCTTTCCCAACCATTTAAATTTTTCTCTTACAGGTCTAACAGTTGCGAAAAACCAATACAACGCCCACCCGGAAAAATATATAAAGCTAAACGAACCATTCACTGGGTACTAATCCATACGAAAATCCCTATTGATTTACCTGTTTTTACAAGGAAATAAAATGTGAAAAAAATATTTCTACATTCCATGGCCTTTCCCAACCATTTAAATTTTTCTCTTACACGTCTAACACTTCCGAAAAACCAATACCACGCCCACCCGGAACAATATATAAAGCTAAACGAACCGTTCACTGGGTACTTATCCGTACGAAAATCCCTATTGATTTACCTGTTTTTACAAGGAAATAAAATGTGAAAAAAATATTTCTACATCCCATGGCCTTTCCCAGCCATTTAAATTTTTCTCTTACAGGTCTAACAGTTGCGAAAAACCAATACAACGCCCACCCGGAACAATGTATAAAGCTAAACGAACCGTTCACTGGGTACTAATCCATACGAAAATCCCAATTGATTTACCTGTTTCTACAAGGAAATAAAATGTGAAAAAAATATTTCTACATCCCATGGCCTTTCCCAGCCATTTAAATTTTTCTCTTACAGGTCTAACACTTCCGAAAAACCAATACAACGCCCACCCGGAACAATGTATAAAGCTAAACGAACCGTTCACTGGGTACTTATCTGTGCGAAAAGCCCTATTGATTTACCTGTTTTTACAAGGAAGTAAAATGTGAAAAAAATATTTCTACATCCCATGGCCTTTCCCAACCATTTAAATTTTTCTCTTACAGGTCTAACAGTTGCGAAAAACCAATACAACGCCCACCCGGAAAAATATATAAAGCTAAACGAACCATTCACTGGGTACTAATCCATACGAAAATCCCTATTGATTTACCTGTTTTTACAAGGAAATAAAATGTGAAAAAAATATTTCTACATTCCATGGCCTTTCCCAACCATTTAAATTTTTCTCTTACAGGTCTAACACTTCCGAAAAACCAATACCACGCCCACCCGGAACAATATATAAAGCTAAACGAACCGTTCACTGGGTACTTATCCGTACGAAAATCCCTATTGATTTACCTGTTTTTACAAGGAAATAAAATGTGAAAAAAATATTTCTACATCCCATGGCCTTTCCCAGCCATTTAAATTTTTCTCTTACAGGTCTAACAGTTGCGAAAAACCAATACAACGCCCACCCGGAACAATGTATAAAGCTAAACGAACCGTTCACTGGGTACTAATCCATACGAAAATCCCAATTGATTTACCTGTTTCTACAAGGAAATAAAATGTGAAAAAAATATTTCTACATCCCATGGCCTTTCCCAGCCATTTAAATTTTTCTCTTACAGGTCTAACACTTCCGAAAAACCAATACAACGCCCACCCGGAACAATGTATAAAGCTAAACGAACCGTTCACTGGGTACTTATCTGTGCGAAAAGCCCTATTGATTTACCTGTTTTTACAAGGAAGTAAAATGTGAAAAAAATATTTCTACATCCCATGGCCTTTCCCAACCATTTAAATTTTTCTCTTACAGGTCTAACAGTTGCGAAAAACCAATACAACGCCCACCCGGAAAAATATATAAAGCTAAACGAACCATTCACTGGGTACTAATCCATACGAAAATCCCTATTGATTTACCTGTTTTTACAAGGAAATAAAATGTGAAAAAAATATTTCTACATTCCATGGCCTTTCCCAACCATTTAAATTTTTCTCTTACAGGTCTAACACTTCCGAAAAACCAATACCACGCCCACCCGGAACAATATATAAAGCTAAACGAACCGTTCACTGGGTACTTATCCGTACGAAAATCCCTATTGATTTACCTGTTTTTACAAGGAAATAAAATGTGAAAAAAATATTTCTACATCCCATGTCCTTTCCCAGCCATTTAAATTTTTCTCTTACAGGTCTAACAGTTGCGAAAAACCAATACAACGCCCACCCGGAACAATGTATAAAGCTAAACGAACCGTTCACTGGGTACTAATCCATACGAAAATCCCAATTGATTTACCTGTTTCTACAAGGAAATAAAATGTGAAAAAAATATTTCTACATCCCATGGCCTTTCCCAGCCATTTAAATTTTTCTCTTACAGGTCTAACACTTCCGAAAAACCAATACAACGCCCACCCGGAACAATGTATAAAGCTAAACGAACCGTTCACTGGGTACTTATCTGTGCGAAAAGCCCTATTGATTTACCTGTTTTTACAAGGAAGTAAAATGTGAAAAAAATATTTCTACATCCCATGGCCTTTCCCAACCATTTAAATTTTTCTCTTACAGGTCTAACAGTTGCGAAAAACCAATACAACGCCCACCCGGAACAATGTATAAAGCTAAACGAACCGTTCACTGGGTACTTATACGTGCGAAAATCCCTATTGATTTACCTGTTTTTACAAGGAAGTAAAATGTGAAAAAAATATTTCTACATCCCATGGCCTTTCCCAACCATTTAAATTTTTCTCTTACAGGTCTAACAGTTGCGAAAAACCAATACAACGCCCACCCGGAACAATGTATAAAGCTAAACGAACCGTTCACTGGGTACTTATACGTGCGAAAAGCCCTATTGATTTACCTGTTTTTACAAGGAAGTAAAATGTGAAAAAAATATTTCTACATCCCATGGCCTTTCCCAACCATTTAAATTTTTCTCTTACAGGTCTAACACTACCGAAAAACCAATACAACGCCCACGCGGAACAATATATAAAGCTAAACGAACCGTTCACTGGGTACTTATCCGTGCGAATAGCCCTATTGATTTCCCTCTTTTTACAAGGAAGTAAAATGTGAAAAAAATATTTCTACATCCCATGGCCTTTCCCAACCATTTAAATTTTTCTCTTACAGGTCTAACAGTTGCGAAAAACCAATACAACGCCCACCCGGAAAAATATATAAAGCTAAACGAACCATTCACTGGGTACTAATCCATACGAAAATCCCTATTGATTTACCTGTTTTTACAAGGAAATAAAATGTGAAAAAAATATTTCTACATTCCATGGCCTTTCCCAACCATTTAAATTTTTCTCTTACAGGTCTAACACTTCCGAAAAACCAATACCACGCCCACCCGGAACAATATATAAAGCTAAACGAACCGTTCACTGGGTATTTATCCGTACGAAAATTCCTATTGATTTACCTGTTTTTACAAGGAAATAAAATGTGAAAAAAATATTTCTACATCCCATGGCCTTTCCCAGCCATTTAAATTTTTCTCTTACAGGTCTAACAGTTGCGAAAAACCAATACAACGCCCACCCGGAACAATGTATAAAGCTAAACGAACCGTTCACAGGGTACTAATCCATACGAAAATCCCAATTGATTTACCTGTTTCTACAAGGAAATAAAATGTGAAAAAAATATTTCTACATCCCATGGCCTTTCCCAGCCATTTAAATTTTTCTCTTACAGGTCTAACACTTCCGAAAAACCAATACAACGCCCACCCGGAACAATGTATAAAGCTAAACGAACCGTTCACTGGGTACTTATCTGTGCGAAAAGCCCTATTGATTTACCTGTTTTTACAAGGAAGTAAAATGTGAAAAAAATATTTCTACATCCCATGGCCTTTCCCAACCATTTAAATTTTTCTCTTACAGGTCTAACAGTTGCGAAAAACCAATACAACGCCCACCCGGAAAAATATATAAAGCTAAACGAACCATTCACTGGGTACTAATCCATACGAAAATCCCTATTGATTTACCTGTTTTTACAAGGAAATAAAATGTGAAAAAAATATTTCTACATTCCATGGCCTTTCCCAACCATTTAAATTTTTCTCTTACAGGTCTAACACTTCCGAAAAACCAATACCACGCCCACCCGGAACAATATATAAAGCTAAACGAACCGTTCACTGGGTACTTATCCGTACGAAAATCCCTATTGATTTACCTGTTTTTACAAGGAAATAAAATGTGAAAAAAATATTTCTACATCCCATGTCCTTTCCCAGCCATTTAAATTTTTCTCTTACAGGTCTAACAGTTGCGAAAAACCAATACAACGCCCACCCGGAACAATGTATAAAGCTAAACGAACCGTTCACTGGGTACTAATCCATACGAAAATCCCAATTGATTTACCTGTTTCTACAAGGAAATAAAATGTGAAAAAAATATTTCTACATCCCATGGCCTTTCCCAGCCATTTAAATTTTTCTCTTACAGGTCTAACACTTCCGAAAAACCAATACAACGCCCACCCGGAACAATGTATAAAGCTAAACGAACCGTTCACTGGGTACTTATCTGTGCGAAAAGCCCTATTGATTTACCTGTTTTTACAAGGAAGTAAAATGTGAAAAAAATATTTCTACATCCCATGGCCTTTCCCAACCATTTAAATTTTTCTCTTACAGGTCTAACACTTCCGAAAAACCAATACAACGCCCACCCGGAACAATGTATAAAGCTAAACGAACCGTTCACTGGGTACTTATACGTGCGAAAATCCCTATTGATTTACCTGTTTTTACAAGGAAGTAAAATGTGAAAAAAATATTTCTACATCCCATGGCCTTTCCCAACCATTTAAATTTTTCTCTTACAGGTCTAACAGTTGCGAAAAACCAATACAACGCCCACCCGGAACAATGTATAAAGCTAAACGAACCGTTCACTGGGTACTTATACGTGCGAAAAGCCCTATTGATTTACCTGTTTTTACAAGGAAGTAAAATGTGAAAAAAATATTTCTACATCCCATGGCCTTTCCCAACCATTTAAATTTTTCTCTTACAGGTCTAACACTACCGAAAAACCAATACAACTCCCACCCGGAACAATATATAAAGCTAAACGAACCGTTCACTGTGTACTTATCCGTACGAAAATCCCTATTGATTTACCTGTTTTTACAAGGAAATAAAATGTGAAAAAAATATTTCTACATCCCATGGCCTTTCCCAACCATTTAAATTTTTCTCTTACAGGTCTAACAGTTGCGAAAAACCAATACAACGCCCACCCGGAACAATGTATTAAGTTAAACGAACCGTTCACTGGGTACTTATACGTGCGAAAAGCCCTATTGATTTACCTGTTTTTACAAGGAAATAAAATGTGAAAAAAATATTTCTACATCCCATGGCCTTTCCCAACCATTTAAATTTTTCTCTTACAGGTCTAACACTACCGAAAAACCAATACAACTCCCACCCGGAACAATATATAAAGCTAAACGAACCGTTCACTGGGTACTTATACGTACGAAAATCCCTATTGATTTACCTGTTTTTACAAGGAAATAAAATGTGAAAAAAATATTTCTACATCCCATGGCCTTTCCCAACCATTTAAATTTTTCTCTTACAGGTCTAACAGTTGTGAAAAACCAATACAACGCCCACCCGGAACAATGTATAAAGCTAAACGAACCGTTCACTGGGTACTTATACGTGCGAAAAGCCCTATTGATTTACCTGTTTTTACAAGGAAGTAAAATGTGAAAAAAATATTTCTACATCCCATGGCCTTTCCCAACCATATAAATTTTTCTCTTACAGGTCTAACAGTTGCGAAAAACCAATACAACGCCCACCCGGAACAATGTATAAAGCTAAACGAACCGTTCACTGGGTACTTATACGTGCGAAAAGCCCTATTGATTTACCTGTTTTTACAAGGAAGTAAAATGTGAAAAAAATATTTCTACATCCCATGGCCTTTCCCAACCATTTAAATTTTTCTCTTACAGGTCTAACACTACCGAAAAACCAATACAACTCCCACCCGGAACAATATATAAAGCTAAACGAACCGTTCACTGTGTACTTATCCGTACGAAAATCCCTATTGATTTACCTGTTTTTACAAGGAAATAAAATGTGAAAAAAATATTTCTACATCCCATGGCCTTTCCCAACCATTTAAATTTTTCTCTTACAGGTCTAACAGTTGCGAAAAACCAATACAACGCCCACCCGGAACAATGTATTAAGTTAAACGAACCGTTCACTGGGTACTTATACGTGCGAAAAGCCCTATTGATTTACCTGTTTTTACAAGGAAATAAAATGTGAAAAAAATATTTCTACATCCCATGGCCTTTCCCAACCATTTAAATTTTTCTCTTACAGGTCTAACACTACCGAAAAACCAATACAACTCCCACCCGGAACAATATATAAAGCTAAACGAACCGTTCACTGGGTACTTATACGTACGAAAATCCCTATTGATTTACCTGTTTTTACAAGGAAATAAAATGTGAAAAAAATATTTCTACATCCCATGGCCTTTCCCAACCATTTAAATTTTTCTCTTACAGGTCTAACAGTTGTGAAAAACCAATACAACGCCCACCCGGAACAATGTATAAAGCTAAACGAACCGTTCACTGGGTACTTATACGTGCGAAAAGCCCTATTGATTTACCTGTTTTTACAAGGAAGTAAAATGTGAAAAAAATATTTCTACATCCCATGGCCTTTCCCAACCATATAAATTTTTCTCTTACAGGTCTAACAGTTGCGAAAAACCAATACAACGCCCAGCCGGAACAATGTATAAAGCTAAACGAACCGTTCACTGGGTACTTATACGTGCGAAAAGCCCTATTGATTTACCTGTTTTTACAAGGAAGTAAAATGTGAAAAAAATATTTCTACATCCCATGGCCTTTCCCAACCATTTAAATTTTTCTCTTATAGGTCTAACACTTCCGAAAAACCAATACAACGCCCACCCGGAACAATGTATTAAGTTAAACGAACCGTTCACTGGGTACTTATACGTGCGAAAAGCCCTATTGATTTACCTGTTTTTACAAGGAAATAAAATGTGAAAAAAATATTTCTACATCCCATGGCCTTTCCCAACCATTAAAATATTTCTCTTACAGGTCTAACACTTCCGAAAAACCAATACAACGCCCACCCGGAACAATGCATAAAGCTAAACGAATCGTTCACTGGGTACTTATCCGTGCGAAAAGCCCTATTGATTTCCCTCTTTTTACAAGGAAGTAAAATGTGAAAAAAATATTTCTACATCCCATGGCCTTTCCCAACCATTTAAATTTTTATCTTACAGGTCTAACACTACCGAAAAACCAATACAACTCCCACCCGGAACAATATATAAAGCTAAACGAACCGTTCACTGGGTACTTATACGTACGAAAATCCCTATTGATTTACCTGTTTTTACAAGGAAATAAAATGTGAAAAAAAATTTCTACATCCCATGGCCTTTCCCAACCATTTAAATTTTTCTCTTACAGGTCTAACACTTCCGAAAAACCAATACAACGCCCACCCGGTACAATGTATAAAGCTAAACGAACCGTTCACTGGGTACTTATCTGTGCGAAAAGCCCTATTGATTTACCTGTTTTTACAAGGAAGTAAAATGAGAAAAAAATATTTCTACATCCCATGGCCTTTCCCAACCATTTAAATTTTTCTCTTACAGGTCTAACAGTTTCTAAAAACCAATACAACGCCACCCGGAACAATGTATAAAGCTAAACGAACCGTTCACTGGGTACTAATACGTGCGAAAAGCCCTATTGATTTACCTGTTTTTACAAGGAAGTAAAATGTGAAAAAAATATTTCTACATCCCATGGCCTTTCCCAACCATTTAAATTTTTCTCTTACAGGTCTAACAGTTGCGAAAAACCAATACAACGCCCACCCGGAACAATGTATAAAGCTAAACGAACCGTTCACTGGGTACTTATACGTGCGAAAAGCCCTATTGATTTACCTGTTTTTACAAGGAAGTAAAATGTGAAAAAAATATTTCTACATCCCATTGCTTTTCCCAACCATTTAAATTTTTCTCTTACAGGTCTAACACTACCGAAAAACCAATACATCTCCCACCCGGAACAATATATAAAGCTAAACGAACCGTTCACTGGGTACTTATACGTACGAAAATCCCTATTGATTTACCTGTTTTTACAAGGAAATAAAATGTGAAAAAAAATTTCTACATCCCATGGCCTTTCCCAACCATTTAAATTTTTCTCTTACAGGTCTAACACTTCCGAAAAACCAATACAACGCCCACCCGGAACAATGTATAAAGCTAAACGAACCGTTCACTGGGTACTTATCTGTGCGAAAAGCCCTATTGATTTACCTGTTTTTACAAAGAAGTAAAATGTGAAAAAAATATTTCTACATCCCATGGCCTTTCCCAACCATTTAAATTTTTCTCTTACAGGTCTAACAGTTGCGAAAAACCAATACAACGCCCACCCGGAACAATGTATAAAGCTAAACGAACCGTTCACTGGGTACTTATACGTACGAAAAGCCCTATTGATTTACCTGTTTTTACAAGGAAGTAAAATGTGAAAAAAATATTTCTACATCCCATGGCCTTTCCCAACCATTTAAATTTTTCTCTTACAGGTCTAACACTACCGAAAAACCAATACAACTCCCACCCGGAACAATATATAAAGCTAAACGAACCATTCACTGGGTACTTATCCGTACGAAAATCCCTATTGATTTACCTGTTTTTACAAGGAAATAAAATGTGAAAAAAATATTTCTACATCCCATGGCCTTTCCCAACCATTTAAATTTTTCTCTTACAGGTCTAACAGTTGCGAAAAACCAATACAACGCCCACCCGGAACAATGTATAAAGCTAAACGAACCGTTCACTGGGTACTTATACGTGCGAAAAGCCCTATTGATTTACCTGTTTTTACAAGGAAGTAAAATGTGAAAAAAATATTTCTACATCCCATGGCCTTTCCCAACCATTTAAATTTTTCTCTTACAGGTCTAACAGTTGCGAAAAACCAATACAACGCCCACCCGGAACAATGTATAAAGCTAAACGAACCGTTCACTGGGTACTTATACGTGCGAAAAGCCCTATTGATTTACCTGTTTTTACAAGGAAGTAAAATGTGAAAAAAATATTTCTACATCCCATGGCCTTTCCCAACCATTTAAATTTTTCTCTTACAGGTCTAACACTACCGAAAAACCAATACAACTCCCACCCGGAACAATATATAAAGCTAAACGAACCATTCACTGGGTACTTATACGTACGAAAATCCCTATTGATTTACCTGTTTTTACAAGGAAATAAAATGTGAAAAAAATATTTCTACATCCCATGGCCTTTCCCAACCATTTAAATTTTTCTCTTACAGGTCTAACACTTCCGAAAAACCAATACAACGCCCACCCGGAAAAATATATAAAGCTAAACGAACCGTTCACTGGGTACTTATCCGTACGAAAATCCCTACTGATTTACCTGTTTTTACAAGGAAATAAAATGTGAAAAAAATATTTCTACATCCCATGGCCTTTCCCAACCATTTAAATTTTTCTCTTACAGGTCTAACACTACCGAAAAACCAATACAACTCCCACCCGGAACAATATATAAAGCTAAACGAACCATTCACTGGGTACTTATACGTACGAAAATCCCTATTGATTTACCTGTTTTTACAAGGAAATAAAATGTGAAAAAAATATTTCTACATCCCATGGCCTTTCCCAACCATTTAAATTTTTCTCTTACAGGTCTAACAGTTGCGAAAAACCAATACAACGCCCACCCGGAACAATGTATAAAGCTAAACGAACCGTTCACTGGGTACTTATACGTGCGAAAAGCCCTATTGATTTACCTGTTTTTACAAGGAAGTAAAATGTGAAAAAAATATTTCTACATCCCATTGCTTTTCCCAACCATTTAAATTTTTCTCTTACAGGTCTAACACTACCGAAAAACCAATACATCTCCCACCCGGAACAATATATAAAGCTAAACGAACCGTTCACTGGGTACTTATACGTACGAAAATCCCTATTGATTTACCTGTTTTTACAAGGAAATAAAATGTGAAAAAAAATTTCTACATCCCATGGCCTTTCCCAACCATTTAAATTTTTCTCTTACAGGTCTAACACTTCCGAAAAACCAATACAACGCCCACCCGGAACAATGTATAAAGCTAAACGAACCGTTCACTGGGTACTTATCTGTGCGAAAAGCCCTATTGATTTACCTGTTTTTACAAAGAAGTAAAATGTGAAAAAAATATTTCTACATCCCATGGCCTTTCCCAACCATTTAAATTTTTCTCTTACAGGTCTAACAGTTGCGAAAAACCAATACAACGCCCACCCGGAACAATGTATAAAGCTAAACGAACCGTTCACTGGGTACTTATACGTACGAAAAGCCCTATTGATTTACCTGTTTTTACAAGGAAGTAAAATGTGAAAAAAATATTTCTACATCCCATGGCCTTTCCCAACCATTTAAATTTTTCTCTTACAGGTCTAACACTACCGAAAAACCAATACAACTCCCACCCGGAACAATATATAAAGCTAAACGAACCATTCACTGGGTACTTATCCGTACGGAAATCCCTATTGATTTACCTGTTTTTACAAGGAAATAAAATGTGAAAAAAATATTTCTACATCCCATGGCCTTTCCCAACCATTTAAATTTTTCTCTTACAGGTCTAACAGTTGCGAAAAACCAATACAACGCCCACCCGGAACAATGTATAAAGCTAAACGAACCGTTCACTGGGTACTTATACGTGCGAAAAGCCCTATTGATTTACCTGTTTTTACAAGGAAGTAAAATGTGAAAAAAATATTTCTACATCCCATGGCCTTTCCCAACCATTTAAATTTTTCTCTTACAGGTCTAACAGTTGCGAAAAACCAATACAACGCCCACCCGGAACAATGTATAAAGCTAAACGAACCGTTCACTGGGTACTTATACGTGCGAAAAGCCCTATTGATTTACCTGTTTTTACAAGGAAGTAAAATGTGAAAAAAATATTTCTACATCCCATGGCCTTTCCCAACCATTTAAATTTTTCTCTTACAGGTCTAACACTACCGAAAAACCAATACAACTCCCACCCGGAACAATATATAAAGCTAAACGAACCATTCACTGGGTACTTATACGTACGAAAATCCCTATTGATTTACCTGTTTTTACAAGGAAATAAAATGTGAAAAAAATATTTCTACATCCCATGGCCTTTCCCAACCATTTAAATTTTTCTCTTACAGGTCTAACACTTCCGAAAAACCAATACAACGCCCACCCGGAAAAATATATAAAGCTAAACGAACCGTTCACTGGGTACTTATCCGTACGAAAATCCCTACTGATTTACCTGTTTTTACAAGGAAATAAAATGTGAAAAAAATATTTCTACATCCCATGGCCTTTCCCAACCATTTAAATTTTTCTCTTACAGGTCTAACAGTTGCGAAAAACCAATACAACGCCCACCCGGAACAATGTATAAAGCTAAACGAACCGTTCACTGGGTACTTACACGTGCGAAAAGCCCTATTGATTTACCTGTTTTTACAAGGAAGTAAAATGTGAAAAAAATATTTCTACATCCCATGGCCTTTCCCAACCATTTAAATTTTTCTCTTACAGGTCTAACACTTCCGAAAAACCAATACAACGCCCACCCGGAAAAATATATAAAGCTAAACGAACCGTTCACTGGGTACTTATCCGTGCGAATAGCCCTATTGATTTCCCTCTTTTTACAAGGAAGTAAAATGTGAAAAAAATATTTCTACATCCCATGGCCTTTCCCAACCATTTAAATTTTTCTCTTACAGGTCTAACAGTTGCGAAAAACCAATACAACGCCCAGCCGGAACAATGTATAAAGCTAAACGAACCGTTCACTGGGTACTTATACGTGCGAAAAGCCCTATTGATTTACCTGTTTTTACAAGGAAGTAAAATGTGAAAAAAATATTTCTACATCCCATGGCCTTTCCCAACCATTTAAATTTTTCTCTTACATGTCTAACACTACCGAAAAACCAATACAACTCCCACCCAGAACAATATATAAAGCTAAACGAACCATTCACTGGGTACTTATACGTACGAAAATCCCTATTGATTTACCTGTTTTTACAAGGAAATAAAATGTGAAAAAAATATTTCTACATCCCATGGCCTTTCCCAACCATTTAAATTTTTCTCTTACAGGTCTAACACTTCCGAAAAACCAATACAACGCCCACCCTGAAAAATATATAAAGCTAAACGAACCGTTCACTGGGTACTTATCCGTACGAAAATCCCTATTGATTTACCTGTTTTTACAAGGAAATAAAATGTGAAAAAAATATTTCTACATCCCATGGCCTTTCCCAACCATTTAAATTTTTCTCTTACAGGTCTAACAGTTGCGAAAAACCAATACAACGCCCACCCGGAACAATGTATAAAGCTAAACGAACCGGTCACTGGGTACTTATACGTGCGAAAAGCCCTATTGATTTACCTGTTTTTACAAGGAAGTAAAATGTGAAAAAAATATTTCTACATCCCATGGCCTTTCCCAACCATTTAAATTTTTCTCTTACAGGTCTAACAGTTGCGAAAAACCAATACAACGCCCACCCGGAACAATGTATAAAGCTAAACGAACCGTTCACTGGGTACTTATACGTGCGAAAAGCCCTATTGATTTACCTGTTTTTACAAGGAAGTAAAATGTGAAAAAAATATTTCTACATCCCATGGCCTTTCCCAACCATTTAAATTTTTCTCTTACAGGTCTAACACTACCGAAAAACCAATACAACTCCCACCCGGAACAATATATAAAGCTAAACGAACCGTTCACTGTGTACTTATCCGTACGAAAATCCCTATTGATTTACCTGTTTTTACAAGGAAATAAAATGTGAAAAAAATATTTCTACATCCCATGGCCTTTCCCAACCATTTAAATTTTTCTCTTACAGGTCTAACAGTTGCGAAAAACCAATACAACGCCCACCCGGAACAATGTATAAAGCTAAACGAACCGTTCACTGGGTACTTATACGTGCGAAAAGCCCTATTGATTTACCTGTTTTTACAAGGAAGTAAAATGTGAAAAAAATATTTCTACATCCCATTGCTTTTCCCAACCATTTAAATTTTTCTCTTACAGGTCTAACACTACCGAAAAACCAATACATCTCCCACCCGGAACAATATATAAAGCTAAACGAACCGTTCACTGGGTACTTATACGTACGAAAATCCCTATTGATTTACCTGTTTTTACAAGGAAATAAAATGTGAAAAAAAATTTCTACATCCCATGGCCTTTCCCAACCATTTAAATTTTTCTCTTACAGGTCTAACACTTCCGAAAAACCAATACAACGCCCACCCGGAACAATGTATAAAGCTAAACGAACCGTTCACTGGGTACTTATCTGTGCGAAAAGCCCTATTGATTTACCTGTTTTTACAAAGAAGTAAAATGTGAAAAAAATATTTCTACATCCCATGGCCTTTCCCAACCATTTAAATTTTTCTCTTACAGGTCTAACAGTTGCGAAAAACCAATACAACGCCCACCCGGAACAATGTATAAAGCTAAACGAACCGTTCACTGGGTACTTATACGTACGAAAAGCCCTATTGATTTACCTGTTTTTACAAGGAAGTAAAATGTGAAAAAAATATTTCTACATCCCATGGCCTTTCCCAACCATTTAAATTTTTCTCTTACAGGTCTAACACTACCGAAAAACCAATACAACTCCCACCCGGAACAATATATAAAGCTAAACGAACCATTCACTGGGTACTTATCCGTACGGAAATCCCTATTGATTTACCTGTTTTTACAAGGAAATAAAATGTGAAAAAAATATTTCTACATCCCATGGCCTTTCCCAACCATTTAAATTTTTCTCTTACAGGTCTAACAGTTGCGAAAAACCAATACAACGCCCACCCGGAACAATGTATAAAGCTAAACGAACCGTTCACTGGGTACTTATACGTGCGAAAAGCCCTATTGATTTACCTGTTTTTACAAGGAAGTAAAATGTGAAAAAAATATTTCTACATCCCATGGCCTTTCCCAACCATTTAAATTTTTCTCTTACAGGTCTAACAGTTGCGAAAAACCAATACAACGCCCACCCGGAACAATGTATAAAGCTAAACGAACCGTTCACTGGGTACTTATACGTGCGAAAAGCCCTATTGATTTACCTGTTTTTACAAGGAAGTAAAATGTGAAAAAAATATTTCTACATCCCATGGCCTTTCCCAACCATTTAAATTTTTCTCTTACAGGTCTAACACTACCGAAAAACCAATACAACTCCCACCCGGAACAATATATAAAGCTAAACGAACCATTCACTGGGTACTTATACGTACGAAAATCCCTATTGATTTACCTGTTTTTACAAGGAAATAAAATGTGAAAAAAATATTTCTACATCCCATGGCCTTTCCCAACCATTTAAATTTTTCTCTTACAGGTCTAACACTTCCGAAAAACCAATACAACGCCCACCCGGAAAAATATATAAAGCTAAACGAACCGTTCACTGGGTACTTATCCGTACGAAAATCCCTACTGATTTACCTGTTTTTACAAGGAAATAAAATGTGAAAAAAATATTTCTACATCCCATGGCCTTTCCCAACCATTTAAATTTTTCTCTTACAGGTCTAACAGTTGCGAAAAACCAATACAACGCCCACCCGGAACAATGTATAAAGCTAAACGAACCGTTCACTGGGTACTTACACGTGCGAAAAGCCCTATTGATTTACCTGTTTTTACAAGGAAGTAAAATGTGAAAAAAATATTTCTACATCCCATGGCCTTTCCCAACCATTTAAATTTTTCTCTTACAGGTCTAACACTTCCGAAAAACCAATACAACGCCCACCCGGAAAAATATATAAAGCTAAACGAACCGTTCACTGGGTACTTATCCGTGCGAATAGCCCTATTGATTTCCCTCTTTTTACAAGGAAGTAAAATGTGAAAAAAATATTTCTACATCCCATGGCCTTTCCCAACCATTTAAATTTTTCTCTTACAGGTCTAACAGTTGCGAAAAACCAATACAACGCCCAGCCGGAACAATGTATAAAGCTAAACGAACCGTTCACTGGGTACTTATACGTGCGAAAAGCCCTATTGATTTACCTGTTTTTACAAGGAAGTAAAATGTGAAAAAAATATTTCTACATCCCATGGCCTTTCCCAACCATTTAAATTTTTCTCTTACATGTCTAACACTACCGAAAAACCAATACAACTCCCACCCAGAACAATATATAAAGCTAAACGAACCATTCACTGGGTACTTATACGTACGAAAATCCCTATTGATTTACCTGTTTTTACAAGGAAATAAAATGTGAAAAAAATATTTCTACATCCCATGGCCTTTCCCAACCATTTAAATTTTTCTCTTACAGGTCTAACACTTCCGAAAAACCAATACAACGCCCACCCTGAAAAATATATAAAGCTAAACGAACCGTTCACTGGGTACTTATCCGTACGAAAATCCCTATTGATTTACCTGTTTTTACAAGGAAATAAAATGTGAAAAAAATATTTCTACATCCCATGGCCTTTCCCAACCATTTAAATTTTTCTCTTACAGGTCTAACAGTTGCGAAAAACCAATACAACGCCCACCCGGAACAATGTATAAAGCTAAACGAACCGGTCACTGGGTACTTATACGTGCGAAAAGCCCTATTGATTTACCTGTTTTTACAAGGAAGTAAAATGTGAAAAAAATATTTCTACATCCCATGGCCTTTCCCAACCATTTAAATTTTTCTCTTACAGGTCTAACAGTTGCGAAAAACCAATACAACGCCCACCCGGAACAATGTATAAAGCTAAACGAACCGTTCACTGGGTACTTATACGTGCGAAAAGCCCTATTGATTTACCTGTTTTTACAAGGAAGTAAAATGTGAAAAAAATATTTCTACATCCCATGGCCTTTCCCAACCATTTAAATTTTTCTCTTACAGGTCTAACACTACCGAAAAACCAATACAACTCCCACCCGGAACAATATATAAAGCTAAACGAACCGTTCACTGTGTACTTATCCGTACGAAAATCCCTATTGATTTACCTGTTTTTACAAGGAAATAAAATGTGAAAAAAATATTTCTACATCCCATGGCCTTTCCCAACCATTTAAATTTTTCTCTTACAGGTCTAACACTACCGAAAAACCAATACAACGCCCACCCGGAACAATGTATAAAGCTAAACGAACCGTTCACTGGGTACTTATCCGTGCGAAAAGCCCTATTGATTTACCTGTTTTTACAAGGAAATAAAATGTGAAAAAAATATTTCTACATCCCATGGCCTTTCCCAACCATTTAAATTTTTCTCTTACAGGTCTAACACTACCGAAAAACCAATACAACGCCCACCCGGAACAATGTATAAAGCTAAACGAACCGTTCACTGGGTACTTATCCGTGCGAAAAGCCCTATTGATTTACCTGTTTTTACAAGGAAATAAAATGTGAAAAAAATATTTCTACATCCCATGGCCTTTCCCAACCATTTAAATTTTTCTCTTACAGGTCTAACAGTTGCGAAAAACCAATACAACGCCCACCCGGAACAATGTATTAAGTTAAACGAACCGTTCACTGGGTACTTATACGTGCGAAAAGCCCTATTGATTTACCTGTTTTTACAAGGAAGTAAAATGTGAAAAAAATATTTCTACATCCCATGGCCTTTCCCAACCATTTAAATTTTTCTCTTACAGGTCTAACACTACCGAAAAACCAATACAACTCCCACCCGGAACAATATATAAAGCTAAACGAACCGTTCACTGGGTACTTATACGTACGAAAATCCCTATTGATTTACCTGTTTTTACAAGGAAATAAAATGTGAAAAAAATATTTCTACATCCCATGGCCTTTCCCAACCATTTAAATTTTTCTCTTACAGGTCTAACACTTCCGAAAAACCAATACAACGCCCACCCGGAACAATATATAAAGCTAAACGAACCGTTCACTGGGTACTTATCCGTACGAAAATCCCTATTGATTTACCTGTTTTTACAAGGAAATAAAATATGAAAAAAATATTTCTACATCCCATGGCCTTTCCCAACCATTTAAATTTTTCTCTTACAGGTCTAACAGTTGTGAAAAACCAATACAACGCCCACCCGGAACAATGTATAAAGCTAAACGAACCGTTCACTGGGTACTTATACGTGCGAAAAGCCCTATTGATTTACCTGTTTTTACAAGGAAGTAAAATGTGAAAAAAATATTTCTACATCCCATGGCCTTTCCCAACCATTTAAATTTTTCTCTTACAGGTCTAACAGTTGCGAAAAACCAATACAACGCCCAGCCGGAACAATGTATAAAGCTAAACGAACCGTTCACTGGGTACTTATACGTGCGAAAAGCCCTATTGATTTACCTGTTTTTACAAGGAAGTATAATGTGAAAAAAATATTTCTACATCCCATGGCCTTTCCCAACCATTTAAATTTTTCTCTTACAGGTCTAACACTTCCGAAAAACCAATACAACGCCCAGCCGGAACAATGTATTAAGTTAAACGAACCGTTCACTGGGTACTTATACGTGCGAAAAGCCCTATTGATTTACCTGTTTTTACAAGGAAGTAAAATGTGAAAAAAATATTTCTACATCCCATGGCCTTTCCCAACCATTTAAATTTTTCTCTTACAGGTCTAACACTACCGAAAAACCAATACAACTCCCACCCGGAACAATATATAAAGCTAAACGAACCGTTCACTGGGTACTTATACGTACGAAAATCCCTATTGATTTACCTGTTTTTACAAGGAAATAAAATGTGAAAAAAATATTTCTACATCCCATGGCCTTTCCCAACCATTAAAATATTTCTCTTACAGGTCTAACACTTCCGAAAAACCAATACAACGCCCACCCGGAACAATGCATAAAGCTAAACGAACCGTTCACTGGGTACTTATCCGTGCGAAAAGCCCTATTGATTTCCCTCTTTTTACAAGGAAGTAAAATGTGAAAAAAATATTTCTACATCCCATGGACTTTCCCAACCATTTAAATTTTTCTCTTACAGATCTAACAGTTTCTAAAAACCAATACAACGCCACCCGGAACAATGTATAAAGCTAAACGAACCGTTCACTGGGTACTAATACGTGCGAAAAGCCCTATTGATTTACCTGTTTTTACAAGGAAGTAAAATGTGAAAAAAATATTTCTACATCCCATGGCCTTTCCAACCATTTAAATTTTTCTCTTACAGGTCTAACAGTTGCGAAAAACCAATACAACGCCCACCCGGAACAATGTATAAAGCTAAACGAACCGTTCACTGGGTACTTATACGTGCGAAAAGCCCTATTGATTTACCTGTTTTTACAAGGAAGTAAAATGTGAAAAAAATATTTCTACATCCCATTGCTTTTCCCAACCATTTAAATTTTTCTCTTACAGGTCTAACACTACCGAAAAACCAATACATCTCCCACCCGGAACAATATATAAAGCTAAACGAACCGTTCACTGGGTACTTATACGTACGAAAATCCCTATTGATTTACCTGTTTTTACAAGGAAATAAAATGTGAAAAAAATATTTCTACATCCCATGGCCTTTCCCAACCATTTAAATTTTTCTCTTACAGGTCTAACACTTGCGAAAAACCAATACAACGCCCAGCCGGAACAATGTATAAAGCTAAACGAACCGTTCACTGGGTACTTATACGTGCGAAAAGCCCTATTGATTTACCTGTTTTTACAAGGAAGTATAATGTGAAAAAAATATTTCTACATCCCATGGCCTTTCCCAACCATTTAAATTTTTCTCTTACAGGTCTAACACTTCCGAAAAACCAATACAACGCCCAGCCGGAACAATGTATTAAGTTAAACGAACCGTTCACTGGGTACTTATACGTGCGAAAAGCCCTATTGATTTACCTGTTTTTACAAGGAAGTAAAATGTGAAAAAAATATTTCTACATCCCATGGCCTTTCCCAACCATTTAAATTTTTCTCTTACAGGTCTAACACTACCGAAAAACCAATACAACTCCCACCCGGAACAATATATAAAGCTAAACGAACCGTTCACTGGGTACTTATACGTACGAAAATCCCTATTGATTTACCTGTTTTTACAAGGAAATAAAATGTGAAAAAAATATTTCTACATCCCATGGCCTTTCCCAACCATTAAAATATTTCTCTTACAGGTCTAACACTTCCGAAAAACCAATACAACGCCCACCCGGAACAATGCATAAAGCTAAACGAACCGTTCACTGGGTACTTATCCGTGCGAAAAGCCCTATTGATTTCCCTCTTTTTACAAGGAAGTAAAATGTGAAAAAAATATTTCTACATCCCATGGACTTTCCCAACCATTTAAATTTTTCTCTTACAGGTCTAACAGTTTCTAAAAACCAATACAACGCCACCCGGAACAATGTATAAAGCTAAACGAACCGTTCACTGGGTACTAATACGTGCGAAAAGCCCTATTGATTTACCTGTTTTTACAAGGAAGTAAAATGTGAAAAAAATATTTCTACATCCCATGGCCTTTCCCAACCATTTAAATTTTTCTCTTACAGGTCTAACAGTTGCGAAAAACCAATACAACGCCCACCCGGAACAATGTATAAAGCTAAACGAACCGTTCACTGGGTACTTATACGTGCGAAAAGCCCTATTGATTTACCTGTTTTTACAAGGAAGTAAAATGTGAAAAAAATATTTCTACATCCCATTGCTTTTCCCAACCATTTAAATTTTTCTCTTACAGGTCTAACACTACCGAAAAACCAATACAACGCCCACCCGGAACAATATATAAAGCTAAACGAACCGTTCACTGTGTACTTATCCGTACGAAAATCCCTATTGATTTACCTGTTTTTACAAGGAAATAAAATGTGAAAAAAAAATTTCTACATCCCATGGCCTTTCCCAACCATTTAAATTTTTCTCTTACAGGTCTAACACTTCCGAAAAACCAATACAACGCCCACCCGGAACAATGTATAAAGCTAAACGAACCGTTCACTGGGTACTTATCCGTGCGAAAAGCCCTATTGATTTCCCTCTTTTTACAAGGAAGTAAAATGTGAAAAAAATATTTCTACATCCCATGGCCTTTCCCAACCATTTAAATTTTTCTCTTACAGGTCTAACAGTTGCGAAAAACCAATACAACGCCCACCCGGAACAATGTATAAAGCTAAACGAACCGTTCACTGGGTACTTATACGTGCGAAAAGCCCTATTGATTTACCTGTTTTTACAAGGAAGTAAAATGTGAAAAAAATATTTCTACATCCCATGGCCTTTCCCAACCATTTAAATTTTTCTCTTACAGGTCTAACACTACCGAAAAACCAATAAAACTCCCACCCGGAACAATATATAAAGCTAAACGAACCGTTCACTGGGTACTTATACGTACGAAAATCCCTATTGATTTACCTGTTTTTACAAGGAAATAAAATGTGAAAAAAATATTTCTACATCCCATGGCCTTTCCCAACCATTTAAATTTTTCTCTTACAGGTCTAACACTTCCGAAAAACCAATACAACGCCCACCCGGAAAAATATATAAAGCTAAACGAACCGTTCACTGGGTACTTATCCGTACGAAAATCCCTATTGATTTACCTGTTTTTACAAGGAAATAAAATGTGAAAAAAATATTTCTACATCCCATGGCCTTTCCCAACCATTTAAATTTTTCTCTTACAGGTCTAACAGTTGCGAAAAACCAATACAACGCCCACCCAGAACAATGTATAAAACTAAACGAACCGTTCACTGGGTACTTAAACGTGCGAAAAGCCCTATTGATTTACCTGTTTTTACAAGGAAGTAAAATGTGAAAAAAATATTTCTACATCCCATGGCCTTTCCCAACCATTTAAATTTTTCTCTTACAGGTCTAATAGTTGCGAAAAACCAATACAACGCCCACCCGGAACAATGCATAAAGCTAAACGAACCGTTCACTGGGTACTTATACGTGCGAAAAGCCCTATTGATTAACCTGTTTTTACAAGGAAGTAAAATGTGAAAAAAATATTTCTACATCCCATGGCCTTTCCCAACCATTTAAATTTTTCTCTTACAGGTCTAACACTACCGAAAAACCAATACAACTCCCACCCGGAACAATATATAAAGCTAAACAAACCGTTCACTGGGTACTTATACGTACGAAAATCCCTATTGATTTACCTGTTTTTACAAGGAAATAAAATGTGAAAAAAATATTTCTACATCCCATGGCCTTTCCCAACCATTTAAATTTTTCTCTTACAGGTCTAACACTTCCGAAAAACCAATACAACGCCCACCCGGAAAAATATATAAAGCTAAACGAACCGTTCACTGTGTACTTATCCGTACAAAAATCCCTATTGATTTACCTGTTTTTACAAGGAAATAAAATGTGAAAAAAATATTTCTACATCCCATGGCCTTTCCCAACCGTTTAAATTTTTCTCTTACAGGTCTAACACTTCCGAAAAACCAATACAACGCCCACCCGGAACAATGTATAAAGCTAAACGAACCGTTCACTGGGTACTTATCCGTGCGAATAGCCCTATTGATTTCCCTCTTTTTACAAGGAAGTAAAATGTGAAAAAAATATTTCTACATCCCATGGCCTTTCCCAACCATTTAAATTTTTCTCTTACAGGTCTAACAGTTGCGAAAAACCAATACAACGCCCACCCGGAAAAATATATAAAGCTAAACGAACCATTCACTGGGTACTAATCCATACGAAAATCCCTATTGATTTACCTGTTTTTACAAGGAAATAAAATGTGAAAAAAATATTTCTACATTCCATGGCCTTTCCCAACCATTTAAATTTTTCTCTTACAGGTCTAACACTTCCGAAAAACCAATACCACGCCCACCCGGAACAATATATAAAGCTAAACGAACCGTTCACTGGGTACTTATCCGTACGAAAATCCCTATTGATTTACCTGTTTTTACAAGGAAATAAAATGTGAAAAAAATATTTCTACATCCCATGGCCTTTCCCAGCCATTTAAATTTTTCTCTTACAGGTCTAACAGTTGCGAAAAACCAATACAACGCCCACCCGGAACAATGTATAAAGCTAAACGAACCGTTCACTGGGTACTAATCCATACGAAAATCCCAATTGATTTACCTGTTTTTACAAGGAAATAAAATGTGAAAAAAATATTTCTACATCCCATGGCCTTTCCCAGCCATTTAAATTTTTCTCTTACAGGTCTAACACTTCCGAAAAACCAATACAACGCCCACCCGGAACAATGTATAAAGCTAAACGAACCGTTCACTGGGTACTTATCTGTGCGAAAAGCCCTATTGATTTACCTGTTTTTACAAAGAAGTAAAATGTGAAAAAAATATTTCTACATCCCATGGCCTTTCCCAACCATTTAAATTTTTCTCTTACAGGTCTAACAGTTGCGAAAAACCAATACAACGCCCACCCGGAACAATGTATAAAGCTAAACGAACCGTTCACTGGGTACTTATACGTGCGAAAAGCCCTATTGATTTACCTGTTTTTACAAGGAAGTAAAATGTGAAAAAAATATTTCTACATCCCATGGCCTTTCCCAACCATTTAAATTTTTCTCTTACAGGTCTAACACTACCGAAAAACCAATACAACTCCCACCCGGAACAATATATAAAGCTAAACGAACCATTCACTGGGTACTTATCCGTACGAAAATCCCTATTGATTTACCTGTTTTTACAAGGAAATAAAATGTGAAAAAAATATTTCTACATCCCATGGCCTTTCCCAACCATTTAAATTTTTCTCTTACAGGTCTAACAGTTGCGAAAAACCAATACAACGCCCACCCGGAACAATGTATAAAGCTAAACGAACCGTTCACTGGGTACTTATACGTGCGAAAAGCCCTATTGATTTACCTGTTTTTACAAGGAAGTAAAATGTGAAAAAAATATTTCTACATCCCATGGCCTTTCCCAACCATTTAAATTTTTCTCTTACAGGTCTAACAGTTGCGAAAAACCAATACAACACCAACCCGGAACAATGTATAAAGCTAAACGAACCGTTCACTGGGTACTTATACGTGCGAAAAGCCCTATTGATTTACCTGTTTTTACAAGGAAGTAAAATGTGAAAAAAATATTTCTACATCCCATGGCCTTTCCCAACCGTTTAAATTTTTCTCTTACAGGTCTAACACTTCCGAAAAACCAATACAACGCCCACCCGGAACAATGTATAAAGCTAAACGAACCGTTCACTGGGTACTTATCCGTGCGAATAGCCCTATTGATTTCCCTCTTTTTACAAGGAAGTAAAATGTGAAAAAAATATTTCTACATCCCATGGCCTTTCCCAACCATTTAAATTTTTCTCTTACAGGTCTAACAGTTGCGAAAAACCAATACAACGCCCACCCGGAAAAATATATAAAGCTAAACGAACCATTCACTGGGTACTAATCCATACGAAAATCCCTATTGATTTACCTGTTTTTACAAGGAAATAAAATGTGAAAAAAATATTTCTACATTCCATGGCCTTTCCCAACCATTTAAATTTTTCTCTTACAGGTCTAACACTTCCGAAAAACCAATACCACGCCCACCCGGAACAATATATAAAGCTAAACGAACCGTTCACTGGGTACTTATCCGTACGAAAATCCCTATTGATTTACCTGTTTTTACAAGGAAATAAAATGTGAAAAAAATATTTCTACATCCCATGGCCTTTCCCAGCCATTTAAATTTTTCTCTTACAGGTCTAACAGTTGCGAAAAACCAATACAACGCCCACCCGGAACAATGTATAAAGCTAAACGAACCGTTCACTGGGTACTAATCCATACGAAAATCCCAATTGATTTACCTGTTTTTACAAGGAAATAAAATGTGAAAAAAATATTTCTACATCCCATGGCCTTTCCCAGCCATTTAAATTTTTCTCTTACAGGTCTAACACTTCCGAAAAACCAATACAACGCCCACCCGGAACAATGTATAAAGCTAAACGAACCGTTCACTGGGTACTTATCTGTGCGAAAAGCCCTATTGATTTACCTGTTTTTACAAAGAAGTAAAATGTGAAAAAAATATTTCTACATCCCATGGCCTTTCCCAACCATTTAAATTTTTCTCTTACAGGTCTAACAGTTGCGAAAAACCAATACAACGCCCACCCGGAACAATGTATAAAGCTAAACGAACCGTTCACTGGGTACTTATACGTGCGAAAAGCCCTATTGATTTACCTGTTTTTACAAGGAAGTAAAATGTGAAAAAAATATTTCTACATCCCATGGCCTTTCCCAACCATTTAAATTTTTCTCTTACAGGTCTAACACTACCGAAAAACCAATACAACTCCCACCCGGAACAATATATAAAGCTAAACGAACCATTCACTGGGTACTTATCCGTACGAAAATCCCTATTGATTTACCTGTTTTTACAAGGAAATAAAATGTGAAAAAAATATTTCTACATCCCATGGCCTTTCCCAACCATTTAAATTTTTCTCTTACAGGTCTAACAGTTGCGAAAAACCAATACAACGCCCACCCGGAACAATGTATAAAGCTAAACGAACCGTTCACTGGGTACTTATACGTGCGAAAAGCCCTATTGATTTACCTGTTTTTACAAGGAAGTAAAATGTGAAAAAAATATTTCTACATCCCATGGCCTTTCCCAACCATTTAAATTTTTCTCTTACAGGTCTAACAGTTGCGAAAAACCAATACAACACCAACCCGGAACAATGTATAAAGCTAAACGAACCGTTCACTGGGTACTTATACGTGCGAAAAGCCCTATTGATTTACCTGTTTTTACAAGGAAGTAAAATGTGAAAAAAATATTTCTACATCCCATGGCCTTTCCCAACCATTTAAATTTTTCTCTTACAGGTCTAACACTACCGAAAAACCAATACAACGCCCACCCGGAACAATGCATAAAGCTAAACGAACCGTTCACTGGGTACTTATACGTGCGAAAAGCCCTATTGATTAACCTGTTTTTACAAGGAAGTAAAATGTGAAAAAAATATTTCTACATCCCATGGCCTTTCCCAACCATTTAAATTTTTCTCTTACAGGTCTAACACTACCGAAAAACCAATACAACTCCCACCCGGAACAATATATAAAGCTAAACAAACCGTTCACTGGGTACTTATACGTACGAAAATCCCTATTGATTTACCTGTTTTTACAAGGAAATAAAATGTGAAAAAAATATTTCTACATCCCATGGCCTTTCCCAACCATTTAAATTTTTCTCTTACAGGTCTAACACTTCCGAAAAACCAATACAACGCCCACCCGGAAAAATATATAAAGCTAAACGAACCGTTCACTGTGTACTTATCCGTACAAAAATCCCTATTGATTTACCTGTTTTTACAAGGAAATAAAATGTGAAAAAAATATTTCTACATCCCATGGCCTTTCCCAACCGTTTAAATTTTTCTCTTACAGGTCTAACACTTCCGAAAAACCAATACAACGCCCACCCGGAACAATGTATAAAGCTAAACGAACCGTTCACTGGGTACTTATCCGTGCGAATAGCCCTATTGATTTCCCTCTTTTTACAAGGAAGTAAAATGTGAAAAAAATATTTCTACATCCCATGGCCTTTCCCAACCATTTAAATTTTTCTCTTACAGGTCTAACAGTTGCGAAAAACCAATACAACGCCCACCCGGAAAAATATATAAAGCTAAACGAACCATTCACTGGGTACTAATCCATACGAAAATCCCTATTGATTTACCTGTTTTTACAAGGAAATAAAATGTGAAAAAAATATTTCTACATTCCATGGCCTTTCCCAACCATTTAAATTTTTCTCTTACAGGTCTAACACTTCCGAAAAACCAATACCACGCCCACCCGGAACAATATATAAAGCTAAACGAACCGTTCACTGGGTACTTATCCGTACGAAAATCCCTATTGATTTACCTGTTTTTACAAGGAAATAAAATGTGAAAAAAATATTTCTACATCCCATGGCCTTTCCCAGCCATTTAAATTTTTCTCTTACAGGTCTAACAGTTGCGAAAAACCAATACAACGCCCACCCGGAACAATGTATAAAGCTAAACGAACCGTTCACTGGGTACTAATCCATACGAAAATCCCAATTGATTTACCTGTTTTTACAAGGAAATAAAATGTGAAAAAAATATTTCTACATCCCATGGCCTTTCCCAGCCATTTAAATTTTTCTCTTACAGGTCTAACACTTCCGAAAAACCAATACAACGCCCACCCGGAACAATGTATAAAGCTAAACGAACCGTTCACTGGGTACTTATCTGTGCGAAAAGCCCTATTGATTTACCTGTTTTTACAAAGAAGTAAAATGTGAAAAAAATATTTCTACATCCCATGGCCTTTCCCAACCATTTAAATTTTTCTCTTACAGGTCTAACAGTTGCGAAAAACCAATACAACGCCCACCCGGAACAATGTATAAAGCTAAACGAACCGTTCACTGGGTACTTATACGTGCGAAAAGCCCTATTGATTTACCTGTTTTTACAAGGAAGTAAAATGTGAAAAAAATATTTCTACATCCCATGGCCTTTCCCAACCATTTAAATTTTTCTCTTACAGGTCTAACACTACCGAAAAACCAATACAACTCCCACCCGGAACAATATATAAAGCTAAACGAACCATTCACTGGGTACTTATCCGTACGAAAATCCCTATTGATTTACCTGTTTTTACAAGGAAATAAAATGTGAAAAAAATATTTCTACATCCCATGGCCTTTCCCAACCATTTAAATTTTTCTCTTACAGGTCTAACAGTTGCGAAAAACCAATACAACGCCCACCCGGAACAATGTATAAAGCTAAACGAACCGTTCACTGGGTACTTATACGTGCGAAAAGCCCTATTGATTTACCTGTTTTTACAAGGAAGTAAAATGTGAAAAAAATATTTCTACATCCCATGGCCTTTCCCAACCATTTAAATTTTTCTCTTACAGGTCTAACAGTTGCGAAAAACCAATACAACACCAACCCGGAACAATGTATAAAGCTAAACGAACCGTTCACTGGGTACTTATACGTGCGAAAAGCCCTATTGATTTACCTGTTTTTACAAGGAAGTAAAATGTGAAAAAAATATTTCTACATCCCATGGCCTTTCCCAACCATTTAAATTTTTCTCTTACAGGTCTAACACTACCGAAAAACCAATACAACTCCCACCCGGAACAATATATAAAGCTAAACGAACCGTTCACTGGGTACTTATACGTACGAAAATCCCTATTGATTTACCTGTTTTTACAAGGAAATAAAATGTGAAAAAAATATTTCTACATCCCATGGCCTTTCCCAACCATTTAAATTTTTCTCTTACAGGTCTAACACTTCGAAAAACCAATACAACGCCCACCCGGAAAAATATAAAAAGCTAAACGAACCGTTCACTGTGTACTTATCCGTACGAAAATCCCTATTGATTTACCTGTTTTTACAAGGAAATAAAATGTGAAAAAAATATTTCTACATCCCATGGCCTTTCCCAACCATTTAAATTTTTCTCTTACAGGTCTAACACTTCTGAAAAACCAATACAACGCCCACCCGGAACAATGTATAAAGCTAAACGTACCGTTCACTGGGTACTTATCCATGCGAAAAGCCCTATTGATTTACCTGTTTTTACAAGGAAATAAAATGTGAAAAAAATATTTCTACATCCCATGGCCTTTCCCAACCATTTAAATTTTTCTCTTACAGGTCTAACAGTTGCGAAAAAGAAATACAACGCCCAGCCGGAACAATGTATAAAGCTAAACGAACCGTTCACTGGGTACTTATACGTGCGAAAAGCCCTATTGATTTACCTGTTTTTACAAGGAAATAAAATGTGAAAAAAATATTTCTACATCCCATGGTCTTTCCCAACCATTTAATTTTTTCTCTTACAGGTCTAACACTTCCGAAAAACAAATACAACGCCCACCCGGAACAATATATAAAGCTAAACGAACCGTTCACTGGGTACTTATACGTACGAAAATCCCTATTGATTTACCTGTTTTTACAAGGAAATAAAATGTGAAAAAAAATTTCTACATCCCATGGCCTTTCCCAACCATTTAAATTTTTCTCTTACAGGTCTAACACTTCCGAAAAACCAATACAACGCCCACCCGGAACAATGTATAAAGCTAAACGAACCGTTCACTGGGTACTTATCTGTGCGAAAAGCCCTATTGATTTACCTGTTTTTACAAGGAAGTAAAATGTGAAAAAAATATTTCTACATCCCATGGCCTTTCCCATCCATGTAAATTTTTCTCTTACAGGTCTAACAGTTGCGAAAAACCAATACAACGCCCACCCGGAACAATGTATAAAGCTAAACGAACCGTTCACTGGGTACTTATACGTGCGAAAAGCCCTATTGATTTACCTGTTTTTACAAGGAAGTAAAATGTGAAAAAAATATTTCTACATCCCATGGCCTTTCCCAACCATTTAAATTTTTCTCTTACAGGTCTAACAGTTGCGAAAAACCAATACAACTCCCACCCGGAACAATATATAAAGCTAAACGAACCGTTCACTGGGTACTTATACGTACGAAAATCCCTATTGATTTACCTGTTTTTACAAGGAAATAAAATGTGAAAAAAATATTTCTACATCCCATGGCCTTTCCCAACCATTTAAATTTTTCTCTTACAGGTCTAACACTTTCGAAAAACCAATACAACGCCCACCCGGAAAAATATATAAAGCTAAACGAACCGTTCACTGGGTACTTATCCGTACGAAAATCCCTATTGATTTACCTGTTTTTACAAGGAAATAAAATGTGAAAAAAATATTTCTACATCCCATGGCCTTTCCCAACCATTTAAATTTTTCTCTTACAGGTCTAACAGTTGCGAAAAACCAATACAACGCCCACCCGGAACAATGTATAAAGCTAAACGAACCGTTCACTGGGTACTTATACGTGCGAAAAGCCCTATTGATTTACCTGTTTTTACAAGGAAGTAAAATGTGAAAAAAATATTTCTACATCCCATGGCCTTTCCCAACCATTTAAATTTTTCTCTTACAGGTCTAACAGTTGCGAAAAACCAATACAACGCCCACCCGGAACAATGTATAAAGCTAAACGAACCGTTCACTGGGTACTTATACGTGCGAAAAGCCCTATTGATTTACCTGTTTTTACAAGGAAATAAAATGTGAAAAAAATATTTCTACATCCCATGGCCTTTCCCAACCATTTAAATTTTTCTCTTACAGGTCTAACACTTCCGAAAAACCAATACAACGCCCACCCGGAAAAATATATAAAGCTAAACGAACCGTTCACTGTGTACTTATCCGTACGAAAATCCCTATTGATTTACCTGTTTTTACAAGGAAATAAAATGTGAAAAAAATATTTCTACATCCCATGGCCTTTCCCAACCATTTAAATATTTCTCTTACAGGTCTAACACTTCCGAAAAACCAATACAACGCCCACCCGGAACAATGCATAAAGCTAAACGAATCGTTCACTGGGTACTTATCCGTGCGAAAAGCCCTATTGATTTCCCTCTTTTTACAAGGAAGTAAAATGTGAAAAAAATATTTCTACATCCCATGGCCTTTCCCAACCATTTAAATTTTTCTCTTACAGGTCTAACAGTTGCGAAAAACCAATACAACGCCCACCCGGAAAAATATATAAAGCTAAACGAACCATTCACTGGGTACTAATCCATACGAAAATCCCTATTGATTTACCTGTTTTTACAAGGAAATAAAATGTGAAAAAAATATTTCTACATTCCATGGCCTTTCCCAACCATTTAAATTTTTCTCTTACAGGTCTAACACTTCCGAAAAACCAATACCACGCCCACCCGGAACAATATATAAAGCTAAACGAACCGTTCACTGGGTACTTATCCGTACGAAAATCCCTATTGATTTACCTGTTTTTACAAGGAAATAAAATGTGAAAAAAATATTTCTACATCCCATGGCCTTTCCCAGCCATTTAAATTTTTCTCTTACAGGTCTAACAGTTGCGAAAAACCAATACAACGCCCACCCGGAACAATGTATAAAGCTAAACGAACCGTTCACTGGGTACTAATCCATACGAAAATCCCAATTGATTTACCTGTTTTTACAAGGAAATAAAATGTGAAAAAAATATTTCTACATCCCATGGCCTTTCCCAGCCATTTAAATTTTTCTCTTACAGGTCTAACACTTCCGAAAAACCAATACAACGCCCACCCGGAACAATGTATAAAGCTAAACGAACCGTTCACTGGGTACTTATCTGTGCGAAAAGCCCTATTGATTTACCTGTTTTTACAAAGAAGTAAAATGTGAAAAAAATATTTCTACATCCCATGGCCTTTCCCAACCATTTAAATTTTTCTCTTACAGGTCTAACAGTTGCGAAAAACCAATACAACGCCCACCCGGAACAATGTATAAAGCTAAACGAACCGTTCACTGGGTACTTATACGTGCGAAAAGCCCTATTGATTTACCTGTTTTTACAAGGAAGTAAAATGTGAAAAAAATATTTCTACATCCCATGGCCTTTCCCAACCATTTAAATTTTTCTCTTACAGGTCTAACACTACCGAAAAACCAATACAACTCCCACCCGGAACAATATATAAAGCTAAACGAACCATTCACTGGGTACTTATCCGTACGAAAATCCCTATTGATTTACCTGTTTTTACAAGGAAATAAAATGTGAAAAAAATATTTCTACATCCCATGGCCTTTCCCAACCATTTAAATTTTTCTCTTACAGGTCTAACAGTTGCGAAAAACCAATACAACGCCCACCCGGAACAATGTATAAAGCTAAACGAACCGTTCACTGGGTACTTATACGTGCGAAAAGCCCTATTGATTTACCTGTTTTTACAAGGAAGTAAAATGTGAAAAAAATATTTCTACATCCCATGGCCTTTCCCAACCATTTAAATTTTTCTCTTACAGGTCTAACAGTTGCGTAAAACCAATACAACGCCCACCTGGAACAATGTATAAAGCTAAACGAACCGTTCACTGGGTACTTATACGTGCGAAAAGCCCTATTGATTTACCTGTTTTTACAAGGAAGTAAAATGTGAAAAAAATATTTCTACATCCCATGGCCTTTCCCAACCATTTAAATTTTTCTCTTACAGGTCTAACACTTTCGAAAAACCAATACAACGCCCACCCGGAAAAATATATAAAGCTAAACGAACCGTTCACTGGGTACTTATCCGTACGAAAATCCCTATTGATTTACCTGTTTTTACAAGGAAATAAAATGTGAAAAAAATATTTCTACATCCCATGGCCTTTCCCAACCATTTAAATTTTTCTCTTACAGGTCTAACAGTTGCGAAAAACCAATACAACGCCCACCCGGAACAATGTATAAAGCTAAACGAACCGTTCACTGGGTACTTATACGTGCGAAAAGCCCTATTGATTTACCTGTTTTTACAAGGAAGTAAAATGTGAAAAAAATATTTCTACATCCCATGGCCTTTCCCAACCATTTAAATTTTTCTCTTACAGGTCTAACAGTTGCGAAAAACCAATACAACGCCCACCCGGAACAATGTATAAAGCTAAACGAACCGTTCACTGGGTACTTATACGTGCGAAAAGCCCTATTGATTTACCTGTTTTTACAAGGAAATAAAATGTGAAAAAAATATTTCTACATCCCATGGCCTTTCCCAACCATTTAAATTTTTCTCTTACAGGTCTAACACTTCCGAAAAACCAATACAACGCCCACCCGGAAAAATATATAAAGCTAAACGAACCGTTCACTGTGTACTTATCCGTACGAAAATCCCTATTGATTTACCTGTTTTTACAAGGAAATAAAATGTGAAAAAAATATTTCTACATCCCATGGCCTTTCCCAACCATTTAAATATTTCTCTTACAGGTCTAACACTTCCGAAAAACCAATACAACGCCCACCCGGAACAATGCATAAAGCTAAACGAATCGTTCACTGGGTACTTATCCGTGCGAAAAGCCCTATTGATTTCCCTCTTTTTACAAGGAAGTAAAATGTGAAGAAAATATTTCTACATCCCATGGCCTTTCCCAACCATTTAAATTTTTCTCTTACAGGTCTAACAGTTGCGAAAAACCAATACAACGCCCACCCGGAAAAATATATAAAGCTAAACGAACCATTCACTGGGTACTAATCCATACGAAAATCCCTATTGATTTACCTGTTTTTACAAGGAAATAAAATGTGAAAAAAATATTTCTACATTCCATGGCCTTTCCCAACCATTTAAATTTTTCTCTTACAGGTCTAACACTTCCGAAAAACCAATACCACGCCCACCCGGAACAATATATAAAGCTAAACGAACCGTTCACTGGGTACTTATCCGTACGAAAATCCCTATTGATTTACCTGTTTTTACAAGGAAATAAAATGTGAAAAAAATATTTCTACATCCCATGGCCTTTCCCAGCCATTTAAATTTTTCTCTTACAGGTCTAACAGTTGCGAAAAACCAATACAACGCCCACCCGGAACAATGTATAAAGCTAAACGAACCGTTCACTGGGTACTAATCCATACGAAAATCCCAATTGATTTACCTGTTTTTACAAGGAAATAAAATGTGAAAAAAATATTTCTACATCCCATGGCCTTTCCCAGCCATTTAAATTTTTCTCTTACAGGTCTAACACTTCCGAAAAACCAATACAACGCCCACCCGGAACAATGTATAAAGCTAAACGAACCGTTCACTGGGTACTTATCTGTGCGAAAAGCCCTATTGATTTACCTGTTTTTACAAAGAAGTAAAATGTGAAAAAAATATTTCTACATCCCATGGCCTTTCCCAACCATTTAAATTTTTCTCTTACAGGTCTAACAGTTGCGAAAAACCAATACAACGCCCACCCGGAACAATGTATAAAGCTAAACGAACCGTTCACTGGGTACTTATACGTGCGAAAAGCCCTATTGATTTACCTGTTTTTACAAGGAAGTAAAATGTGAAAAAAATATTTCTACATCCCATGGCCTTTCCCAACCATTTAAATTTTTCTCTTACAGGTCTAACACTACCGAAAAACCAATACAACTCCCACCCGGAACAATATATAAAGCTAAACGAACCATTCACTGGGTACTTATCCGTACGAAAATCCCTATTGATTTACCTGTTTTTACAAGGAAATAAAATGTGAAAAAAATATTTCTACATCCCATGGCCTTTCCCAACCATTTAAATTTTTCTCTTACAGGTCTAACAGTTGCGAAAAACCAATACAACGCCCACCCGGAACAATGTATAAAGCTAAACGAACCGTTCACTGGGTACTTATACGTGCGAAAAGCCCTATTGATTTACCTGTTTTTACAAGGAAGTAAAATGTGAAAAAAATATTTCTACATCCCATGGCCTTTCCCAACCATTTAAATTTTTCTCTTACAGGTCTAACACTTCCGAAAAATCAATACAACGCCCACCCGGAAAAATATATAAAGCTAAACGAACCGTTCACTGGGTACTTATCCGTACGAAAATCCCTATTGATTTACCTGTTTTTACAAGGAAATAAAATGTGAAAAAAATATTTCTACATCCCATGGCCTTTCCCAACCATTTAAATTTTTCTCTTACAGGTCTAACAGTTGCGTAAAACCAATACAACGCCCACCTGGAACAATGTATAAAGCTAAACGAACCGTTCACTGGGTACTTATACGTGCGAAAAGCCCTATTGATTTACCTGTTTTTACAAGGAAGTAAAATGTGAAAAAAATATTTCTACATCCCATGGCCTTTCCCAACCATTTAAATTTTTCTCTTACAGGTCTAACATTTGCGAAAAACCAATACAACGCCCACCCGGAACAATGTATAAAGCTAAACGAACCGTTCACTGGGTACTTATCCGTGCGAAAAGCCCTATTGATTTAACTGTTTTTACAAGGAAATAAAATGTGAAAAAAATATTTCTACATCCCATGGCCTTTCCCAACCATTTAAATTTTTCTCTTACAGGTCTAACACTTCCGAAAAACCAATACAACGCCCACCCGGAAAAAATATATAAAGCTAAACGAACCGTTCACTGGGTACTTATCCGTACGAAAATCCCTATTGATTTACCTGTTTTTACAAGGAAGTAAAATGTGAAAAAAATATTTCTACATCCCATGGCCTTTCACAACCATTTAAATTTTTCTCTTACAGGTCTAACACTTCCGAAAAACCAATACAACGCCCACCCGGAACAATGTATAAAGCTAAACGAACCGTTCACTGGGTACTTATCCGTGCGAAAAGCCCTATTGATTTCCCTCTTTTTACAAGGAAGTAAAATGTGAAAAAAATATTTCTACATCCCATGGCCTTTCCCAACCATTTAAATTTTTCTCTTACAGGTCTAACACTTCCGAAAAACCAATACAACGCCCACCCGGAACAATGTATAAAGCTAAACGAACCGTTCACTGGGTACTTATCTGTGCGAAAAGCCCTATTGATTTACCTGTTTTTACAAGGAAGTTAAATGTGAAAAAAATATTTCTACATCCCATGGCCTTTCCCAACCATTTAAATTTTTCTCTTACAGGTCTAACAGTTGCGAAAAACCAATACAACGCCCACCCGGAACAATGTATAAAGCTAAACGAACCGTTCACTGGGTACTTATACGTGCGAAAAGCCCTATTGATTTACCTGTTTTTACAAGGAAATAAAATGTGAAAAAAATATTTCTACATCCCATGGCCTTTCCCAACCATTTAAATTTTTCTCTTACAGGTCTAACAGTTGCGTAAAACCAATACAACGCCCACCCGGAACAATGTATAAAGCTAAACGAACCGTTCACTGGGTACTTATACGTGCGAAAAGCCCTATTGATTTACCTGTTTTTACAAGGAAGTAAAATGTGAAAAAAATATTTCTACATCCCATGGCCTTTCCCAACCATTTAAATTTTTCTCTTACAGGTCTAACACTTCCGAAAAACCAATACAACGCCCACCCGGAAGAATATATAAAGCTAAACGAACCGTTCACTGGGTACTTATACGTACGAAAAGCCCTATTGATTTACCTGTTTTTACAAGGAAATAAAATGTGAAAAAAATATTTCTACATCCCATGGCCTTTCCCAACCATTTAAATTTTTCTCTTACAGGTCTAACAGTTGCGAAAAACCAATACAACGCCCACCCGGAACAATATATAAAGCTAAACGAACCGTTCACTGGGTACTTATACGTGCGAAAAGCCCTATTGATTTACCTGTTTTTACAAGGAAGTAAAATGTGAAAAAAATATTTCTACATCCCATGGCCTTTCCCAACCATTTAAATTTTTCTCTTACAGGTCTAACAGTTGCGAAAAACCAATACAACGCCCACCCGGAACAATGTATAAAGCTAAACGAACCGTTCACTGGGTACTTATACGTGCGAAAAGCCCTATTGATTTACCTGTTTTTACAAGGAAATAAAATGTGAAAAAAATATTTCTACATCCCATGGCCTTTCCCAACCATTTAAATTTTTCTCTTACAGGTCTAACACTTCCGAAAAACCAATACAACGCCCACCCGGAAAAATATATAAAGCTAAACGAACCGTTCACTGTGTACTTATCCGTACGGAAATCCCTATTGATTTACCTGTTTTTACAAGGAAATAAAATGTGAAAAAAATATTTCTACATCCCATGGCCTTTCCCAACCATTTAAATATTTCTCTTACAGGTCTAACACTTCCGAAAAACCAATACAACGCCCACCCGGAACAATGCATAAAGCTAAACGAATCGTTCACTGGGTACTTATCCGTGCGAAAAGCCCTATTGATTTCCCTCTTTTTACAAGGAAGTAAAATGTGAAAAAAATATTTCTACATCCCATGGCCTTTCCCAACCATTTAAATTTTTATCTTACAGGTCTAACACTACCGAAAAACCAATACAACTCCCACCCGGAACAATATATAAAGCTAAACGAACCGTTCACTGGGTACTTATACGTACGAAAATCCCTATTGATTTACCTGTTTTTACAAGGAAATAAAATGTGAAAAAAATATTTCTACATCCCATGGCCTTTCCCAACCATTTAAATTTTTCTCTTACAGGTCCAACACTTCCGAAAAACCAATACAACGCCCACCCGGAAAAATATATAAAGCTAAACGAACCGTTCACTGGGTACTTATCCGTACGAAAATCCCTATTGATTTACCTGTTTTTACAAGGAAATAAAATGTGAAAAAAATATTTCTACATCCCATGGCCTTTCCCAACGATTTAAATTTTTCTCTTACAGGTCTAACAGTTGCGTAAAACCAATACAACGCCCACCCGGAACAATGTATAAAGCTAAACGAACCGTTCACTGGGTACTTATACGTGCGAAAAGCCCTATTGATTTACCTGTTTTTACAAGGAAGTAAAATGTGAAAAAAATATTTCTACATCCCATGGCCTTTCCCAACCATTTAAATTTTTCTCTTACAGGTCTAACATTTGCGAAAAACCAATACAACGCCCACCCGGAACAATGTATAAAGCTAAACGAACCGTTCACTGGGTACTTATACGTGCGAAAAGCCCTATTGATTTACCTGTTTTTACAAGGATGTAAAATGTGAAAAAAATATTTCTACATCCCATGGCCTTTCCCAACCATTTAAATTTTTCTCTTACAGGTCTAACACTACCGAAAAACCAATACAACTCCCACCCGGAACAATATATAAAGCTAAACGAACCGTTCACTGGGTACTTATACATACGAAAATCCCTATTGATTTACCTGTTTTTACAAGGAAATAAAATGTGAAAAAAATATTTCTACATCCCATGGCCTTTCCCAACCATTTAAATTTTTCTCTTACAGGTCTAACACTTCTGAAAAACCAATACAACGCCCACCCGGAACAATGTATAAAGCTAAACGAACCGTTCACTGGGTACTTATCCGTGCGAAAAGCCCTATTGATTTACCTGTTTTTACAAGGAAATAAAATGTGAAAAAAATATTTCTACATCCCATGGCCTTTCCCAACCATTTAAATTTTTCTCTTACAGGTCTAACACTTCCGAAAAACCAATACAACGCCCACCCGGAAAAATATATAAAGCTAAACGAACCGTTCACTGGGTACTTATCCGTACGAAAATCCCTATTGATTTACCTGTTTTTACAAGGAAGTAAAATGTGAAAAAAATATTTCTACATCCCATGGCCTTTCCCAACCATTTAAATTTTTCTCTTACAGGTCTAACACTTCCGAAAAACCAATACAACGCCCACCCGGAACAATGTATAAAGCTAAACGAACCGTTCACTGGGTACTTATCCGTGCGAAAAGCCCTATTGATTTCCCTCTTTTTACAAGGAAGTAAAATGTGAAAAAAATATTTCTACATCCCATGGCCTTTCCCAACCATTTAAATTTTTCTCTTACAGGTCTAACACTTCCGAAAAACCAATACAACGCCCACCCGGAACAATGTATAAAGCTAAACGAACCGTTCACTGGGTACTTATCTGTGCGAAAAGCCCTATTGATTTACCTGTTTTTACAAGGAAGTTAAATGTGAAAAAAATATTTCTACATCCCATGGCCTTTCCCAACCATTTAAATTTTTCTCTTACAGGTCTAACAGTTGCGAAAAACCAATACAACGCCCACCCGGAACAATGTATAAAGCTAAACGAACCGTTCACTGGGTACTTATACGTGCGAAAAGCCCTATTGATTTACCTGTTTTTACAAGGAAATAAAATGTGAAAAAAATATTTCTACATCCCATGGCCTTTCCCAACCATTTAAATTTTTCTCTTACAGGTCTAACAGTTGCGTAAAACCAATACAACGCCCACCCGGAACAATGTATAAAGCTAAACGAACCGTTCACTGTGTACTTATACGTGCGAAAAGCCCTATTGATTTACGTGTTTTTACAAGGAAGTAAAATGTGAAAAAAATATTTCTACATCCCATGGCCTTTCCCAACCATTTAAATTTTTCTCTTACAGGTCTAACAGTTGCGAAAAACCAATACAACGCCCACCCGGAACAATATATAAAGCTAAACGAACCGTTCACTGGGTACTTATACGTGCGAAAAGCCCTATTGATTTACCTGTTTTTACAAGGAAGTAAAATGTGAAAAAAATATTTCTACATCCCATGGCCTTTCCCAACCATTTAAATTTTTCTCTTACAGGTCTAACACTACCGAAAAACCAATACAACTCCAACCCGGAACAATATATAAAGCTAAACGAACCGTTCACTGGGTACTTATACGTACGAAAATCCCTATTGATTTACCTGTTTTTACAAGGAAATAAAATGAGAAAAAAATATTTCTACATCCCATGGCCTTTCCCAACCATTTAAATTTTTCTCTTACAGGTCTAACACTTCCGAAAAACCAATACAACGCCCACCTGGAAAAATATATAAAGCTAAACGAACCGTTCACTGTGTACTTATCCGTACGAAAATCCCTATTGATTTACCTGTTTTTACAAGGAAATAAAATGTGAAAAAAATATTTCTACATCCCATGGCCTTTCCCAACCATTTAAATTTTTCTCTTACAGGTCTAACACTTCTGAAAAACCAATACAACGCCCACCCGGAACAATGTATAAAGCTAAACGAACCGTTCACTGGGTACTTATCCGTGCGAAAAGCCCTATTGATTTACCTGTTTTTACAAGGAAATAAAATGTGAAAAAAATATTTCTACATCCCATGGCCTTTCCCAACCATTTAAATTTTTCTCTTACAGGTCTAACACTTCCGAAAAACCAATACAACGCCCACCCGGAACAATGTATAAAGCTAAACGAACCGTTCACTGGGTACTTATCTGTGCGAAAAGCCCTATTGATTTACCTGTTTTTACAAGGAAGTTAAATGTGAAAAAAATATTTCTACATCCCATGGCCTTTCCCAACCATTTAAATTTTTCTCTTACAGGTCTAACAGTTGCGAAAAACCAATACAACGCCCACCCGGAACAATGTATAAAGCTAAACGAACCGTTCACTGGGTACTTATACGTGCGAAAAGCCCTATTGATTTACCTGTTTTTACAAGGAAGTAAAATGTGAAAAAAATATTTCTACATCCCATGGCCTTTCCCAACCATTTAAATTTTTCTCTTACAGGTCTAACACTTCCGAAAAACCAATACAACGCCCACCCGGAACAATATATAAAGCTAAACGAACCGTTCACTGGGTACTTATCCGTACGAAAATCCCTATTGATTTACCTGTTTTTACAAGGAAGTAAAATGTGAAAAAATATTTCTACATCCCATGGCCTTTCCCAACCATTTAAATTTTTCTCTTACATGTCTAACACTTCCGAAAAACCAATACAACGCCCACCCGGAACAATATATAAAGCTAAACGAACCGTTCACTGGGTACTTATACGTACGAAAATCCCTATTGATTTACCTGTTTTTACAAGGAAATAAAATGTGAAAAAATATTTCTAGATCCCATGGCCTTTCCCAGCCATTTAAATTTTTCTCTTACAGGTCTAACACTTCTGAAAAACCAATACAACGCCCACCCAGAACAATATATAAAGCTAAACGAACCGTTCACTGGGTACTTATCCGTACGAAAAGCCCTATTGATTTACCTGTTTTTACAAGGAAGTAAAATGTGAAAAAAATATTTCTACATCCCATGCCTTTCCCAACCATTTAAATTTTTCTCTTACAGGTCTAACAGTTGCGAACAACCAATACAACACCCACCCAGAAAAATATATACAGCTAAACGAACCGTTTACTGGGTACTAATCCATACGAAAATCCCTATTGATTTACCTGTTTTTACAAGGAAATAAAATGTGAAAAAAATATTTCTACATCCCATGGCCTTTCCCAACCATTTAAATTTTTTTCTTACAGGTCTAACACTTCCGAAAAACCAATACAACGCCCACCCGGAAAAATATATAAAGCTAAACGAACCGTTCACTGGGTACTTATACATACGAAAATCCCTATTGATTTACCTGTTTTTACAAGGAAGTAAAATGTGAAAAAAATATTTCTACATCCCATGGCCTTTCCCAACCATTTAAATTTTTCTCTTACAGGTCTAACACTTCCGAAAAACCAATACAACGCCCACCCGGAACAATGTATAAAGCTAAACGAACCGTTCACTGGGTACTTATCCGTGCGAAAAGCCCTATTGATTTCCCTCTTTTTACAAGGAAGTAAAATGTGAAAAAAATATTTCTACATCCCATGGCCTTTCCCAACCATTTAAATTTTTCTCTTACAGGTCTAACACTTCCGAAAAACCAATACAACGCCCACCCGGAACAATGTATAAAGCTAAACGAACCGTTCACTGGGTACTTATCTGTGCGAAAAGCCCTATTGATTTACCTGTTTTTACAAGGAAGTTAAATGTGAAAAAAATATTTCTACATCCCATGGCCTTTCCCAACCATTTAAATTTTTCTCTTACAGGTCTAACAGTTGCGAAAAACCAATACAACGCCCACCCGGAACAATGTATAAAGCTAAACGAACCGTTCACTGGGTACTTATACGTGCGAAAAGCCCTATTGATTTACCTGTTTTTACAAGGAAATAAAATGTGAAAAAAATATTTCTACATCCCATGGCCTTTCCCAACCATTTAAATTTTTCTCTTACAGGTCTAACACTTCCGAAAAACCAATACAACGCCCACCCGGAACAATGTATAAAGCTAAACGAACCGTTCACTGGGTACTTATACGTGCGAAAAGCCCTATTGATTTACCTGTTTTTACAAGGAAGTAAAATGTGAAAAAAATATTTCTACATCCCATGGCCTTTCCCAACCATTTAAATTTTTCTCTTACAGGTCTAACACTTCCGAAAAACCAATACAACGCCCACCCGGAACAATATATAAAGCTAAACGAACCGTTCACTGGGTACTTATCCGTACGAAAATCCCTATTGATTTACCTGTTTTTAAAAGGAAGTAAAATGTGAAAAAATATTTCTACATCCCATGGCCTTTCCCAACCATTTAAATTTTTCTCTTACATGTCTAACACTTCCGAAAAACCAATACAACGCCCACCCGGAACAATATATAAAGCTAAACGAACCGTTCACTGGGTACTTATACGTACGAAAATCCCTATTGATTTACCTGTTTTTACAAGGAAATAAAATGTGAAAAAATATTTCTAGATCCCATGGCCTTTCCCAACCATTTAAATTTTTCTCTTACATGTCTAACACTTCTGAAAAACCAATACAACGCCCACCCGGAACAACGTATAAAGCTAAACGAACCGTTCACTGGGTACTTATCCGTACGAAAATCCCTATTGATTTACCTGTTTTTACAAGGAAGTAAAATATGAAAAAAATATTTCTACATCCCATGGCCTTTACCAGCCATTTAAATTTTTCTCTTACAGGTCTAACACTTCTGAAAAACCGATACAACGCCCACCCAGAACAATATATAAAGCTAAACGAACCGTTCACTGGGTACTTATCCGTACGAAAAGCCCTATTGATTTACCTGTTTTTACAAGGAAGTAAAATGTGAAAAAAATATTTCTACATCCCATGGCCTTTCCCAACCATTTAAATTTTTCTCTTACAGGTCTAACAGTTGCGAACAACCAATACAACACCCACCCAGAAAAATATATACAGCTAAACGAACCGTTTACTGGGTACTAATCCATACGAAAATCCCTATTGATTTACCTGTTTTTACAAGGAAATAAAATGTGAAAAAAATATTTCTACATCCCATGGCCTTTCCCAACCATTTAAATTTTTTTCTTACAGGTCTAACACTTCCGAAAAACCAATACAACGCCCACCCGGAAAAATATATAAAGCTAAACGAACCGTTCACTGGGTACTTATCCGTACGAAATTCCCTATTGATTTACCTGTTTTTACAAGGAAGTAAAATGTGAAAAAAATATTTCTACATCCCATGGCCTTTCCCAACCATTTAAATTTTTCTCTTACAGGTCTAACACTTCCGAAAAACCAATACAACGCCCACCCGGAACAATGTATAAAGCTAAACGAACCGTTCACTGGGTACTTATCCGTGCGAAAAGCCCTATTGATTTCCCTCTTTTTACAAGGAAGTAAAATGTGAAAAAAATATTTCTACATCCCATGGCCTTTCCCAACCATTTAAATTTTTCTCTTACAGGTCTAACACTTCCGAAAAACCAATACAACGCCCACCCGGAACAATGTATAAAGCTAAACGAACCGTTCACTGGGTACTTATCTGTGCGAAAAGCCCTATTGATTTACCTGTTTTTACAAGGAAGTTAAATGTGAAAAAAATATTTCTACATCCCATGGCCTTTCCCAACCATTTAAATTTTTCTCTTACAGGTCTAACAGTTGCGAAAAACCAATACAACGCCCACCCGGAACAATGTATAAAGCTAAACGAACCGTTCACTGGGTACTTATACGTGCGAAAAGCCCTATTGATTTACCTGTTTTTACAAGGAAATAAAATGTGAAAAAAATATTTCTACATCCCATGGCCTTTCCCAACCATTTAAATTTTTCTCTTACAGGTCTAACACTTCCGAAAAACCAATACAACGCCCACCCGGAACAATGTATAAAGCTAAACGAACCGTTCACTGGGTACTTATACGTGCAAAAAGCCCTATTGATTTACCTGTTTTTACAAGGAAGTAAAATGTGAAAAAAATATTTCTACATCCCATGGCCTTTCCCAACCATTTAAATTTTTCTCTTACAGGTCTAACAGTTGCGAAAAACCAATACAACGCCCACCCGGAACAATGTATAAAGCTAAACGAACCGTTCACTGGGTACTTATACGTGCGAAAAGCCCTATTGATTTACCTGTTTTTACAAGGAAGTAAAATGTGAAAAAAATATTTCTACATCCCATGGCCTTTCCCAACCATTTAAATTTTTCTCTTACAGGTCTAACACTACCGAAAAACCAATACAACTCCCACCCGGAACAATATATAAAGCTAAACGAACCGTTCACTGGGTACTTATACGTACGAAAATCCCTATTGATTTACCTGTTTTTACAAGGAAGTAAAATGTGAAAAAAATATTTCTACATCCCATGGCCTTTCCCAACCATTTAAATTTTTCTCTTACAGGTCTAACAGTTGCGTAAAACCAATACAACGCCCACCCGGAACAATGTATAAAGCTAAACGAACCGTTCACTGGGTACTTATACGTGCGAAAAGCCCTATTGATTTACCTGTTTTTACAAGGAAGTAAAATGTGAAAAAAATATTTCTACATCCCATGGCCTTTCCCAACCTTTTAAATTTTTCTCTTACAGGTCTAACAGTTGCGAAAAACCAATACAACGCCCACCCGGAACAATGTATAAAGCTAAACGAACCGTTCACTGGGTACTTATCCGTACGAAAATCCCTATTGATTTACCTGTTTTTACAAGGAAATAAAATGTGAAAAAAATATTTCTACATCCCATGGCCATTCCCAACCATTTAAATTTTTCTCTTACAGGTCTAACACTTCCGAAAAACCAATACAATGGCCACCCGGAACAATGTATAAAGCTAAACGAACCGTTCACTGGGTACTTATCCGTACGAAAATCCCTATTGATTTACCTGTTTTTACAAGGAAATAAAATGTGAAAAAAATATTTCTACATCCCATGGCCTTTCCCAACCATTTAAATTTTTCTCTTACAGGTCTAACACTTCTGAAAAACCAATACAACGCCCACCCGGAACAATATATAAAGCTAAACGAACCGTTCACTGGGTACTTATCCGTACGAAAATCCCTATTGATTTACCTGTTTTTACAAGGAAATAAAATGTGAAAAAAATATTTCTACATCCCATGGCCTTTCCCAACCATTTAAATTTTTCTCTTACTTGTCTATCACTTCCGAAAAACCAATACAACGCCCACCCGGAACAATAAATAAAGCTAAACGAACCGTTCACTGGGTACTTATACGTACGAAAAGCCCTATTCATTTACCTGTTTTTACAAGGAAGTAAAATGTGAAAAAAATATTTCTACATCCCATGGCCTTTCCCAGCCATTTAAATTTTTCTCTTACAGGTCTAACACTTCCGAAAAACCAATACAACGCCCACCCGGAACAATATATAAAGCTAAACGAACCGTTCTCTGGGTACTTATCCGTACGAAAATCCCTATTGATTTACCGGTTTTACAAGGAAATAAAATGTGAAAAAAATATTTCTACATCCCATGGCCTTTCCAAACCATTTAAACTTTTCTCTTACAGGTCTAACACTTCCGAAAAACCAATATAACGGCCACCCGGAACAATATATAAAGCTAAACGAACCGATCACTGGGCACTTATCCGTACAAAAATCCCTATAGATTTTCCTGTTTTTACAAGGAAATAAAATGTGAAAAAAATATTTCTACATCCCATGGCCTTTCCCAACCATTTAAATATTTATCTTACAGGTCTAACACTACCGAAAAACCGATACAACTCCCACCCGGAACAATATATAATGCTAAACGAACCGTTCACTGGGTACTTATCCGTACGAAAATCCCTATTGATTTACCTGTTTTTACAAGGAAATAAAATGTGAAAAAAATATTTCTACATCCCATGGCCTTTCCCAACCATTTAAACTTTTCTCTTACAGGTCTAACACTTCCGAAAAACCAATACAACGCCCTCCCGGAACAATGTATAAAGCTAAACGAACCGTTCACTGGGTACTTATACGTGTGAAAAGCCCTATTGATTTACCTGTTTTTACAAGGAAGTAAAATGTGAAAAAAATATTTCTACATCCCATGGCCTTTCCCAACCATTTAAATTTTTCTCTTACAGGTCTAACACTACCGAAAAACCAATACAACTCCCACCCGGAACAATATATAAAGCTAAACGAACCGTTCACTGGGTACTTATACGTACGAAAATCCCTATTGATTTACCTGTTTTTACAAGGAAGTAAAATGTGAAAAAAATATTTCTACATCCCATGGCCTTTCCCAACCATTTAAATTTTTCTCTTACAGGTCTAACAGTTGCGTAAAACCAATACAACGCCCACCCGGAACAATGTATAAAGCTAAACGAACCGTTCACTGGGTACTTATACGTGCGAAAAGCCCTATTGATTTACCTGTTTTTACAAGGAAGTAAAATGTGAAAAAAATATTTCTACATCCCATGGCCTTTCCCAACCTTTTAAATTTTTCTCTTACAGGTCTAACAGTTGCGAAAAACCAATACAACGCCCACCCGGAACAATGTATAAAGCTAAACGAACCGTTCACTGGGTACTTATACGTACGAAAATCCCTATTGATTTACCTGTTTTTACAAGGAAATAAAATGTGAAAAAAATATTTCTACATCCCATGGCCATTCCCAACCATTTAAATTTTTCTCTTACAGGTCTAACACTTCCGAAAAACCAATACAATGGCCACCCGGAACAATGTATAAAGCTAAACGAACCGTTCACTGGGTACTTATCCGTACGAAAATCCCTATTGATTTACCTGTTTTTACAAGGAAATAAAATGTGAAAAAAATATTTCTACATCCCATGGCCTTTCCCAACCATTTAAATTTTTCTCTTACAGGTCTAACACTTCTGAAAAACCAATACAACGCCCACCCGGAACAATATATAAAGCTAAACGAACCGTTCACTGGGTACTTATCCGTACGAAAATCCCTATTGATTTACCTGTTTTTACAAGGAAATAAAATGTGAAAAAAATATTTCTACATCCCATGGCCTTTCCCAACCATTTAAATTTTTCTCTTACTTGTCTAACACTTCCGAAAAACCAATACAACGCCCACCCGGAACAATAAATAAAGCTAAACGAACCGTTCACTGGGTACTTATACGTACGAAAAGCCCTATTCATTTACCTGTTTTTACAAGGAAGTAAAATGTGAAAAAAATATTTCTACATCCCATGGCCTTTCCCAGCCATTTAAATTTTTCTCTTACAGGTCTAACACTTCCGAAAAACCAATACAACGCCCACCCGGAACAATATATAAAGCTAAACGAACCGTTCTCTGGGTACTTATCCGTACGAAAATCCCTATTGATTTACCGGTTTTACAAGGAAATAAAATGTGAAAAAAATATTTCTACATCCCATGGCCTTTCCAAACCATTTAAACTTTTCTCTTACAGGTCTAACACTTCCGAAAAACCAATATAACGGCCACCCGGAACAATATATAAAGCTAAACGAACCGATCACTGGGCACTTATCCGTACAAAAATCCCTATAGATTTTCCTGTTTTTACAAGGAAATAAAATGTGAAAAAAATATTTCTACATCCCATGGCCTTTCCCAACCATTTAAATATTTATCTTACAGGTCTAACACTACCGAAAAACCGATACAACTCCCACCCGGAACAATATATAATGCTAAACGAACCGTTCACTGGGTACTTATCCGTACGAAAATCCCTATTGATTTACCTGTTTTTACAAGGAAATAAAATGTGAAAAAAATATTTCTACATCCCATGGCCTTTCCCAACCATTTAAACTTTTCTCTTACAGGTCTAACACTTCCGAAAAACCAATACAACGCCCTCCCGGAACAATATATAAAGCTAAACGGACCGTTCACTGGGTAATTATCCGTACAAAAAACCCTATTGATTTACCTGTTTTTACAAGGAAATAAAATGTGAAAAAAATATTTCTACATCCCATGGCCATTCCCAACCATTTAAATTTTTCTCTTACAGGTCTAACACTTCTGAAAAACCAATACAACGGCCACCCGGAACAATGTATAAAGCTAAACGAACCGTTCACTGGGTACTTATCCGTACGAAAATCCCTATTGATTTACCTGTTTTTACAAGGAAGTAAAATGTGAAAAAAATATTTCTACATCCCATGGCCTTTCCCAACCATTTAAATTTTTCTCTTACATGTCTAACACTTCCGAAAAACCAATACAACGCCCACCCGGAACAATATATAAAGCTAAACGAACCGTTCACTGGGTACTTATCCGTACGAAAATCCCTATTGATTTACCTGTTTTTACAAGGAAATAAAATGTGAAAAAAATATTTCTACATCCCATGGCCTTTACCAGCCATTTAAATTTTTCTCTTACAGGTCTAACACTTCCGAAAAACCAATACAACGCCCACCCGGAACAATATATAAAGCTAAACGAACCGTTCACTGGGTACTTATCCGTACGAAAAGCCCTATTGATTTACCTGTTTTTACAAGGAAGTAAAATGTGAAAAAAATATTTCTACATCCCATGGCCTTTCCCAACCATTTAAATTTTTCTCTTAAAGGTCTAACAGTTGCGAAAAACCAATACAACACCCACCCGGAAAAATATATACAGCTAAACGAACCGTTTACTGGGTACTAATCCATACGAAAATCCCTATTGATTTACCTGTTTTTACGAGGAAATAAAATGTGAAAAAACTATTTCTACATCCCATGGCCTTTCCCAACCATTTAAATTTTTCTCTTACAGGTCTAACACTTCCGGAAAACCAATACAACGCCCACCCGGAACAATATATAAAGCTAAACGAACCGTTCACTGGGAACTTATACGTACGAAAACCCATATTCATTTATCTGTTTTTACAAGGAAGTAAAATGTGAAAAAAATATTTCTACATCCCATGGCCTTTCCCAGCCATTTAAATTTTTCTCTTACAGGTCTAACACTTCCGAAAAACCAATACAACGGCCACCCGGAACAATATATAAAGCTAAACGAACCGTTCACTGGGCACTTATCCGTACAAAAATCCCTATTGATTTACCTGTTTTTACAAGGAAATAAAATGTGAAAAAAATATTTCTACATCCCATGGCCTTTCCCAACCATTTAAATTTTTATCTTACAGGTCTAACACTACCGAAAAACCGATACAACGCCCACCCGGAACAATATATAAAGCTAAACGAACCGTTCACTGGGTACTTATACGTACGAAAATCCCTATTGATTTACCTGTTTTTACAAGGAAGTAAAATGTGAAAAAAATATTTCTACATCCCATGGCCTTTCCCAACCATTTAAATTTTTCTCTTACATGTCTAACACTTCCGAAAAACCAATACAACGCCCACCCGGAACAATGTATAAAGCTAAACGAACTGTTCACTGGGTACTTATACGTGCGAAAAGCCCTATTGATTTACCTGTTTTTACAAGGAAGTAAAATGTGAAAAAAATATTTCTACATCCCATGGCCTTTCCCAACCATTTAAATTTTTCTCTTACAGGTCTAACAGTTGCGAAAAACCAATACAACGCCCACCCGGAACAATATATAAAGCTAAACGAACCGTTCACTGGGTACTTATACGTACGAAAATCCCTATTGATTTACCTGTTTTTACAAGGAAGTAAAATGTGAAAAAAATATTTCTACATCCCATGGCCTTTACCAGCCATTTAAATTTTTCTCTTACAGGTCTAACACTTCCGAAAAACCAATACAACGCCCACCCGGAACAATATATAAAGCTAAACGAACAGTTCACTGGGTACTTATCCGTACGAAAAGCCCTATTGATTTACCTGTTTTTACAAGGAAGTAAAATGTGAAAAAAATATTTCTACATCCCATGGCCTTTTCCAGCCATTTAAATTTTTCTCTTACATGTCTAACACTTCCGAAAATCCAATACAACTCCCTCCCGGAACAATATATAAAGCTAAATGAACCGTTCACTGGGTACTTATACGTATGAAAATCCCTATTGATTTACCTGTTTTTATAAGGAAGTAAAATGTGAAAAAAATATTTCTACATCCCATGGCCTTTCCCAACCATATAAACATTTCTCTTCCACGTCTAACACTTCCGAAAAACCAAAACAACGCCCACGCGGAACAATATATAAAGCTAAACGAACCGTTCACTGGGTACTTATCCGTACGAAAATCCCTATTGATTTACCTGTTTTTACAAGGAAGTAAAATGTGAAAAAAATATTTCTACATCCCATGGCCTTTCCCAACCATTTAAATTTTTCTCTTACAGGTCTAACACTTCCAAAAAACCAATACAACGCCCACCCGGAACAATATATAAAGCTAAACGAACCGTTCACTGGGTACTTATACGTACGAAAATCCCTATTGATTTACCTGTTTTTACAAGGAAATAAAATGTGAAAAAAATATTTCTACATCCCATGGCCTTTCCCAACCATTTAAATTTTTCTCTTACATGTCTAACACTTCCGAAAAACCCATACAACGCCCACCCGGAACAATGTATAAAGCTAAATGAACCGTTCACTGGGTACTTATACGTGCGAAAAGCCCTATTGATTTACCTGTTTTTACAAGGAAGTAAAATGTGAAAAAAATATTTCTACATCCCATGGCCTTTCCCAACCATTTAAATTTTTCACTTACAGTTCTAACAGTTGCGAAAAATCAATACAACGCCCACCCGGAACAAGGTATAAAGCTAAACGAACCGTTCACTGGGTACTTATACGTGCGAAAATCCCTATTGATTTACCTGTTTTTACAAGGAAATAAAATGTGAAAAAAATATTTCTACATCCCATGGCCTTTCCCAACGATTTAAATTTTTCTCTTACATGTCTAACAGTTTCGAAAAACCAATACAACGCCCACCCGGAACATTGTATAAAGCTAAACGAACCGTTCACTGGGTACTTATACGTGCGAAAAGCCCTATTGATTTACCTGTATTTACAAGGAAGTAAAATGTGAAAAAAATATTTCTACATCCCATGGCCTTTCCCAACCATTTAAATTTTTCTCTTAGAGGTCTAACAGTTGCGAAAAACCAATACAACGCCCACCCGGAACAATGTATAAAGCTAAACGAACCGTTCACTGGGTACTTATACGTGCGAAAAGCCCTATTGATTTACCTGTTTTTACAAGGAAGTAAAATGTGAAAAAAATATTTCTACATCCCATGGCCTTTCCCAACCATTTAAATTTTTCTCTTACAGGTCTAACAGTTGCGAAAAACCAATACAACACCCACCCGGAACAATGTATAAAGCTAAACGAACCGTTCACTGGGTACTTATACGTACGAAAATCCCTATTGATTTACCTGTTTTTACAAGGAAATAAAATGTGAAAAAAATATTTCTACATCCCATGGCCTATCCCAACCATTTAAATTTTTCTCTTACAGGTCTAACACTTCCGAAAAACCAATACAACGCCCACCAGGAAAAATATATAAAGCTAAACGAACCGTTCACTGTGTACTTATCCGTACGAAAATCCCTATTGATTTACCTGTTTTTACAAGGAAATAAAATGTGAAAAAAATATTTCTACATCCCATGGCCTTTCCCAACCATTTAAATTTTTATCTTACATGTCTAACACTTCCGAAAATCCAATACAACTCCCACCCGGAACAATATATAAAGCTAAATGAACCGTTCACTGGGTACTTATACGTATGAAAATCCCTATTGATTTACCTGTTTTTACAAGGAAGTAAAATGTGAAAAAAATATTTCTACATCCCATGGTCTTTCCCAACCATTTAAACATTTCTCTTACACGTCTAACACTTCCGAAAAACCAATACAACGCCCACGCGGAACAATATATAAAGCTAAACGAACCGTTCACTGGGTACTTATCCGTACGAAAATCCCTATTGATTTACCTCTTTTTACAAGGAAGTAAAATGTGAAAAAAATATTTCTACATCCCATGGCCTTTCCCAACCATTTAAATTTTTCTCTTACAGGTCTAACACTTCCGAAAAACCAATACAACGCCCACCCGGAACAATATATAAAGCTAAACGAACCGTTCACTGGGTACTTATACGTATGAAAATCCCTATTGATTTACCTGTTTTTACAAGGAAATAAAATGTGAAAAAAATATTTCTACATCCCATGGCCTTTCCCAACGATTTAAATTTTTCTCTTACATGTCTAACACTTCCGAAAAACCAATACAACGCCCACCCGGAACAATGTATAAAGCTAAACGAACCGTTCACTGGGTACTTATACGTGCGAAAAGCCCTATTGATTTACCTGTTTTTACAAGGAAGTAAAATGTGAAAAAAATATTTCTACATCCCATGGCCTTTCCCAACCATTTAAATTTTTCACTTACAGGTCTAACAGTTGCGAAAAACCAATACAACGCCCACCCGGAACAATGTATAAAGCTAAACGAACCGTTCACTGGGTACTTATACGTGCGAAAAGCCCTATTGATTTACCTGTTTTTACAAGGAAGTAAAATGTGAAAAAAATATTTCTACATCCCATGGCCTTTCCCAACCATTTAAATTTTTCTCTTACAGGTCTAACAGTTGCGAAAAACCAATACAACACCCACCCGGAACAATGTATAAAGCTAAACGAACCGTTCACTGGGTACTTATACGTACGAAAATCCCTATTGATTTACCTGTTTTTACAAGGAAATAAAATGTGAAAAAAATATTTCTACATCCCATGGCCTATCCCAACCATTTAAATTTTTCTCTTACAGGTCTAACACTTCCGAAAAACCAATACAACGCCCACCAGGAAAAATATATAAAGCTAAACGAACCGTTCACTGTGTACTTATCCGTACGAAAATCCCTATTGATTTACCTGTTTTTACAAGGAAATAAAATGTGAAAAAAATATTTCTACATCCCATGGCCTTTCCCAACCATTTAAATTTTTATCTTACATGTCTAACACTTCCGAAAATCCAATACAACTCCCACCCGGAACAATATATAAAGCTAAATGAACCGTTCACTGGGTACTTATACGTATGAAAATCCCTATTGATTTACCTGTTTTTACAAGGAAGTAAAATGTGAAAAAAATATTTCTACATCCCATGGTCTTTCCCAACCATTTAAACATTTCTCTTACACGTCTAACACTTCCGAAAAACCAATACAACGCCCACGCGGAACAATATATAAAGCTAAACGAACCGTTCACTGGGTACTTATCCGTACGAAAATCCCTATTGATTTACCTCTTTTTACAAGGAAGTAAAATGTGAAAAAAATATTTCTACATCCCATGGCCTTTCCCAACCATTTAAATTTTTCTCTTACAGGTCTAACACTTCCGAAAAACCAATACAACGCCCACCCGGAACAATATATAAAGCTAAACGAACCGTTCACTGGGTACTTATACGTATGAAAATCCCTATTGATTTACCTGTTTTTACAAGGAAATAAAATGTGAAAAAAATATTTCTACATCCCATGGCCTTTCCCAACGATTTAAATTTTTCTCTTACATGTCTAACACTTCCGAAAAACCAATACAACGCCCACCCGGAACAATGTATAAAGCTAAACGAACCGTTCACTGGGTACTTATACGTGCGAAAAGCCCTATTGATTTACCTGTTTTTACAAGGAAGTAAAATGTGAAAAAAATATTTCTACATCCCATGGCCTTTCCCAACCATTTAAATTTTTCACTTACAGGTCTAACAGTTGCGAAAAACCAATACAACGCCCACCCGGAACAATGTATAAAGCTAAACGAACCGTTCACTGGGTACTTATACGTGCGAAAAGCCCTATTGATTTACCTGTTTTTACAAGGAAGTAAAATGTGAAAAAAATATTTCTACATCCCATGGCCTTTCCCAACCATTTAAATTTTTCTCTTACATGTCTAACAGTTGCGAAAAACCAATACAACGCCCACCCGGAACAATGTATAAAGCTAAACGAACCGTTCACTGGGTACTTATACGTGCGAAAATCCCTATTGATTTACCTGTTTTTACAAGGAAATAAAATGTGAAAAAAATATTTCTACATCCCATGGCCTTTCCCAACCATTTAAATTTTTCTCTTACATGTCTAACAGTTGCGAAAAACCAATACAACGCCCACCCGGAACAATGTATAAAGCTAAACGAACCGTTCACTGGGTACTTATACGTGCGAAAATCCCTATTGATTTACCTGTTTTTACAAGGAAGTAAAATGTGAAAAAAATATTTCTACATCCCATGGCCTTTCCCAACCATTTAAATTTTTCTCTTACAGGTCTAACAGTTGCGAAAAACCAATACAACGCCCACCCGGAACAATGTATAAAGCTAAACGAACCGTTCACTGGGTACTTATACGTGCGAAAAGCCCTATTGATTTACCTGTTTTTACAAGGAAGTAAAATGTGAAAAAAATATTTCTACATCCCATGGCCTTTCCCAACCATTTAAATTTTTCTCTTACAGGTCTAACACTTCTGAAAAACCAATACAACGCCCACCCGGAACAATATATAAAGCTAAACGAACCGTTCACTGGGTACTTATCCGTACGAAAATCCCTATTGATTTACCTGTTTTTAAAAGGAAATAAAATGTGAAAAAAATATTTCTACATCCCATGGCCTTTCCCAGCCATTTAAATTTTTCTCTTACAGGTCTAACAGTTGCGAAAAACCAATACAATGCCCACCCGGAACAATGTATAAATCTAAATGAACCGTTCACTGGGTACTAATCCATATGAAAATCCCAATTGATTTACCTGTTTTTACAAGGAAATAAAATGTGAAAAAAATATTTCTACATCCCATGGCCTTTCCCAGCCATTTAAATTTTTCTCTTACAGGTCTAACACTTCCGAAAAACCAATACAATGCCCACCCGGAACAATGTATAAAGCTAAATGAACCGTTCACTGGGTACTTATACGTATGAAAATCCCTATTGATTTACCTGTTTTTACAAGGAAGTAAAATGTGAAAAAAATATTTCTACATCCCATGGTCTTTCCCAACCATTTAAACATTTCTCTTACACGTCTAACACTTCCGAAAAACCAATACAACGCCCACGCGGAACAATATATAAAGCTAAACGAACCGTTCACTGGGTACTTATCCGTACGAAAATCCCTATTGATTTACCTCTTTTTACAAGGAAGTAAAATGTGAAAAAAATATTTCTACATCCCATGGCCTTTCCCAACCATTTAAATTTTTCTCTTACAGGTCTAACACTTCCGAAAAACCAATACAACGCCCACCCGGAACAATATATAAAGCTAAACGAACCGTTCACTGGGTACTTATACGTATGAAAATCCCTATTGATTTACCTGTTTTTACAAGGAAATAAAATGTGAAAAAAATATTTCTACATCCCATGGCCTTTCCCAACGATTTAAATTTTTCTCTTACATGTCTAACACTTCCGAAAAACCAATACAACGCCCACCCGGAACAATGTATAAAGCTAAACGAACCGTTCACTGGGTACTTATACGTGCGAAAAGCCCTATTGATTTACCTGTTTTTACAAGGAAGTAAAATGTGAAAAAAATATTTCTACATCCCATGGCCTTTCCCAACCATTTAAATTTTTCACTTACAGGTCTAACAGTTGCGAAAAACCAATACAACGCCCACCCGGAACAATGTATAAAGCTAAACGAACCGTTCACTGGGTACTTATACGTGCGAAAAGCCCTATTGATTTACCTGTTTTTACAAGGAAGTAAAATGTGAAAAAAATATTTCTACATCCCATGGCCTTTCCCAACCATTTAAATTTTTCTCTTACATGTCTAACAGTTGCGAAAAACCAATACAACGCCCACCCGGAACAATGTATAAAGCTAAACGAACCGTTCACTGGGTACTTATACGTGCGAAAATCCCTATTGATTTACCTGTTTTTACAAGGAAATAAAATGTGAAAAAAATATTTCTACATCCCATGGCCTTTCCCAACCATTTAAATTTTTCTCTTACATGTCTAACAGTTGCGAAAAACCAATACAACGCCCACCCGGAACAATGTATAAAGCTAAACGAACCGTTCACTGGGTACTTATACGTGCGAAAATCCCTATTGATTTACCTGTTTTTACAAGGAAGTAAAATGTGAAAAAAATATTTCTACATCCCATGGCCTTTCCCAACCATTTAAATTTTTCTCTTACAGGTCTAACAGTTGCGAAAAACCAATACAACGCCCACCCGGAACAATGTATAAAGCTAAACGAACCGTTCACTGGGTACTTATACGTGCGAAAAGCCCTATTGATTTACCTGTTTTTACAAGGAAGTAAAATGTGAAAAAAATATTTCTACATCCCATGGCCTTTCCCAACCATTTAAATTTTTCTCTTACAGGTCTAACACTTCTGAAAAACCAATACAACGCCCACCCGGAACAATATATAAAGCTAAACGAACCGTTCACTGGGTACTTATCCGTACGAAAATCCCTATTGATTTACCTGTTTTTAAAAGGAAATAAAATGTGAAAAAAATATTTCTACATCCCATGGCCTTTCCCAGCCATTTAAATTTTTCTCTTACAGGTCTAACAGTTGCGAAAAACCAATACAATGCCCACCCGGAACAATGTATAAATCTAAACGAACCGTTCACTGGGTACTAATCCATATGAAAATCCCAATTGATTTACCTGTTTTTACAAGGAAATAAAATGTGAAAAAAATATTTCTACATCCCATGGCCTTTCCCAGCCATTTAAATTTTTCTCTTACAGGTCTAACACTTCCGAAAAACCAATACAATGCCCACCCGGAACAATGTATAAAGCTAAACGAACCGTTCACTGGGTACTTATCCGTGCGAAAAGCCCTATTGATTTACCTGTTTTTACAAGGAAGTAAAATGTGAAAAAAATATTTCTACATCCCATGGCCTTTCCCAACCATTTAAATTTTTATCTTACAGGTCTAACACTACCGAAAAACCAATACAACTCCCTCCCGGAATAATATATAAAGCTAAACGAACCGTTCACTGGGTACTTATACGTACGAAAATCCCTATTGATTTACCTGTTTTTACAAGGAAATAAAATGTGAAAAAAATATTTCTACATCCCATGGCCTTTCCCAACCATTTAAATTTTTCTCTTACAGGTCTAACACTTCCGAAAAACCAATACAATGCCCACCCGGAACAATGTATAAAGCTAAACGAACCGTTCACTGGGTACTTATCCGTGCGAAAAGCCCTATTGATTTACCTGTTTTTACAAGGAAGTAAAATGTGAAAAAAATATTTCTACATCCCATGGCCTTTCCCAACCATTTAAATTTTTCTCTTACAGGTCTAACAGTTGCGAAAAACCAATACAACGCCCACCCGGAACAATGTACAAAGCTAAACGAACCGTTCACTGGGTACTTATAGGTACGAAAATCCCTATTGATTTACCTGTTTTTACAAGGAAAGAAAATGTGAAAAAAATATTTCTACATCCCATGGCCTTTCCCAACCATTTAAATTTTTCTCTTACATGTCTAACACTTCCGAAAAACCAATACAACGCCCACCCGGAACAATGTATAAAGCTAAACGAACCGTTTACTGGGTACTTATACGTGCGAAAAGCCCTATTGATTTACCTGTTTTTACAAGGAAGTAAAATGTGAAAAAAATATTTCTACATCCCATGGCCTTTCCCAACCATTTAAATTTTTCTCTTACAGGTCTAACACTTCCGAAAAACCAATACAACGCCCACCCGGAACAATGTATAAAGCTAAACGAACCGTTCACTGGGTACTTATACGTGCGAAAAGCCCTATTGATTTACCTGTTTTTACAAGGAAGTAAAATGTGAAAAAAATATTTCTACATCCCATGGCCTTTCCCAACCATTTAAATTTTTCTCTTACAGGTCTAACACTTCTGAAAAACCAATACAACGCCCACCCGGAACAATATATAAAGCTAAACGAACCGTTCACTGGGTACTTATCCGTACGAAAATCCCTATTGATTTACCTGTTTTTAAAAGGAAATAAAATGTGAAAAAAATATTTCTACATCCCATGGCCTTTCCCAGCCATTTAAATTTTTCTCTTACAGGTCTAACAGTTGCGAAAAACCAATACAACGCCCACCCGGAACAATGTATAAATCTAAACGAACCGTTCACTGGGTACTAATCCATATGAAAATCCCAATTGATTTACCTGTTTTTACAAGGAAATAAAATGTGAAAAAAATATTTCTACATCCCATGGCCTTTCCCAGCCATTTAAATTTTTCTCTTACAGGTCTAACACTTCCGAAAAACCAATACAATGCCCACCCGGAACAATGTATAAAGCTAAACGAACCGTTCACTGGGTACTTATCCGTGCGAAAAGCCCTATTGATTTACCTGTTTTTACAAGGAAGTAAAATGTGAAAAAAATATTTCTACATCCCATGGCCTTTCCCAACCATTTAAATTTTTATCTTACAGGTCTAACACTACCGAAAAACCAATACAACTCCCTCCCGGAATAATATATAAAGCTAAACGAACCGTTCACTGGGTACTTATACGTACGAAAATCCCTATTGATTTACCTGTTTTTACAAGGAAATAAAATGTGAAAAAAATATTTCTACATCCCATGGCCTTTCCCAACCATTTAAATTTTTCTCTTACAGGTCTAACACTTCCGAAAAACCAATACAATGCCCACCCGGAACAATGTATAAAGCTAAACGAACCGTTCACTGGGTACTTATCCGTGCGAAAAGCCCTATTGATTTACCTGTTTTTACAAGGAAGTAAAATGTGAAAAAAATATTTCTACATCCCATGGCCTTTCCCAACCATTTAAATTTTTCTCTTACAGGTCTAACAGTTGCGAAAAACCAATACAACGCCCACCCGGAACAATGTACAAAGCTAAACGAACCGTTCACTGGGTACTTATAGGTACGAAAATCCCTATTGATTTACCTGTTTTTACAAGGAAAGAAAATGTGAAAAAAATATTTCTACATCCCATGGCCTTTCCCAACCATTTAAATTTTTCTCTTACATGTCTAACACTTCCGAAAAACCAATACAACGCCCACCCGGAACAATGTATAAAGCTAAACGAACCGTTTACTGGGTACTTATACGTGCGAAAAGCCCTATTGATTTACCTGTTTTTACAAGGAAGTAAAATGTGAAAAAAATATTTCTACATCCCATGGCCTTTCCCAACCATTTAAATTTTTCTCTTACAGGTCTAACACTTCCGAAAAACCAATACAACGCCCACCCGGAACAATGTATAAAGCTAAACGAACCGTTCACTGGGTACTTATACGTGCGAAAAGCCCTATTGATTTACCTGTTTTTACAAGGAAGTAAAATGTGAAAAAAATATTTCTACATCCCATGGCCTTTCCCAACCATTTAAATTTTTCTCTTACAGGTCTAACAGTTGCGAAAAACCAATACAACGCCCACCCGGAACAATGTATAAAGCTAAACGAACCGTTCACTGGGTACTTATACGTGCGAAAATCCCTATTGATTTACCTGTTTTTACAAGGAAATAAAATGTGAAAAAAATATTTCTACATCCCATGGCCTTTCCCAACCATTTAAATTTTTCTCTTACATGTCTAACAGTTGCGAAAAACCAATACAACGCCCACCCGGAACAATGTATAAAGCTAAACGAACCGTTCACTGGGTACTTATACGTGCGAAAAGCCCTATTGATTTACCTGTTTTTACAAGGAAGTAAAATGTGAAAAAAATATTTCTACATCCCATGGCCTTTCCCAACCATTTAAATTTTTCTCTTACAGGTCTAACAGTTGCGAAAAACCAATACAACGCCCACCCGGAACAATGTATAAAGCTAAACGAACCGTTCACTGGGTACTTATACGTGCGAAAAGCCCTATTGATTTACCTGTTTTTACAAGGAAGTATAATGTGAAAAAAATATTTCTACATCCCATGGCCTTTCCCAACCATTTAAATTTTTCTCTTACATGTCTAACACTTCCGAAAAACCAATACAACGCCCACCCAGAACAATGTATAAAGCTAAACGAACCGTTCACTGGGTACTTATACGTGCGAAAAGCCCTATTGATTTACCTGTTTTTACAAGGAAGTAAAATGTGAAAAAAATATTTCTACATCCCATGGCCTTTCCCAACCATTTAAATTTTTCTCTTACAGGTCTAACAGTTGCGAAAAACCAATACAACGCCCACCCGGAACAATGTATAAAGCTAAACGAACCGTTCACTGGGTACTTATACGTGCGAAAATCCCTATTGATTTACCTGTTTTTACAAGGATATAAAATGTGAAAAAAATATTTCTACATCCCATGGCCTTTCCCAACCATTTAAATTTTTCTCTTACATGTCTAACAGTTGCGAAAAACCAATACAACGCCCACCCGGAACAATGTATAAAGCTAAACGAACCGTTCACTGGGTACTTATACGTGCGAAAAGCCCTATTGATTTACCTGTTTTTACAAGGAAGTAAAATGTGAAAAAAATATTTCTACATCCCATGGCCTTTCCCAACCATTTAAATTTTTCTCTTACAGGTCTAACAGTTGCGAAAAACCAATACAACGCCCACCCGGAACAATGTATAAAGCTAAACGAACCGTTCACTGGGTACTTATACGTGCGAAAAGCCCTATTGATTTACCTGTTTTTACAAGGAAGTAAAATGTGAAAAAAATATTTCTACATCCCATGGCCTTTCCCAACCATTTAAATTTTTATCTTACAGGTCTAACACTACCGAAAAACCAATACAACTCCCACCCGGAACAATATATAAAGCTAAACGAACCGTTCACTGGGTACTTATACGTACGAAAATCCCTATTGATTTACCTGATTTTACAAGGAAATAAAATGTGAAAAAAATATTTCTACATCCCATGGCCTTTCCCAACCATTTAAATTTTTCTCTTACAGGTCTAACACTTCCGAAAAACCAATACAACGCCCACCCGGAACAATGTATAAAGCTAAACGAACCGTTCACTGGGTACTTATCTGTGCGAAAAGCCCTATTGATTTACCTGTTTTTACAAGGAAGTAAAATGTGAAAAAAATATTTCTACATCCCATGGCCTTTCCCAACCATTTAAATTTTTCTCTTACAGGTCTAACAGTTGCGAAAAACCAATACAACGCCCACCCGGAACAATGTATAAAGCTAAACGAACCGTTCACTGGGTACTTATACGTGCGAAAAGCCCTATTGATTTACCTGTTTTTACAAGGAAATAAAATGTGGAAAAAATATTTCTACATCCCATGGCCTTTCCCAACCATTTAAATTTTTCTCTTACAGGTCTAACGCTTCCGAAAAACCAATACAACGCCCACCCGGAACAATATATAAAGCTAAACGAACCGTTCTCTGGGTACTTATCCGTACGAAAATCCCTATTGATTTACCTGTTTTTACAAGGAAATAAAATGTGAAAAAAATATTTCTACATCCCATGGCCTTTCCCAACCATTTAAATTTTTCTCTTACAGGTCTAACAGTTGCGAAAAACCAATACAACGCCCACCCGGAACAATGTATAAAGCTAAACGAACCGTTCACTGGGTACTAATACGTGCAAAAAGCCCTATTGATTTACCTGTTTTTACAAGGAAGTAAAATGTGAAAAAAATATTTCTACATCCCATGGCCTTTCCCAACCATTTAAATTTTTCTCTTACAGGTCTAACAGTTGCGAAAAACCAATACAACGCCCACCCGAACAATGTATAAAGCTAAACGAACCGTTCACTGGGTACTTATACGTGCGAAAAGCCCTATTGATTTACCTGTTTTGACAAGGAAGTAAAATGTGAAAAAAATATTTCTACATCCCATTGCTTTTCCCAACCATTTAAATTTTTCTCTTACAGGTCTAACACTACCTAAAAACCAATACATCTCCCACCCGGAACAATATATAAAGCTAAACGAACCGTTCACTGGGTACTTATACGTACGAAAATCCCTATTGATTTACCTGTTTTTACAAGGAAATAAAATGTGAAAAAAATATTTCTACATCCCATGGCCTTTCCCAACCATTTAAATTTTTCTCTTACAGGTCTAACACTTCCGAAAAACCAATACAACGCCCACCCGGAAAAATATATAAAGCTAAACGAACCGTTCACTGTGTACTTATCCGTACGAAAATCCCTATTGATTTACCTGTTTTTACAAGGAAATAAAATGTGAAAAAAAAATTTCTACATCCCATGGCCTTTCCCAACCATTTAAATTTTTCTCTTACAGGTCTAACAGTTGCGAAAAACCAATACAACGCCCACCCGGAACAATGTATAAAGCTAAACGAACCGTTCACTGGGTACTTATCCGTGCGAAAAGCCCTATTGATTTCCCTCTTTTTACAAGGAAGTAAAATATGAAAAAAATATTTCTACATCCCATGGCCTTTCCCAACCATTTAAATTTTTCTCTTACAGGTCTAACGCTTCCGAAAAACCAATACAACGCCCACCCGGAACAATGTATAAAGCTAAACGAACCGTTCACTGGGTACTTATCCGTACGAAAATCCCTATTGATTTACCTGTTTTTACAAGGAAGTAAAATGTGAAAAAAATATTTCTACATCCCATGGCCTTTCCCAGCCATTTAAATTTTTCTCTTACAGGTCTAACACTTCCGAAAAACCAATACAACGCCCACCCGGAACAATGTATAAAGCTAAACGAACCGTTCACTGGGTACTTATCCGTGCGAAAAGCCCTATTGATTTACCTGTTTTTACAAGGAAGTAAAATGTGAAAAAAATATTTCTACATCCCATGGCCTTTCCCAACCATTTAAATTTTTATCTTACAGGTCTAACACTACCGAAAAACCAATACAACTCCCACCCGGAACAATATATAAAGCTAAACGAACCGTTCACTGGGTACTTATACGTACGAAAATCCCTATTGATTTACCTGTTTTTACAAGGAAATAAAATGTGAAAAAAATATTTCTACATCCCATGGCCTTTCCCAACCATTTAAATTTTTCTCTTACAGGTCTAACGCTTCCGAAAAACCAATACAACGCCCACCCGGAACAATGTATAAAGCTAAACGAACCGTTCACTGGGTACTTATCTGTGCGAAAAGCCCTATTGATTTACCTGTTTTTACAAGGAAGTAAAATGTGAAAAAAATATTTCTACATCCCATGGCCTTTCCCAACCATTTAAATTTTTCTCTTACAGGTCTAACAGTTGCGAAAAACCAATACAACGCCCACCCGGAACAATGTATACAGCTAAACGAACCGTTTACTGGGTACTTATACGTGCGAAAAGCCCTATTGATTTACCTGTTTTTACAAGGAAATAAAATGTGAAAAAAATATTTCTACATCCCATGGCCTTTCCCAACCATTTAAATTTTTCTCTTACAGGTCTAACACTTCCGAAAAACCAATACAACGCCCACCCGGAAAAATATATAAAGCTAAACGAACCGTTCACTGTGTACTTATCCGTACGAAAATCCCTATTGATTTACCTGTTTTTACAAGGAAATAAAATGTGAAAAAAAAATTTCTACATCCCATGGCCTTTCCCAACCATTTAAATTTTTCTCTTACAGGTCTAACAGTTGCGAAAAACCAATACAACGCCCACCCGGAACAATGTATAAAGCTAAACGAACCGTTCACTGGGTACTTATCCGTGCGAAAAGCCCTATTGATTTCCCTCTTTTTACAAGGAAGTAAAATATGAAAAAAATATTTCTACATCCCATGGCCTTTCCCAACCATTTAAATTTTTCTCTTACAGGTCTAACGCTTCCGAAAAACCAATACAACGCCCACCCGGAACAATGTATAAAGCTAAACGAACCGTTCACTGGGTACTTATCCGTACGAAAATCCCTATTGATTTACCTGTTTTTACAAGGAAGTAAAATGTGAAAAAAATATTTCTACATCCCATGGCCTTTCCCAACCATTTAAATTTTTCTCTTACAGGTCTAACACTTCCGAAAAACCAATACAACGCCCACCCGGAACAATGTATAAAGCTAAACGAACCGTTCACTGGGTACTTATCCGTGCGAAAAGCCCTATTGATTTCCCTCTTTTTACAAGGAAGTAAAATGTGAAAAAAATATTTCTACATCACATGGCCTTTCCCAACCATTTAAATTTTTCTCTTACAGGTCTAACACTACCGAAAAACCAATACAACTCCCACCCGGAACAATATATAAAGCTAAACGAACCGTTCACTGGGTACTTATCCGTACGAAAATCCCTATTGATTTACCTGTTTTTACAAGGAAATAAAATGTGAAAAAAATATTTCTACATCCCATGGCCTTTCCCAACCATTTAAATTTTTCTCTTACAGGTCTAACAGTTGCGAAAAACCAATACAACGCCCACCCGGAACAATGTATAAAGCTAAACGAACCGTTCACTGGGTATTAATACGTGCGAAAAGCCCTATTGATTTACCTGTTTTTACAAGGAAGTAAAATGTGAAAAAAATATTTCTACATCCCATGGCCTTTCCCAACCATTTAAATTTTTCTCTTACAGGTCTAACAGTTGCGAAAAACCAATACAACGCCCACCCGGAACAATGTATAAAGCTAAACGAACCGTTCACTGGGTACTTATACGTGCGAAAAGCCCTATTGATTTACCTGTTTTTACAAGGAAGTAAAATGTGAAAAAAATATTTCTACATCCCATTGCTTTTCCCAACCATTTAAATTTTTCTCTTACAGGTCTAACACTACCGAAAAACCAATACATCTCCCACCCGGAACAATATATAAAGCTAAACGAACCGTTCACTGGGAACTTATCCGTACGAAAATCCCTATTGATTTACCTGTTTTTACAAGGAAATAAAATGTGAAAAAAATATTTCTACATCCCATGGCCTTTCCCAACCATTTAAATTTTTCTCTTACAGGTCTAACACTTCCGAAAAACCAATACAACACCCACCCGGAACAATATATAAAGCTAAACGAACCGTTCACTGTGTACTTATCCGTACGAAAATCCCTATTGATTTACCTGTTTTTACAAGGAAATAAAATGTGAAAAAAAAATTTCTACATCCCATGGCCTTTCCCAACCATTTAAATTTTTCTCTTACAGGTCTAACACTTCCGAAAAACCAATACAACGCCCACCCGGAACAATGTATAAAGCTAAACGAACCGTTCACTGGGTACTTATCCGTGCGAAAAGCCCTATTGATTTCCCTCTTTTTACAAGGAAGTAAAATGTGAAAAAAATATTTCTACATCCCATGGCCTTTCCCAACCATTTAAATTTTTCTCTTACAGGTCTAACACTTCCGAAAAACCAATACAATGCCCACCCGGAAAAATATATAAAGCTAAACGAACCGTTCACTGGGTACTTATCCGTACGAAAATCCCTATTGATTTACCTGTTTTTACAAGGAAATAAAATGTGAAAAAAATATTTCTACATCCCATGGCCTTTCCCAGCCATTTAAATTTTTCTCTTACAGGTCTAACAGTTGCGAAAAACCAATACAACGCCCACCCGGAACAATGTATAAAGCTAAACAAACCGTTCACTGGGTACAGATCCATACGAAAATCCCAATTGATTTACCTGTTTTTACAAGGAAATAAAATGTGAAAAAAATATTTCTACATCCCATGGCCTTTCCCAGCCATTTAAATTTTTCTCTTACAGGTCTAACACTTCCGAAAAACCAATACAACGCCCACCCGGAACAATGTATAAAGCTAAACGAACCGTTCACTGGGTACTTATCCGTGCGAAAAGCCCTATTGATTTACCTGTTTTTACAAGGAAGTAAAATGTGAAAAAAATATTTCTACATCCCATGGCCTTTCCCAACCATTTAAATTTTTATCTTACAGGTCTAACACTACCGAAAAACCAATACAACTCCCACCCAGAACAATATATAAAGCTAAACGAACCGTTCACTGGGTACTTATACGTACGAAAATCCCTATTGATTTACCTGTTTTTACAAGGAAATAAAATGTGAAAAAAATATTTCTACATCCCATGGCCTTTCCCAACCATTTAAATTTTTCTCTTACAGGTCTAACACTTCCGAAAAACCAATACAACGCCCACCCGGAACAATGTATAAAGCTAAACGAACCGTTCACTGGGTACTTATCTGTGCGAAAAGCCCTATTGATTTACCTGTTTTTACAAGGAAGTAAAATGTGAAAAAAATATTTCTACATCCCATGGCCTTTCCCAACCATTTAAATTTTTCTCTTACAGGTCTAACAGTTGCGAAAAACCAATACAACGCCCACCCGGAACAATGTATACAGCTAAACGAACCGTTTACTGGGTACTTATACGTGCGAAAAGCCCTATTGATTTACCTGTTTTTACAAGGAAATAAAATGTGAAAAAAATATTTCTACATCCCATGGCCTTTCCCAACCATTTAAATTTTTCTCTTACAGGTCTAACGCTTCCGAAAAACCAATACAACGCCCACCCGGAACAATATATAAAGCTAAACGAACCGTTCACTGGGTACTTATCCGTACGAAAATCCCTATTGATTTACCTGTTTTTACAAGGAAATAAAATGTGAAAAAAATATTTCTACATCCCATGGCCTTTCCCAACCATTTAAATTTTTCTCTTACAGGTCTAACAGTTGCGAAAAACCAATACAACGCCCACCCGGAACAATGTATAAAGCTAAACGAACCGTTCACTGGGTACTAATACGTGCGAAAAGCGCTATTGATTTACCTGTTTTTACAAGGAAGTAAAATGTGAAAAAAATATTTCTACATCCCATGGCCTTTCCCAACCATTTAAATTTTTCTCTTACAGGTCTAACAGTTGCGAAAAACCAATACAACGCCCACCCGAACAATGTATAAAGCTAAACGAACCGTTCACTGGGTACTTATACGTGCGAAAAGCCCTATTGATTTACCTGTTTTGACAAGAAAGTAAAATGTGAAAAAAATATTTCTACATCCCATTGCTTTTCCCAACCATTTAAATTTTTCTCTTACAGGTCTAACACTACCGAAAAACCAATACATCTCCCCCCCGGAACAATATATAAAGCTAAACGAACCGTTCACTGGGTACTTATCCGTACGAAAATCCCTATTGATTTACCTGTTTTTACAAGGAAATAAAATGTGAAAAAAATATTTCTACATCCCATGGCCTTTCCCAACCATTTAAATTTTTCTCTTACAGGTCTAACAGTTGCGAAAAACCAATACAACGCCCACCCGGAACAATGTATAAAGCTAAACGAACCGTTCACTGGGTACTAATACGTGCGAAAAGCCCTATTGATTTACCTGTTTTTACAAGGAAGTAAAATGTGAAAAAAATATTTCTACATCCCATGGCCTTTCCCAACCATTTAAATTTTTCTCTTACAGGTCTAACAGTTGCGAAAAACCAATACAACGCCCACCCGAACAATGTATAAAGCTAAACGAACCGTTCACTGGGTACTTATACGTGCGAAAAGCCCTATTGATTTACCTGTTTTGACAAGGAAGTAAAATGTGAAAAAAATATTTCTACATCCCATTGCTTTTCCCAACCATTTAAATTTTTCTCTTACAGGTCTAACACTACCGAAAAACCAATACATCTCCCACCCGGAACAATATATAAAGCTAAACGAACCGTTCACTGGGTACTTATACGTACGAAAATCCCTATTGATTTACCTGTTTTTACAAGGAAATAAAATGTGAAAAAAATATTTCTACATCCCATGGCCTTTCCCAACCATTTAAATTTTTCTCTTACAGGTCTAACACTTCCGAAAAACCAATACAACGTCCACCCGGAAAAATATATAAAGCTAAACGAACCGTTCACTGTGTACTTATCCGTACGAAAATCCCTATTGATTTACCTGTTTTTACAAGGAAATAAAATGTGAAAAAAAAATTTCTACATTCCATGGCCTTTCCCAACCATTTAAATTTTTCTCTTACAGGTCTAACACTTCCGAAAAACCAATACAACGCCCACCCGGAACAATGTATAAAGCTAAACAAACCGTTCACTTGGTACTTATCCGTGCGAAAAGCCCTATTGATTTACCTGTTTTTACAAGGTATTAAAATGTGAAAAAAATATTTCTACATCCCATGGCCTTTCCCAACCATTTAAATTTTTCTCTTACAGATCTAACGCTTCCGAAAAACCAATACAACGCCCACCCGGAACAATGTATAAAGCTAAACGAACCGTTCACTGGGTACTTATCCGTACGAAAATCCCTATTGATTTACCTGTTTTTACAAGGAAGTAAAATGTGAAAAAAATATTTCTACATCCCATGGCCTTTCCCAGCCATTTAAATTTTTCTCTTACAGGTCTAACACTTCCGAAAAACCAATACAACGCCCACCCGGAACAATGTATAAAGCTAAACGAACCGTTCACTGGGTACTTATCCGTGCGAAAAGCCCTATTGATTTACCTGTTTTTACAAGGAAGTAAAATGTGAAAAAAATATTTCTACATCCCATGGCCTTTCCCAACCATTTAAATTTTTATCTTACAGGTCTAACACTACCGAAAAACCAATACAACTCCCACCCGGAACAATATATAAAGCTAAACGAACCGTTCACTGGGTACTTATACGTACGAAAATCCCTATTGATTTACCTGTTTTTACAAGGAAATAAAATGTGAAAAAAATATTTCTACATCCCATGGCCTTTCCCAACCATTTAAATTTTTCTCTTACAGGTCTAACACTTCCGAAAAACCAATACAACGCCCACCCGGAACAATGTATAAAGCTAAACGAACCGTTCACTGGGTACTTATCTGTGCGAAAAGCCCTATTGATTTACCTGTTTTTACAAGGAAGTAAAATGTGAAAAAAATATTTCTACATCCCATGGCCTTTCCCAACCATTTAAATTTTTCTCTTACAGGTCTAACAGTTGCGAAAAACCAATACAACGCCCACCCGGAACAATGTATACAGCTAAACGAACCGTTCACTGGGTACTTATACGTGCGAAAAGCCCTATTGATTTACCTGTTTTTACAAGGAAATAAAATGTGAAAAAAATATTTCTACATCCCATGGCCTTTCCCAACCATTTAAATTTTTCTCTTACAGGTCTAACGCTTCCGAAAAACCAATACAACGCCCACCCGGAACGATATATAAAGCTAAACGAACCGTTCACTGGGTACTTATCCGTACGAAAATCTCTATTGATTTACCTGTTTTTACAAGGAAATAAAATGTGAAAAAAATATTTCTACATCCCATGGCCTTTCCCAACCATTTAAATTTTTCTCTTACAGGTCTAACAGTTGCAAAAAACCAATACAACGCCCACCCGGAACAATGTATAAAGCTAAACGAACCGTTCACTGGGTACTAATACGTGCGAAAAGCGCTATTGATTTACCTGTTTTTACAAGGAAGTAAAATGTGAAAAAAATATTTCTACATCCCATGGCCTTTCCCAACCATTTAAATTTTTCTCTTACAGGTCTAACAGTTGCGAAAAACCAATACAACGCCCACCCGAACAATGTATAAAGCTAAACGAACCGTTCACTGGGTACTTATACGTGCGAAAAGCCCTATTGATTTACCTGTTTTGACAAGGAAGTAAAATGTGAAAAAAATATTTCTACATCCCATTGCTTTTCCCAACCATTTAAATTTTTCTCTTACAGGTCTAACACTACCGAAAAACCAATACATCTCCCACCCGGAACAATATATAAAGCTAAACGAACCGTTCACTGGGTACTTATCCGTAAGAAAATCCCTATTGATTTACCTGTTTTTACAAGGAAATAAAATGTGAAAAAAATATTTCTACATCCCATGGCCTTTCCCAACCATTTAAATTTTTCTCTTACAGGTCTAACAGTTGCGAAAAACCAATACAACGCCCACCCGGAACAATGTATAAAGCTAAACGAACCGTTCACTGGGTACTAATACGTGCGAAAAGCCCTATTGATTTACCTGTTTTTACAAGGAAGTAAAATGTGAAAAAAATATTTCTACATCCCATGGCCTTTCCCAACCATTTAAATTTTTCTCTTACAGGTCTAACAGTTGCGAAAAACCAATACAACGCCCACCCGAACAATGTATAAAGCTAAACGAACCGTTCACTGGGTACTTATACGTGCGAAAAGCCCTATTGATTTACCTGTTTTGACAAGGAAGTAAAATGTGAAAAAAATATTTCTACATCCCATTGCTTTTCCCAACCATTTAAATTTTTCTCTTACAGGTCTAACACTACCGAAAAACCAATACATCTCCCACCCGGAAAAATATATAAAGCTAAACGAACCGTTCACTGTGTACTTATCCGTACGGAAATCCCTATTGATTTACCTGTTTTTACAAGGAAATAAAATGTGAAAAAAATATTTCTACATCCCATGGCCTTTCCCAACCATTTAAATATTTCTCTTACAGGTCTAACACTTCCGAAAAACCAATACAACGCCCACCCGGAACAATGCATAAAGCTAAACGAATCGTTCACTGGGTACTTATCCGTGCGAAAATCCCTATTGATTTACCTGTTTTTACAAGGAAATAAAATGTGAAAAAAATATTTCTACATCCCATGGCCTTTCCCAACCATTTAAATTTTTCTCTTACAGGTCTAACAGTTGCGAAAAACCAATACAACGCCCACCCGGAACAATGTATAAAGCTAAACGAACCGTTCACTGGGTACTAATACGTGCGAAAAGCCCTATTGATTTACCTGTTTTTACAAGGAAGTAAAATGTGAAAAAAATATTTCTACATCCCATGGCCTTTCCCAACCATTTAAATTTTTCTCTTACAGGTCTAACAGTTGCGAAAAACCAATACAACGCCCACCCGAACAATGTATAAAGCTAAACGAACCGTTCACTGGGTACTTATACGTGCGAAAAGCCCTATTGATTTACCTGTTTTGACAAGGAAGTAAAATGTGAAAAAAATATTTCTACATCCCATTGCTTTTCCCAACCATTTAAATTTTTCTCTTACAGGTCTAACACTACCGAAAAACCAATACATCTCCCACCCGGAACAATATATAAAGCTAAACGAACCGTTCACTGGGTACTTATACGTACGAAAATCCCTATTGATTTACCTGTTTTTACAAGGAAATAAAATGTGAAAAAAATATTTCTACATCCCATGGCCTTTCCCAACCATTTAAATTTTTCTCTTACAGGTCTAACACTTCCGAAAAACCAATACAACGTCCACCCGGAAAAATATATAAAGCTAAACGAACCGTTCACTGTGTACTTATCCGTACGAAAATCCCTATTGATTTACCTGTTTTTACAAGGAAATAAAATGTGAAAAAAAAATTTCTACATTCCATGGCCTTTCCCAACCATTTAAATTTTTCTCTTACAGGTCTAACACTTCCGAAAAACCAATACAACGCCCACCCGGAACAATGTATAAAGCTAAACAAACCGTTCACTTGGTACTTATCCGTGCGAAAAGCCCTATTGATTTACCTGTTTTTACAAGGTATTAAAATGTGAAAAAAATATTTCTACATCCCATGGCCTTTCCCAACCATTTAAATTTTTCTCTTACAGATCTAACGCTTCCGAAAAACCAATACAACGCCCACCCGGAACAATGTATAAAGCTAAACGAACCGTTCACTGGGTACTTATCCGTACGAAAATCCCTATTGATTTACCTGTTTTTACAAGGAAGTAAAATGTGAAAAAAATATTTCTACATCCCATGGCCTTTCCCAGCCATTTAAATTTTTCTCTTACAGGTCTAACACTTCCGAAAAACCAATACAACGCCCACCCGGAACAATGTATAAAGCTAAACGAACCGTTCACTGGGTACTTATCCGTGCGAAAAGCCCTATTGATTTACCTGTTTTTACAAGGAAGTAAAATGTGAAAAAAATATTTCTACATCCCATGGCCTTTCCCAACCATTTAAATTTTTATCTTACAGGTCTAACACTACCGAAAAACCAATACAACTCCCACCCGGAACAATATATAAAGCTAAACGAACCGTTCACTGGGTACTTATACGTACGAAAATCCCTATTGATTTACCTGTTTTTACAAGGAAATAAAATGTGAAAAAAATATTTCTACATCCCATGGCCTTTCCCAACCATTTAAATTTTTCTCTTACAGGTCTAACACTTCCGAAAAACCAATACAACGCCCACCCGGAACAATGTATAAAGCTAAACGAACCGTTCACTGGGTACTTATCTGTGCGAAAAGCCCTATTGATTTACCTGTTTTTACAAGGAAGTAAAATGTGAAAAAAATATTTCTACATCCCATGGCCTTTCCCAACCATTTAAATTTTTCTCTTACAGGTCTAACAGTTGCGAAAAACCAATACAACGCCCACCCGGAACAATGTATACAGCTAAACGAACCGTTCACTGGGTACTTATACGTGCGAAAAGCCCTATTGATTTACCTGTTTTTACAAGGAAATAAAATGTGAAAAAAATATTTCTACATCCCATGGCCTTTCCCAACCATTTAAATTTTTCTCTTACAGGTCTAACGCTTCCGAAAAACCAATACAACGCCCACCCGGAACAATATATAAAGCTAAACGAACCGTTCACTGGGTACTTATCCGTACGAAAATCTCTATTGATTTACCTGTTTTTACAAGGAAATAAAATGTGAAAAAAATATTTCTACATCCCATGGCCTTTCCCAACCATTTAAATTTTTCTCTTACAGGTCTAACAGTTGCAAAAAACCAATACAACGCCCACCCGGAACAATGTATAAAGCTAAACGAACCGTTCACTGGGTACTAATACGTGCGAAAAGCGCTATTGATTTACCTGTTTTTACAAGGAAGTAAAATGTGAAAAAAATATTTCTACATCCCATGGCCTTTCCCAACCATTTAAATTTTTCTCTTACAGGTCTAACAGTTGCGAAAAACCAATACAACGCCCACCCGAACAATGTATAAAGCTAAACGAACCGTTCACTGGGTACTTATACGTGCGAAAAGCCCTATTGATTTACCTGTTTTGACAAGGAAGTAAAATGTGAAAAAAATATTTCTACATCCCATTGCTTTTCCCAACCATTTAAATTTTTCTCTTACAGGTCTAACACTACCGAAAAACCAATACATCTCCCACCCGGAACAATATATAAAGCTAAACGAACCGTTCACTGGGTACTTATCCGTACGAAAATCCCTATTGATTTACCTGTTTTTACAAGGAAATAAAATGTGAAAAAAATATTTCTACATCCCATGGCCTTTCCCAACCATTTAAATTTTTCTCTTACAGGTCTAACAGTTGCGAAAAACCAATACAACGCCCACCCGGAACAATGTATAAAGCTAAACGAACCGTTCACTGGGTACTAATACGTGCGAAAAGCCCTATTGATTTACCTGTTTTTACAAGGAAGTAAAATGTGAAAAAAATATTTCTACATCCCATGGCCTTTCCCAACCATTTAAATTTTTCTCTTACAGGTCTAACAGTTGCGAAAAACCAATACAACGCCCACCCGAACAATGTATAAAGCTAAACGAACCGTTCACTGGGTACTTATACGTGCGAAAAGCCCTATTGATTTACCTGTTTTGACAAGGAAGTAAAATGTGAAAAAAATATTTCTACATCCCATTGCTTTTCCCAACCATTTAAATTTTTCTCTTACAGGTCTAACACTACCGAAAAACCAATACATCTCCCACCCGGAACAATATATAAAGCTAAACGAACCGTTCACTGGGTACTTATACGTACGAAAATCCCTATTGATTTACCTGTTTTTACAAGGAAATAAAATGTGAAAAAAATATTTCTACATCCCATGGCCTTTCCCAACCATTTAAATTTTTCTCTTACAGGTCTAACACTTCCGAAAAACCAATACAACGCCCACCCGGAAAAATATATAAAGCTAAACGAACCGTTCACTGTGTATTTATCCGTACGAAAATCCCTATTGATTTACCTGTTTTTACAAGGAAATAAAATGTGAAAAAAAAATTTCTACATTCCATGGCCTTTCCCAACCATTTAAATTTTTCTCTTACAGGTCTAACACTTCCGAAAAACCAATACAACGCCCACCCGGAACAATGTATAAAGCTAAACAAACCGTTCACTTGGTACTTATCCGTGCGAAAAGCCCTATTGATTTACCTGTTTTTACAAGGTATTAAAATGTGAAAAAAATATTTCTACATCCCATGGCCTTTCCCAACCATTTAAATTATTCTCTTACAGGTCTAACGCTTCCGAAAAACCAATACAACGCCCACCCGGAACAATGTATAAAGCTAAACGAACCGTTCACTGGGCACTTATCCGTAAAAAAATCCCTATTGATTTTCCTGTTTTTACAAGGAAATAAAATGTGAAAAAAATATTTCTACATCCCATGGCCTTTCCCAGCCATTTAAATTTTTCTCTTACAGGTGTAACACTTCCGAAAAACCAATACAACACCCACCCGGAACAATGTATAAAGCTAAACGAACCGTTCACTGGGTACTTATCTGTACGAAAATCCCTATTGATTTCCCTCTTTTTACAAGGAAGTAAAATGTGAAAAAAATATTTCTACATCCCATGGCCTTTCCTAACCATTTAAATTTTTCTCTTACAGGTCTAACACTACCGAAAAACCGATACAACGCCCACCCGGAACAATGTATAAAGCTAAACGAACCGTTCACTGGGTACTTATCCGTGCGAAAAGCCCTATTGATGTACCTGTTTTTACAAGGAAGTAAAATGTGAAAAAAATATTTCTACATCCCATGGCCTTTCCCAACCATTTAAATTTTTCTCTTACAGGTCTAACACTACCGAAAAACCAATACAACTCCCACCCGGAACAATATATAAAGCTAAACGAACCGTTCACTGGGTACTTATCCGTACGAAAATCCCTATTGATTTACCTGTTTTTACAAGGAAATAAAATGTGAAAAAAATATTTCTACATCCCATGGCCTTTCCCAACCATTTAAACTTTTCTCTTACAGGTCTAACACTTCCGAAAAACCAATACAACGCCCACCCGGAACAATATATAAAGCTAAACGAACCGTTCACTGGGCACTTATCCGTACAAAAATCCCTATTGATTTACCTGTTTTTACAAGGAAATAAAATGTGAAAAAAATATTTCTACATCCCATGGCCTTTCCCAACCATTTAAATTTTTATCTTACAGGTCTAACACTACCGAAAAACCGATACAACGGCCACCCGGAACAATATATAAAGCTAAACGAACCGTTCACTGGGTACTTATACGTACGAAAATCCCTATTGATTTACCTGTTTTTACAAGGAAATAAAATGTAAAAAAAATATTTCTACATCCCATGGCCTTTCCCAGCCATTTAAATTTTTCTCTTACAGGTCTAACACTTCCGAAAAACCAATACAACGGTCACCCGGAACAATGTATTAAGCTAAACGAACCGTTCACTGGGTACTTATCCGTGCGAAAAGCCCTATTGATTTACCTGTTTTTACAAGGAAGTAAAATGTGAAAAAAATATTTCTACATCCCATGGCCTTTCCCAACCATTTAAATTTTTATCTTACAGGTCTAACACTACCGAAAAACCAATACAACTCCCACTCGGAACAATATATAAAGCTAAACGAACCGTTCACTGGGTACTTATACGTACGAAAATCCCTATTGATTTACCTGTTTTTACAAGGAAGTAAAATGTGAAAAAAATATTTCTACATCCCATGGCCTTTCCCAACCATTTAAATTTTTCTCTTACAGGTCTAACACTTCCGAAAAACCAATACAACGCCCACCCGGAACAATGTATAAAGCTAAACGAACCGTTCACTGGGTACTTATCCGTGCGAAAAGCCCTATTGATTTACCTGTTTTTACAAGGAAGGAAAATGTAAAAAAAATATTTCTACATCCCATGGCCTTTCCCAACCATTTAAATTTTTCTCTTACAGGTCTAACAGTTGCGAAAAACCAATACAACGCCCACCCGGAACAATGTATAAAGCTAAACGAACCGTTCACTGGGTACTTATACGTGCGAAAAGCCCTATTGATTTACCTGTTTTTACAAGGAAGTAAAATGTGAAAAAAATATTTCTACATCCCATGGCCTTTCCCAACCATTTAAATTTTTCTCTTACAGGTCTAACACTACCAAAAAACCAATACAACTCCCACCCGGAACAATATATAAAGCTAAACGAACCGTTCACTGGGTACTTATACGTGCGAAAAGCCCTATTGATTTACCTGTTTTTATAAGGAAATAAAATGTGAAAAAAATATTTCTACATCCCATGGCCTTTACCAACCATTTAAATTTTTCTCTTACAGGTCTAACACTTCCAAAAAACCAATACAACTCCCACCCGGAACAATATATAAAGCTAAACGAACCGTTCACTGGGTACTTATACGTACGAAAATCCCTATTGATTTACCTGTTTTTACAAGGAAATAAAATGTGAAAAAAATATTTCTACATCCCATGGCCTTTCCCAACCATTTAAATTTTTCTCTTACAGGTCTAACAGTTGCGAAAAACCAATACAACGCCCACCCAGAACAATGTATAAAGCTAAACGAACCGTTCACTTGGTACTTATACGTGCGAAAATCCCTATTGATTTACCTGTTTTTACAAGGAAATAAAATGTGAAAAGAATATTTCTACATCCCATGGCCTTTCCCAAACATTTAAATTTTTCTCTTACATGTCTAACAGTTGCGAAAAACCAATACAACGCCCACCCGGAACAATGTATAAAGCTAAACGAACCGTTCACTGGGTACTTATACGTGCGAAAAGCCCTATTGATTTACCTGTTTTTACAAGGAAGTAAAATGTGAAAAAAATATTTCTACATCCCATGGCCTTTCCCAACCATTTAAATTTTTCTCTTACAGGTCTAACACTTCTGAAAAACCAATACAACGCCCACCCGGAACAATATATAAAGCTAAACGAACCGTTCACTGGGTACTTATCCGTACGAAAATCCCTATTGATTTACCTGTTTTTACAAGGAAATAAAATGTGAAAAAAATATTTCTACATCCCATGGCCTTTCCCAGCCATTTAAATTTTTCTCTTACAGGTCTAACAGTTGCGAAAAACCAATACAACGCCCACCCGGAACAATGTATAAATCTAAACGAACTGTTCACTGGGTACTAATCCATATGAAAATCCCAATTGATTTACCTGTTTTTACAAGGAAATAAAATGTGAAAAAAATATTTCTACATCCCATGGCCTTTCCCAACCATTTAAATTTTTCTCTTACAGGTCTAACACTACCGAAAAACCAATACAACTCCCACCCGGAACAATATATAAAGCTAAACGAACCGTTCACTGGGTAATTATCCGTACGAAAATCCCTATTGATTTACCTGTTTTTACAAGGAAATAAAATGTGAAAAAAATATTTCTACATCCCATGGCCTTTCCCAACCATTTAAACTTTTCTCTTACAGGTCTAACACTTGCGAAAAACCAATACAACGACCACCCGGAACAATATATAAAGCTAAACGAACCGTTCACTGGGCACTTATCCGTACAAAAATCCCTATTGATTTACCTGTTTTTACAAGGAAATAAAATGTGAAAAAAATATTTCTACATCCCATGGCCTTTCCCAACCATTTAAATTTTTATCTTACAGGTCTAACACTACCGAAAAACCGATACAACGGCCACCCGGAACAATATATAAAGCTAAACGAACCGTTCACTGGGTACTTATACGTACGAAAATCCCTATTGATTTACCTGTTTTTACAAGGAAATAAAATGTAAAAAAAATATTTCTACATCCCATGGCCTTTCCCAGCCATTTAAATTTTTCTCTTACAGGTCTAACACTTCCGAAAAACCCATACAACGGTCACCCGGAACAATGTATTAAGCTAAACGAACCGTTCACTGGGTACTTATCCGTGCGAAAAGCCCTATTGATTTACCTGTTTTTACAAGGAAGTAAAATGTGAAAAAAATATTTCTACATCCCATGGCCTTTCCCAACCATTTAAATTTTTATCTTACAGGTCTAACACTACCGAAAAACCAATACAACTCCCACCCGGAACAATATATAAAGCTAAACGAACCGTTCACTGCGTACTTATAAGTACGAAAATCCCTATTGATTTACCTGTTTTTACAAGGAAATAAAATGTGAAAAAAATGTTACTACATCCCATGGCCTTTCCCAACCATTTAAATTTTTCTCTTACAGGTCTAACAGTTGCGAAAAACCAATACAACGCCCACCCGGAACAATATATAAAGCTAAACGAACAGTTCACTGGGTACTTATCCGTACGAAAATCCCTATTGATTTTCCTGTTTTTACAAGGAAGTAAAATGTGAAAAAAATATTTCTACATCCCATGGCCTTTCCCAACCATTTAAATTTTTCTCTTACAGGTCTAACACTTCCGAAAAACCAATACAACGCCCACCCGGAACAATGTATAAAGCTAAACGAACCGTTCACTGGGTACTTATCCGTGCGAAAAGCCCTATTGATTTGCCTGTTTTTACAAGGAAGGAAAATGTAAAAAAAATATTTCTACATCCCATGGCCTTTCCCAACCATTTAAATTTTTCTCTTACAGGTCTAACAGTTGCGAAAAACCAATACAACGCCCACCCGGAACAATGTATAAAGCTAAACGAACCGTTCACTGGGTACTTATACGTGCGAAAAGCCCTATTGATTTACCTGTTTTTACAAGGAAGTAAAATGTGAAAAAAATATTTCTACATCCCATGGCCTTTCCCAACCATTTAAATTTTTCTCTTACATGTCTAACACTACCGAAAAACCAATACAACTCCCACCCGGAACAATATATAATGCTAAACGAACCGTTCACTGGGTACTTATACGTGCGAAAAGCCCTATTGATTTACCTGTTTTTACAAGGAAATAAAATGTGAAAAAAATATTTCTACATCCCATGGCCTTTACCAACCATTTAAATTTTTTCTCTTACAGGTCTAACACTTCCAAAAAACCAATACAACTCCCACCCGGAACAATATATAAAGCTAAACGAACCGTTCACTGGGTACTTATACGTACGAAAATCCCTATTGATTTACCTGTTTTTACAAGGAAATAAAATGTGAAAAAAATATTTCTACATCCCATGGCCTTTCCCAACCATTTAAATTTTTCTCTTACAGGTCTAACAGTTGCGAAAAACCAATACAACGCCCACCCAGAACAATGTATAAAGCTAAACGAACCGTTCACTTGGTACTTATACGTGCGAAAATCCCTATTGATTTACCTGTTTTTACAAGGAAATAAAATGTGAAAAGAATATTTCTACATCCCATGGCCTTTCCCAAACATTTAAATTTTTCTCTTACATGTCTAACAGTTGCGAAAAACCAATACAACGCCCACCCGGAACAATGTATAAAGCTAAACGAACCGTTCACTGGGTACTTATACGTGCGAAAAGCCCTATTGATTTACCTGTTTTTACAAGGAAGTAAAATGTGAAAAAAATATTTCTACATCCCATGGCCTTTCCCAACCATTTAAATTTTTCTCTTACAGGTCTAACACTTCTGAAAAACCAATACAACGCCCACCCGGAACAATATATAAAGCTAAACGAACCGTTCACTGGGTACTTATCCGTACGAAAATCCCTATTGATTTACCTGTTTTTACAAGGAAATAAAATGTGAAAAAAATATTTCTACATCCCATGGCCTTTCCCAGCCATTTAAATTTTTCTCTTACAGGTCTAACAGTTGCGAAAAACCAATACAACGCCCACCCGGAACAATGTATAAATCTAAACGAACTGTTCACTGGGTACTAATCCATATGAAAATCCCAATTGATTTACCAGTTTTTACAAGGAAATAAAATGTGAAAAAAATATTTCTACATCCCATGGCCTTTCCCAGCCATTTAAATTTTTCTCTTACAGGTCTAACACTTCCGAAAAACCAATACAATGCCCACCCGGAACAATGTATAAAGCTAAACGAACCGTTCACTGGGTACTTATCCGTGCGAAAAGCCCTATTGATTTACCTGTTTTTACAAGGAAGTAAAATGTGAAAAAAATATTTCTACATCCCATGGCCTTTCCCAACCATTTAAATTTTTATCTTACAGGTCTAACACTACCGAAAAACCAATACAACTCCCACCCGGAACAATATATAAAGCTAAACGAACCATTCACTGGGTACTTATACGTACGAAAATCCCTATTGATTTACCTGTTTTTACAAGGAAATAAAATGTGAAAAAAATATTTCTACATACCATGGCCTTTCCCAACCATTTAAATTTTTCTCTTACAGGTCTAACACTTCCGAAAAACCAATACAATGCCCACCCGGAACAATGTATAAAGCTAAACGAACCGTTCACTGGGTACTTATCCGTGCGAAAAGCCCTATTGATTTACCTGTTTTTACAAGGAAGTAAAATGTGAAAAAAATATTTCTACATCCCATGGCCTTTCCCAACCATTTAAATTTTTCTCTTACAGGTCTAACAGTTGCGAAAAACCAATACAACGCCCACCCGGAACAATGTATAAAGCTAAACGAACCGTTCACTGGGTAGTTATACGTGCGGAATGCCCTATTGATTTACCTGTTTTTACAAGGAAGTAAAATGTGAAAAAAATATTTCTACATCCCATGGCCTTTCCCAACCATTTAAATTTTTGTCCTACAGGTCTAACACTACCGAAAAACCAATACAACTCCCACCCGGAACAATATATAAAGCTAAACGAACCGTTCACTGGGTACTTATACGTACGAAAATCCCTATTGATTTACCTGTTTTTACAAGGAAATAAAATGTGAAAAAAATATTTCTACATCCCATGGCCTTTCCCAACCATTTAAATTTTTCTCTTACAGGTCTAACAGTTGCGAAAAACCAATACAACGCCCACCCGGAACAATGTATAAAGCTAAACGGACCGTTCACTGGGTACTTATACGTGCGAAAAGCCCTATTGATTTACCTGTTTCTACAAGGAAGTAAAATGTGAAAAAAATATTTCTACATCCCATGGCCTTTCCCAACCATTTAAATTTTTCTCTTACAGGTCTAACACTTCCGAAAAACCAATACAACTCCCACCCGGAACAATATATAAAGCTAAACGAACCGTTCACTGGGTACATATACGTACGAAAATCCCTATTGATTTACCTGTTTTTACAAGGAAATAAAATGTGAAAAAAATATTTCTACATCCCATGGCCTTTCCCAACCATTTACATTTTTCTCTTACAGGTCTAACACTTCCAAAAAACCAATACAACTCCCACCCGGAACAATATATAAAGCTAAACGAACCGTTCACTGGGTACTTATACGTACGAAAATCCCTATTGATTTACCTGTTTTTACAAGGAAGTAAAATGTGAAAAAAATATTTCTACAACCCATGGCCTTTCCCAACCATTTAAATTTTTCTCTTACAGGTCTAACAGTTGCGAAAAACCAATACAACTCCCACCCGGAACAATATATAAAGCTAAACGAACCGTTCACTGGGTACTTATACGTACGAAAATCCCTATTGATTTACCTGTTTTTACAAGGAAATAAAATGTGAAAAAAATATTTCTACATCCCATGGCCTTTCCCAACCATATAAATTTTTCTCTTACAGGTCTAACACTTCCAAAAAACCAATACAACTCCCACCCGGAACAATATATAAAGCTAAACGAACCGTTCACTGGGTACTTATACGTACGAAAATCCCTATTGATTTACCTGTTTTTACAAGGAAATAAAATGTGAAAAAAATATTTCTACATCCCATGGCCTTTCCCAACCATTTAAATTTTTCTCTTACAGGTCTAACAGTTGCGAAAAACCAATACAACGCCCACCCGGAACAATATATAAAGCTAAACGAACCGTTCACTGGGCACTTATCCGTACAAAAATCCCTATTGATTTACCTGTTTTTACAAGGAAATAAAATGTGAAAAAAATATTTCTACATCCCATGGCCTTTCCCAACCATTTAAATTTTTATCTTACAGGTCTAACACTACCGAAAAACCGATACAACGGCCACCCGGAACAATATATAAAGCTAAACGAACCGTTCACTGGGTACTTATACGTACGAAAATCCCTATTGATTTACCTGTTTTTACAAGGAATTAAAATGTAAAAAAAATATTTCTACATCCCATGGCCTTTCCCAGCCATTGAAATTTTTCTCTTACAGGTCTAACACTTCCGAAAAACCAATACAACGGTCACCCGGAACAATGTATTAAGCTAAACAAACCGTTCACTGGGTACTTATCCGTGCGAAAAGCCCTATTGATTTACCTGTTTTTACAAGGAAGTAAAATGTGAAAAAAATATTTCTACATCCCATGGCCTTTCCCAACCATTTAAATTTTTATCTTACAGGTCTAACACTACCGAAAAACCAATACAACTCCCACCCGGAACAATATATAAAGCTAAACGAACCGTTCACTGGGTACTTATACGTACGAAAATCCCTATTGATTTACCTGTTTTTACAAGGAAATAAAATGTGAAAAAAATATTACTACATCCCATGGCCTTTCCCAACCATTTAAATTTTTCTCTTACAGGTCTAACAGTTGCGAAAAACCAATACAACGCCCACCCGGAACAATATATAAAGCTAAACGAACCGTTCACTGGGTACTTATCCGTACGAAAATCCCTATTGATTTACCTGTTTTTACAAGGAAATAAAATGTGAAAAAAATATTTCTACATCCCATGGCCTTTCCCAACCATATAAATTTTTCTCTTACAGGTCTAACACTTCCAAAAAACCAATACAACTCCCACCCGGAACAATATATAAAGCTAAACGAACCGTTCACTGGGTACTTATACGTACGAAAATCCCTATTGATTTACCTGTTTTTACAAGGAAATAAAATGTGAAAAAAATATTTCTACATCCCATGGCCTTTCCCAACCATTTAAATTTTTCTCTTACAGGTCTAACAGTTGCGAAAAACCAATACAACGCCCACCCGGAACAATATATAAAGCTAAACGAACCGTTCACTGGGCACTTATCCGTACAAAAATCCCTATTGATTTACCTGTTTTTACAAGGAAATAAAATGTGAAAAAAATATTTCTACATCCCATGGCCTTTCCCAACCATTTAAATTTTTATCTTACAGGTCTAACACTACCGAAAAACCGATACAACGGCCACCCGGAACAATATATAAAGCTAAACGAACCGTTCACTGGGTACTTATACGTACGAAAATCCCTATTGATTTACCTGTTTTTACAAGGAATTAAAATGTAAAAAAAATATTTCTACATCCCATGGCCTTTCCCAGCCATTTAAATTTTTCTCTTACAGGTCTAACACTTCCGAAAAACCAATACAACGGTCACCCGGAACAATGTATTAAGCTAAACAAACCGTTCACTGGGTACTTATCCGTGCGAAAAGCCCTATTGATTTACCTGTTTTTACAAGGAAGTAAAATGTGAAAAAAATATTTCTACATCCCATGGCCTTTCCCAACCATTTAAATTTTTATCTTACAGGTCTAACACTACCGAAAAACCAATACAACTCCCACCCGGAACAATATATAAAGCTAAACGAACCGTTCACTGGGTACTTATACGTACGAAAATCCCTATTGATTTACCTGTTTTTACAAGGAAATAAAATGTGAAAAAAATATTACTACATCCCATGGCCTTTCCCAACCATTTAAATTTTTCTCTTACAGGTCTAACAGTTGCGAAAAACCAATACAACGCCCACCCGGAACAATATATAAAGCTAAACGAACAGTTCACTGGGTACTTATCCGTACGAAAATCCCTATTGATTTACCTGTTTTTACAAGGAAGTAAAATGTGAAAAAAATATTTCTACATCCCATGGCCTTTCCCAACCATTTAAATTTTTCTCTTACAGGTTTAACACTTCCGAAAAACCAATACAACGCCCACCCGGAACAATGTATAAAGCTAAACGAACCGTTCACTGGGTACTTATCCGTGCGAAAAGCCCTATTGATTTACCTGTTTTTACAAGGAAGGAAAATGTAAAAAAAATATTTCTACATCCCATGGCCTTTCCCAACCATTTAAATTTTTCTCTTACAGGTCTAACAGTTGCGAAAAACCAATACAACGCCCACCCGGAACAATGTATAAAGCTAAACGAACCGTTCACTGGGTACTTATACGTGCGAAAAGCCCTATTGATTTACCTGTTTTTACAAGGAAGTAAAATGTGAAAAAAATATTTCTACATCCCATGGCCTTTCCCAACCATTTAAATTTTTCTCTTACCTGTCTAACACTTCCTAAAAACCAATACAATGCCCACCCGGAACAATATATAAAGCTAAACGAACCGTTCACTGGGTACTTATACGTGCGAAAAGCCCTATTGATTTACCTGTTTTTACAAGGAAATAAAATGTGAAAAAAATATTTCTACATCCCATGGCCTTTACCAACCATTTAAATTTTTCTCTTACAGGTCTAACACTTCCAAAAAACCAATACAACTCCCACCCGGAACAATATATAAAGCTAAACGAACCGTTCACTGGGTACTTATACGTACGAAAATCCCTATTGATTTACCTGTTTTTACAAGGAAATAAAATGTGAAAAAAATATTTCTACATCCCATGGCCTTTCCCAACCATTTAAATTTTTCTCTTACAGGTCTAACAGTTGCGAAAAACCAATACAACGCCCACCCAGAACAATGTATAAAGCTAAACGAACCGTTCACTTGGTACTTATACGTGCGAAAATCCCTATTGATTTACCTGTTTTTACAAGGAAATAAAATGTGAAAAAAATATTTCTACATCCCATGGCCTTTCCCAAACATTTAAATTTTTCTCTTACATGTCTAACAGTTGCGAAAAACCAATACAACGCCCACCCGGAACAATGTATAAAGCTAAACGAACCGTTCACTGGGTACTTATACGTGCGAAAAGCCCTATTGATTTACCTGTTTTTACAAGGAAGTAAAATGTGAAAAAAATATTTCTACATCCCATGGCCTTTCCCAACCATTTAAATTTTTCTCTTACAGGTCTAACACTTCTGAAAAACCAATACAACGCCCACCCGGAACAATATATAAAGCTAAACGAACCGTTCACTGGGTACTTATCCGTACGAAAATCCCTATTGATTTACCTGTTTTTACAAGGAAATAAAATGTGAAAAAAATATTTCTACATCCCATGGCCTTTCCCAGCCATTTAAATTTTTCTCTTACAGGTCTAACAGTTGCGAAAAACCAATACAACGCCCACCCGGAACAATGTATAAATCTAAACGAACTGTTCACTGGGTACTAATCCATATGAAAATCCCAATTGATTTACCTGTTTTTACAAGGAAATAAAATGTGAAAAAAATATTTCTACATCCCATGGCCTTTCCCAGCCATTTAAATTTTTCTCTTACAGGTCTAACACTTCCGAAAAACCAATACAATGCCCACCCGGAACAATGTATAAAGCTAAACGAACCGTTCACTGGGTAGTTATACGTGCGGAATGCCCTATTGATTTACCTGTTTTTACAAGGAAGTAAAATGTGAAAAAAATATTTCTACATCCCATGGCCTTTCCCAACCATTTAAATTTTTCTCTTACAGGTCTAACACTACCGAAAAACCAATACAACTCCCACCCCGAACAATATATAAAGCTAAACGAACCGTTCACTGGGTACTTATACGTACGAAAATCCCTATTGAATTACCTGTTTTTACAAGGAAATAAAATGTGAAAAAAATATTTCTACATCCCATGGCCTTTCCCAACCATTTAAATTTTTCTCTTACAGGTCTAACAGTTGCGAAAAACCAATACAACGCCCACCCGGAACAATGTATAAAGCTAAACGGACCGTTCACTGGGTACTTATACGTGCGAAAAGCCCTATTGATTTACCTGTTTCTACAAGGAAGTAAAATGTGAAAAAAATATTTCTACATCCCATGGCCTTTCCCAACCATTTAAATTTTTCTCTTACAGGTCTAACACTACCGAAAAACCAATACAACTCCCACCCGGAACAATATATAAAGCTAAACGAACCGTTCACTGGGTACTTATACGTACGAAAATCCCTATTGATTTACCTGTTTTTACAAGGAAATAAAATGTGAAAAAAATATTTCTACATCCCATGGCCTTTCCCAACCATTTACATTTTTCTCTTACAGGTCTAACACTTCCAAAAAACCAATACAACTCCCACCCGGAACAATATATAAAGCTAAACGAACCGTTCACTGGGTACTTATACGTACGAAAATCCCTATTGATTTACCTGTTTTTACAAGGAAAGAAAATGTGAAAAAAATATTTCTACATCCCATGGCCTTTCCCAACCATTTAAATATTTCTCTTACAGGTCTAACCGTTGCGAAAAACCAATACAACGCCTACCCGGAACAATGTATAAAGCTAAACGAACCGTTCACTGGGTACTTATACGTGCGAAAAGCCCTATTGATTTACCTGTTTTTACAAGGAAGTAAAATATGAAAAAAATATTTCTACATCCCATGGCCTTTCCCAACCATTTAAATTTTTCTCTTACAGGTCTAACAGTTGCGAAAAACCAATACAACTCCCACCCGGAACAATATATAAAGCTAAACGAACCGTTCACTGGGTACTTATACGTACGAAAATCCCTATTGATTTACCTGTTTTTACAAGGAAATAAAATGTGAAAAAAATATTTCTACATCCCATGGCCTTTCCCAACCATATAAATTTTTCTCTTACAGGTCTAACACTTCCAAAAAACCAATACAACTCCCACCCGGAACAATATATAAAGCTAAACGAACCGTTCACTGGGTACTTATACGTACGAAAATCCCTATTGATTTACCTGTTTTTACAAGGAAATAAAATGTGAAAAAAATATTTCTACATCCCATGGCCTTTCCCAACCATTTAAATTTTTCTCTTACAGGTCTAACAGTTGCGAAAAACCAATACAACGCCCACCCGGAACAATGTATAAAGCTAAACGAACCGTTCACTGGGTACTTATACGTGCGAAAAGCCCTATTGATTTACCTGTTTTTACAAGGAAGTAAAATGTGAAAAAAATATTTCTACATCCCATGGCCTTTCCCAACCATTTAAATTTTTCTCTTACAGGTCTAACAGTTGCGAAAAACCAATACAACGCCCACCCGGAACAATGTATAAAGCTAAACGAACCGTTCACTGGGTACTTATACGTGCGAAAAGCCCTATTGATTTACCTGTTTTTACAAGGAAGTAAAATGTGAAAAAAATAGTTCTACATCCCATGGCCTTTCCCAACCATTTAAATTTTTCTCTTACAGGTCTAACAGTTGCGAAAAACCAATACAACGCCCACTCGGAACAATGTATAAAGCTAAACGGACCGTTCACTGGGTACTTATACGTGCGAAAAGCCCTATTGATTTACCTGTTTCTACAAGGAAGTAAAATGTGAAAAAAATATTTCTACATCCCATGGCCTTTCCCAACCATTTAAATTTTTCTCTTACAGGTCTAACACTACCGAAAAACCAATACAACTCCCAACCGGAACAATATATAAAGCTAAACGAACCGTTCACTGGGTACTTATACGTACGAAAATCCCTATTGATTTACCTGTTTTTACAAGGAAATAAAATGTGAAAAAAATATTTCTACATCCCATGGCCTTTCCCAACCATTTACATTTTTCTCTTACAGGTCTAACACTTCCAAAAAACCAATACAACTCCCACCCGGAACAATATATAAAGCTAAACGAACCGTTCACTGGGTACTTATAAGTACGAAAATCCCTATTGATTTACCTGTTTTTACAAGGAAATAAAATGTGAAAAAAATATTTCTACATCCCATGGCCTTTCCCAACCATTTAAATTTTTCTCTTACAGGTCTAACAGTTGCGAAAAACCAATACAACGCCCACCCGGAACAATGTATAAAGCTAAACGGACCGTTCACTGGGTACTTATACGTGCGAAAAGCCCTATTGATTTACCTGTTTCTACAAGGAAGTAAAATGTGAAAAAAATATTTCTACATCCCATGGCCTTTCCCAACCATTTAAATTTTTCTCTTACAGGTCTAACACTACCGAAAAACCAATACAACTCCCACCCGGAACAATATATAAAGCTAAACGAACCGTTCACTGGGTACTTATACGTACGAAAATCCCTATTGATTTACCTGTTTTTACAAGGAAATAAAATGTGAAAAAAATATTTCTACATCCCATGGCCTTTCCCAACCATTTACATTTTTCTCTTACAGGTCTAACACTTCCAAAAAACCAATACAACTCCCACCCGGAACAATATATAAAGCTAAACGAACCGTTCACTGGGTACTTATACGTACGAAAATCCCTATTGATTTACCTGTTTTTACAAGGAAAGAAAATGTGAAAAAAATATTTCTACATCCCATGGCCTTTCCCAACCATTTAAATATTTCTCTTACAGGTCTAACCGTTGCGAAAAACCAATACAACGCCTACCCGGAACAATGTATAAAGCTAAACGAACCGTTCACTGGGTACTTATACGTGCGAAAAGCCCTATTGATTTACCTGTTTTTACAAGGAAGTAAAATGTGAAAAAAATATTTCTACATCCCATGGCCTTTCCCAACCATTTAAATTTTTCTCTTACAGGTCTAACAGTTGCGAAAAACCAATACAACTCCCACCCGGAACAATATATAAAGCTAAACGAACCGTTCACTGGGTACTTATACGTACGAAAATCCCTATTGATTTACCTGTTTTTACAAGGAAATAAAATGTGAAAAAAATATTTCTACATCCCATGGCCTTTCCCAACCATATAAATTTTTCTCTTACAGGTCTAACACTTCCAAAAAACCAATACAACTCCCACCCGGAACAATATATAAAGCTAAACGAACCGTTCACTGGGTACTTATACGTACGAAAATCCCTATTGATTTACCTGTTTTTACAAGGAAATAAAATGTGAAAAAAATATTTCTACATCCCATGGCCTTTCCCAACCATTTAAATTTTTCTCTTACAGGTCTAACAGTTGCGAAAAACCAATACAACGCCCACCCGGAACAATGTATAAAGCTAAACGAACCGTTCACTGGGTACTTATACGTGCGAAAAGCCCTATTGATTTACCTGTTTTTACAAGGAAGTAAAATGTGAAAAAAATATTTCTACATCCCATGGCCTTTCCCAACCATTTAAATTTTTCTCTTACAGGTCTAACAGTTGCGAAAAACCAATACAACGCCCACCCGGAACAATGTATAAAGCTAAACGAACCGTTCACTGGGTACTTATACGTGCGAAAAGCCCTATTGATTTACCTGTTTTTACAAGGAAGTAAAATGTGAAAAAAATAGTTCTACATCCCATGGCCTTTCCCAACCATTTAAATTTTTCTCTTACAGGTCTAACAGTTGCGAAAAACCAATACAACGCCCACTCGGAACAATGTATAAAGCTAAACGGACCGTTCACTGGGTACTTATACGTGCGAAAAGCCCTATTGATTTACCTGTTTCTACAAGGAAGTAAAATGTGAAAAAAATATTTCTACATCCCATGGCCTTTCCCAACCATTTAAATTTTTCTCTTACAGGTCTAACACTACCGAAAAACCAATACAACTCCCAACCGGAACAATATATAAAGCTAAACGAACCGTTCACTGGGTACTTATACGTACGAAAATCCATATTGATTTACCTGTTTTTACAAGGAAATAAAATGTGAAAAAAATATTTCTACATCCCATGGCCTTTCCCAACCATTTACATTTTTCTCTTACAGGTCTAACACTTCCAAAAAACCGATACAACGCCCACCCGGAACAATGTATAAAGCTAAACGAACCGTTCACTGGGTACTTATCCGTGCGAAAAGCCCTATTGATGTACCTGTTTTTACAAGGAAGTAAAATGTGAAAAAAATATTTCTACATCCCATGGCCTTTCCCAACCATTTAAATTTTTCTCTTACAGGTCTAACACTACCGAAAAACCAATACAACTCCCACCCGGAACAATATATAAAGCTAAACGAACCGTTCACTGGGTACTTATCCGTACGAAAATCCCTATTGATTTACCTGTTTTTACAAGGAAATAAAATGTGAAAAAAATATTTCTACATCCCATGGCCTTTCCCAACCATTTAAACTTTTCTCTTACAGGTCTAACACTTCCGAAAAACCAATACAACGCCCACCCGGAACAATATATAAAGCTAAACGAACCGTTCACTGGGCACTTATCCGTACAAAAATCCCTATTGATTTACCTGTTTTTACAAGGAAATAAAATGTGAAAAAAATATTTCTACATCCCATGGCCTTTCCCTACCATTTAAATTTTTATCTTACAGGTCTAACACTATCGAAAAACCGATACAACGGCCACCCGGAACAATATATAAAGCTAAACGAACCGTTCACTGGGTACTTATACGTACGAAAATCCCTATTGATTTACCTGTTTTTACAAGGAAATAAAATGTAAAAAAAATATTTCTACATCCCATGGCCTTTCCCAGCCATTTAAATTTTTCTCTTACAGGTCTAACACTTCCGAAAAACCAATACAACGGTCACCCGGAACAATGTATTAAGCTAAACGAACCGTTCACTGGGTACTTATCCGTGCGAAAAGCCCTATTGATTTACCTGTTTTTACAAGGAAGTAAAATGTGAAAAAAATATTTCTACATCCCATGGCCTTTCCCAACCTTTTAAATTTTTATCTTACAGGTCTAACACTACCGAAAAACCAATACAACTCCCACCCGGAACAATATATAAAGCTAAACGAACCGTTCACTGGGTACTTATACGTACGAAAATCCCTATTGATTTACCTGTTTTTACAAGGAAATAAAATGTGAAAAAAATATTACTACATCCCATGGCCTTTCCCAACCATTTAAATTTTTCTCTTACAGGTCTAACAGTTGCGAAAAACCAATACAACGCCCACCCGGAACAATATATAAAGCTAAACGAACAGTTCACTGGGTACTTATCCGTACGAAAAGCCCTATTGATTTACCTGTTTTTACAAGGAAGTAAAATGTGAAAAAAATATTTCTACATCCCATGGCCTTTCCCAACCATTTAAATTTTTCTCTTACAGGTCTAACACTTCCGAAAAACCAATACAACGCCCACCCGGAACAATGTATAAAGCTAAACGAACCGTTCACTGGGTACTTATCCGTGCGAAAAGCCCTATTGATTTACCTGTTTTTACAAGGAAGGAAAATGTAAAAAAAATATTTCTACATCCCATGGCCTTTCCCAACCATTTAAATTTTTCTCTTACAGGTCTAACAGTTGCGAAAAACCAATACAACGCCCACCCGGAACAATGTATAAAGCTAAACGAACCGTTCACTGGGTACTTATACGTGCGAAAAGCCCTATTGATTTACCTGTTTTTACAAGGAAGTAAAATGTGAAAAAAATATTTCTACATCCCATGGCCTTTCCCAACCATTTAAATTTTTCTCTTACAGGTCTAACACTACCGAAAAACCAATACAACTCCCACCCGGAACAATATATAAAGCTAAACGAACCGTTCACTGGGTACTTATACGTGCGAAAAGCCCTATTGATTTACCTGTTTTTACAAGGAAATAAAATGTGAAAAAAATATTTCTACATCCCATGGCCTTTACCAACCATTTAAATTTTTCTCTTACAGGTCTAACACTTCCAAAAAACCAATACAACTCCCACCCGGAACAATATATAAAGCTAAACGAACCGTTCACTGGGTACTTATACGTACGAAAATCCCTATTGATTTACCTGTTTTTACAAGGAAATAAAATGTGAAAAAAATATTTCTACATCCCATGGCCTTTCCCAACCATTTAAATTTTTCTCTTACAGGTCTAACAGTTGCGAAAAACCAATACAACGCCCACCCAGAACAATGTATAAAGCTAAACGAACCGTTCACTTGGTACTTATACGTGCGAAAATCCCTATTGATTTACCTGTTTTTACAAGGAAATAAAATGTGAAAAGAATATTTCTACATCCCATGGCCTTTCCCAAACATTTAAATTTTTCTCTTACATGTCTAACAGTTGCGAAAAACCAATACAACGCCCACCCGGAACAATGTATAAAGCTAAACGAACCGTTCACTGGGTACTTATACGTGCGAAAAGCCCTATTGATTTACCTGTTTTTACAAGGAAGTAAAATGTGAAAAAAATATTTCTACATCCCATGGCCTTTCCCAACCATTTAAATTTTTCTCTTACAGGTCTAACACTTCTGAAAAACCAATACAACGCCCACCCGGAACAATATATAAAGCTAAACGAACCGTTCACTGGGTACTTATCCGTACGAAAATCCCTATTGATTTACCTGTTTTTACAAGGAAATAAAATGTGAAAAAAATATTTCTACATCCCATGGCCTTTCCCAGCCATTTAAATTTTTCTCTTACAGGTCTAACAGTTGCGAAAAACCAATACAACGCCCACCCGGAACAATGTATAAATCTAAACGAACTGTTCACTGGGTACTAATCCATATGAAAATCCCAATTGATTTACCTGTTTTTACAAGGAAATAAAATGTGAAAAAAATATTTCTACATCCCATGGCCTTTCCCAACCATTTAAATTTTTCTCTTACAGGTCTAACACTACCGAAAAACCAATACAACTCCCACCCGGAACAATATATAAAGCTAAACGAACCGTTCACTGGGTACTTATCCGTACGAAAATCCCTATTGATTTACCTGTTTTTACAAGGAAATAAAATGTGAAAAAAATATTTCTACATCCCATGGCCTTTCCCAACCATTTAAACTTTTCTCTTACAGGTCTAACACTTGCGAAAAACCAATACAACGACCACCCGGAACAATATATAAAGCTAAACGAACCGTTCACTGGGCACTTATCCGTACAAAAATCCCTATTGATTTACCTGTTTTTACAAGGAAATAAAATGTGAAAAAAATATTTCTACATCCCATGGCCTTTCCCAACCATTTAAATTTTTATCTTACAGGTCTAACACTACCGAAAAACCGATACAACGGCCACCCGGAACAATATATAAAGCTAAACGAACCGTTCACTGGGTACTTATACGTACGAAAATCCCTATTGATTTACCTGTTTTTACAAGGAAATAAAATGTAAAAAAAATATTTCTACATCCCATGGCCTTTCCCAGCCATTTAAATTTTTCTCTTACAGGTCTAACACTTCCGAAAAACCAATACAACGGTCACCCGGAACAATGTATTAAGCTAAACGAACCGTTCACTGGGTACTTATCCGTGCGAAAAGCCCTATTGATTTACCTGTTTTTACAAGGAAGTAAAATGTGAAAAAAATATTTCTACATCCCATGGCCTTTCCCAACCATTTAAATTTTTATCTTACAGGTCTAACACTACCGAAAAACCAATACAACTCCCACCCGGAACAATATATAAAGCTAAACGAACCGTTCACTGGGTACTTATACGTACGAAAATCCCTATTGATTTACCTGTTTTTACAAGGAAATAAAATGTGAAAAAAATATTACTACATCCCATGGCCTTTCCCAACCATTTAAATTTTTCTCTTACAGGTCTAACAGTTGCGAAAAACCAATACAACGCCCACCCGGAACAATATATAAAGCTAAACGAACAGTTCACTGGGTACTTATCCGTACGAAAAGCCCTATTGATTTACCTGTTTTTACAAGGAAGTAAAATGTGAAAAAAATATTTCTACATCCCATGGCCTTTCCCAACCATTTAAATTTTTCTCTTACAGGTCTAACACTTCCGAAAAACCAATACAACGCCCACCCGGAACAATGTATAAAGCTAAACGAACCGTTCACTGGGTACTTATCCGTGCGAAAAGCCCTATTGATTTGCCTGTTTTTACAAGGAAGGAAAATGTAAAAAAAATATTTCTACATCCCATGGCCTTTCCCAACCATTTAAATTTTTCTCTTACAGGTCTAACAGTTGCGAAAAACCAATACAACGCCCACCCAGAACAATGTATAAAGCTAAACGAACCGTTCACTGGGTACTTATACGTGCGAAAAGCCCTATTGATTTACCTGTTTTTACAAGGAGGTAAAATGTGAAAAAAATGTTTCTACATCCCATGGCCTTTCCCAACCATTTAAATTTTTCTCTTACAGGTCTAACACTACCGAAAAACCAATACAACTCCCACCCGGAACAATATATAAAGCTAAACGAACCGTTCACTGGGTACTTATACGTGCGAAAAGCCCTATTGATTTACCTGTTTTTACAAGGAAATAAAATGTGAAAAAAATATTTCTACATCCCATGGCCTTTACCAACCATTTAAATTTTTCTCTTACAGGTCTAACACTTCCAAAAAACCAATACAACTCCCACCCGGAACAATATATAAAGCTAAACGAACCGTTCACTGGGTACTTATACGTACGAAAATCCCTATTGATTTACCTGTTTTTACAAGGAAATAAAATGTGAAAAAAATATTTGTACATCCCATGGCCTTTCCCAACCATTTAAATTTTTCTCTTACAGGTCTAACAGTTGCGAAAAACCAATACAACGCCCACCCAGAACAATGTATAAAGCTAAACGAACCGTTCACTTGGTACTTATACGTGCGAAAATCCCTATTGATTTACCTGTTTTTACAAGGAAATAAAATGTGAAAAGAATATTTCTACATCCCATGGCCTTTCCCAAACATTTAAATTTTTCTCTTACATGTCTAACAGTTGCGAAAAACCAATACAACGCCCACCCGGAACAATGTATAAAGCTAAACGAACCGTTCACTGGGTACTTATACGTGCGAAAAGCCCTATTGATTTACCTGTTTTTACAAGGAAATAAAATGTGAAAAAAATATTTCTACATCCCATGGCCTTTCCCAACCATTTAAATTTTTCTCTTACAGGTCTAACACTTCTGAAAAACCAATACAACGCCCACCCGGAACAATATATAAAGCTAAACGAACCGTTCACTGGGTACTTATCCGTACGAAAATCCCTATTGATTTACCTGTTTTTACAAGGAAATAAAATGTGAAAAAAATATTTCTACATCCCATGGCCTTTCCCAGCCATTTAAATTTTTCTCTTACAGGTCTAACAGTTGCGAAAAACCAATACAACGCCCACCCGGAACAATGTATAAATCTAAACGAACTGTTCACTGGGTACTAATCCATATGAAAATCCCAATTGATTTACCTGTTTTTACAAGGAAATAAAATGTGAAAAAAATATTTCTACATCCCATGGCCTTTCCCAACCATTTAAATTTTTCTCTTACAGGTCTAACACTACCGAAAAACCAATACAACTCCCACCCGGAACAATATATAAAGCTAAACGAACCGTTCACTGGGTACTTATCCGTACGAAAATCCCTATTGATTTACCTGTTTTTACAAGGAAATAAAATGTGAAAAAAATATTTCTACATCCCATGGCCTTTCCCAACCATTTAAACTTTTCTCTTACAGGTCTAACACTTGCGAAAAACCAATACAACGACCACCCGGAACAATATATAAAGCTAAACGAACCGTTCACTGGGCACTTATCCGTACAAAAATCCCTATTGATTTACCTGTTTTTACAAGGAAATAAAATGTGAAAAAAATATTTCTACATCCCATGGCCTTTCCCAACCATTTAAATTTTTATCTTACAGGTCTAACACTACCGAAAAACCGATACAACGGCCACCCGGAACAATATATAAAGCTAAACGAACCGTTCACTGGGTACTTATACGTACGAAAATCCCTATTGATTTACCTGTTTTTACAAGGAAATAAAATGTAAAAAAAATATTTCTACATCCCATGGCCTTTCCCAGCCATTTAAATTTTTCTCTTACAGGTCTAACACTTCCGAAAAACCAATACAACGGTCACCCGGAACAATGTATTAAGCTAAACGAACCGTTCACTGGGTACTTATCCGTGCGAAAAGCCCTATTGATTTACCTGTTTTTACAAGGAAGTAAAATGTGAAAAAAATATTTCTACATCCCATGGCCTTTCCCAACCATTTAAATTTTTATCTTACAGGTCTAACACTACCGAAAAACCAATACAACTCCCACCCGGAACAATATATAAAGCTAAACGAACCGTTCACTGGGTACTTATACGTACGAAAATCCCTATTGATTTACCTGTTTTTACAAGGAAATAAAATGTGAAAAAAATATTACTACATCCCATGGCCTTTCCCAACCATTTAAATTTTTCTCTTACAGGTCTAACAGTTGCGAAAAACCAATACAACGCCCACCCGGAACAATATATAAAGCTAAACGAACAGTTCACTGGGTACTTATCCGTACGAAAAGCCCTATTGATTTACCTGTTTTTACAAGGAAGTAAAATGTGAAAAAAATATTTCTACATCCCATGGCCTTTCCCAACCATTTAAATTTTTCTCTTACAGGTCTAACACTTCCGAAAAACCAATACAACGCCCACCCGGAACAATGTATAAAGCTAAACGAACCGTTCACTGGGTACTTATCCGTGCGAAAAGCCCTATTGATTTACCTGTTTTTACAAGGAAGGAAAATGTAAAAAAAATATTTCTACATCCCATGGCCTTTCCCAACCATTTAAATTTTTCTCTTACAGGTCTAACAGTTGCGAAAAACCAATACAACGCCCACCCGGAACAATGTATAAAGCTAAACGAACCGTTCACTGGGTACTTATACGTGCGAAAAGCCCTATTGATTTACCTGTTTTTACAAGGAAGTAAAATGTGAAAAAAATATTTCTACATCCCATGGCCTTTCCCAACCATTTAAATTTTTCTCTTACAGGTCTAACACTACCGAAAAACCAATACAACTCCCACCCGGAACAATATATAAAGCTAAACGAACCGTTCACTGGGTACTTATACGTGCGAAAAGCCCTATTGATTTACCTGTTTTTACAAGGAAATAAAATGTGAAAAAAATATTTCTACATCCCATGGCCTTTACCAACCATTTAAATTTTTCTCTTACAGGTCTAACACTTCCAAAAAACCAATACAACTCCCACCCGGAACAATATATAAAGCTAAACGAACCGTTCACTGGGTACTTATACGTACGAAAATCCCTATTGATTTACCTGTTTTTACAAGGAAATAAAATGTGAAAAAAATATTTGTACATCCCATGGCCTTTCCCAACCATTTAAATTTTTCTCTTACAGGTCTAACAGTTGCGAAAAACCAATACAACGCCCACCCAGAACAATGTATAAAGCTAAACGAACCGTTCACTTGGTACTTATACGTGCGAAAATCCCTATTGATTTACCTGTTTTTACAAGGAAATAAAATGTGAAAAGAATATTTCTACATCCCATGGCCTTTCCCAAACATTTAAATTTTTCTCTTACATGTCTAACAGTTGCGAAAAACCAATACAACGCCCACCCGGAACAATGTATAAAGCTAAACGAACCGTTCACTGGGTACTTATACGTGCGAAAAGCCCTATTGATTTACCTGTTTTTACAAGGAAGTAAAATGTGAAAAAAATATTTCTACATCCCATGGCCTTTCCCAACCATTTAAATTTTTCTCTTACAGGTCTAACACTTCTGAAAAACCAATACAACGCCCACCCGGAACAATATATAAAGCTAAACGAACCGTTCACTGGGTACTTATCCGTACGAAAATCCCTATTGATTTACCTGTTTTTACAAGGAAATAAAATGTGAAAAAAATATTTCTACATCCCATGGCCTTTCCCAGCCATTTAAATTTTTCTCTTACAGGTCTAACAGTTGCGAAAAACCAATACAACGCCCACCCGGAACAATGTATAAATCTAAACGAACTGTTCACTGGGTACTAATCCATATGAAAATCCCAATTGATTTACCTGTTTTTACTAGGAAATAAAATGTGAAAAAAATATTTCTACATCCCATGGCCTTTCCCAACCATTTAAATTTTTCTCTTACAGGTCTAACACTACCGAAAAACCAATACAACTCCCACCCGGAACAATATATAAAGCTAAACGAACCGTTCACTGGGTACTTATCCGTACGAAAATCCCTATTGATTTACCTGTTTTTACAAGGAAATAAAATGTGAAAAAAATATTTCTACATCCCATGGCCTTTCCCAACCATTTAAACTTTTCTCTTACAGGTCTAACACTTGCGAAAAACCAATACAACGACCACCCGGAACAATATATAAAGCTAAACGAACCGTTCACTGGGCACTTATCCGTACAAAAATCCCTATTGATTTACCTGTTTTTACAAGGAAATAAAATGTGAAAAAAATATTTCTACATCCCATGGCCTTTCCCAACCATTTAAATTTTTATCTTACAGGTCTAACACTACCGAAAAACCGATACAACGGCCACCCGGAACAATATATAAAGCTAAACGAACCGTTCACTGGGTACTTATACGTACGAAAATCCCTATTGATTTACCTGTTTTTACAAGGAAATAAAATGTAAAAAAAATATTTCTACATCCCATGGCCTTTCCCAGCCATTTAAATTTTTCTCTTACAGGTCTAACACTTCCGAAAAACCAATACAACGGTCACCCGGAACAATGTATTAAGCTAAACGAACCGTTCACTGGGTACTTATCCGTGCGAAAAGCCCTATTGATTTACCTGTTTTTACAAGGAAGTAAAATGTGAAAAAAATATTTCTACATCCCATGGCCTTTCCCAACCATTTAAATTTTTATCTTACAGGTCTAACACTACCGAAAAACCAATACAACTCCCACCCGGAACAATATATAAAGCTAAACGAACCGTTCACTGGGTACTTATACGTACGAAAATCCCTATTGATTTACCTGTTTTTACAAGGAAATAAAATGTGAAAAAAATATTACTACATCCCATGGCCTTTCCCAACCATTTAAATTTTTCTCTTACAGGTCTAACAGTTGCGAAAAACCAATACAACGCCCACCCGGAACAATATATAAAGCTAAACGAACAGTTCACTGGGTACTTATCCGTACGAAAAGCCCTATTGATTTACCTGTTTTTACAAGGAAGTAAAATGTGAAAAAAATATTTCTACATCCCATGGCCTTTCCCAACCATTTAAATTTTTCTCTTACAGGTCTAACACTTCCGAAAAACCAATACAACGCCCACCCGGAACAATGTATAAAGCTAAACGAACCGTTCACTGGGTACTTATCCGTGCGAAAAGCCCTATTGATTTGCCTGTTTTTACAAGGAAGGAAAATGTAAAAAAAATATTTCTACATCCCATGGCCTTTCCCAACCATTTAAATTTTTCTCTTACAGGTCTAACAGTTGCGAAAAACCAATACAACGCCCACCCGGAACAATGTATAAAGCTAAACGAACCGTTCACTGGGTACATATACGTGCGAAAAGCCCTATTGATTTACCTGTTTTTACAAGGAAGTAAAATGTGAAAAAAATGTTTCTACATCCCATGGCCTTTCCCAACCATTTAAATTTTTCTCTTACAGGTCTAACACTACCGAAAAACCAATACAACTCCCACCCGGAACAATATATAAAGCTAAACGAACCGTTCACTGGGTACTTATACGTGCGAAAAGCCCTATTGATTTACCTGTTTTTACAAGGAAATAAAATGTGAAAAAAATATTTCTACATCCCATGGCCTTTCCCAACCATTTAAATTTTTCTCTTACAGGTCTAACAGTTGCGAAAAACCAATACAACGCCCACCCGGAACAATATATAAAGCTAAACGAACCGTTCACTGGGTACTTATACGTACGAAAATCCCTATTGATTTACCTGTTTTTACAAGGAAATAAAATGTGAAAAAAATATTTCTACATCCCATGGCCTTTCCCAACCATTAAAATTTTTCTCTTACAGGTCTAACAGTTGCGAAAAACCAATACAACGCCCACCCAGAACAATGTATAAAGCTAAACGAACCGTTCACTTGGTACTTATACGTGCGAAAATCCCTATTGATTTACCTGTTTTTACAAGGAAATAAAATGTGAAAAGAATATTTCTACATCCCATGGCCTTTCCCAAACATTTAAATTTTTCTCTTACATGTCTAACAGTTGCGAAAAACCAATACAACGCCCACCCGGAACAATGTATAAAGCTAAACGAACCGTTCACTGGGTACTTATACGTGCGAAAAGCCCTATTGATTTACCTGTTTTTACAAGGAAGTAAAATGTGAAAAAAATATTTCTACATCCCATGGCCTTTCCCAACCATTTAAATTTTTCTCTTACAGGTCTAACACTTCTGAAAAACCAATACAACGCCCACCCGGAACAATATATAAAGCTAAACGAACCGTTCACTGGGTACTTATCCGTACGAAAATCCCTATTTATTTACCTATTTTTACAAGGAAATAAAATGTGAAAAAAATATTTCTACATCCCATGGCCTTTCCCAGCCATTTAAATTTTTCTCTTACAGGTCTAACAGTTGCGAAAAACCAATACAACGCCCACCCGGAACAATGTATAAATCTAAACGAACTGTTCACTGGGTACTAATCCATATGAAAATCCCAATTGATTTACCTGTTTTTACAAGGAAATAAAATGTGAAAAAAATATTTCTACATCCCATGGCCTTTCCCAGCCATTTAAATTTTTCTCTTACAGGTCTAACACTTCCGAAAAACCAATACAATGCCCACCCGGAACAATGTATAAAGCTAAACGAACCGTTCACTGGGTACTTATCCGTGCGAAAAGCCCTATTGATTTACCTGTTTTTACAAGGAAGTAAAATGTGAAAAAAATATTTCTACATCCCATGGCCTTTCCCAACCATTTAAATTTTTATCTTACAGGTCTAACACTACCGAAAAACCAATACAACTCCCACCCGGAACAATATATAAAGCTAAACGAACCATTCACTGGGTACTTATACGTACGAAAATCCCTATTGATTTACCTGTTTTTACAAGGAAATAAAATGTGAAAAAAATATTTCTACATCCCATGGCCTTTCCCAACCATTTAAATTTTTCTCTTACAGGTCTAACACTTCCGAAAAACCAATACAATGCCCACCCGGAACAATGTATAAAGCTAAACGAACCGTTCACTGGGTACTTATCCGTGCGAAAAGCCCTATTGATTTACCTGTTTTTACAAGGAAGTAAAATGTGAAAAAAATATTTCTACATCCCATGGCCTTTCCCAACCATTTAAATTTTTCTCTTACAGGTCTAACAGTTGCGAAAAACCAATACAACGCCCACCCGGAACAATGTATAAAGCTAAACGAACCGTTCACTGGGTAGTTATACGTGCGGAATGCCCTATTGATTTACCTGTTTTTACAAGGAAGTAAAATGTGAAAAAAATATTTCTACATCCCATGGCCGTTCCCAACCATTTAAATTTTTCTCTTACAGGTCTAACACTACCGAAAAACCAATACAACTCCCACCCGGAACAATATATAAAGCTAAACGAACCGTTCACTGGGTACTTATACGTACGAAAATCCCTATTGATTTACCTGTTTTTACAAGGAAATAAAATGTGAAAAAAATATTTCTACATCCCATGGCCTTTCCCAACCATTTAAATTTTTCTCTTACAGGTCTAACAGTTGCGAAAAACCAATACAACGCCCACCCGGAACAATGTATAAAGCTAAACGGACCGTTCACTGGGTACTTATACGTGTGAAAAGCCCTATTGATTTACCTGTTTCTACAAGGAAGTAAAATGTGAAAAAAATATTTCTACATCCCATGGCCTTTCCCAACCATTTAAATTTTTCTCTTACAGGTCTAACACTTCCGAAAAACCAATACAACTCCCACCCGGAACAATATATAAAGCTAAACGAACCGTTCACTGGGTACTTATACGTACGAAGATCCCTATTGATTTACCTGTTTTTACAAGGAAATAAAATGTGAAAAAAATATTTCTACATCCCATGGCCTTTCCCAACCATTTACATTTTTCTCTTACAGGTCTAACACTTCCAAAAAACCAATACAACTCCCACCCGGAACAATATATAAAGCTAAACGAACCGTTCACTGGGTACTTATACGTACGAAAATCCCTATTGATTTACCTGTTTTTACAAGGAAAGAAAATGTGAAAAAAATATTTCTACATCCCATGGCCTTTCCCAACCATTTAAATATTTCTCTTACAGGTCTAACAGTTGCGAAAAACCAATACAACGCCCACCCGGAACAATGTATAAAGCTAAACGAACCGTTCACTGGGTACTTATACGTGCGAAAAGCCCTATTGATTTACCTGTTTTTACAAGGAAGTAAAATGTGAAAAAAATATTTCTACATCCCATGGCCTTTCCCAACCATTTAAATTTTTCTCTTACAGGTCTAACAGTTGCGAAAAACCAATACAACCCCACCCGGAACAATATATAAAGCTAAACGAACCGTTCACTGGGTACTTATACGTACGAAAATCCCTATTGATTTACCTGTGTTTACAAGGAAATAAAATGTGAAAAAAATATTTCTACATCCCATGGCCTTTCCCAACCATATAAATTTTTCTCTTACAGGTCTAACACTTCCAAAAAACCAATACAACTCCCACCCGGAACAATATATAAAGCTAAACGAACCGTTCACTGGGTACTTATACGTACGAAAATCCCTATTGATTTACCTGTTTTTACAAGGAAATAAAATGTGAAAAAAATATTTCTACATCCCATGGCCTTTCCCAACCATTTAAATTTTTCTCTTACAGGTCTAACAGTTGCGAAAAACCAATACAACGCCCACCCGGAACAATATATAAAGCTAAACGAACCGTTCACTGGGCACTTATCCGTACAAAAATCCCTATTGATTTACCTGTTTTTACAAGGAAATAAAATGTGAAAAAAATATTTCTACATCCCATGGCCTTTCCCAACCATTTAAATTTTTATCTTACAGGTCTAACACTACCGAAAAACCGATACAACGGCCACCCGGAACAATATATAAAGCTAAACGAACCGTTCACTGGGTACTTATACGTACGAAAATCCCTATTGATTTACCTGTTTTTACAAGGAATTAAAATGTAAAAAAAATATTTCTACATCCCATGGCCTTTCCCAGCCATTTAAATTTTTCTCTTACAGGTCTAACACTTCCGAAAAACCAATACAACGGTCACCCGGAACAATGTATTAAGCTAAACAAACCGTTCACTGGGTACTTATCCGTGCGAAAAGCCCTATTGATTTACCTGTTTTTACAAGGAAGTAAAATGTGAAAAAAATATTTCTACATCCCATGGCCTTTCCCAACCATTTAAATTTTTATCTTACAGGTCTAACACTACCGAAAAACCAATACAACTCCCACCCGGAACAATATATAAAGCTAAACGAACCGTTCACTGGGTACTTATACGTACGAAAATCCCTATTGATTTACCTGTTTTTACAAGGAAATAAAATGTGAAAAAAATATTACTACATCCCATGGCCTTTCCCAACCATTTAAATTTTTCTCTTACAGGTCTAACAGTTGCGAAAAACCAATACAACGCCCACCCGGAACAATATATAAAGCTAAACGAACAGTTCACTGGGTACTTATCCGTACGAAAAGCCCTATTGATTTACCTGTTTTTACAAGGAAGTAAAATGTGAAAAAAATATTTCTACATCCCATGGCCTTTCCCAACCATTTAAATTTTTCTCTTACAGGTCTAACACTTCCGAAAAACCAATACAACGCCCACCCGGAACAATGTATAAAGCTAAACGAACCGTTCACTGGGTACTTATCCGTGCGAAAAGCCCTATTGATTTGCCTGTTTTTACAAGGAAGGAAAATGTAAAAAAAATATTTCTACATCCCATGGCCTTTCCCAACCATTTAAATTTTTCTCTTACAGGTCTAACAGTTGCGAAAAACCAATACAACGCCCACCCGGAACAATGTATAAAGCTAAACGAACCGTTCACTGGGTACATATACGTGCGAAAAGCCCTATTGATTTACCTGTTTTTACAAGGAAGTAAAATGTGAAAAAAATGTTTCTACATCCCATGGCCTTTCCCAACCATTTAAATTTTTCTCTTACAGGTCTAACACTACCGAAAAACCAATACAACTCCCACCCGGAACAATATATAAAGCTAAACGAACCGTTCACTGGGTACTTATACGTGCGAAAAGCCCTATTGATTTACCTGTTTTTACAAGGAAATAAAATGTGAAAAAAATATTTCTACATCCCATGGCCTTTCCCAACCATTTAAATTTTTCTCTTACAGGTCTAACAGTTGCGAAAAACCAATACAACGCCCACCCGGAACAATATATAAAGCTAAACGAACCGTTCACTGGGTACTTATACGTACGAAAATCCCTATTGATTTACCTGTTTTTACAAGGAAATAAAATGTGAAAAAAATATTTCTACATCCCATGGCCTTTCCCAACCGTTTAAATTTTTCTCTTACAGGTCTAACAGTTGCGAAAAACGAATACAACGCCCACCCAGAACAATGTATAAAGCTAAACGAACCGTTCACTTGGTACTTATACGTGCGAAAATCCCTATTGATTTACCTGTTTTTACAAGGAAATAAAATGTGAAAAGAATATTTCTACATCCCATGGCCTTTCCCAAACATTTAAATTTTTCTCTTACATGTCTAACAGTTGCGAAAAACCAATACAACGCCCACCCGGAACAATGTATAAAGCTAAACGAACCGTTCACTGGGTACTTATACGTGCGAAAAGCCCTATTGATTTACCTGTTTTTACAAGGAAGTAAAATGTGAAAAAAATATTTCTACATCCCATGGCCTTTCCCAACCATTTAAATTTTTCTCTTACAGTTCTAACACTTCTGAAAAACCAATACAACGCCCACCCGGAACAATATATAAAGCTAAACGAACCGTTCACTGGGTACTTATCCGTACGAAAATCCCTATTTATTTACCTATTTTTACAAGGAAATAAAATGTGAAAAAAATATTTCTACATCCCATGGCCTTTCCCAGCCATTTAAATTTTTCTCTTACAGGTCTAACAGTTGCGAAAAACCAATACAACGCCCACCCGGAACAATGTATAAATCTAAACGAACTGTTCACTGGGTACTAATCCATATGAAAATCCCAATTGATTTACCTGTTTTTACAAGGAAATAAAATGTGAAAAAAATATTTCTACATCCCATGGCCTTTCCCAGCCATTTAAATTTTTCTCTTACAGGTCTAACACTTCCGAAAAACCAATACAATGCCCACCCGGAACAATGTATAAAGCTAAACGAACCGTTCACTGGGTACTTATACGTGCGAAAAGCCCTATTGATTTACCTGTTTTTACAAGGAAGTAAAATGTGAAAAAAATATTTCTACATCCCATGGCCTTTCCCAACCATTTAAATTTTTATCTTACAGGTCTAACACTACCGAAAAACCAATACAACTCCCACCCGGAACAATATATAAAGCTAAACGAACCATTCACTGGGTACTTATACGTACGAAAATCCCTATTGATTTACCTGTTTTTACAAGGAAATAAAATGTGAAAAAAATATTTCTACATCCCATGGCCTTTCCCAACCATTTAAATTTTTCTCTTACAGGTCTAACACTTCCGAAAAACCAATACAATGCCCACCCGGAACAATGTATAAAGCTAAACGAACCGTTCACTGGGTACTTATCCGTGCGAAAAGACCTATTGATTTACCTGTTTTTACAAGGAAGTAAAATGTGAAAAAAATATTTCTACATCCCATGGCCTTTCCCAACCATTTAAATTTTTCTCTTACAGGTCTAACAGTTGCGAAAAACCAATACAACGCCCACCCGGAACAATGTATAAAGCTAAACGAACCGTTCACTGGGTAGTTATACGTGCGGAATGCCCTATTGATTTACCTGTTTTTACAAGGAAGTAAAATGTGAAAAAAATATTTCTACATCCCATGGCCTTTCCCAACCATTTAAATTTTTCTCTTACAGGTCTAACACTACCGAAAAACCAATACAACTCCCACCCGGAACAATATATAAAGCTAAACGAACCGTTCACTGGGTACTTATACGTACGAAAATCCCTATTGATTTACCTGTTTTTACAAGGAAATAAAATGTGAAAAAAATATTTCTACATCCCATGGCCTTTCCCAACCATTTAAATTTTTCTCTTACAGGTCTAACAGTTGCGAAAAACCAATACAACGCCCACCCGGAACAATGTATAAAGCTAAACGGACCGTTCACTGGGTACTTATACGTGTGAAAAGCCCTATTGATTTACCTGTTTCTACAAGGAAGTAAAATGTGAAAAAAATATTTCTACATCCCATGGCCTTTCCCAACCATTTAAATTTTTCTCTTACAGGTCTAACACTTCCGAAAAACCAATACAACTCCCACCCGGAACAATATATAAAGCTAAACGAACCGTTCACTGGGTACTTATACGTACGAAGATCCCTATTGATTTACCTGTTTTTACAAGGAAATAAAATGTGAAAAAAATATTTCTACATCCCATGGCCTTTCCCAACCATTTACATTTTTCTCTTACAGGTCTAACACTTCCAAAAAACCAATACAACTCCCACCCGGAACAATATATAAAGCTAAACGAACCGTTCACTGGGTACTTATACGTACGAAAATCCCTATTGATTTACCTGTTTTTACAAGGAAAGAAAATGTGAAAAAAATATTTCTACATCCCATGGCCTTTCCCAACCATTTAAATATTTCTCTTACAGGTCTAACAGTTGCGAAAAACCAATACAACGCCCACCCGGAACAATGTATAAAGCTAAACGAACCGTTCACTGGGTACTTATACGTGCGAAAAGCCCTATTGATTTACCTGTTTTTACAAGGAAGTAAAATGTGAAAAAAATATTTCTACATCCCATGGCCTTTCCCAACCATTTAAATTTTTCTCTTACAGGTCTAACAGTTGCGAAAAACCAATACAACTCCCACCCGGAACAATATATAAAGCTAAACGAACCGTTCACTGGGTACTTATACGTACGAAAATCCCTATTGATTTACCTGTTTTTACAAGGAAATAAAATGTGAAAAAAATATTTCTACATCCCATGGCCTTTCCCAACCATATAAATTTTTCTCTTACAGGTCTAACACTTCCAAAAAACCAATACAACTCCCACCCGGAACAATATATAAAGCTAAACGAACCGTTCACTGGGTACTTATACGTACGAAAATCCCTATTGATTTACCTGTTTTTACAAGGAAATAAAATGTGAAAAAAATATTTCTACATCCCATGGCCTTTCCCAACCATTTAAATTTTTCTCTTACAGGTCTAACAGTTGCGAAAAACCAATACAACGCCCACCCGGAACAATATATAAAGCTAAACGAACCGTTCACTGGGCACTTATCCGTACAAAAATCCCTATTGATTTACCTGTTTTTACAAGGAAATAAAATGTGAAAAAAATATTTCTACATCCCATGGCCTTTCCCAACCATTTAAATTTTTATCTTACAGGTCTAACACTACCGAAAAACCGATACAACGGCCACCCGGAACAATATATAAAGCTAAACGAACCGTTCACTGGGTACTTATACGTACGAAAATCCCTATTGATTTACCTGTTTTTACAAGGAATTAAAATGTAAAAAAAATATTTCTACATCCCATGGCCTTTCCCAGCCATTTAAATTTTTCTCTTACAGGTCTAACACTTCCGAAAAACCAATACAACGGTCACCCGGAACAATGTATTAAGCTAAACAAACCGTTCACTGGGTACTTATCCGTGCGAAAAGCCCTATTGATTTACCTGTTTTTACAAGGAAGTAAAATGTGAAAAAAATATTTCTACATCCCATGGCCTTTCCCAACCATTTAAATTTTTATCTTACAGGTCTAACACTACCGAAAAACCAATACAACTCCCACCCGGAACAATATATAAAGCTAAACGAACCGTTCACTGGGTACTTATACGTACGAAAATCCCTATTGATTTACCTGTTTTTACAAGGAAATAAAATGTGAAAAAAATATTACTACATCCCATGGCCTTTCCCAACCATTTAAATTTTTCTCTTACAGGTCTAACAGTTGCGAAAAACCAATACAACGCCCACCCGGAACAATATATAAAGCTAAACGAACAGTTCACTGGGTACTTATCCGTACGAAAAGCCCTATTGATTTACCTGTTTTTACAAGGAAGTAAAATGTGAAAAAAATATTTCTACATCCCATGGCCTTTCCCAACCATTTAAATTTTTCTCTTACAGGTTTAACACTTCCGAAAAACCAATACAACGCCCACCCGGAACAATGTATAAAGCTAAACGGACCGTTCACTGGGTACTTATACGTGTGAAAAGCCCTATTGATTTACCTGTTTCTACAAGGAAGTAAAATGTGAAAAAAATATTTCTACATCCCATGGCCTTTCCCAACCATTTAAATTTTTCTCTTACAGGTCTAACACTTCCGAAAAACCAATACAACTCCCACCCGGAACAATATATAAAGCTAAACGAACCGTTCACTGGGTACTTATACGTACGAAGATCCCTATTGATTTACCTGTTTTTACAAGGAAATAAAATGTGAAAAAAATATTTCTACATCCCATGGCCTTTCCCAACCATTTACATTTTTCTCTTACAGGTCTAACACTTCCAAAAAACCAATACAACTCCCACCCGGAACAATATATAAAGCTAAACGAACCGTTCACTGGGTACTTATACGTACGAAAATCCCTATTGATTTACCTGTTTTTACAAGGAAAGAAAATGTGAAAAAAATATTTCTACATCCCATGGCCTTTCCCAACCATTTAAATATTTCTCTTACAGGTCTAACAGTTGCGAAAAACCAATACAACGCCCACCCGGAACAATGTATAAAGCTAAACGAACCGTTCACTGGGTACTTATACGTGCGAAAAGCCCTATTGATTTACCTGTTTTTACAAGGAAGTAAAATGTGTAAAAAATATTTCTACATCCCATGGCCTTTCCCAACCATTTAAATTTTTCTCTTACAGGTCTAACAGTTGCGAAAAACCAATACAACTCCCACCCGGAACAATATATAAAGCTAAACGAACCGTTCACTGGGTACTTATACGTACGAAAATCCCTATTGATTTACCTGTTTTTACAAGGAAATAAAATGTGAAAAAAATATTTCTACATCCCATGGCCTTTCCCAACCATATAAATTTTTCTCTTACAGGTCTAACACTTCCAAAAAACCAATACAACTCCCACCCGGAACAATATATAAAGCTAAACGAACCGTTCACTGGGTACTTATACGTACGAAAATCCCTATTGATTTACCTGTTTTTACAAGGAAATAAAATGTGAAAAAAATATTTCTACATCCCATGGCCTTTCCCAACCATTTAAATTTTTCTCTTACAGGTCTAACAGTTGCGAAAAACCAATACAACGCCCACCCGGAACAATATATAAAGCTAAACGAACCGTTCACTGGGCACTTATCCGTACAAAAATCCCTATTGATTTACCTGTTTTTACAAGGAAATAAAATGTGAAAAAAATATTTCTACATCCCATGGCCTTTCCCAACCATTTAAATTTTTATCTTACAGGTCTAACACTACCGAAAAACCGATACAACGGCCACCCGGAACAATATATAAAGCTGAACGAACCGTTCACTGGGTACTTATACGTACGAAAATCCCTATTGATTTACCTGTTTTTACAAGGAATTAAAATGTAAAAAAAATATTTCTACATCCCATGGCCTTTCCCAGCCATTTAAATTTTTCTCTTACAGGTCTAACACTTCCGAAAAACCAATACAACGGTCACCCGGAACAATGTATTAAGCTAAACAAACCGTTCACTGGGTACTTATCCGTGCGAAAAGCCCTATTGATTTACCTGTTTTTACAAGGAAGTAAAATGTGAAAAAAATATTTCTACATCCCATGGCCTTTCCCAACCATTTAAATTTTTATCTTACAGGTCTAACACTACCGAAAAACCAATACAACTCCCACCCGGAACAATATATAAAGCTAAACGAACCGTTCACTGGGTACTTATACGTACGAAAATCCCTATTGATTTACCTGTTTTTACAAGGAAATAAAATGTGAAAAAAATATTACTACATCCCATGGCCTTTCCCAACCATTTAAATTTTTCTCTTACAGGTCTAACAGTTGCGAAAAACCAATACAACGCCCACCCGGAACAATATATAAAGCTAAACGAACAGTTCACTGGGTACTTATCCGTACGAAAAGCCCTATTGATTTACCTGTTTTTACAAGGAAGTAAAATGTGAAAAAAATATTTCTACATCCCATGGCCTTTCCCAACCATTTAAATTTTTCTCTTACAGGTTTAACACTTCCGAAAAACCAATACAACGCCCACCCGGAACAATGTATAAAGCTAAACGAACCGTTCACTGGGTACTTATCCGTGCGAAAAGCCCTATTGATTTACCTGTTTTTACAAGGAAGGAAAATGTAAAAAAAATATTTCTACATCCCATGGCCTTTCCCAACCATTTAAATTTTTCTCTTACAGGTCTAACAGTTGCGAAAAACCAATACAACGCCCACCCGGAACAATGTATAAAGCTAAACGAACCGTTCACTGGGTACTTATACGTGCGAAAAGCCCTATTGATTTACCTGTTTTTACAAGGAAGTAAAATGTGAAAAAAATATTTCTACATCCCATGGCCTTTACCAACCATTTAAATTTTTCTCTTACAGGTCTAACACTTCCAAAAAACCAATACAACTCCCACCCGGAACAATATATAAAGCTAAACGAACAGTTCACTGGGTACTTATACGTACGAAAATCCCTATTGATTTACCTGTTTTTACAAGGAAATAAAATGTGAAAAAAATATTTCTACATCCCATGGCCTTTCCCAACCAATTTAATTTTTCTCTTACAGGTCTAACAGTTGCGAAAAACCAATACAACGCCCACCCAGAACAATGTATAAAGCTAAACGAACCGTTCACTTGGTACTTATACGTGCGAAAATCCCTATTGATTTACCTGTTTTTACAAGGAAATAAAATGTGAAAAAAATATTTCTACATCCCATGGCCTTTCCCAAACATTTAAATTTTTCTCTTACATGTCTAACAGTTGCGAAAAACCAATACAACGCCCACCCGGAACAATGTATAAAGCTAAACGAACCGTTCACTGGGTACTTATACGTGCGAAAAGCCCTATTGATTTACCTGTTTTTACAAGGAAGTAAAATGTGAAAAAAATATTTCTACATCCCATGGCCTTTCCCAACCATTTAAATTTTTCTCTTACAGGTCTAACACTTCTGAAAAACCAATACAACGCCCACCCGGAACAATATATAAAGCTAAACGAACCGTTCACTGGGTACTTATCCGTACGAAAATCCCTATTGATTTACCTGTTTTTACAAGGAAATAAAATGTGAAAAAAATATTTCTACATCCCATGGCCTTTCCCAGCCATTTAAATTTTTCTCTTACAGGTCTAACAGTTGCGAAAAACCAATACAACGCCCACCCGGAACAATGTATAAATCTAAACGAACTGTTCACTGGGTACTAATCCATATGAAAATCCCAATTGATTTACCTGTTTTTACAAGGAAATAAAATGTGAAAAAAATATTTCTACATCCCATGGCCTTTCCCAGCCATTTAAATTTTTCTCTTACAGGTCTAACACTTCCGAAAAACCAATACAATGCCCACCCGGAACAATGTATAAAGCTAAACGAACCGTTCACTGGGTAGTTATACGTGCGGAATGCCCTATTGATTTACCTGTTTTTACAAGGAAGTAAAATGTGAAAAAAATATTTCTACATCCCATGGCCTTTCCCAACCATTTAAATTTTTCTCTTACAGGTCTAACACTACCGAAAAACCAATACAACTCCCACCCCGAACAATATATAAAGCTAAACGAACCGTTCACTGGGTACTTATACGTACGAAAATCCCTATTGATTTACCTGTTTTTACAAGGAAATAAAATGTGAAAAAAATATTTCTACATCCCATGGCCTTTCCCAACCATTTAAATTTTTCTCTTACAGGTCTAACAGTTGCGAAAAACCAATACAACGCCCACCCGGAACAATGTATAAAGCTAAACGGACCGTTCACTGGGTACTTATACGTGCGAAAAGCCCTATTGATTTACCTGTTTCTACAAGGAAGTAAAATGTGAAAAAAATATTTCTACATCCCATGGCCTTTCCCAACCATTTAAATTTTTCTCTTACAGGTCTAACACTACCGAAAAACCAATACAACTCCCACCCGGAACAATATATAAAGCTAAACGAACCGTTCACTGGGTACTTATACGTACGAAAATCCCTATTGATTTACCTGTTTTTACAAGGAAATAAAATGTGAAAAAAATATTTCTACATCCCATGGCCTTTCCCAACCATTTACATTTTTCTCTTACAGGTCTAACACTTCCAAAAAACCAATACAACTCCCACCCGGAACAATATATAAAGCTAAACGAACCGTTCACTGGGTACTTATACGTACGAAAATCCCTATTGATTTACCTGTTTTTACAAGGAAAGAAAATGTGAAAAAAATATTTCTACATCCCATGGCCTTTCCCAACCATTTAAATATTTCTCTTACAGGTCTAACCGTTGCGAAAAACCAATACAACGCCCACCCGGAACAATGTATAAAGCTAAACGAACCGTTCACTGGGTACTTATACGTGCGAAAAGCCCTATTGATTTACCTGTTTTTACAAGGAAGTAAAATGTGAAAAAAATATTTCTACATCCCATGGCCTTTCCCAACCATTTAAATTTTTCTCTTACAGGTCTAACAGTTGCGAAAAACCAATACAACTCCCACCCGGAACAATATATAAAGCTAAACGAACCGTTCACTGGGTACTTATACGTACGAAAATCCCTATTGATTTACCTGTTTTTACAAGGAAATAAAATGTGAAAAAAATATTTCTACATCCCATGGCCTTTCCCAACCATATAAATTTTTCTCTTACAGGTCTAACACTTCCAAAAAACCAATACAACTCCCACCCGGAACAATATATAAAGCTAAACGAACCGTTCACTGGGTACTTATACGTACGAAAATCCCTATTGATTTACCTGTTTTTACAAGGAAATAAAATGTGAAAAAAATATTTCTACATCCCATGGCCTTTCCCAACCATTTAAATTTTTCTCTTACAGGTCTAACAGTTGCGAAAAACCAATACAACGCCCACCCGGAACAATGTATAAAGCTAAACGAACCGTTCACTGGGTACTTATACGTGCGAAAAGCCCTATTGATTTACCTGTTTTTACAAGGAAGTAAAATGTGAAAAAAATATTTCTACATCCCATGGCCTTTCCCAACCATTTAAATTTTTCTCTTACAGGTCTAACAGTTGCGAAAAACCAATACAACGCCCACCCGGAACAATGTATAAAGCTAAACGAACCGTTCACTGGGTACTTATACGTGCGAAAAGCCCTATTGATTTACCTGTTTTTACAAGGAAGTAAAATGTGAAAAAAATAGTTCTACATCCCATGGCCTTTCCCAACCATTTAAATTTTTCTCTTACAGGTCTAACAGTTGCGAAAAACCAATACAACGCCCACTCGGAACAATGTATAAAGCTAAACGGACCGTTCACTGGGTACTTATACGTGCGAAAAGCCCTATTGATTTACCTGTTTTTACAAGGAAGTAAAATGTGAAAAAAATATTTCTACATCCCATGGCCTTTCCCAACCATTTAAATTTTTCTCTTACAGGTCTAACAGTTGCGAAAAACCAATACAACGCCCACCCGGAACAATGTATAAAGCTAAACGAACCGTTCACTGGGTACTTATACGTGCGAAAAGCCCTATTGATTTACCTGTTTTTACAAGGAAGTAAAATGTGAAAAAAATATTTCTACATCCCATGGCCTTTCCCAACCATTTAAATTTTTCTCTTACAGGTCTAACAGTTGCGAAAAACCAGTACAACGCCCACCCGGAACAATGTATAAAGCTAAACGAACCGTTCACTGGGTACTTATACGTGCGAAAAGCCCTATTGATTTACCTGTTTCTACAAGGAAGTAAAATGTGAAAAAAATATTTCTACATCCCATGGCCTTTCCCAACCATTTAAATTTTTCTCTTACAGGTCTAACACTACCGAAAAACCAATACAACTCCCACCCGGAACAATATATAAAGCTAAACGAACCGTTCACTGGGTACTTATACGTACGAAAATCCCTATTGATTTACCTGTTTTTACAAGGAAATAAAATGTGAAAAAAATATTTCTACATCCCATGGCCTTTCCCAACCATTTAAATTTTTCTCTTACAGGTCTAACAGTTGCGAAAAACCAATACAACGCCCACCCGGAACAATGTATAAAGCTAAACGAACCGTTCACTGGGTACTTATACGTGCGAAAAGCCCTATTGATTTACCTGTTTTTACAAGGAAGTAAAATGTGAAAAAAATATTTCTACATCCCATGGCCTTTCCCAACCATTTAAATTTTTCTCTTACAGGTCTAACAGTTGCGAAAAACCAATACAACGCCCACCCGGAACAATGTATAAAGCTAAACGAACCGTTCACTGGGTACTTATACGTGCGAAAAGCCCTATTGATTTACCTGTTTTTACAAGGAAGTAAAATGTGAAAAAAATATTTCTACATCCCATGGCCTTTCCCAACCATTTAAATTTTTCTCTTACAGGTCTAACACTACCGAAAAACCAATACAACGCCCACCCGGAACAATGTATAAAGCTAAACGAACCGTTCACTGGGTACTTATACGTGCGAAAAGCCCTATTGATTTCCCTCTTTTTACAAGGAAGTAAAATGTGAAAAAAATATTTCTACATCCCATGGCCTTTCCCAACCATTTAAATTTTTCTCTTACAGGTCTAACACTACCGAAAAACCAATACAACTCCCACCCGGAACAATATATAAAGCTAAACGAACCGTTCACTGGGTACTTATACGTTCGAAAATCCCTATTGATTTACCTGTTTTTACAAGGAAATAAAATGTGAAAAAAATATTTCTACATCCCATGGCCTTTCCCAACCATTTAAATTTTTCTCTTACAGGTCTAACACTTCCGAAAAACCAATACAACCCCCACCCGGAACAATGTATAAAGCTAAACGAACCGTTCACTGGGTACTTATCCGTGCGAAAAGCCCTATTGATTTACCTGTTTTTACAAGGAAATAAAATGTGAAAAAAATATTTCTACATCCCATGGCCTTTCCCAACCATTTAAATTTTTCTCTTACAGTTCTAACACTTCCGAAAAACCAATACAACGCCCACCCGGAAAAATATATAAAGCTAAACGAACCGTTCATTGGGTCCTTATCCGTACGAAAATCCCTATTCATTTACCTGTTTTTACAAGGAAGTAAAATGTGAAAAAAATATTTCTACATCCCATGGCCTTTCCCAACCATTTAAATTTTTCTCTTACAGGTCTAACACTTCCAAAAAACCAATACAACGCCCACCCGGAAAAATATATAAAGGTAAACGAACCGTTCACTGGGTACTTATCCGTACGAAAATCCCTATTGATTTACCTGTTTTTACAAGGAAATAAAATGTGAAAACAATATTTCTACATCCCATGGCTTTCCCAACCATTTAAATTTTTCTCTTACAGGTCTAACACTTCCGAAAAACCAATACAACGCCCACCCGGAACAATACATAAAGCTAAACGAACCGTTCACTGGGTACTTATCCGTACGAAAATCCCTATTGATTTACCTGTTTTTACAAGGAAGTAAAATGTGAAAAAAATATTTCTACATCCCGTGGCCTTTCCCAACCATTTAAATTTTTCTCTTACAGGTCTAACGCTTCCGAAAAACCAATACAACGCCCACCCGGAACAATGTATAAAGCTAAACGAACCGTTCACTGGGTACTTATACGTGCGAAAAGCCCTATTGATTTACCTGTTTTTACAAGGAAGTAAAATGTGAAAAAAATATTTCTACATCCCATGGCCTTTCCCAACCATTTAAATTTTTCTCTTACAGGTCTAACACTTCCAAAAAACCAATACAACGCCCACCCGGAAAAATATATAAAGCTAAACGAACCGTTCACTGGGTACTTATCCGTACGAAAAGCCCTATTGATTTACCTGTTTTTACAAGGAAATAAAATGTGAAAACAATATTTCTACATCCCATGGCTTTCCCAACCATTTAAATTTTTCTCTTACAGGTCTAACACTTCCGAAAAACCAATACAACGCCCACCCGGAACAATACATAAAGCTAAACGAACCGTTCACTGGGTACTTATCCGTACGAAAATCCCTATTGATTTACCTGTTTTTACAAGGAAGTAAAATGTGAAAAAAATATTTCTACATCCCATGGCCTTTCCCAACCATTTAAATTTTTCTCTTACAGGTCTAACAGTTGCGAAAAACCAATACAACGCCCACCCGGAACAATGTATAAAGCTAAACGAACCGTTCACTGGGTACTTATACGTACGAAAATCCCTATTGATTTACCTGTTTTTACAAGGAAATAAAATGTGAAAAAAATATTTCTACATCCCATGGCCTTTCCCAACCATTTAAATTTTTCTCTTACAGGTCTAACAGTTGCGAAAAACCAATACAACGCCCACCCGGAACAATGTATAAAGCTAAACGAACCGTTCACTGGGTACTTATACGTGCGAAAAGCCCTATTGATTTACCTGTTTTTACAAGGAAGTAAAATGTGAAAAAAATATTTCTACATCCCATGGCCTTTCCCAACCATTTAAATTTTTCTCTTACAGGTCTAACACTTCCAAAAAACCAATACAACGCCCACCCGGAAAAATATATAAAGGTAAACGAACCGTTCACTGGGTACTTATCCGTACGAAAATCCCTATTGATTTACCTGTTTTTACAAGGAAATAAAATGTGAAAACAATATTTCTACATCCCATGGCTTTCCCAACCATTTAAATTTTTCTCTTACAGGTCTAACACTTCCGAAAAACCAATACAACGCCCACCCGGAACAATACATAAAGCTAAACGAACCGTTCACTGGGTACTTATCCGTACGAAAATCCCTATTGATTTACCTGTTTTTACAAGGAAGTAAAATGTGAAAAAAATATTTCTACATCCCGTGGCCTTTCCCAACCATTTAAATTTTTCTCTTACAGGTCTAACGCTTCCGAAAAACCAATACAACGCCCACCCGGAACAATGTATAAAGCTAAACGAACCGTTCACTGGGTACTTATACGTGCGAAAAGCCCTATTGATTTACCTGTTTTTACAAGGAAGTAAAATGTGAAAAAAATATTTCTACATCCCATGGCCTTTCCCAACCATTTAAATTTTTCTCTTACAGGTCTAACACTTCCAAAAAACCAATACAACGCCCACCCGGAAAAATATATAAAGCTAAACGAACCGTTCACTGGGTACTTATCCGTACGAAAAGCCCTATTGATTTACCTGTTTTTACAAGGAAATAAAATGTGAAAACAATATTTCTACATCCCATGGCTTTCCCAACCATTTAAATTTTTCTCTTACAGGTCTAACACTTCCGAAAAACCAATACAACGCCCACCCGGAACAATACATAAAGCTAAACGAACCGTTCACTGGGTACTTATCCGTACGAAAATCCCTATTGATTTACCTGTTTTTACAAGGAAGTAAAATGTGAAAAAAATATTTCTACATCCCATGGCCTTTCCCAACCATTTAAATTTTTCTCTTACAGGTCTAACAGTTGCGAAAAACCAATACAACGCCCACCCGGAACAATGTATAAAGCTAAACGAACCGTTCACTGGGTACTTATACGTGCGAAAAGCCCTATTGATTTACCTGTTTTTACAAGGAAGTAAAATGTGAAAAAAATATTTCTACATCCCATGGCCTTTCCCAACCATTTAAATTTTTCTCTTACAGGTCTAACTGTTGCGAAAAACCAATACAACGCCCACCCGGAACTATGTATAAAGCTAAACGAACCGTTCACTGGGTACTTATACGTGCGAAAAGCCCTATTGATTTACCTGTTTTTACAAGGAAGTAAAATGTGAAAAAAATATTTCTACATCCCATGGCCTTTCCCAACCATTTAAATTTTTCTCTTACAGGTCTAACACTACCGAAAAACCAATACAACGCCCACCCGGAACAATGTATAAAGCTAAACGAACCGTTCACTGGGTACTTATACGTGCGAAAAGCCCTATTGATTTCCCTCTTTTTACAAGGAAGTAAAATGTGAAAAAAATATTTCTACATCCCATGGCCTTTCCCAACCATTTAAATTTTTCTCTTACAGGTCTAACACTACCGAAAAACCAATACAACTCCCACCCAGAACAATATATAAAGCTAAACGAACCGTTCACTGGGTACTTATACGTACGAAAATCCCTATTGATTTACCTGTTTTTACAAGGAAATAAAATGTGAAAAAAATATTTCTACATCCCATGGCCTTTCCCAACCATTTAAATTTTTCTCTTACAGGTCTAACACTTCCGAAAAACCAATACAACGACCACCCGGAACAATGTATAAAGCTAAACGAACCGTTCACTGGGTACTTATCCGTGCGAAAAGCCCTATTGATTTACCGGTTTTTACAAGGAAGTAAAATGTGAAAAAAATATTTCTACATCCCATGGCCTTTCCCAACCATTTAAATTTTTCTCTTACAGGTCTAACACTTCCGAAAAACCAATACAACGCCCATCCGGAAAAATATATAAAGCTAAACGAACCGTTCACTGGGTACTTATCCGTACGAAAATCCCTATTCATTTACCTGTTTTTACAAGGAAGTAAAATGTGAAAAAAATATTTCTACATCCCATGGCCTTTCCCAACCATTTAAATTTTTCTCTTACAGGTCTAACACTACCGAAAAACCAATACAACTCCCACCCGGAACAATATATAAAGCTAAACGAACCGTTCACTGGGTACTTATACGTGCGAAAAGCCCTATTGATTTCCCTCTTTTTACAAGGAAGTAAAATGTGAAAAAAATATTTCTACATCCCATGGCCTTTCCCAACCATTTAAATTTTTCTCTTACAGGTCTAACACTTCCGAAAAACCAATACAACGCCCACCCGGAACAATACATAAAGCTAAACGTACCGTTCACTGGGTACTTATCCGTACGAAAATCCCTATTGATTTACCTGTTTTTACAAGGAAGTAAAATGTGAAAAAAATATTTCTACATCCCATGGCCTTTCCCAACCATTTAAATTTTTCTCTTACAGATCTAACGCTTCCGTAAAACCAATACAACTCCCACCCGGAACAATATATAAAGCTAAACGAACCGTTCACTGGGCACTTATCCGTACAAAAATCCCTATTGATTTTCCTGTTTTTACAAGGAAATAAAATGTGAAAAAAATATTTCTACATCCCATGGCCTTTCCCAACCATTTAAATTTTTATCTTACAGGTCTAACACTACCGAAAAACCGATACAACGGCCACCCGGAACAATATATAAAGCTAAACGAACCGTTCACTGGGTACTTATACGTACGAAAATCCCTATTGATTTACCTGTTTTTACAAGGAAGTAAAATGTGAAAAAAATATTTCTACATCCCATGGCCTTTCCCAGCCATTTAAATTTTTCTCTTACAGGTCTAACACTTCCGAAAAACCAATACAACGCCCACCCGGAACAATGTATAAAGCTAAACGAACCGTTCACTGGGTACTTATCCGTGCGAAAAGCCCTATTGATTTACCTGTTTTTACAAGGAAGTAAAATGTGAAAAAAATATTTCTACATCCCATGGCCTTTCCCAACCATTTAAATTTTTATCTTACAGGTCTAACACTACCGAAAAACCAATACAACTCCCACCCGGAACAATATATAAAGCTAAACGAACCGTTCACTGGGGACTTATCCGTACGAAAATCCCTATTGATTTACCTGTTTTTACAAGGAAATAAAATGTGAAAAAAAATATTTCTACATCCCATGGCCTTTCCCAACCATTTAAATTTTTCTCTTACAGGTCTAACACTTCCGAAAAACCAATAAAACGCCCACCCGGAACAATGTATAAAGCTAAACGAACCGTTCACTGGGTACTTATCCGTGCGAAAAGCCCTATTGATTTACCTGTTTTTACAAGGAAATAAAATGTGAAAAAAATATTTCTACATCCCATGGCCTTTCCCAACCATTTAAATTTTTCTCTTACAGGTCTAACAGTTGCGAAAAACCAATACAACGCCCACCCGGAACAATATATAAAGCTAAACGAACCGTTCACTGGGTACTTATCCGTACGAAAATCCCTATTGATTTACCTCTTTTTACAAGGAAGTAAAATGTGAAAAAAATATTTCTACATCCCATGGCCTTTCCCAACCATTTAAATTTTTCTCTTACAGGTCTAACACTTCAGAAAAACCAATACAACGCCCACCCGGAACAATGTATAAAGCTAAACGAACCGTTCACTGGGTACTTATCCGTGCGGAAAGCCCTATTGATTTCCCTCTTTTTACAAGGAAGTAAAATGTGAAAAAAATATTTCTACATCCCATGGCCTTTCCCAAACATTTAAATTTTTCTCTTACAGGTCTAACACTACCGAAAAACCAATACAACTCCCACCCGGAACAATATATAAAGCTAAACGAACCGTTCACTGGGTACTTATCCGTACGAAAATCCCTATTGATTTACCTGTTTTTACAAGGAAATAAAATGTGAAAAAAATATTTCTACATCCCATGGCCTTTCCCAACCATTTAAACTTTTCTCTTACAGGTCTAACACTTCCGAAAAACCAATAGAACGCCCACCCGGAACAATATATAAAGCTAAACGAACCGTTCACTGGGTACTTATCCGTACAAAAATCCCTATTGATTTTCCTGTTTTTACAAGGAAATAAAATGTGAAAAAAATATTTCTACATCCCATGGCCTTTCCCAACCATTTAAATTTTTATCTTACAGGTCTAACACTACCGAAAAACCGATACAATGGCCACCCGGAACAATATATAAAGCTAAACGAACCGTTCACTGGGTACTTATACATACGAAAATCCCTATTGATTTACCTGTTTTTACAAGGAAATAAAATGTAAAAAAAATATTTCTACATCCCATGGCCTTTCCCAGCCATTTAAATTTTTCTCTTACAGGTCTAACACTTCCGAAAAACCAATACAACGCCCACCCGGAACAATGTATAAAGCTAAACGAACCGTTCACTGGGTACTTATCCGTGCGAAAAGCCCTATTGATTTACCTGTTTTTACAAGGAAGTAAAATGTGAAAAAAATATTTCTACATCCCATGGCCTTTCCCAACCATTTAAATTTTTATCTTACAGGTCTAACACTACCGAAAAACCAATACAACTCCCACCCGGAACAATATATAAAGCTAAACGAACCATTCACTGGGTACTTATCCGTACGAAAATCCCTATTGATTTACCTGTTTTTACAAGGAAATAAAATGTGAAAAAAATATTTCTACATCCCATGGCCTTTCCCAACCATTTAAATTTTTCTCTTACAGGTCTAACACTTCCGAAAAACCAATACAACGCCCACCCGGAACAATGTATAAAGCTAAACGAACCGTTCACTGGGTACTTAACCGTGCGAAAAGCCCTATTGATTTACCTGTTTTTACAAGGAAAGAAACTGTGAAAAAAATATTTCTACATCCCATGGCCTTTCCCAACCATTTAAATTTTTCTCTTACAGGTCTAACACTTCCGAAAAAACAATACAACGCCCACCCGGAAAAATATTTAAAGCTAAACGAACCGTTCACTGGGTACTTATCCGTACGAAAATCCCTATTGATTTACCTGTTTTTACAAGGAAGTAAAATGTGAAAAAAATATTTCTACATCCCATGGCCTTTCCCAACCATTTAAATTTTTCTCTTACAGGTCTAACACTTCCGAAAAACCAATACAACGCCCACCCGGAACAATGTATAAAGCTAAACGAACCGTTCACTGGGTACTTATCCGTGCGAAAAGCCCTATTGATTTCCCTCTTTTTACAAGGAAGTAAAATGTGAAAAAAATATTTCTACATCCCATGGCCTATCCCAACCATTTAAATTTTTCTCTTACAGGTCTAACACTACCGAAAAACCAATACAACTCCCACCCGGAACAATATATAAACCTAAACGAACCGTTCACTGGGTACTTATCCGTACGAAAATCCCTATTGATTTACCTGTATTTACAAGGAAATAAAATGTGAAAAAAATATTTCTACATCCCATGGCCTTTCCCAACCATTTAAACTTTTCTCTTACAGGTCTAACACTTCCGAAAAACCAATACAACGCCCACCCGGAACAATGTATAAAGCTAAACGAACCGTTCACTGGGTACTTAACCGTGCGAAAAGCCCTATTGATTTACCTGTTTTTACAAGGAAAGAAAATGTGAAAAAAATATTTCTACATCCCATGGCCTTTCCCAACCATTTAAATTTTTCTCTTACAGGTCTAACACTTCCGAAAAACCAATAAAACGCCCACCCGGAACAATGTATAAAGCTAAACGAACCGTTCACTGGGTACTTATCCGTGCGAAAAGCCCTATTGATTTTCCTGTTTTTACAAGGAAATAAAATGTGAAAAAAATATTTCTACATCCCATGGCCTTTCCCAACCATTTAAATTTTTCTCTTACAGGTCTAACAGTTGCGAAAAACCAATACAACGCCCACCCGGAACAATATATAAAGCTAAACGAACCGTTCACTGGGTACTTATCCGTACGAAAATCCCTATTGATTTACCTGTTTTTACAAGGAAATAAAATGTAAAAAAAATATTTCTACATCCCATGGCCTTTCCCAGCCATTTAAATTTTTCTCTTACAGGTCTAACAGTTGCGAAAAACCAATACAACGCCCACCCGGAACAATGTATAAAGCTAAACGAACCGTTCACTGGGTACTTATACGTGCGAAAAGCCCTATTGATTTACCTGTTTTTACAAGGAAGTAAAATGTGAAAAAAATATTTCTACATCCCATGGCCTATCCCAACCATTTAAATTTTTCTCTTACAGGTCTAACACTACCGAAAAACCAATACAACTCCCACCCGGAACAATATATAAACCTAAACGAACCGTTCACTGGGTACTTATCCGTACGAAAATCCCTATTGATTTACCTGTATTTACAAGGAAATAAAATGTGAAAAAAATATTTCTACATCCCATGGCCTTTCCCAACCATTTAAACTTTTCTCTTACAGGTCTAACACTTCCGAAAAACCAATACAACGCCCACCCGGAACAATGTATAAAGCTAAACGAACCGTTCACTGGGTACTTAACCGTGCGAAAAGCCCTATTGATTTACCTGTTTTTACAAGGAAAGAAAATGTGAAAAAAATATTTCTACATCCCATGGCCTTTCCCAACCATTTAAATTTTTCTCTTACAGGTCTAACACTTCCGAAAAACCAATAAAACGCCCACCCGGAACAATGTATAAAGCTAAACGAACCGTTCACTGGGTACTTATCCGTGCGAAAAGCCCTATTGATTTTCCTGTTTTTACAAGGAAATAAAATGTGAAAAAAATATTTCTACATCCCATGGCCTTTCCCAACCATTTAAATTTTTATCTTACAGGTCTAACACTACCGAAAAACCGATACAATGGCCACCCGGAACAATATATAAAGCTAAACGAACCGTTCACTGGGTACTTATACATACGAAAATCCCTATTGATTTACCTGTTTTTACAAGGAAATAAAATGTAAAAAAAATATTTCTACATCCCATGGCCTTTCCCAGCCATTTAAATTTTTCTCTTACAGGTCTAACACTTCCGAAAAACCAATACAACGCCCACCCGGAACAATGTATAAAGCTAAACGAACCGTTCACTGGGTACTTATCCGTGCGAAAAGCCCTATTGATTTACCTGTTTTTACAAGGAAGTAAAATGTGAAAAAAATATTTCTACATCCCATGGCCTTTCCCAACCATTTAAATTTTTATCTTACAGGTCTAACACTACCGAAAAACCAATACAACTCCCACCCGGAACAATATATAAAGCTAAACGAACCATTCACTGGGTACTTATCCGTACGAAAATCCCTATTGATTTACCTGTATTTACAAGGAAATAAAATGTGAAAAAAATATTTCTACATCCCATGGCCTTTCCCAACCATTTAAATTTTTCTCTTACAGGTCTAACACTTCCGAAAAACCAATACAACGCCCACCCGGAACAATGTATAAAGCTAAACGAACCGTTCACTGGGAACTTAACCGTGCGAAAAGCCCTATTGATTTACCTGTTTTTACAAGGAAAGAAAATGTGAAAAAAATATTTCTACATCCCATGGCCTTTCCCAACCATTTAAATTTTTCTCTTACAGGTCTAACACTTCCGAAAAAACAATACAACGCCCACCCGGAAAAATATTTAAAGCTAAACGAACCGTTCACTGGGTACTTATCCATACGAAAATCCCTATTGATTTACCTGTTTTTACAAGGAAGTAAAATGTGAAAAAAATATTTCTACATCCCATGGCCTTTCCCAACCATTTAAATTTTTCTCTTACAGGTCTAACACTTCCGAAAAACCAATACAACGCCCACCCGGAACAATGTATAAAGCTAAACGAACCGTTCACTGGGTACTTATCCGTGCGAAAAGCCCTATTGATTTCCCTCTTTTTACAAGGAAGTAAAATGTGAAAAAAATATTTCTACATCCCATGGCCTATCCCAACCATTTAAATTTTTCTCTTACAGGTCTAACACTACCGAAAAACCAATACAACTCCCACCCGGAACAATATATAAACCTAAACGAACCGTTCACTGGGTACTTATCCGTACGAAAATCCCTATTGATTTACCTGTATTTACAAGGAAATAAAATGTGAAAAAAATATTTCTACATCCCATGGCCTTTCCCAACCATTTAAACTTTTCTCTTACAGGTCTAACACTTCCGAAAATCCAATAAAACGCCCACCCGGAACAATGTATAAAGCTAAACGAACCGTTCACTGGGTACTTATCCGTGCGAAAAGCCCTATTGATTTACCTGTTTTTACAAGGAAATAAAATGTGAAAAAAATATTTCTACATCCCATGGCGTTTCCCAACCATTTAAATTTTTCTCTTACAGGTCTAACAGTTGGGAAAAACCAATACAACGCCCACCCGGAACAATATATAAAGCTAAACGAACCGTTCACTGGGTACTTATCCGTACGAAAATCCCTATTGATTTACCTCTTTTTACAAGGAAGTAAAATGTGAAAAAAATATTTCTACATCCCATGGCCTTTCCCAACCATTTAAATTTTTCTCTTACAGGTCTAACACTTCAGAAAAACCAATACAACGCCCACCCGGAACAATGTATAAAGCTAAACGAACCGTTCACTGGGTACTTATCCGTACAAAAATCCCTATTGATTTTCCTGTTTTTACAAGGAAATAAAATGTGAAAAAAATATTTCTACATCCCATGGCCTTTCCCAACCATTTAAATTTTTATCTTACAGGTCTAACACTACCGAAAAACCGATACAATGGCCACCCGGAACAATATATAAAGCTAAACGAACCGTTCACTGGGTACTTAACCGTGCGAAAAGCCCTATTGATTTACCTGTTTTTACAAGGAAAGAAAATGTGAAAAAAATATTTCTACATCCCATGGCCTTTCCCAACCATTTAAATTTTTCTCTTACAGGTCTAACACTTCCGAAAAAACAATACAACGCCCACCCGGAAAAATATTTAAAGCTAAACGAACCGTTCACTGGGTACTTATCCGTACGAAAATCCCTATTGATTTACCTGTTTTTACAAGGAAGTAAAATGTGAAAAAAATATTTCTACATCCCATGGCCTTTCCCAACCATTTAAATTTTTCTCTTACAGGTCTAACACTTCCGAAAAACCAATACAACGCCCACCCGGAACAATGTATAAAGCTAAACGAACCGTTCACTGGGTACTTATCCGTGCGAAAAGCCCTATTGATTTCCCTCTTTTTACAAGGAAGTAAAATGTGAAAAAAATATTTCTACATCCCATGGCCTATCCCAACCATTTAAATTTTTCTCTTACAGGTCTAACACTACCGAAAAACCAATACAACTCCCACCCGGAACAATATATAAACCTAAACGAACCGTTCACTGGGTACTTATCCGTACGAAAATCCCTATTGATTTACCTGTATTTACAAGGAAATAAAATGTGAAAAAAATATTTCTACATCCCATGGCCTTTCCCAACCATTTAAACTTTTCTCTTACAGGTCTAACACTTCCGAAAAACCAATACAACGCCCACCCGGAACAATGTATAAAGCTAAACGAACCGTTCACTGGATACTTAACCGTGCGAAAAGCCCTATTGATTTACCTGTTTTTACAAGGAAAGAAAATGTGAAAAAAATATTTCTACATCCCATGGCCTTTCCCAACCATTTAAATTTTTCTCTTACAGGTCTAACACTTCCGAAAAACCAATAAAACGCCCACCCGGAACAATGTATAAAGCTAAACGAACCGTTCACTGGGTACTTATCCGTGCGAAAAGCCCTATTGATTTACCTGTTTTTACAAGGAAATAAAATGTGAAAAAAATATTTCTACATCCCATGGCCTTTCCCAACCATTTAAACTTTTCTCTTACAGGTCTAACACTTCCGAAAATCCAATAAAACGCCCACCCGGAACAATGTATAAAGCTAAACGAACCGTTCACTGGGTACTTATCCGTGCGAAAAGCCCTATTGATTTACCTGTTTTTACAAGGAAATAAAATGTGAAAAAAATATTTCTACATCCCATGGCGTTTCCCAACCATTTAAATTTTTCTCTTACAGGTCTAACAGTTGGGAAAAACCAATACAACGCCCACCCGGAACAATATATAAAGCTAAACGAACCGTTCACTGGGTACTTATCCGTACGAAAATCCCTATTGATTTACCTCTTTTTACAAGGAAGTAAAATGTGAAAAAAATATTTCTACATCCCATGGCCTTTCCCAACCATTTAAATTTTTCTCTTACAGGTCTAACACTTCAGAAAAACCAATACAACGCCCACCCGGAACAATGTATAAAGCTAAACGAACCGTTCACTGGGTACTTATCCGTACAAAAATCCCTATTGATTTTCCTGTTTTTACAAGGAAATAAAATGTGAAAAAAATATTTCTACATCCCATGGCCTTTCCCAACCATTTAAATTTTTATCTTACAGGTCTAACACTACCGAAAAACCGATACAATGGCCACCCGGAACAATATATAAAGCTAAACGAACCGTTCACTGGGTACTTAACCGTGCGAAAAGCCCTATTGATTTACCTGTTTTTACAAGGAAAGAAAATGTGAAAAAAATATTTCTACATCCCATGGCCTTTCCCAACCATTTAAATTTTTCTCTTACAGGTCTAACACTTCCGAAAAAACAATACAACGCCCACCCGGAAAAATATTTAAAGCTAAACGAACCGTTCACTGGGTACTTATCCGTACGAAAATCCCTATTGATTTACCTGTTTTTACAAGGAAGTAAAATGTGAAAAAAATATTTCTACATCCCATGGCCTTTCCCAACCATTTAAATTTTTCTCTTACAGGTCTAACACTTCCGAAAAACCAATACAACGCCCACCCGGAACAATGTATAAAGCTAAACGAACCGTTCACTGGGTACTTATCCGTGCGAAAAGCCCTATTGATTTCCCTCTTTTTACAAGGAAGTAAAATGTGAAAAAAATATTTCTACATCCCATGGCCTATCCCAACCATTTAAATTTTTCTCTTACAGGTCTAACACTACCGAAAAACCAATACAACTCCCACCCGGAACAATATATAAACCTAAACGAACCGTTCACTGGGTACTTATCCGTACGAAAATCCCTATTGATTTACCTGTATTTACAAGGAAATAAAATGTGAAAAAAATATTTCTACATCCCATGGCCTTTCCCAACCATTTAAACTTTTCTCTTACAGGTCTAACACTTCCGAAAAACCAATACAACGCCCACCCGGAACAATGTATAAAGCTAAACGAACCGTTCACTGGATACTTAACCGTGCGAAAAGCCCTATTGATTTACCTGTTTTTACAAGGAAAGAAAATGTGAAAAAAATATTTCTACATCCCATGGCCTTTCCCAACCATTTAAATTTTTCTCTTACAGGTCTAACACTTCCGAAAAACCAATAAAACGCCCACCCGGAACAATGTATAAAGCTAAACGAACCGTTCACTGGGTACTTATCCGTGCGAAAAGCCCTATTGATTTACCTGTTTTTACAAGGAAATAAAATGTGAAAAAAATATTTCTACATCCCATGGCCTTTCCCAACCATTTAAATTTTTATCTTACAGGTCTAACAGTTGCGAAAAACCAATACAACGCCCACCCGGAACAATATATAAAGCTAAACGAACCGTTCACTGGGTACTTATCCGTACGAAAATCCCTATTGATTTACCTCTTTTTACAAGGAAGTAAAATGTGAAAAAAATATTTCTACATCCCATGGCCTTTCCCAACCATTTAAATTTTTCTCTTACAGGTCTAACACTTCAGAAAAACCAATACAACGCCCACCCGGAACAATATATAAAGCTAAACGAACCGTTCACTGGGTACTTATCCGTACAAAAATCCCTATTGATTTTCCTGTTTTTACAAGGAAATAAAATGTGAAAAAAATATTTCTACATCCCATGGCCTTTCCCAACCATTTAAATTTTTATCTTACAGGTCTAACACTACCGAAAAACCGATACAATGGCCACCCGGAACAATATATAAAGCTAAACGAACCGTTCACTGGGTACTTATACATACGAAGATCCCTATTGATTTACCTGTTTTTACAAGGAAATAAAATGTAAAAAAAATATTTCTACATCCCATGGCCTTTCCCAGCCATTTAAATTTTTCTCTTACAGGTCTAACACTTCCGAAAAACCAATACAACGCCCACCCGGAACAATGTATAAAGCTAAACGAACCGTTCACTGGGTACTTATCCGTGCGAAAAGCCCTATTGATTTACCTGTTTTTACAAGGAAGTAAAATGTGAAAAAAATATTTCTACATCCCATGGCCTTTCCCAACCATTTAAATTTTTATCTTACAGGTCTAACACTACCGAAAAACCAATACAACTCCCACCCGGAACAATATATAAAGCTAAACGAACCATTCACTGGGTACTTATCCGTACGAAAATCCCTATTGATTTACCTGTTTTTACAAGGAAATAAAATGTGAAAAAAATATTTCTACATCCCATGGCCTTTCCCAACCATTTAAATTTTTCTCTTACAGGTCTAACACTTCCGAAAAACCAATACAACGCCCACCCGGAACAATGTATAAAGCTAAACGAACCGTTCACTGGGTACTTATCCGTGCGAAAAGCCCTATTGATTTCCCTCTTTTTACAAGGAAAGAAAATGTGAAAAAAATATTTCTACATCCCATGGCCTATCCCAACCATTTAAATTTTTCTCTTACAGGTCTAACACTACCGAAAAACCAATACAACTCCCACCCGGAACAATATATAAACCTAAACGAACCGTTCACTGGGTACTTATCCGTACGAAAATCCCTATTGATTTACCTGTATTTACAAGGAAATAAAATGTGAAAAAAATATTTCTACATCCCATGGCCTTTCCCAACCATTTAAACTTTTCTCTTACAGGTCTAACACTTCCGAAAAACCAATACAACGCCCACCCGGAACAATGTATAAAGCTAAACGAACCGTTCACTGGGTACTTAACCGTGCGAAAAGCCCTATTGATTTACCTGTTTTTACAAGGAAAGAAAATGTGAAAAAAATATTTCTACATCCCATGGCCTTTCCCAACCATTTAAATTTTTCTCTTACAGGTCTAACACTTCCGAAAAACCAATACAACGCCCACCCGGAAAAATATATAAAGTTAAACGAACCGTTCACTGGGTACTTATCCGTACGAAAATCCCTATTGATTTACCTGTTTTTACAAGGAAATAAAATGTGAAAAAAATATTTCTACATCCCATGGCCTTTCACAACCATTTAAACTTTTCTCTTACAGGTCTAACACTTCTGAAAAACCAATACAACGCCCACCCGGAACAATATATAAAGCTAAACGAACCGTTCACTGGGCACTTATCCGTAAAATGTGAAAAAAATATTTCTACATCCCATGGCCTTTCCCAACCATTTAAATTTTTATCTTACAGGTCTAACACTACCGAAAAACCGATACAACGGCCACCCGGAACAATATATAAAGCTAAACGAACCGTTCACTGGGTACTTATACGTACGAAAATCCCTATTGATTTACCTGTTTTTACAAGGAAATAAAATGTAAAAAAAATATTTCTACATCCCATGGCCTTTCCCAGCCATTTAAATTTTTCTCTTACAGGTCTAACACTTCCGAAAAACCAATACAACGCCCACCCGGAACAATGTATAAAGCTAAACAAACCGTTCACTGGGTACTTATCCGTGCGAAAAGCCCTATTGATTTACCTGTTTTTACAAGGAAGTAAAATGTGAAAAAAATATTTCTACATCCCATGGCCTTTCCCAACCATTTAAATTTTTATCTTACAGGTCTAACACTACCGAAAAACCAATACAACTCCCACCCGGAACAATATATAAAGCTAAACGAACCGTTCACTGGGTACTTATACGTACGAAAATCCCTATTGATTTACCTGTTTTTACAAGGAAATAAAATGTGAAAAAAATATTTCTACATTCCATGGCCTTTCCCAACCATTTAAATTTTTCTCTTACAGGTCTAACACTTCCGAAAAACCAATACAACGCCCACCCGGAACAATATATAAAGCTAAACGAACCGTTCACTGGGTACTTATCCGTACGAAAATCCCTATTGATTTACCTGTTTTTACAAGGAAATAAAATGTGAAAAAAATATTTCTACATCCCATGGCCTTTCCCAACCATTTAAACTTTTCTCTTACAGGTCTAACACTTCCGATAAACCAATACAACGCCCACCCGGAACAATATATAAAGCTAAACGAACCGTTCACTGGGCACTTATCCGTAAAAAAATCCCTATTGATTTTCCTGTTTTTACAAGGAAATAAAATGTGAAAAAAATATTTCTACATCCCATGGCCTTTCCCAACCATTTAAATTTTTATCTTACAGGTCTAACACTACCGAAAAACCGATACAACGGCCACCCGGAACAATATATAAAGCTAAACGAACCGTTCACTGGGTACGTATCCGTACGAAAATCCCTATTGATTTACCTGTTTTTACATGGAAATAAAATGTGAAAAAAATATTTCTACATCCCATGGCCTTTCCCAGCCATTTAAATTTTTCTCTTACAGGTGTAACACTTCCGAAAAACAAATACAACGCCCACCCGGAACAATGTATAAAGCTAAACGAACCGTTCACTGGGTACTTATCCGTACGAAAATCCCTATTGATTTCCCTCTTTTTACAAGGAAGTAAAATGTGAAAAAAATATTTCTACATCCCATGGCCTTTCCCAACCATTTAAATTTTTCTCTTACAGGTCTAACACTACCGAAAAACCGATACAACGGCCACCCGGAACAATATATAAAGCTAAACGTACCGTTCACTGGGTACTTATCCGTACGAAAATCCCTATTGATTTACCTGTTTTTACAAGGAAATAAAATGTAAAAAAAATATTTCTACATCCCATGGCCTTTGCCAGCCATTTAAATTTTTCTCTTACAGGTCTAACACTTCCGAAAAACCAATACAACGCCCACCCGGAACAATGTATAAAGCTAAACGAACCGTTCACTGGGTACTTATCCGTGCGAAAAGCCCTATTGATTTACCTGTTTTTACAAGGAAGTAAAATGTGAAAAAAATATTTCTACATCCCATGGCCTTTCCCAACCATTTAAATTTTTATCTTACAGGTCTAACACTACCGAAAAAGCAATACAACTCCCACCCGGAACAATATAAAAAGCTAAACGAACCGTTCACTGGGTACTTATACGTACGAAAATCCCTATTGATTTACCTGTTTTTACAAGGAAGTAAAATGTGAAAAAAATATTTCTACATCCCATGGCCTTTCCCAGCCATTTAAATTTTTCTCTTACAGGTCTAACAGTTGCGAAAAACCAATACAACGCCCACCCGGAACAATATATAAAGCTAAACCAACCGTTCACTGGACACTTATCCGTACGAAAATACCTATTGATTTTCCTGTTTTTACAAGGAAATAAAATGTGAAAAAAATATTTCTACAACCCATGGCCTTTCCCAACCATTTAAATTTTTATCTTACAGGTCTAACACTACAGAAAAACCGATACAACTCCAACCCGGAACAATATATAAAGCTAAATGAACCGTTCACTGGATACTTATACGTATGAAAATCCCTATTGATTTACCTGTTTTTACAAGGAAGTAAAATGTGAAAAAAATATTTCTACATCCCATGGCCTTTCGCAACCATTTAAACATTTATCTTACAGGTCTAACACTTCTGAAAAACCAATACAACTCCCACCCGGAACAATATATAAAGCTAAACGAACCGTTCACTGGGTACTTATACGTACGAAAATCCCTATTGATTTACCTGTTTTTACAAGGAACTAAAATGTGAAAAAAATATTTCTACATCCCATGGCCTTTCCCAACAATTTAAATTTTTCTCTTACAGGTCTAACGCTTCCAAAAAACTAATACAACTCCCCCCCGGAACAATATATTAAGCTAAACGAACCGTTCACTGGGTACTTATACGTACGAAAATCCCTATTGATTTACCTGTTTTTACAAGGAAATAAAATGTGAAAAAAATATTTCTACATCCCATGGCCTTTCCCAACCATTTAAATTTTTATCTTACAGGTCTAACACTTCCAAAAAACCTATACAACGCCCACCCGGAAAAATATATAAAGCTAAACGAACCGTTCACTGGGTACTTATCCGTACGAAAATCCCTATTGATTTACCTGTTTTTACAAGGAAATAAAATGTGAAAAAAATATTTCTACATCCCATGGCCTTTCCCAACCATTTAAATTTTTCTCTTACAGGTCTAACAGTTGCGAAAAACCAATACAACGCCCACCCGGAACAATGTATAAAGCTAAACGAACCGTTCACTGGGTACTAATCCATACGAAAATCCCAATTGATTTACCTGTTTTTACAAGGAAATAAAATGTGAAAAAAATATTTCTACATCCCATGGCCTTTCCCAGCCATTTAAATTTTTCTCTTACAGGTCTAACACTTCCGAAAAACCAATACAACGCCCACCCGGAACAATGTATAAAGCTAAACGAACCGTTCACTGGGTACTTATCCGTGCGAAAAGCCCTATTGATTTACCTGTTTTTACAAGGAAGTAAAATGTGAAAAAAATATTTCTACATCCCATGGCCTTTCCCAACCATTTAAATTTTTCTCTTACAGGTCTAACAGTTGCGAAAAACCAATACAACGCCCACCCGGAACAATGTATAAAGCTAAACGAACCGTTCACTGGGTACTTATACGTGCGAAAAGCCCTATTGATTTACCAGTTTTTACAAGGAAGTAAAATGTGAAAAAAATATTTCTACATCCCATGGCCTTTCCCAAGCATTTAAATTTTTCTCTTACAGGTGTAACACTTCCGAAAAACAAATACAACGCCCACCCGGAACAATGTATAAAGCTAAACGAACCGTTCACTGGGTACTTATCCGTACGAAAATCCCTATTGATTTCCCTCTTTTTACAAGGAAGTAAAATGTGAAAAAAATATTTCTACATCCCATGGCCTTTCCCAACCATTTAAATTTTTCTCTTACAGGTCTAACACTACCGAAAAAACCGATACAACGGCCACCCGGAACAATATATAAAGCTAAACGTACCGTTCACTGGGTACTTATCCGTACGAAAATCCCTATTGATTTACCTGTTTTTACAAGGAAATAAAATGTAAAAAAAATATTTCTACATCCCATGGCCTTTGCCAGCCATTTAAATTTTTCTCTTACAGGTCTAACACTTCCGAAAAACCAATACAACGCCCACCCGGAACAATGTATAAAGCTAAACGAACCGTTCACTGGGTACTTATCCGTGCGAAAAGCCCTATTGATTTACCTGTTTTTACAAGGAAGTAAAATGTGAAAAAAATATTTCTACATCCCATGGCCTTTCCCAACCATTTAAATTTTTATCTTACAGGTCTAACACTACCGAAAAACCAATACAACTCCCACCCGGAACAATATAAAAAGCTAAACGAACCGTTCACTGGGTACTTATACGTACGAAAATCCCTATTGATTTACCTGTTTTTACAAGGAAGTAAAATGTGAAAAAAATATTTCTACATCCCATGGCCTTTCCCAGCCATTTAAATTTTTCTCTTACAGGTCTAACGCTTCCGAAAAACCAATACAACGCCCACCCGGAACAATATATAAAGCTAAACCAACCGTTCACTGGGCACTTATCCGTACGAAAATACCTATTGATTTTCCTGTTTTCACAAGGAAATAAAATGTGAAAAAAATATTTCTACAACCCATGGCCTTTCCCAACCATTTAAATTTTTATCTTACAGGTCTAACACTACAGAAAATCCGATACAACTCCAACCCGGAACAATATATAAAGCTAAATGAACCGTTCACTGGATACTTATACGTATGAAAATCCCTATTGATTTACCTGTTTTTACAAGGAAGTAAAATGTGAAAAAAATATTTCTACATCCCATGGCCTTTCGCAACCATTTAAACATTTATCTTACAGGTCTAACACTTCTGAAAAACCAATACAACTCCCACCCGGAACAATATATAAAGCTAAACGAACCGTTCACTGGGTACTTATACGTACGAAAATCCCTATTGATTTACCTGTTTTTACAAGGAACTAAAATGTGAAAAAAATATTTCTACATCCCATGGCCTTTCCCAACCATTTAAATTTATCTCTTACAGGTCTAACGCTTCCAAAAAACCAATACAACTCCCCCCCGGAACAATATATAAAGCTAAACAAACCGTTCACTGGGTACTTATACGTACGAAAATCCCTATTGATTTACCTGTTTTTACAAGGAAATAAAATGTGAAAAAAATATTTCTACATCCCATGGCCTTTCCCAACCATTAAAATTTTTCTCTTACAGGTCTAACAGTTGCGAAAAACCAATACAACGCCCACCCGGAACAATGTATAAAGCTAAACGAACCGTTCACTGGGTACTTATACGTGCGAAAAGGCCTATTGATTTACCTGTTTTTACAAGGAAGTAAAATGTGAAAAAAATATTTCTACATCCCATGGCCTTTCCCAACCATTTAAATTTTTCTCTTACAGGTCTAACAGTTGCGAAAAACCAATACAACGCCCACCCGGAACAATGTATAAAGCTAAACGAACCGTTCACTGGGTACTTATACGTGCGAAAAGCCCTATTGATTTACCTGTTTTTACAAGGAAGTAAAATGTGAAAAAAATATTTCTACATCCCATGTCCTTTCCCAACCATTTAAATTTTTCTCTTACAGGTCTAACACTACTGAAAAACCAATACAACTCCCACCCGGAACAATATATAAAGCTAAACGAACCGTTCACTGGGTACTTATACGTACGAAAATCCCTATTGATTTACCTGTTTTTACAAGGAAATAAAATGTGAAAAAAATATTTCTACATCCCATGGCCTTTCCCAACCATTTAAATTTTTCTCTTACAGGTCTAACACTTCCAAAAAACCTATACAACGCCCACCCGGAAAAATATATAAAGCTAAACGAACCGTTCACTGGGTACTTATCCGTACGAAAATCCCTATTGATTTACCTGTTTTTACAAGGAAATAAAATGTGAAAAAAATATTTCTACATCCCATGGCCTTTCCCAACCATTTAAATTTTTCTCTTACAGGTCTAACAGTTGCGAAAAACCAATACAACGCCCACCCAGAACAATGTATAAAGCTAAACGAACCGTTCACTGGGTACTAATCCATACGAAAATCCCAATTGATTTACCGGTTTTTACAAGGAAATAAAATGTGAAAAAAATATTTCTACATCCCATGGCCTTTCCCAGCCATTTAAATTTTTCTCTTACAGGTCTAACACTTCCGAAAAACCAATACAACGCCCACCCGGAACAATGTATAAAGCTAAACGAACCGTTCACTGGGTACTTATCCGTGCGAAAAGCCCTATTGATTTACCTGTTTTTACAAGGAAGTAAAATGTGAAAAAAATATTTCTACATCCCATGGCCTTTCCCAACCATTTAAATTTTTCTCTTACAGGTCTAACACTACCGAAAAAGCAATACAACTCCCACCCGGAACAATATAAAAAGCTAAACGAACCGTTCACTGGGTACTTATACGTACGAAAATCCCTATTGATTTACCTGTTTTTACAAGGAAGTAAAATGTGAAAAAAATATTTCTACATCCCATGGCCTTTCCCAGCCATTTAAATTTTTCTCTTACAGGTCTAACAGTTGCGAAAAACCAATACAACGCCCACCCGGAACAATATATAAAGCTAAACGAACCGTTCACTGGGTACTTATCCGTACGAAAATCCCTATTGATTTACCTGTTTTTACAAGGAAATAAAATGTGAAAAAAATATTTCTACATCCCATGGCCTTTCCCAACCATTTAAATTTTTCTCTTACAGGTCTAACAGTTGCGAAAAACCAATACAACGCCCACCCAGAACAATGTATAAAGCTAAACGAACCGTTCACTGGGTACTAATCCATACGAAAATCCCTATTGATTTACCTCTTTTTACAAGGAAATAAAATGTGAAAAAAATATTTCTACATCCCATGGCCTTTGCCAGCCATTTAAATTTTTCTCTTACAGGTCTAACACTTCCGAAAAACCAATACAACGCCCACCCGGAACAATGTATAAAGCTAAACGAACCGTTCACTGGGTACTTATCCGTGCGAAAAGCCCTATTGATTTACCTGTTTTTACAAGGAAGTAAAATGTGAAAAAAATATTTCTACATCCCATGGCCTTTCCCAACCATTTAAATTTTTATCTTACAGGTCTAACACTACCGAAAAAGCAATACAACTCCCACCCGGAACAATATAAAAAGCTAAACGAACCGTTCACTGGGTACTTATACGTACGAAAATCCCTATTGATTTACCTGTTTTTACAAGGAAGTAAAATGTGAAAAAAATATTTCTACATCCCATGGCCTTTCCCAGCCATTTAAATTTTTCTCTTACAGGTCTAACAGTTGCGAAAAACCAATACAACGCCCACCCGGAACAATATATAAAGCTAAACCAACCGTTCACTGGACACTTATCCGTACGAAAATACCTATTGATTTTCCTGTTTTTACAAGGAAATAAAATGTGAAAAAAATATTTCTACAACCCATGGCCTTTCCCAACCATTTAAATTTTTATCTTACAGGTCTAACACTACAGAAAAACCGATACAACTCCAACCCGGAACAATATATAAAGCTAAATGAACCGTTCACTGGATACTTATACGTATGAAAATCCCTATTGATTTACCTGTTTTTACAAGGAAGTAAAATGTGAAAAAAATATTTCTACATCCCATGGCCTTTCGCAACCATTTAAACATTTATCTTACAGGTCTAACACTTCTGAAAAACCAATACAACTCCCACCCGGAACAATATATAAAGCTAAACGAACCGTTCACTGGGTACTTATACGTACGAAAATCCCTATTGATTTACCTGTTTTTACAAGGAACTAAAATGTGAAAAAAATATTTCTACATCCCATGGCCTTTCCCAACAATTTAAATTTTTCTCTTACAGGTCTAACGCTTCCAAAAAACTAATACAACTCCCCCCCGGAACAATATATTAAGCTAAACGAACCGTTCACTGGGTACTTATACGTACGAAAATCCCTATTGATTTACCTGTTTTTACAAGGAAATAAAATGTGAAAAAAATATTTCTACATCCCATGGCCTTTCCCAACCATTTAAATTTTTATCTTACAGGTCTAACACTTCCAAAAAACCTATACAACGCCCACCCGGAAAAATATATAAAGCTAAACGAACCGTTCACTGGGTACTTATCCGTACGAAAATCCCTATTGATTTACCTGTTTTTACAAGGAAATAAAATGTGAAAAAAATATTTCTACATCCCATGGCCTTTCCCAACCATTTAAATTTTTCTCTTACAGGTCTAACAGTTGCGAAAAACCAATACAACGCCCACCCGGAACAATGTATAAAGCTAAACGAACCGTTCACTGGGTACTTATACGTGCGAAAAGCCCTATTGATTTACCTGTTTTTACAAGGAAGTAAAATGTGAAAAAAATATTTCTACATCCCATGGCCTTTCCCAACCATTTAAATTTTTCTCTTACAGGTGTAACACTTCCGAAAAACAAATACAACGCCCACCCGGAACAATGTATAAAGCTAAACGAACCGTTCACTGGGTACTTATCCGTACGAAAATCCCTATTGATTTCCCTCTTTTTACAAGGAAGTAAAATGTGAAAAAAATATTTCTACATCCCATGGCCTTTCCCAACCATTTAAATTTTTCTCTTACAGGTCTAACACTACCGAAAAACCGATACAACGGCCACCCGGAACAATATATAAAGCTAAACGTACCGTTCACTGGGTACTTATCCGTACGAAAATCCCTATTGATTTACCTGTTTTTACAAGGAAATAAAATGTAAAAAAAATATTTCTACATCCCATGGCCTTTGCCAGCCATTTAAATTTTTCTCTTACAGGTCTAACACTTCCGAAAAAGCAATACAACTCCCACCCGGAACAATATAAAAAGCTAAACGAACCGTTCACTGGGTACTTATACGTACGAAAATCCCTATTGATTTACCTGTTTTTACAAGGAAGTAAAATGTGAAAAAAATATTTCTACATCCCATGGCCTTTCCCAGCCATTTAAATTTTTCTCTTACAGGTCTAACAGTTGCGAAAAACCAATACAACGCCCACCCGGAACAATATATAAAGCTAAACGAACCGTTCACTGGGTACTTATCCGTACGAAAATCCCTATTGATTTACCTGTTTTTACAAGGAAATAAAATGTGAAAAAAATATTTCTACATCCCATGGCCTTTCCCAACCATTTAAATTTTTCTCTTACAGGTCTAACAGTTGCGAAAAACCAATACAACGCCCACCCAGAACAATGTATAAAGCTAAACGAACCGTTCACTGGGTACTAATCCATACGAAAATCCCTATTGATTTACCTGTTTTTACAAGGAAATAAAATGTGAAAAAAATATTTCTACATCCCATGGCCTTTGCCAGCCATTTAAATTTTTCTCTTACAGGTCTAACGCTTCCGAAAAACCAATACAACGCCCACCCGGAACAATGTATAAAGATAAACGAACCGTTCACTGGGTACTTATACGTACGAAAATCCCTATTGATTTACCTGTTTTTACAAGGAAATAAAATGTGAAAAAAATATTTCTACATCCCATGGCCTTTCCCAACCATTAAAATTTTTCTCTTACAGGTCTAACAGTTGCGAAAAACCAATACAACGCCCACCCGGAACAATGTATAAAGCTAAACGAACCGTTCACTGGGTACTTATACGTGCGAAAAGGCCTATTGATTTACCTGTTTTTACAAGGAAGTAAAATGTGAAAAAAATATTTCTACATCCCATGGCCTTTCCCAACCATTTAAATTTTTCTCTTACAGGTCTAACAGTTGCGAAAAACCAATACAACGCCCACCCGGAACAATGTATAAAGCTAAACGAACCGTTCACTGGGTACTTATACGTGCGAAAAGCCCTATTGATTTACCTGTTTTTACAAGGAAGTAAAATGTGAAAAAAATATTTCTACATCCCATGTCCTTTCCCAACCATTTAAATTTTTCTCTTACAGGTCTAACACTACTGAAAAACCAATACAACTCCCACCCGGAACAATATATAAAGCTAAACGAACCGTTCACTGGGTACTTATACGTACGAAAATCCCTATTGATTTACCTGTTTTTACAAGGAAATAAAATGTGAAAAAAATATTTCTACATCCCATGGCCTTTCCCAACCATTTAAATTTTTCTCTTACAGGTCTAACACTTCCAAAAAACCTATACAACGCCCACCCGGAAAAATATATAAAGCTAAACGAACCGTTCACTGGGTACTTATCCGTACGAAAATCCCTATTGATTTACCTGTTTTTACAAGGAAATAAAATGTGAAAAAAATATTTCTACATCCCATGGCCTTTCCCAACCATTTAAATTTTTCTCTTACAGGTCTAACAGTTGCGAAAAACCAATACAACGCCCACCCAGAACAATGTATAAAGCTAAACGAACCGTTCACTGGGTACTAATCCATACGAAAATCCCAATTGATTTACCTGTTTTTACAAGGAAATAAAATGTGAAAAAAATATTTCTACATCCCATGGCCTTTCCCAGCCATTTAAATTTTTCTCTTACAGGTCTAACACTTCCGAAAAACCAATACAACGCCCACCCGGAACAATGTATAAAGCTAAACGAACCGTTCACTGGGTACTTATCCGTGCGAAAAGCCCTATTGATTTACCTGTTTTTACAAGGAAGTAAAATGTGAAAAAAATATTTCTACATCCCATGGCCTTTCCCAACCATTTAAATTTTTCTCTTACAGGTCTAACACTACCGAAAAAGCAATACAACTCCCACCCGGAACAATATAAAAAGCTAAACGAACCGTTCACTGGGTACTTATACGTACGAAAATCCCTATTGATTTACCTGTTTTTACAAGGAAGTAAAATGTGAAAAAAATATTTCTACATCCCATGGCCTTTCCCAGCCATTTAAATTTTTCTCTTACAGGTCTAACAGTTGCGAAAAACCAATACAACGCCCACCCGGAACAATATATAAAGCTAAACGAACCGTTCACTGGGTACTTATCCGTACGAAAATCCCTATTGATTTACCTGTTTTTACAAGGAAATAAAATGTGAAAAAAATATTTCTACATCCCATGGCCTTTCCCAACCATTTAAATTTTTCTCTTACAGGTCTAACAGTTGCGAAAAACCAATACAACGCCCACCCAGAACAATGTATAAAGCTAAACGAACCGTTCACTGGGTACTAATCCATACGAAAATCCCTATTGATTTACCTGTTTTTACAAGGAAATAAAATGTAAAAAAAATATTTCTACATCCCATGGCCTTTGCCAGCCATTTAAATTTTTCTCTTACAGGTCTAACACTTCCGAAAAACCAATACAACGCCCACCCGGAACAATGTATAAAGCTAAACGAACCGTTCACTGGGTACTTATCCGTGCGAAAAGCCCTATTGATTTACCTGTTTTTACAAGGAAGTAAAATGTGAAAAAAATATTTCTACATCCCATGGCCTTTCCCAACCATTTAAATTTTTATCTTACAGGTCTAACACTACCGAAAAAGCAATACAACTCCCACCCGGAACAATATAAAAAGCTAAACGAACCGTTCACTGGGTACTTATACGTACGAAAATCCCTATTGATTTACCTGTTTTTACAAGGAAGTAAAATGTGAAAAAAATATTTCTACATCCCATGGCCTTTCCCAGCCATTTAAATTTTTCTCTTACAGGTCTAACAGTTGCGAAAAACCAATACAACGACCACCCGGAACAATATATAAAGCTAAACCAACCGTTCACTGGACACTTATCCGTACGAAAATACCTATTGATTTTCCTGTTTTTACAAGGAAATAAAATGTGAAAAAAATATTTCTACAACCCATGGCCTTTCCCAACCATTTAAATTTTTATCTTACAGGTCTAACACTACAGAAAAACCGATACAACTCCAACCCGGAACAATATATAAAGCTAAATGAACCGTTCACTGGATACTTATACGTATGAAAATCCCTATTGATTTACCTGTTTTTACAAGGAAGTAAAATGTGAAAAAAATATTTCTACATCCCATGGCCTTTCGCAACCATTTAAACATTTATCTTACAGGTCTAACACTTCTGAAAAACCAATACAACTCCCACCCGGAACAATATATAAAGCTAAACGAACCGTTCACTGGGTACTTATACGTACGAAAATCCCTATTGATTTACCTGTTTTTACAAGGAACTAAAATGTGAAAAAAATATTTCTACATCCCATGGCCTTTCCCAACAATTTAAATTTTTCTCTTACAGGTCTAACGCTTCCAAAAAACTAATACAACTCCCCCCCGGAACAATATATTAAGCTAAACGAACCGTTCACTGGGTACTTATACGTACGAAAATCCCTATTGATTTACCTGTTTTTACAAGGAAATAAAATGTGAAAAAAATATTTCTACATCCCATGGCCTTTCCCAACCATTTAAATTTTTATCTTACAGGTCTAACACTTCCAAAAAACCTATACAACGCCCACCCGGAAAAATATATAAAGCTAAACGAACCGTTCACTGGGTACTTATCCGTACGAAAATCCCTATTGATTTACCTGTTTTTACAAGGAAATAAAATGTGAAAAAAATATTTCTACATCCCATGGCCTTTCCCAACCATTTAAATTTTTCTCTTACAGGTCTAACAGTTGCGAAAAACCAATACAACGCCCACCCGGAACAATGTATGAAGCTAAACGAACCGTTCACTGGGTACTTATACGTGCGAAAAGCCCTATTGATTTACCTGTTTTTACAAGGAAGTAAAATGTGAAAAAAATATTTCTACATCCCATGGCCTTTCCCAACCATTTAAATTTTTCTCTTACAGGTGTAACACTTCCGAAAAACAAATACAACGCCCACCCGGAACAATGTATAAAGCTAAACGAACCGTTCACTGGGTACTTATCCGTACGAAAATCCCTATTGATTTCCCTCTTTTTACAAGGAAGTAAAATGTGAAAAAAATATTTCTACATCCCATGGCCTTTCCCAACCATTTAAATTTTTCTCTTACAGGTCTAACACTACCGAAAAACCGATACAACGGCCACCCGGAACAATATATAAAGCTAAACGTACCGTTCACTGGGTACTTATCCGTACGAAAATCCCTATTGATTTACCTGTTTTTACAAGGAAATAAAATGTAAAAAAAATATTTCTACATCCCATGGCCTTTGCCAGCCATTTAAATTTTTCTCTTACAGGTCTAACACTTCCGAAAAAGCAATACAACTCCCACCCGGAACAATATAAAAAGCTAAACGAACCGTTCACTGGGTACTTATACGTACGAAAATCCCTATTGATTTACCTGTTTTTACAAGGAAGTAAAATGTGAAAAAAATATTTCTACATCCCATGGCCTTTCCCAGCCATTTAAATTTTTCTCTTACAGGTCTAACAGTTGCGAAAAACCAATACAACGCCCACCCGGAACAATATATAAAGCTAAACGAACCGTTCACTGGGTACTTATCCGTACGAAAATCCCTATTGATTTACCTGTTTTTACAAGGAAATAAAATGTGAAAAAAATATTTCTACATCCCATGGCCTTTCCCAACCATTTAAATTTTTCTCTTACAGGTCTAACAGTTGCGAAAAACCAATACAACGCCCACCCAGAACAATGTATAAAGCTAAACGAACCGTTCACTGGGTACTAATCCATACGAAAATCCCTATTGATTTACCTGTTTTTACAAGGAAATAAAATGTGAAAAAAATATTTCTACATCCCATGGCCTTTGCCAGCCATTTAAATTTTTCTCTTACAGGTCTAACGCTTCCGAAAAACCAATACAACGCCCACCCGGAACAATGTATAAAGCTAAACGAACCGTTCACTGGGTACTTATCCGTGCGAAAAGCCCTATTGATTTACCTGTTTTTACAAGGAAGTAAAATGTGAAAAAAATATTTCTACATCCCATGGCCTTTCCCAACCATTTAAATTTTTATCTTACAGGTCTAACACTACCGAAAAAGCAATACAACTCCCACCCGGAACAATATAAAAAGCTAAACGAACCGTTCACTGGGTACTTATACGTACGAAAATCCCTATTGATTTACCTGTTTTTACAAGGAAGTAAAATGTGAAAAAAATATTTCTACATCCCATGGCCTTTCCCAGCCATTTAAATTTTTCTCTTACAGGTCTAACAGTTGCGAAAAACCAATACAACGCCCACCCGGAACAATATATAAAGCTAAACCAACCGTTCACTGGACACTTATCCGTACGAAAATACCTATTGATTTTCCTGTTTTTACAAGGAAATAAAATGTGAAAAAAATATTTCTACAACCCATGGCCTTTCCCAACCATTTAAATTTTTATCTTACAGGTCTAACACTACAGAAAAACCGATACAACTCCAACCCGGAACAATATATAAAGCTAAATGAACCGTTCACTGGATACTTATACGTATGAAAATCCCTATTGATTTACCTGTTTTTACAAGGAAGTAAAATGTGAAAAAAATATTTCTACATCCCATGGCCTTTCGCAACCATTTAAACATTTATCTTACAGGTCTAACACTTCTGAAAAACCAATACAACTCCCACCCGGAACAATATATAAAGCTAAACAAACCGTTCACTGGGTACTTATACGTACGAAAATCCCTATTGATTTACCTGTTTTTACAAGGAACTAAAATGTGAAAAAAATATTTCTACATCCCATGGCCTTTCCCAACAATTTAAATTTTTCTCTTACAGGTCTAACGCTTCCAAAAAACTAATACAACTCCCCCCCGGAACAATATATTAAGCTAAACGAACCGTTCACTGGGTACTTATACGTACGAAAATCCCTATTGATTTACCTGTTTTTACAAGGAAATAAAATGTGAAAAAAATATTTCTACATCCCATGGCCTTTCCCAACCATTTAAATTTTTATCTTACAGGTCTAACACTTCCAAAAAACCTATACAACGCCCACCCGGAAAAATATATAAAGCTAAACGAACCGTTCACTGGGTACTTATCCGTACGAAAATCCCTATTGATTTACCTGTTTTTACAAGGAAATAAAATGTGAAAAAAATATTTCTACATCCCATGGCCTTTCCCAACCATTTAAATTTTTCTCTTACAGGTCTAACAGTTGCGAAAAACCAATACAACGCCCACCCGGAACAATGTATAAAGCTAAACGAACCGTTCACTGGGTACTTATACGTGCGAAAAGCCCTATTGATTTACCTGTTTTTACAAGGAAGTAAAATGTGAAAAAAATATTTCTACATCCCATGGCCTTTCCCAACCATTTAAATTTTTCTCTTACAGGTGTAACACTTCCGAAAAACAAATACAACGCCCACCCGGAACAATGTATAAAGCTAAACGAACCGTTCACTGGGTACTTATCCGTACGAAAATCCCTATTGATTTCCCTCTTTTTACAAGGAAGTAAAATGTGAAAAAAATATTTCTACATCCCATGGCCTTTCCCAACCATTTAAATTTTTCTCTTACAGGTCTAACACTACCGAAAAACCGATACAACGGCCACCCGGAACAATATATAAAGCTAAACGTACCGTTCACTGGGTACTTATCCGTACGAAAATCCCTATTGATTTACCTGTTTTTACAAGGAAATAAAATGTAAAAAAAATATTTCTACATCCCATGGCCTTTGCCAGCCATTTAAATTTTTCTCTTACAGGTCTAACACTTCCGAAAAACCAATACAACGCCCACCCGGAACAATGTATAAAGCTAAACGAACCGTTCACTGGGTACTTATCCGTGCGAAAAGCCCTATTGATTTACCTGTTTTTACAAGGAAGTAAAATGTGAAAAAAATATTTCTACATCCCATGGCCTTTCCCAACCATTTAAATTTTTATCTTACAGGTCTAACACTACCGAAAAACCAATACAACTCCCACCCGGAACAATATAAAAAGCTAAACGAACCGTTCACTGGGTACTTATACGTACGAAAATCCCTATTGATTTACCTGTTTTTACAAGGAAGTAAAATGTGAAAAAAATATTTCTACATCCCATGGCCTTTCCCAGCCATTTAAATTTTTCTCTTACAGGTCTAACGCTTCCGAAAAACCAATACAACGCCCACCCGGAACAATATATAAAGCTAAACCAACCGTTCACTGGGCACTTATCCGTACGAAAATACCTATTGATTTTCCTGTTTTCACAAGGAAATAAAATGTGAAAAAAATATTTCTACAACCCATGGCCTTTCCCAACCATTTAAATTTTTATCTTACAGGTCTAACACTACAGAAAATCCGATACAACTCCAACCCGGAACAATATATAAAGCTAAATGAACCGTTCACTGGATACTTATACGTATGAAAATCCCTATTGATTTACCTGTTTTTACAAGGAAGTAAAATGTGAAAAAAATATTTCTACATCCCATGGCCTTTCGCAACCATTTAAACATTTATCTTACAGGTCTAACACTTCTGAAAAACCAATACAACTCCCACCCGGAACAATATATAAAGCTAAACGAACCGTTCACTGGGTACTTATACGTACGAAAATCCCTATTGATTTACCTGTTTTTACAAGGAACTAAAATGTGAAAAAAATATTTCTACATCCCATGGCCTTTCCCAACCATTTAAATTTTTCTCTTACAGGTCTAACGCTTCCAAAAAACCAATACAACTCCCCCCCGGAACAATATATAAAGCTAAACGAACCGTTCACTGGGTACTTATACGTACGAAAATCCCTATTGATTTACCTGTTTTTACAAGGAAATAAAATGTGAAAAAAATATTTCTACATCCCATGGCCTTTCCCAACCATTAAAATTTTTCTCTTACAGGTCTAACAGTTGCGAAAAACCAATACAACGCCCACCCGGAACAATGTATAAAGCTAAACGAACCGTTCACTGGGTACTTATACGTGCGAAAAGGCCTATTGATTTACCTGTTTTTACAAGGAAGTAAAATGTGAAAAAAATATTTCTACATCCCATGTCCTTTCCCAACCATTTAAATTTTTCTCTTACAGGTCTAACACTACTGAAAAACCAATACAACTCCCACCCGGAACAATATATAAAGCTAAACGAACCGTTCACTGGGTACTTATACGTACGAAAATCCCTATTGATTTACCTGTTTTTACAAGGAAATAAAATGTGAAAAAAATATTTCTACATCCCATGGCCTTTCCCAACCATTTAAATTTTTCTCTTACAGGTCTAACACTTCCAAAAAACCTATACAACGCCCACCCGGAAAAATATATAAAGCTAAACGAACCGTTCACTGGGTACTTATCCGTACGAAAATCCCTATTGATTTACCTGTTTTTACAAGGAAATAAAATGTGAAAAAAATATTTCTACATCCCATGGCCTTTCCCAACCATTTAAATTTTTCTCTTACAGGTCTAACAGTTGCGAAAAACCAATACAACGCCCACCCAGAACAATGTATAAAGCTAAACGAACCGTTCACTGGGTACTAATCCATACGAAAATCCCAATTGATTTACCTGTTTTTACAAGGAAATAAAATGTGAAAAAAATATTTCTACATCCCATGGCCTTTCCCAGCCATTTAAATTTTTCTCTTACAGGTCTAACACTTCCGAAAAACCAATACAACGCCCACCCGGAACAATGTATAAAGCTAAACGAACCGTTCACTGGGTACTTATCCGTGCGAAAAGCCCTATTGATTTACCTGTTTTTACAAGGAAGTAAAATGTGAAAAAAATATTTCTACATCCCATGGCCTTTCCCAACCATTTAAATTTTAATCTTACAGGTCTAACACTTCCAAAAAACCAATACAACTCCCACCCGGAACAATATATAAAGCAAAACGAACCGTTCACTGGGTACTTATACGTACGAAAATCCCTATTGATTTACCTGTTTTTACAAGGAAATATAATGTGAAAAAAATATTTCTACATCCCATGGCCTTTCCCAACCGTTTAAATTTTTCTCTTACAGGTCTAACACTTCCGAAAAACCAATACAACGCCCACCCGGACAATGTATAAAGCTAAACGAACCGTTCACTGGGTACTTATCCGTGCGAAAAGCCCTATTGATTTACCTGTTTTTACAAGGAAGTAAAATGTGAAAAAAATATTTCTACATCCCATGGCCTTTCCCAACCATTTAAATTTTTCTCTTACAGGTCTAACAGTTGCGAAAAACCAATACAACGCCCACCCGGAACAATGTATGAAGCTAAACGAACCGTTCACTGGGTACTTATACGTGCGAAAAGCCCTATTGATTTACCTGTTTTTACAAGGAAGTAAAATGTGAAAAAAATATTTCTACATCCCATGGCCTTTCCCAACCATTTAAATTTTTCTCTTACAGGTCTAACAGTTGCGAAAAACCAATACAACTCCCACCCGGAACAATATATAAAGCTAAACGAACCGTTCACTGTGTACTTATACGTACGAAAATCCCTATTGATTTACCTGTTTTTACAAGGAAATAAAATGTGAAAAAAATAATTCTACATCCCATGTCCTTTCCCAACCATTTAAATTTTTCTCTTACAGGTCTAACACTTCCAAAAAACCAATACAACTCCCACCCGGAACAATATATAAAGCTAAACGAACCGTTCACTGGGTACTTATACGTACGAAAATCCCTATTGATTTACCTGTTTTTACAAGGAAATAAAATGTGAAAAAAATATTTCTACATCCCATGGCCTTTCCCAACCATTTAAATTTTTCTCTTACAGGTCTAACACTTGCGAAAAACCAATACAACGCCCACCCGGAACAATGTATAAAGCTAAACGAACCGTTCACTGGGTACTTATACGTGCGAAAAGCCCTATTGATTTACCTGTTTTTACAAGGAAGTAAAATGTGAAAAAAATATTTCTACATCCCATGGCCTTTCCCAACCATTTAAATTTTTCTCTTACAGGTCTAACAGTTGCGAAAAACCAATACAACGCCCACCCGGAACAATGTATAAAGCTAAACGAACCGTTCACTGGGTACTAATCCATACGAAAATCCCAATTGATTTACCTGTTTTTACAAGGAAGTAAAATGTGAAAAAAATATTTCTACATCACATGGCCTTTCCCAACCATTTAAATTTTTCTCTTACAGGTCTAACACTACCGAAAAACCAATACAACTCCCACCCGGAACAATATATAAAGCTAAACGAACCGTTCACTGGGTACTTATACGTACGAAAATCCCTATTGATTTACCTGTTTTTACAAGGAAATAAAATGTGAAAAAAATATTTCTACATCCCATGGCCTTTCCCAACCATTTAAATTTTTCTCTTACAGGTCTAACAGTTGCGAAAAACCAATACAACGCCCACCCGGAACAATGTATAAAGCTAAACGAACCGTTCACTGGGTACTTATACGTGCGAAAAGCCCTATTGATTTACCTGTTTTTACAAGGAAGTAAAATGTGAAAAAAATATTTCTACATCCCATGGCCTTTCCCAACCATTTAAATTTTTCTCTTACAGGTCTAACAGTTGCGAAAAACCAATACAACGCCCACCCGGAACAATGTATAAAGCTAAACGAACCGTTCACTGGGTACTTATACGTGCGAAAAGCCCTATTGATTTACCTGTTTTTACAAGGAAGTAAAATGTGAAAAAAATATTTCTACATCCCATGGCCTTTCCCAACCATTTAAATATTTCTCTTACAGGTCTAACACTACCGAAAAACCAATACAACTTCCACCCGGAACAATATATTAAGCTAAACGAACCGTTCACTGGGTACTTATACGTGCGAAAAGCCCTATTGATTTACCTGTTTTTACAAGGAAGTAAAATGTGAAAAAAATATTTCTACATCCCATGGCCTTTCCCAACCATTTAAATTTTTCTCTTACAGGTCTAACAGTTGCGAAAAACCAATACAACTCCCACCCGGAACAATATATAAAGCTAAACGAACCGTTCACTGGGTACTTATACGTACGAAAATCCCTATTGATTTACCTGTTTTTACAAGGAAATAAAATGTGAAAAAAATATTTCTACATCCCATGGCCTTTCCCAACCATTTAAATTTTTCTCTTACAGGTCTAACACTTCCAAAAAACCAATACAACTCCCACCCGGAACAATATATAAAGCTAAACGAACCGTTCACTGGGTACTTATACGTACGAAAATCCCTATTGATTTACCTGTTTTTACAAGGAAATAAAATGTGAAAAAAATATTTCTACATCCCATGGCCTTTCCCAACCATTTAAATTTTTCTCTTACAGGTCTAACAGTTGCGAAAAACCAATACAACGCCCACCCGGAACAATGTATAAAGCTAAACGAACCGTTCACTGGGTACTTATACGTGCGAAAAGCCCTATTGATTTACCTGTTTTTACAAGGAAGTAAAATGTGAAAAAAATATTTCTACATCCCATGGCCTTTCCCAACCATTTAAATTTTTCTCTTACAGGTCTAACAGTTGCGAAAAACCAATACAACGCCCACCCGGAACAATGTATAAAGCTAAACGAACCGTTCACTGGGTACTAATCCATACGAAAATCCCAATTGATTTACCTGTTTTTACAAGGAAGTAAAATGTGAAAAAAATATTTCTACATCACATGGCCTTTCCCAACCATTTACATTTTTCTCTTACAGGTCTAACACTACCGAAAAACCAATACAACTCCCACCCGGAACAATATATAAAGCTAAACGAACCGTTCACTGGGTACTTAAACGTACGAAAATCCCTATTGATTTACCTGTTTTTACAAGGAAATAAAATGTGAAAAAAATATTTCTACATCCCATGGCCTTTCCCAACCATTTAAATTTTTCTCTTACAGGTCTAACACTTCCAAAAAAACAATACAACTCCCACCCGGAACAATATATAAAGCTAAACGAACCGTTCACTGGGTACTTATACGTACGAAAATCCCTATTGATTTATCTGTTTTTACAAGGAAATAAAATGTGAAAAAAATATTTCTACATCCCATGGCCTTTCCCAACCATTTAAATTTTTCTCTTACAGGTCTAACAGTTGCGAAAAACCAATACAACGCCCACCCGGAACAATGTATAAAGCTAAACGAACCGTTCACTGGGTACTTATACGTGCGAAAAGCCCTATTGATTTACCTGTTTTTACAAGGAAGTAAAATGTGAAAAAAATATTTCTACATCCCATGGCCTTTCCCAACCATTTAAATTTTTCTCTTACAGGTCAAACAGTTGCGAAAAACCAATACAACGCCCACCCGGAACAATGTATAAAGCTAAACGAACCGTTCACTGGGTACTTATACGTGCGAAAAGCCCTATTGATTTACCTGTTTTTACAAGGAAGTAAAATGTGAAAAAAATATTTCTACATCCCATGGCCTTTCCCAACCATTTAAATATTTCTCTTACAGGTCTAACACTACCGAAAAACCAATACAACTCCCACCCGGAACAATATATTAAGCTCAACGAACCGTTCACTGGGTACTTATACGTACGAAAATCCCTATTGATTTACCTGTTTTTACAAGGAAATAAAATGTGAAAAAAATATTTCTACATCCCATGGCCTTTCCCAACCATTTAAATTTTTCTCTTACAGGTCTAACACTTCCAAAAAACCAATACAACGCCCACTCGGAAAAATATATAAAGCTAAACGAACCGTTCACTGGGTACTTATCCGTACGAAAATCCCTATTGATTTACCTGTTTTTACAAGGAAATAAAATGTGAAAAAAATATTTCTACATCCCATGGCCTTTCCCAACCATTTAAATTTTTCTCTTACAGGTCTAACACTTCCAAAAAACCTATACAACGCCCACCCGGAAAAATATATAAAGCTAAACGAACCGTTCACTGGGTACTTATCCGTACGAAAATCCCTATTGATTTACCTGTTTTTACAAGGAAATAAAATGTGAAAAAAATATTTCTACATCCCATGGCCTTTCCCAACCATTTAAATTTTTCTCTTACAGGTCTAACAGTTGCGAAAAACCAATACAACGCCCACCCGGAACAATGTATAAAGCTAAACGAACCGTTCACTGGGTACTAATCCATACGAAAATCCCAATTGATTTACCTGTTTTTACAAGGAAATAAAATGTGAAAAAAATATTTCTACATCCCATGGCCTTTCCCAGCCATTTAAATTTTTCTCTTACAGGTCTAACACTTCCGAAAAACCAATACAACGCCCACCCGGAACAATGTATAAAGCTAAACGAACCGTTCACTGGGTACTTATCCGTGCGAAAAGCCCTATTGATTTACCTGTTTTTACAAGAAAGTAAAATGTGAAAAAAATATTTCTACATCCCATGGCCTTTCCCAACCATTTAAATTTTTCTCTTACAGGTCTAACACTTCCGAAAAACCAATACAACGCCCACCCGGAACAATATATAAAGCTAAACGAACCGTTCACTGGGTACTTATCCGTACGAAAATCCCTATTGATTTACCTGTTTTTACAAGGAAATAAAATGTGAAAAAAATATTTCTACATCCCATGGCCTTTCCCAACCATTTAAATTTTTCTCTTACAGGTCTAACACTTCCAAAAAAACAATACAATTCCCACCCGGAACAATATATAAAGCTAAACGAACCGTTCACTGGGTACTTATACGTACGAAAATCCCTATTGATTTACCTGTTTTTACAAGGAAATAAAATGTGAAAAAAATATTTCTACATCCCATGGCCTTTCCCAACCATTTAAATTTTTCTCTTACAGGTCTAACAGTTGCGAAAAACCAATACAACGCCCACCCGGCACAATGTATAAAGCTAAATGAACCGTTCACTGGGTACTTATACGTGCGAAAAGCCCTATTGATTTACCTGTTTTTACAAGGAAGTAAAATGTGAAAAAAATATTTCTACATCCCATGGCCTTTCCCAACCATTTAAATTTTTCTCTTACAGGTCTAACAGTTGCGAAAAACCAATACAACGCCCACCCGGAACAATGTATAAAGCTAAACGAACCGTTCACTGGGTACTTATACGTGCGAAAAGCCCTATTGATTTACCTGTTTTTACAAGGAAGTAAAATGTGAAAAAAATATTTCTACATCCCATGGCCTTTCCCAACCATTTAAATATTTCTCTTACAGGTCTAACACTACCGAAAAACCAATACAACTCCCACCCGGAACAATATATTAAGCTAAACGAACCGTTCACTGGGTACTTATACGTACGAAAATCCCTATTGATTTACCTGTTTTTACAAGGAAATAAAATGTAAAAAAAATATTTCTACATCCCATGGCCTTTCCCAACCATTTAAATTTTTCTCTTACAGGTCTAACACTTCCAAAAAACCAATACAACGCCCACCCGGAAAAATATATAAAGCTAAACGAACCGTTCACTGGGTACTTATCCGTACGAAAATCCCTATTGATTTACCTGTTTTTACAAGGAAATAAAATGTGAAAAAAATATTTCTACATCCCATGGCCTTTCCCAACCATTTAAATTTTTCTCTTACAGGTCAAACAGTTGCGAAAAACCAATACAACGCCCACCCGGAACAATGTATAAAGCTAAACGAACCGTTCACTGGGTACTTATACGTGCGAAAAGCCCTATTGATTTACCTGTTTTTACAAGGAAGTAAAATGTGAAAAAAATATTTCTACATCCCATGGCCTTTCCCAACCATTTAAATTTTTCTCTTACAGGTCTAACAGTTGCGAAAAACCAATACAACGCCCACCCGGAACAATGTATAAAGCTAAACGAACCGTTCACTGGGTACTTATACGTGCGAAAAGCCCTATTGATTTACCTGTTTTTACAAGGAAGTAAAATGTGAAAAAAATATTTCTACATCCCATGGCCTTTCCCAACCATTTAAATTTTTCTCTTACAGGTCTAACACTACCGAAAAACCAATACAACGCCCACCCGGAACAATGTATAAAGCTAAACGAACCGTTCACTGTGTACTTATCCGTGCGAAAAGCCCTATTGATTTCCCTCTTTTTACAAGGAAGTAAAATGTGAAAAAAATATTTCTACATCCCATGGCCTTTCCCAACCATTTAAATTTTTCTCTTACAGGTCTAACACAACCGAAAAACCAATACAACTCCCACCCGGAACAATATATAAAGCTAAACGAACCGTTCACTGGGTACTTATACGTACGAAAATCCCTATTGATTTACCTGTTTTTACAAGGAAATAAAATGTGAAAAAAATATTTCTACATCCCAAGGCCTTTCCCAACCATTTAAATTTTTCTCTTACAGGTCTAACACTTCCGAAAAACCAATACAACGCCCACCCGGAACAATGTATAAAGCTAAACGAACCGTTCACTGGGTACTTATCCGTGCGAAAAGCCCTATTGATTTACCTGTTTTTACAAGGAAATAAAATGTGAAAAAAATATTTCTACATCCCATGGCCTTTCCCAACCATTTAAATTTTTCTCTTACAGGTCTAACACTTCCGAAAAACCAATACAACGCCCACCCGGAAAAATATATAAAGCTAAACGAACCGTTCACTGGGTACTTATCCGTACGAAAATCCCTATTCATTTACCTGTTTTTACAAGGAAGTAAAATTTGAAAAAAATATTTCTACATCCCATGGCCTTTCCCAACCATTTAAATTTTTCTCTTACAGGTCTAACACTTCCGAAAAACCAATACAACGCCCACCCGGAACAATGTATAAAGCTAAACGAACCGTTCACTGGATACTTATCCGTGCGAAAAGCCCTATTGATTTCCCTCTTTTTACAAGGAAGTAAAATGTGAAAAAAATATTTATACATCCCATGGCCTTTCCCAACCATTTAAATTTTTCTCTTACAGGTCTAACACTTCCGAAAAACCAATACAACGCCCACCCGGAACAATATATAAAGCTAAACGAACAGTTCACTGGGTACTTATCCGTACGAAAAGCCCTATTGATTTCCCTGTTTTTACAAGGAAGTAAAATGTGAAAAAAATATTTCGACATCCCATGGCCTTTCCCAACCATTTAAATTTTTCTCTTACAGGTCTAACACTTCCGAAAAACCAATACAACACCCACCCGGAAAAATATATACAGCTAAACGAACCGTTTACTGGGTACTAATCCATACGAAAATCCCTATTGATTTACCTGTTTTTACAAGGAAATAAAATGTGAAAAAAATATTTCTACATCCCATGGCCTTTCCCAACCATTTAAATTTTTCTCTTACAGGTCTAACACTTCCGAAAAACCAATACAACGCCCACCCGGAACAATATATAAAGCTAAACGAACCGTTCACTGGGTACTTATACGTACGAAAATCCCTATTGATTTACCTGTTTTTACAAGGAAATAAAATGTAAAAAAAATATTTCTACATCCCATGGCCTTTCCCAACCATTTAAATTTTTCTCTTACAGGTCTAACACTTCCAAAAAACCAATACAACGCCCACCCGGAACAATATATTAAGCTAAACGAACCGTTCACTGGGTACTTATACGTACGAAAATCCCTATTGATTTACCTGTTTTTACAAGGAAATAAAATGTAAAAAAAATATTTCTACATCCCATGGCCTTTCCCAACCATTTAAATTTTTCTCTTACAGGTCTAACACTTCCAAAAAACCAATACAACGCCCACCCGGAAAAATATATAAAGCTAAACGAACCGTTCACTGGGTACTTATCCGTACGAAAATCCCTATTGATTTACCTGTTTTTACAAGGAAATAAAATGTGAAAAAAATATTTCTACATCCCATGGCCTTTCCCAACCATTTAAATTTTTCTCTTACAGGTCAAACAGTTGCGAAAAACCAATACAACGCCCACCCGGAACAATGTATAAAGCTAAACGAACCGTTCACTGGGTACTTATACGTGCGAAAAGCCCTATTGATTTACCTGTTTTTACAAGGAAGTAAAATGTGAAAAAAATATTTCTACATCCCATGGCCTTTCCCAACCATTTAAATTTTTCTCTTACAGGTCTAACACTACCGAAAAACCAATACAACGCCCACCCGGAACAATGTATAAAGCTAAACGAACCGTTCACTGGGTACTTATCCGTGCGAAAAGCCCTATTGATTTCCCTCTTTTTACAAGGAAGTAAAATGTGAAAAAAATATTTCTACATCCCATGGCCTTTCCCAACCATTTAAATTTTTCTCTTACAGGTCTAACACTACCGAAAAACCAATACAACTCCCACCCGGAACAATATATAAAGCTAAACGAACCGTTCACTGGGTACTTATACGTATGAAAATCCCTATTGATTTACCTGTTTTTACAAGGAAATAAAATGTGAAAAAAATATTTCTACATCCCATGGCCTTTCCCAACCATTTAAATTTTTCTCTTACAGGTCTAACACTTCCGAAAAACCAATACAACGCCCACCCGGAACAATGTATAAAGCTAAACGAACCGTTCACTGGGTACTTATCCGTGCGAAAAGCCCTATTGATTTACCTGTTTTTACAAGGAAATAAAATGTGAAAAAAATATTTCTACATCCCATGGCCTTTCCCAACCATTTAAATTTTTCTCTTACAGGTCTAACACTTCCGAAAAACCAATACAACGCCCACCCGGAAAAATATATAAAGCTAAACGAACCGTTCACTGGGTACTTATCCGTACGAAAATCCCTATTCATTTACCTGTTTTTACAAGGAAGTAAAATGTGAAAAAAATATTTCTACATCCCATGGCCTTTCCCAACCATTTAAATTTTTCTCTTACAGGTCTAACACTTCCGAAAAACCAATACAACGCCCACCCGGAACAATGTATAAAGCTAAACGAACCGTTCACTGGATACTTATCCGTGCGAAAAGCCCTATTGATTTCCCTCTTTTTACAAGGAAGTAAAATGTGAAAAAAATATTTATACATCCCATGGCCTTTCCCAACCATTTAAATTTTTCTCTTACAGGTCTAACACTACCGAAAAACCAATACAACGCCCACCCGGAACAATGTATAAAGCTAAACGAACCGTTCACTGGGTACTTATCCGTGCGAAAAGCCCTATTGATTTCCCTCTTTTTACAAGGAAGTAAAATGTGAAAAAAATATTTCTACATCCCATGGCCTTTCCCAACCATTTAAATTTTTCTCTTACAGGTCTAACACTACCGAAAAACCAATACAACTCCCACCCGGAACAATATATAAAGCTAAACGAACCGTTCACTGGGTACTTATACGTATGAAAATCCCTATTGATTTACCTGTTTTTACAAGGAAATAAAATGTGAAAAAAATATTTCTACATCCCATGGCCTTTCCCAACCATTTAAATTTTTCTCTTACAGGTCTAACACTTCCGAAAAACCAATACAACGCCCACCCGGAACAATGTATAAAGCTAAACGAACCGTTCACTGGGTACTTATCCGTGCGAAAAGCCCTATTGATTTACCTGTTTTTACAAGGAAATAAAATGTGAAAAAAATATTTCTACATCCCATGGCCTTTCCCAACCATTTAAATTTTTCTCTTACAGGTCTAACACTTCCGAAAAACCAATACAACGCCCACCCGGAAAAATATATAAAGCTAAACGAACCGTTCACTGGGTACTTATCCGTACGAAAATCCCTATTCATTTACCTGTTTTTACAAGGAAGTAAAATGTGAAAAAAATATTTCTACATCCCATGGCCTTTCCCAACCATTTAAATTTTTCTCTTACAGGTCTAACACTTCCGAAAAACCAATACAACGCCCACCCGGAACAATGTATAAAGCTAAACGAACCGTTCACTGGATACTTATCCGTGCGAAAAGCCCTATTGATTTCCCTCTTTTTACAAGGAAGTAAAATGTGAAAAAAATATTTATACATCCCATGGCCTTTCCCAACCATTTAAATTTTTCTCTTACAGGTCTAACACTTCCGAAAAACCAATACAACGCCCACCCGGAACAATATATAAAGCTAAACGAACAGTTCACTGGGTACTTATCCGTACGAAAAGCCCTATTGATTTCCCTGTTTTTACAAGGAAGTAAAATGTGAAAAAAATATTTCGACATCCCATGGCCTTTCCCAACCATTTAAATTTTTCTCTTACAGGTCTAACACTTCCGAAAAACCAATACAACACCCACCCGGAAAAATATATACAGCTAAACGAACCGTTTACTGGGTACTAATCCATACGAAAATCCCTATTGATTTACCTGTTTTTACAAGGAAATAAAATGTGAAAAAAATATTTCTACATCCCATGGCCTTTCCCAACCATTTAAATTTTTCTCTGACAGGTCTAACACTTCCGAAAAACCAATACAACGCCCACCCGGAACAATACATAAAGCTAAACGAACCGTTCACTGGGTACTTATCCGTACGAAAATCCCTATAGATTTACCTGTTTTTACAAAGAAATAAAATGTGAAAAAAAATATTTCTACATCCCATGGCCTTTCCCAACCATTTAAACTTTTCTCTTACAGGTCTAACACTTCCGAAAAAACAATACAACGCCCACCCGGAACAATATATAAAGCTAAACGAACCGTTCACTGGGCACTTATCCGTACAAAAATCCCTATTGATTTTCCTGTTTTTACAAGGAAATAAAATGTGAAAAAAAATATTTCTACATCCCATGGCCTTTCCCAACCATTTAAATTTTTATCTTACAGGTCTAACACTACCGAAAAACCGATACAACGGCCACCCGGAACAATATATAAAGCTAAACGAACCGTTCACTGGATACTAATACGTACGAAAATCCCTATTGATTTACCTGTTTTTACAAGGAAGTAAAATGTGAAAAAAATATTTCTACATCCCATGGCCTTTCCCAGCCATTTAAATTTTTCTCTTACAGGTCTAACACTTCCGAAAAACCAATACAACGCCCACCCGGAACAATGTATAAAGCTAAACGAACCGTTCACTGGGTACTTATCCGTACGAAAATCCCTATAGATTTACCTGTTTTTACAAGGAAATAAAATGTGAAAAAAAATATTTCTACATCCCATGGCCTTTCACAACCATTTAAACTTTTCTCTTACAGGTCTAACACTTCCGAAAAACCAATACAACGCCCACCCGGAACAATATATAAAGCTAAACGAACCGTTCACTGGGCACTTCTCCGTACAAAAATCCCTATTGATTTTCCTGTTTTTACAAGGAAATAAAATGTGAAAAAAATATTTCTACATCCCATGGCCTTTCCCAACCATTTAAATTTTTATCTTACAGGTCTAACACTACCGAAAAACCGATACAACGGCCACCCGGAACAATATATAAAGCTAAACGAACCGTTCACTGGGTACTTATCTGTGCGAAAATCCCTATTGATTTACCTGTTTTTACAAGGAAGTAAAATGTGAAAAAAATATTTCTACATCCCATGGCCTTTCCCAGCCATTTAAATTTTTCTCTTACAGGTCTAACACTTCCGAAAAACCAATACAACGCCCACCCGGAACAATGTATAAAGCTAAACGAACCGTTCACTGGGCACTTATCCGTGCGAAAAGCCCTATTGATTTACCTGTTTTTACAAGGAAATAAAATGTGAAAAAAATATTTCTACATCCCATGGCCTTTCCCAACCATTTAAATTTTTCTCTTACAGGTCTAACAGTTGCGAAAAACCAATACAACGCCCACCCGGAACAATATATAAAGCTAAACGAACCGTTCACTGGGTACTTATCCGTACGAAAATCCCTATTGATTTACCTGTTTTTACAAGGAAGTAAAATGTGAAAAAAATATTTCTACATCCCATGGCCTTTCCCAACCATTTAAATTTTTCTCTTACAGGTCTAACACTTCCAAAAAACCAATACAACTCCCACCCGGAACAATATATAAAGCTAAACGAACCGTTCACTGGGTACTTATACGTACGAAAATCCCTATTGATTTACCTGTTTTTACAAGGAAATAAAATGTGAAAAAAATATTTCTACATCCCATGGCCTTTCCCAACCATTTAAATTTTTCTCTTACAGGTCTAACAGTTGCGAAAAACCAATACAACGCCCACCCGGTACAATGTATAAAGCTAAACGAACCGTTCACTGGGTACTTATACGTGCGAAAAGCCCTATTGATTTACCTGTTTTTACAAGGAAGTAAAATGTGAAAAAAATATTTCTACATCCCATGGCCTTTCCCAACCATTTAAATTTTTCTCTTACAGGTCTAACAGTTGCGAAAAACCAATACAAGGCCCACCCGGAACAATGTATAAAGCTAAACGAACCGTTCACTGGGTACTTATACGTGCGAAAAGCCCTATTGATTTACCTGTTTTTACAAGGAAGTAAAATGTGAAAAAAATATTTCTACATCCCATGGCCTTTCCCAACCATTTAAATTTTTCTCTTACAGGTCTAACAGTTGCGAAAAACCAATACAACTCCCACCCGGAACAATATATAAAGCTAAACGAACCGTTCACTGGGTACTTATACGTACGAAAATCCCTATTGATTTACCTGTTTTTACAAGGAAATAAAATGTGGAAAAAATATTTCTACATCCCATGGCCTTTCCCAACCATTTAAATTTTTCTCTTACAGGTCTAACACTTCCAAAAAACCAATACAACTCCCACCCGGAACAATATATAAAGCTAAACGAACCGTTCACTGGGTACTTATACGTACGAAAATCCCTATTGATTTACCTGTTTTTACAAGGAAATAAAATGTGAAAAAAATATTTCTACATCCCATGGCCTTTCCCAACCATTTAAATTTTTCTCTTACAGGTCTAACACTTCCAAAAAACCAATACAACTCCCACCCGGAACAATATATAAAGCTAAACGAACCGTTCACTGGGTACTTATACGTACGAAAATCCCTATTGATTTACCTGTTTTTACAAGGAAATAAAATGTGAAAAAAATATTTCTACATCCCATGGCCTTTCCCAACCATTTAAAGTTTTCTCTTACAGGTCTAACAGTTGCGAAAAACCAATACAACGCCCACCCGGTACAATGTATAAAGCTAAACGAACCGTTCACTGGGTACTTATACGTGCGAAAAGCCCTATTGATTTACCTGTTTTTACAAGGAAGTAAAATGTGAAAAAAATATTTCTACATCCCATGGCCTTTCCCAACCATTTAAATTTTTCTCTTACAGGTCTAACAGTTGCGAAAAACCAATACAAGGCCCACCCGGAACAATGTATAAAGCTAAACGAACCGTTCACTGGGTACTTATACGTGCGAAAAGCCCTATTGATTTACCTGTTTTTACAAGGAAGTAAAATGTGAAAAAAATATTTCTACATCCCATGGCCTTTCCCAACCATTTAAATTTTTCTCTTACAGGTCTAACAGTTGCGAAAAACCAATACAACTCCCACCCGGAACAATATATAAAGCTAAACGAACCGTTCACTGGGTACTTATACGTACGAAAATCCCTATTGATTTACCTATTTTTACAAGGAAATAAAATGTGAAAAAAATATTTCTACATCCCATGGCCTTTCCCAACCATTTAAATTTTTCTCTTACAGGTCTAACACTTCCAAAAAACCAATACAACTCCCACCCGGAACAATATATAAAGCTAAACGAACCGTTCACTGGGTACTTATACGTACGAAAATCCCTATTGATTTACCTGTTTTTACAAGGAAATAAAATGTGAAAAAAATATTTCTACTTCCCATGGCCTTTCCCAACCATTTAAATTTTTCTCTTACAGGTCTAACAGTTGCGAAAAACCAATACAACGCCCACCCGGAACAATGTATAAAGCTAAACGAACCGTTCACTGGGTACTTATACGTGCGAAAAGCCCTATTGATTTACCTGTTTTTACAAGGAAGTAAAATGTGAAAAAAATATTTCGACATCCCATGGCCTTTCCCAGCCATTTAAATTTTTCTCTTACAGGTCTAACACTTCCGAAAAACCAATACAACGCCCACCCGGAACAATGTATAAAGCTAAACGAACCGTTCACTGGGTACTTATCCGTACGAAAATCACTATTGATTTACCTGTTTTTACAAGGAAGTAAAATGTGAAAAAAATATTTCTACATCCCATGGCCTTTCCCAGCCATTTAAATTTTTCTCTTACAGGTCTAACACTTCCGAAAAACCAATACAACGCCCACCCGGAACAATGTATAAAGCTAAACGAACCGTTCACTGGGTACTTATCCGTGCGAAAAGCCCTATTGATTTACCTGTTTTTACAAGGAAATAAAATGTGAAAAAAATATTTCTACATCCCATGGCCTTTCCCAACCATTTCAATTTTTCTCTTACAGGTCTAACAGTTGCGAAAAACCAATACAACGCCCACCCGGAACAATATATAAAGCTAAACGAACCGTTCACTGGGTACTTATCCGTACGAAAATCCCTATTGATTTACCTGTTTTTACAAGGAAGTAAAATGTGAAAAAAATATTTCTACATCCCATGGCCTTTCCCAACCATTTAAATTTTTCTCTTACAGGTCTAACACTTCAGAAAAACCAATACAACGCCCACCCGGAAAAATATATAAAGCTAAACGAACCGTTCACTGGGTACTTATCCGTACGAAAATCCCTATTGATTTACCTGTTTTTACAAGGAAGTAAAATGTGAAAAAAATATTTCTACATCCCAGGGCCTTTCCCAACCATTTAAATTTTTCTCTTACAGGTCTAACACTTCCGAAAAACCAATACAACGCCCACCCGGAACAATGTATAAAGCTAAACGAACCGTTCACTGGGTACTTATCCGTGCGAAAAGCCCTATTGATTTACCAGTTTTTACAAGGAATAAAATGTGAAAAAAATATTTCTACATCCCATGGCCTTTCCCAACCATTTAAATTTTTCTCTTACAGGTCTAACACTACCGAAAAACCAATACAACTCCCACCCGGAACAATATATAAAGCTAAACGAACCGTTCACTGGGTACTTATACGTGCGAAAAGCCCTATTGATTTACCTGTTTTTACAAGGAAATAAAATGTGAAAAAAATATTTCTACATCCCATGGCCTTTCCCAACCATTTAAATTTTTATCTTACAGGTCTAACACTACCGAAAAACCGATACAATGGCCACCCGGAACAATATATAAAGCTAAACGAACCGTTCACTGGGTACTTATACGTACGAAAATCCCTATTGATTTACCTGTTTTTACAAGGAAATAAAATGTAAAAAAAATATTTCTACATCCCATGGCCTTTCCCAGCCATTTAAATTTTTCTCTTACAGGTCTAACACTTCCGAAAAACCAATACAACGCCCACCCGGAACTATGTATAAAGCTAAACGAACCGTTCACTGGGTACTTATCCGTGCGAAAAGCCCTATTGATTTACCTGTTTTTACAAGGAAGTAAAATGTGAAAAAAATATTTCTACATCCCATGGCCTTTCCCAACCATTTAAATTTTTCTCTTACATGTCTAACACTACCGAAAAACCAATACAACTCCCACCCGGAACAATATATAAAGCTAAACGATCCGTTCACTGGGTACTTATCCGTACGAAAATCCCTATTCATTTACCTGTTTTTACAAGGAAGTAAAATGTGAAAAAAATATTTCTACATCCCAGGGCCTTTCCCAACCATTTAAATTTTTATCTTACAGGTCTAACACTTCCGAAAAACCAATACAACGCCCACCCGGAACAATGTATAAAGCTAAACGAACCGTTCACTGGGTACTTATCCGTGCGAAAAGCCCTATTGATTTCCCTCTTTTTACAAGGAAGTAAAATGTGAAAAAAATATTTCTACATCCCATGGCCTTTCCCAACCATTTAAATTTTTCTCTTACAGGTCTAACACTTCCGAAAAACCAATACAACGCCCACCCGGAACAATATATAAAGCTAAACGAACAGTTCACTGGGTACTTATCCGTACGAAAAGCCCTATTGATTTCCCTGTTTTTACAAGGAAGTAAAATGTGAAAAAAATATTTCTACATCCCATGGCCTTTCCCAACCATTTAAATTTTTCTCTTACAGGTCTAACACTTCCGAAAAACCAATACAACACCCACCCGGAAAAATATATACAGCTAAACGAACCGTTTACTGGGTACTAATCCATACGAAAATCCCTATTGATTTACCTGTTTTTACAAGGAAATAAAATGTGAAAAAAATATTTCTACATCCCATGGCCTTTCCCAACCATTTAAATTTTTCTCTTACAGGTCTAACACTTCCGAAAAAACCAATACAACGCCCACCCGGAAAAATATATAAAGCTAAACGAACCGTTCACTGGGTACTTATCCGTACGAAAATCCCTATTCATTTACCTGTTTTTACAAGGAAGTAAAATGTGAAAAAAATATTTCTACATCCCATGGCCTTTCCCAGCCATTTAAATTTTTCTCTTACAGGTCTAACACTTCCGAAAAACCAATACAACGCCCACCCGGAACAATGTATAAAGCTAAACGAACCGTTCACTGGGTACTTATCCGTGCGAAAAGCCCTATTGATTTACCTGTTTTTACAAGGAATAAAATGTGAAAAAAATATTTCTACATCCCATGGCCTTTCCCAGCCATTTAAATTTTTCTCTTACAGGTCTAACACTACCGAAAAACCAATACAACTCCCACCCGGAACAATATATAAAGCTAAACGAACCGTTCACTGGGTACTTATACGTACGAAAATCCCTATTGATTTACCTGTTTTTACAAGGAAATAAAATGTGAAAAAAATATTTCTACATCCCATGGCCTTTCCCAACAATTTAAATTTTTCTCTTACAGGTCTAACACTTCCGAAAAACCAATACAACGCCCACCCGGAACAATGTATAAAGCTAAACGAACCGTTCACTGGGTACTTATCCGTGCGAAAAGCCCTATTGATTTACCTGTTTTTACAAGGAAATAAAATGTGAAAAAAATATTTCTACATCCCATGGCCTTTCCCAACCATTTAAATTTTTATCTTACAGGTCTAACACTACCGAAAAACCGATACAATGGCCACCCGGAACAATATATAAAGCTAAACGAACCGTTCACTGGGTACTTATACGTACGAAAATCCCTATTGATTTACCTGTTTTTACAAGGAAATAAAATGTAAAAAAAAATATTTCTACATCACATGGCCTTTCCCAGCCATTTAAATTTTTCTCTTACAGGTCTAACACTTCCGAAAAACCAATACAACGCCCACCCGGAACAATGTATAAAGCTAAACGAACCGTTCACTGGGTACTTATCCGTGCGAAAAGCCCTATTGATTTACCTGTTTTTACAAGGAAGTAAAATGTGAAAAAAATATTTCTACATCCCATGGCCTTTCCCAACCATTTAAATTTTTCTCTTACATGTCTAACACTACCGAAAAACCAATACAACTCCCACCCGGAACAATATATAAAGCTAAACGAACCGTTCACTGGGTACTTATCCGTACGAAAATCCCTATTCATTTACCTGTTTTTACAAGGAAGTAAAATGTGAAAAAAATATTTCTACATCCCAGGGCCTTTCCCAACCATTTAAATTTTTCTCTTACAGGTCTAACACTTCCGAAAAACCAATACAACGCCCACCCGGAACAATGTATAAAGCTAAACGAACCGTTCACTGGGTACTTATCCGTGCGAAAAGCCCTATTGATTTCCCTCTTTTTACAAGGAAGTAAAATGTGCAAAAAATATTTCTACATCCCATGGCCTTTCCCAACCATTTAAATTTTTCTCTTACAGGTCTAACACTTCCGAAAAACCAATACAACGCCCACCCGGAACAATATATAAAGCTAAACGAACAGTTCACTGGGTACGTATCCGTACGAAAAGCCCTACTGATTTCCCTGTTTTTACAAGGAAGTAAAATGTGAAAAAAATATTTCTACATCCCATGGCCTTTCCCAACCATTTAAATTTTTCTCTTACAGGTCTAACACTTCCGAAAAACCAATACAACACCCACCCGGAAAAATATATACAGCTAAACGAACCGTTTACTGGGTACTAATCCATACGAAAATCCCTATTGATTTACCTGTTTTTACAAGGAAATAAAATGTGAAAAAAATATTTCTACATCCCATGGCCTTTCCCAACCATTTAAATTTTTCTCTTACAGGTCTAACACTTCCGAAAAACCAATACAACGCCCACCCGGAAAAATATATAAAGCTAAACGAACCGTTCACTGGGTACTTATCCGTACGAAAATCCCTATTCATTTACCTGTTTTTACAAGGAAGTAAAATGTGAAAAAAATATTTCTACATCCCAGGGCCTTTCCCAACCATTTAAATTTTTCTCTTACAGGTCTAACACTTCCGAAAAACCAATACAACACCCACCCGGAAAAATATATACAGCTAAACGAACCGTTTACTGGGTACTAATCCATACGAAAATCCCTATTGATTTACCTGTTTTTACAAGGAAATAAAATGTGAAAAAAATATTTCTACATCCCATGGCCTTTCCCAACCATTTAAATTTTTCTCTTACAGGTCTAACACTTCCGAAAAACCAATACAACGCCCACCCGGAAAAATATATAAAGCTAAACGAACCGTTCACTGGGTACTTAACCGTGCGAAAAGCCCTATTGATTTACCTGTTTTTACAAGGAAGTAAAATGTGAAAAAAATATTTCTACATCCCATGGCCTTTCCCAACCATTTAAATTTTTCTCTTACAGGTCTAACAGTTGCGAAAAACCAATACAACGCCCACCCGGAACAATGTATAAAGCTAAACGAACAGTTCACTGGGTACTTATACGTACGAAAATCCCTATTGATTTACCTGTTTTTACAAGGAATTAAAATGTGAAAAAAATATTTCTACATCCCATGGCCTTTCCCAACCATTTAAATTTTTCTCTTACAGGTCTAACACTTCCGAAAAACCAATACAACGCCCACCCGGAAAAATATATAAAGCTAAACGAACCGTTCACTGTGTACTTATCCGTACGAAAATCCCTATTGATTTACCTGTTTTTACAAGGAAATAAAATGTGAAAAAAATATTTCTACTTCCCATGGCCTTTCCCAACCATTTAAATTTTTCTCTTACAGGTCTAACAGTTGCGAAAAACCAATACAACGCCCACCCGGAACAATGTATAAAGCTAAACGAACCGTTCACTGGGTACTTATACGTGCGAAAAGCCCTATTGATTTACCTGTTTTTACAAGGAAGTAAAATGTGAAAAAAATATTTCTACATCCCATGGCCTTTCCCAACCATTTAAATTTTTCTCTTACAGGTCTAACAGTTGCGAAAAACCAATACAACACCCACCCGGAACAATGTATAAAGCTAAACGAACCGTTCACTGGGTACTTATACGTGCGAAAAGCCCTATTGATTTACCTGTTTTTACAAGGAAGTAAAATGTGAAAAAAATATTTCTACATCCCATGGCCTTTCCCAACCATTTAAATTTTTCTCTTACAGGTCTAACACTACCGAAAAACCAATACAACTCCCACCCGGAACAATATATAAAGCTAAACGAACCGTTCACTGGGTACTTATACGTACGAAAATCCCTATTGATTTACCTGTTTTTACAAGGAAATAAAATGTGAAAAAAATATTTCTACATCCCATGGCCTTTCCCAACCATTTAAATTTTTCTCTTACAGGTCTAACACTTCCGAAAAACCAATACAACGCCAACCCGGAAAAATATATAAAGCTAAACGAACCGTTCACTGGGTACTTATCCGTACGAAAATCCCTATTGATTTACCTGTTTTTACAAGGAAATAAAATGTGAAAAAAATATTTCTACATCCCATGGCCTTTCCCAACCATTTAAATTTTTCTCTTACAGGTCTAACACTTCCGAAAAACCAATACAACGCCCACCCGGAACAATGTATAAAGCTAAACGAACCGTTCACTGGGTACTTATCCGTGCGAAAAGCCCTACTGATTTCCCTCTTTTTACAAGGAAGTAAAATGTGAAAAAAATATTTCTACATCCCATGGCCTTTCCCAACCATTTAAATTTTTCTCTTACAGGTCTAACAGTTGCGAAAAACCAATACAACGCCTACCCGGAAAAATATATAAAGCTAAACGAACCGTTCACTGGGTACTTATCCGTACGAAAATCCCTATTGATTTACCTGTTTTTACAAGGAAATAAAATGTGAAAAAAATATTTCTACATCCCATGGCCTTTCCCAACCATTTAAATTTTTCTCTTACAGGTCTAACACTTCCGAAAAACCAATACAACACTCACCCGGAACAATGTATAAAGCTAAACGAACCGTTCACTGGGTACATATCTGTGCGAAAAGCCCTATTGATTTACCTGTTTTTACAAGGAAGTAAAATGTGAAAAAAATATTTCTACATCCCATGGCCTTTCCCAACCATTTAAATTTTTCTCTTACATGTCTAACACTTCCGAAAAACCAATACAACGCCCACCCGGAACAATGTATAAAGCTAAACGAACCGTTCACTGGGTACTTATCCGTGCGAAAAGCCCTATTGATTTACCTGTTTTTACAAGGAAATAAAATGTGAAAAAAAATATTTCTACATCCCATGGCCTTTACCAGCCATTTAAATTTTTCTCTTACAGGTCTAACACTTCCGAAAAACCAATACAACGCCCACCCGGAACAATATATAAAGCTAAACGAACCGTTCACTGGGTACTTATCCGTACGAAAAGCCCTATTGATTTACCTGTTTTTACAAGGAAGTAAAATGTGAAAAAAATATTTCTACATCCCATGGCCTTTCCCAACCATTTAAATTTTTCTCTTACAGGTCTAACAGTTGCGAAAAACCAATACAACACCCACCCGGAAAAATATATACAGCTAAACGAACCGTTTACTGGGTACTAATCCATACGAAAATCCCTATTGATTTACCTGTTTTTACAAGGAAATAAAATGTGAAAAAAATATTTCTACATCCCATGGCCTTTCCCAACCATTTAAATTTTTCTCTTTGACCGTTTATGCACTGGGAACTTCACTGCCCCAGATCCTGGGCAGGAGCGAAAATCAGGGGCAGATGAGGCGCACTGGGCCAAATGCTCCCCGGTTTGGGTGCGGGAAGAGGTGGAGAAACCTGCCACAAATAAAACACCAGCCTGCAGCCTGGCATGAAAGCTCCAGTGCATAAACGGTCTTACAGGTCTAACACTTCCGAAAAACCAATACAACGCCCACCCGGAACAATGTATAAAGCTAAACGAACCGTTCACTGGGTACTTATCCGTGCGAAAAGCCCTATTGATTTCCCTCTTTTTACAAGGAAGTAAAATGTGAAAAAAATATTTCTACATCCCATGGCCTTTCCCAACCATTTAAATTTTTCTCTTACAGGTCTAACACTTCCGAAAAACCAATACAACGCCCACCCGGAAAAATATATAAAGCTAAACGAACCGTTCACTGGGTACTTATCCGTACGAAAATCCCTATTCATTTACCTGTTTTTACAAGGAAGTAAAATGTGAAAAAAATATTTCTACATCCCAGGGCCTTTCCCAACCATTTAAATTTTTCTCTTACAGGTCTAACACTTCCGAAAAACCAATACAACACCCACCCGGAAAAATATATACAGCTAAACGAACCGTTTACTGGGTACTAATCCATACGAAAATCCCTATTGATTTACCTGTTTTTACAAGGAAATAAAATGTGAAAAAAATATTTCTACATCCCATGGCCTTTCCCAACCATTTAAATTTTTCTCTTACAGGTCTAACACTTCCGAAAAACCAATACAACGCCCACCCGGAAAAATATATAAAGCTAAACGAACCGTTCACTGGGTACTTAACCGTGCGAAAAGCCCTATTGATTTACCTGTTTTTACAAGGAAGTAAAATGTGAAAAAAATATTTCTACATCCCATGGCCTTTCCCAACCATTTAAATTTTTCTCTTACAGGTCTAACAGTTGCGAAAAACCAATACAACGCCCACCCGGAACAATGTATAAAGCTAAACGAACAGTTCACTGGGTACTAATACGTGCGAAAAGCCCTATTGATTTACCTGTTTTTACAAGGAATTAAAATGTGAAAAAAATATTTCTACATCCCATGGCCTTTCCCAACCATTTAAATTTTTCTCTTACAGGTCTAACACTTCCGAAAAACCAATACAACGCCCACCCGGAAAAATATATAAAGCTAAACGAACCGTTCACTGTGTACTTATCCGTACGAAAATCCCTATTGATTTACCTGTTTTTACAAGGAAATAAAATGTGAAAAAAATATTTCTACTTCCCATGGCCTTTCCCAACCATTTAAATTTTTCTCTTACAGGTCTAACAGTTGCGAAAAACCAATACAACGCCCACCCGGAACACTGTATAAAGCTAAACGAACCGTTCACTGGGTACTTATACGTGCAAAAAGCCCTATTGATTTACCTGTTTTTACAAGGAAGTAAAATGTGAAAAAAATATTTCTACATCCCATGGCCTTTCCCAACCATTTAAATTTTTCTCTTACAGGTCTAACAGTTGCGAAAAACCAATACAACACCCACCCGGAACAATGTATAAAGCTAAACGAACCGTTCACTGGATACTTATACGTGCGAAAAGCCCTATTGATTTACCTGTTTTTACAAGGAAGTAAAATGTGAAAAAAATATTTCTACATCCCATGGCCTTTCCCAACCATTTAAATTTTTCTCTTACAGGTCTAACACTTCCGAAAAACCAATACAACGCCCACCCGGAAAAATATATAAAGCTAAACGAACCGTTCACTGGGTACTTATCCGTACGAAAATCCCTATTGATTTACCTGTTTTTACAAGGAAATAAAATGTGAAAAAAATATTTCTACATCCCATGGCCTTTCCCAACCATTTAAATTTTTCTCTTACAGGTCTAACACTTCCGAAAAACCAATACAACGCCCACCCGGAACAATGTATAAAGCTAAACGAACCGTTCACTGGGTACTTATCCGTGTGAAAAGCCCTACTGATTTCCCTCTTTTTACAAGGAAGTAAAATGTGAAAAAAATATTTCTACATCCCATGGCCTTTCCCAACCATTTAAATTTTTCTCTTACAGGTCTAACAGTTGCGAAAAACCAATACAACGCCTACCCGGAAAAATATATAAAGCTAAACGAACCGTTCACTGGGTACTTATCCGTACGAAAATCCCTATTGATTTACCTGTTTTTACAAGGAAATAAAATGTGAAAAAAATATTTCTACATCCCATGGCCTTTCCCAACCATTTAAATTTTTCTCTTACAGGTCTAACACTTCCGAAAAACCAATACAACGCCCACCCGGAACAATGTATAAAGCTAAACGAACCGTTCACTGGGTACTTATCCGTGCGAAAAGCCCTATTGATTTCCTTCTTTTTACAAGGAAGTAAAATGTGAAAAAAATATTTCTACATCCCATGGCCTTTCCCAACCATTTAAGTTTTTCTCTTACAGGTCTAACAGTTGCGAAAAACCAATACAACGCCCACCCGGAACAATGTATAAAGCTAAACGAACCGTTCACTGGGTACTTATACGTGCGAAAAGCCCTATTGATTTACCTGTTTTTACAAGGAAGTAAAATGTGAAAAAAATATTTCTACATCCCATGGCCTTTCCCAACCATTTAAATTTTTCTCTTACAGGTCTAACACTACCGAAAAACCAATACAACTCCCACCCGGAACAATATATAAAGCTAAACGAACCGTTCACTGGGTACTTATACGTACGAAAATCCCTATTGATTTACCTGTTTTTACAAGGAAATAAAATGTGAAAAAAATATTTCTACATCCCATGGCCTTTCCCAACCATTTAAATTTTTCTCTTATAGGTCTAACACTTCCGAAAAACCAATACAACGCTCACCCGGAAGAATGTATAAAGCTAAACGAAACGTTCACTGGGTACTTATCTGTGCGAAAAGCCCTATTGATTTACCTGTTTTTACAAGGAAGTAAAATGTGAAAAAAATATTTCTACATCCCATGGCCTTTCCCAACCATTTAAATTTTTCTCTTACAGGTCTAACAGTTGCGAAAAACCAATACAACGCCCACCCGGAACAATGTATAAAGCTAAATGAACCGTTCACTGGGTACTTATATGTGCGAAAAGCCCTATTGATTTACCTGTTTTTACAAGGAAGTAAAATGTGAAAAAAATATTTCTACATCCCATGGCCTTTCCCAACCATTTAAATTTTTCTCTTACATGTCTAACACTTCCGAAAAACCAATACAACGCCCACCCGGAACAATGTATAAACCTAAACGAACCGTTCACTGGGTACTTGTCCGTGCGAAAAGCCCTATTGATTTACCTGTTTTTACAAGGAAATAAAATGTGAAAAAAAATATTTCTACATCCCATGGCCTTTACCAGCCATTTAAATTTTTCTCTTACAGGTCTAACACTTCCGAAAAACCAATACAACGCCCACCCGGAACAATATATAAAGCTAAACGAACCGTTCACTGGGTACTTATCTGTACGAAAAGCCCTATTGATTTACCTGTTTTTACAAGGAAGTAAAATGTGAAAAAAATATTTCTACATCCCATGGCCTTTCCCAACCATTTAAATTTTTCTCTTACAAGTCTAACAGTTGCGAAAAACCAATACAACACCCACCCGGAAAAATATATACAGCTAAACGAACCGTTTACTGGGTACTAATCCATACGAAAATCCCTATTGATTTACCTGTTTTTACAAGGAAATAAAATGTGAAAAAAATATTTCTACATCCCATGGCCTTTCCCAACCATTTAAATTTTTCTCTTTGACCGTTTATGCACTGGGAACTTCACTGCCCCAGATCCTGGGCAGGAGCGAAAATCAGGGGCAGATGAGGCGCACTGGGCCAAATGCTCCCCGGTTTGGGTGCGGGAAGAGGTGGAGAAACCTGCCACAAATAAAACTCCAGCCTGCAGCCTGGCATGAAACCTCCAGTTCATAAACGGTCTTACAGGTCTAACACTTCCGAAAAACCAATACAACGCCCACCCGGAACAATGTATAAAGCTAAACGAACCGTTCACTGGGTACTTATCCGTGCGAAAAGCCCTATTGATTTCCCTCCTTTTACAAGGAAGTAAATTGTGAAAAAAATATTTCTACATCCCATGGCCTTTCCCAACCATTTAAATTTTTCTCTTACAGGTCTAACAGTTGCGAAAAACCAATACAACGCCCACCCGGAACAATGTATAAAGCTAAACGAACCGTTCACTGGGTACTTATACGTGCGAAAAGCCCTATTGATTTACCTGTTTTTACAAGGAAGTAAAATGTGAAAAAAATATTTCTACATCCCATGGCCTTTCCCAACCATTTAAATTTTTCTCTTACAGGTCTAACACTACCGAAAAACCAATACAACTCCCACCCGGAACAATATATAAAGCTAAACGAACCGTTAACTGGGTACTTATACGTACGAAAATCCCTATTGATTTACCTGTTTTTACAAGGAAATAAAATGTGAAAAAAATATTTCTACATCCCATGGCCTTTCCCAACCATTTAAATTTTTCTCTTACAGGTCTAACACTTCCGAAAAACCAATACAACACTCACCCGGAACAATGTATAAAGCTAAACGAACCGTTCACTGGGTACCTATCTGTGCGAAAAGCTCTATTGATTTACCTGTTTTTACAAGGAAGTAAAATGTGAAAAAAATATTTCTACATCCCATGGCCTTTCCCAACCATTTAAATTTTTCTCTTACATGTCTAACACTTCCGAAAAACCAATACAACGCCCACCCGGAACAATGTATAAAGCTAAACGAACCGTTCACTGGGTACTTATCCGTGCGAAAAGCCCTATTGATTTACCTGTTTTTACAAGGAAATAAAATGTGAAAAAAAATATTTCTACATCCCATGGCCTTTACCAGCCATTTAAATTTTTCTCTTACAGGTCTAACACTTCCGAAAAACCAATACAACGCCCACCCGGAACAATATATAAAGCTAAACGAACCGTTCACTGGGTACTTATCCGTACGAAAAGCCCTATTGATTTACCTGTTTTTACAAGGAAGTAAAATGTGAAAAAAATATTTCTACATCCCATGGCCTTTCCCAACCATTTAAATTTTTCTCTTACAGGTCTAACAGTTGCGAAAATCCAATACAACACCCACCCGGAAAAATATATACAGCTAAACGAACCGTTTACTGGGTACTAATCCATACGTAAATCCCTATTGATTTACCTGTTTTTACAAGGAAATAAAATGTGAAAAAAATATTTCTACATCCCATGGCCTTTCCCAACCATTTAAATTTTTCTCTTTGACCGTTTATGCACTGGGAACTTCACTGCCCCAGATCCTGGGCAGGAGCGAAAATCAGGGGCAGATGAGGCGCACTGGGCCAAATGCTCCCCGGTTTGGGTGCGGGAAGAGGTGGAGAAACCTGCCACAAATAAAACACCAGCCTGCAGCCTGGCATGAAACCTCCAGTGCATAAACGGTCTTACAGGTCTAACACTTCCGAAAAACCAATACAACGCCCACCCGGAACAATGTATAAAGCTAAACGAACCGTTCACTGGGTACTTATCCGTGCGAAAAGCCCTATTGATTTCCCTCTTTTTACAAGGAAGTAAAATGTGAAAAAAATATTTCTACATCCCATGGCCTTTCCCAACCATTTAAATTTTTCTCTTACAGGTCTAACAGTTGCGAAAAACCAATACAACGCCCACCCGGAACAATGTATAAAGCTAAACGAACCGTTCACTGGGTACTTATACGTGCGAAAAGCCCTATTGATTTACCTGTTTTTACAAGGAAGTAAAATGTGAAAAAAATATTTCTACATCCCATGGCCTTTCCCAACCATTTAAATTTTTCTCTTACAGGTCTAACACTACCGAAAAACCAATACAACTCCCACCCGGAACAATATATAAAGCTAAACGAACCGTTCACTGGGTACTTATACGTACGAAAATCCCTATTGATTTACCTGTTTTTACAAGGAAATAAAATGTGAAAAAAATATTTCTACATCCCATGGCCTTTCCCAACCATTTAAATTTTTCTCTTACAGGTCTAACACTTCCGAAAAACCAATACAACACTCACCCGGAACAATGTATAAAGCTAAACGAACCGTTCACTGGGTACTTATCTGTGCGAAAAGCCCTATTGATTTACCTGTTTTTACAAGGAAGTAAAATGTGAAAAAATATTTCTACATCCCATGGCCTTTCCCAACCATTTAAATTTTTCTCTTACATGTCTAACACTTCTGAAAAACCAATACAACGCCCACCCGGAACAATGTATAAAGCTAAACGAACCGTTCACTGGGTACTTATCCGTGCGAAAAGCCCTATTGATTTACCTGTTTTTACAAGGAAATAAAATGTGAAAAAAAATATTTCTACATCCCATGGCCTTTACCAGCCATTTAAATTTTTCTCTTACAGGTCTAACACTTCCGAAAAACCAATACAACGCCCACCCGGAACAATGTATAAAGCTAAACGAACCGTTCACTGGGTACTTATCCGTGCGAAAAGCCCTATTGATTTCCCTCTTTTTACAAGGAAGTAAAATGTGAAAAAAATATTTCTACATCCCATGGCCTTTCCCAACCATTTAAATTTTTCTCTTACAGGTCTAACAGTTGCGAAAAACCAATACAACGCCCACCCGGAACAATGTATAAAGCTAAACGAACCGTTCACTGGGTACTTATATGTGCGAAAAGCCCTATTGATTTACCTGTTTTTACAAGGAAGTAAAATGTGAAAAAAATATTTCTACATCCCATGGCCTTTACCAGCCATTTAAATTTTTCTCTTTCAGGTCTAACACTTCCGAAAAACCAATACAACGCCCACCCGGAACAATATATAAAGCTAAACGAACCGTTCACTGGGTACTTATCCGTACGAAAAGCCCTATTGATTTACCTGTTTTTACAAGGAAGTAAAATGTGAAAAAAATATTTCTACATCCCATGGCCTTTCCCAACCATTTAAATTTTTCTCTTACAGGTCTAACAGTTGCGAAAAACCAATACAACACCCACCCGGAACAATGTATAAAGCTAAACGAACCGTTTACTGGGTACTAATCCATACGAAAATCCCTATTGATTTACCTGTTTTTACAAGGAAATAAAATGTGAAAAAAATATTTCTACATCCCATGGCCTTTCCCAACCATTTAAATTTTTCTCTTTGACCGTTTATGCACTGGGAACTTCACTGCCCCAGATCCTGGGCAGGAGCGAAAATCAGGGGCAGATGAGGCGCACTGGGCCAAATGCTCCCCGGTTTGGGTGCGGGAAGAGGTGGAGAAACCTGCCACAAATAAAACTCCAGCCTGCAGCCTGGCATGAAACCTCCAGTGCATAAACGGTCTTACAGGTCTAACACTTCCGAAAAACCAATACAACGCCCACCCGGAACAATGTATAAAGCTAAACGAACCGTTCACTGGGTACTTATCCATGCGAAAAGCCCTATTGATTTCCCTCCTTTTACAAGGAAGTAAATTGTGAAAAAAATATTTCTACATCCCATGGCCGTTCCCAACCATTTAAATTTTTCTCTTACAGGTCTAACAGTTGCGAAAAACCAATACAACGCCCACCCGGAACAATGTATAAAGCTAAACGAACCGTTCACTGGGTACTTATACGTGCGAAAAGCCCTATTGATTTACCTGTTTTTACAAGGAAGTAAAATGTGAAAAAAATATTTCTACATCCCATGGCCTTTCCCAACCATTTAAATTTTTCTCTTACAGGTCTAACACTACCGAAAAACCAATACAACTCCCACCCGGAACAATATATAAAGCTAAACGAAGCGTTCACTGGGTACTTATACGTACGAAAATCCCTATTGATTTACCTGTTTTTACAAGGAAATAAAATGTGAAAAAAATATTTCTACATCCCATGGCCTTTCCCAACCATTTAAATTTTTCTCTTACAGGTCTAACACTTCCGAAAAACCAATACAACACTCACCCGGAACAATGTATAAAGCTAAACGAACCGTTCACTGGGTACCTATCTGTGCGAAAAGCCCTATTGATTTACCTGTTTTTACAAGGAAGTAAAATGTGAAAAAAATATTTCTACATCCCATGGCCTTTCCCAACCATTTAAATTTTTCTCTTACATGTCTAACACTTCCGAAAAACCAATACAACGCCCACCCGGAACAATGTATAAAGCTAAACGAACCGTTCACTGGGTACTTATCCGTGGGAAAAGCCCTATTGATTTCCCTCTTTTTACAAGGAAGTAAAATGTGAAAAAAATATTTCTACATCCCATGGCCTTTCCCAACCATTTAAATTTTTCTCTTACAGGTCTAACAGTTGCGAAAAACCAATACAACACCCACCCGGAAAAATATATACAGCTAAACGAACCGTTTACTGGGTACTAATCCATACGAAAATCCCTATTGATTTACCTGTTTTTACAAGGAAATAAAATGTGAAAAAAATATTTCTACATCCCATGGCCTTTCCCAACCATTTAAATTTTTCTCTTTGACCGTTTATGCACTGGGAACTTCACTGCCCCAGATCCTGGGCAGGAGCGAAAATCAGGGGCAGATGAGGCGCACTGGGCCAAATGCTCCCCGGTTTGGGTGCGGGAAGAGGTGGAGAAACCTGCCACAAATAAAACACCAGCCTGCAGCCTGGCATGAAACCTCCAGTGCATAAACGGTCTTACAGGTCTAACACTTCCGAAAAACCAATACAACGCCCACCCGGAACAATGTATAAAGCTAAACGAACCGTTCACTGGGTACTTATCCGTGGGAAAAGCCCTATTGATTTCCCTCTTTTTACAAGGAAGTAAAATGTGAAAAAAATATTTCTACATCCCATGGCCTTTCCCAACCATTTAAATTTTTCTCTTACAGGTCTAACAGTTGCGAAAAACCAATACAACGCCCACCCGGAACAATGTATAAAGCTAAACGAACCGTTCACTGGGTACTTATACGTGCGAAAAGCCCTATTGATTTACCTGTTTTTACAAGGAAGTAAAATGTGAAAAAAATATTTCTACATCCCATGGCCTTTCCCAACCATTTAAATTTTTCTCTTACAGGTCTAACACTACCGAAAAACCAATACAACTCCCACCCGGAACAATATATAAAGCTAAACGAACCGTTCACTGGGTACTTATACGTACGAAAATCCCTATTGATTTACCTGTTTTTACAAGGAAATAAAATGTGAAAAAAATATTTCTACATCCCATGGCCTTTCCCAACCATTTAAATTTTTCTCTTACAGGTCTAACACTTCCGAAAAACCAATACAACACTCACCCGGAACAATGTATAAAGCTAAACGAACCGTTCACTGGGTACTTATCTGTGCGAAAAGCCCTATTGATTTACCTGTTTTTACAAGGAAGTAAAATGTGAAAAAAATATTTCTACATCCCATGGCCTTTCCCAACCATTTAAATTTTTCTCTTACATGTCTAACACTTCCGAAAAACCAATACAACGCCCACCCGGAACAATGTATAATGCTAAACGAACCGTTCACTGGGTACTTATCCGTGCGAAAAGCCCTATTGATTTACCTGTTTTTACAAGGAAATAAAATGTGAAAAAAAATATTTCTACATCCCATGGCCTTTACCAGCCATTTAAATTTTTCTCTTACAGGTCTAACACTTCCGAAAAACCAATACTACGCCCACCCGGAACAATGTATAAAGCTAAACGAACCGTTCACTGGGTACTTATCCGTACGAAAAGCCCTATTGATTTACCTGTTTTTACAAGGAAGTAAAATGTGAAAAAAATATTTCTACATCCCATGGCCTTTCCCAACCATTTAAATTTTTCTCTTACAGGTCTAACAGTTGCGAAAAACCAATACAACACCCACCCGGAAAAATATATACAGCTAAACGAACCGTTTACTGGGTACTAATCCATACGAAAATCCCTATTGATTTACCTGTTTTTACAAGGAAATAAAATGTGAAAAAAATATTTCTACATCCCATGGCCTTTCCCAACCATTTAAATTTTTCTCTTTGACCGTTTATGCACTGGGAACTTCACTGCCCCAGATCCTGGGCAGGAGCGAAAATCAGGGGCAGATGAGGCGCACTGGGCCAAATGCTCCCCGGTTTGGGTGCGGGAAGAGGTGGAGAAACCTGCCACAAATAAAACTCCAGCCTGCAGCCTGGCATGAAACCTCCAGTGCATAAACGGTCTTACAGGTCTAACACTTCCGAAAAACCAATACAACGCCCACCCGGAACAATGTATAAAGCTAAACGAACCGTTCACTGGGTACTTATCCGTGCGAAAAGCCCTATTGATTTCCCTCTTTTTACAAGGAAGTAAAATGTGAAAAAAATATTTCTACATCCCATGGCCTTTCCCAACCATTTAAATTTTTCTCTTACAGGTCTAACAGTTGCGAAAAACCAATACAACGCCCACCCGGAACAATGTATAAAGCTAAACGAACCGTTCACTGGGTACTTATACGTGCGAAAAGCCCTATTGATTTACCTGTTTTTACAAGGAAGTAAAATGTGAAAAAAATATTTCTACATCCCATGGCCTTTCCCAACCATTTAAATTTTTCTCTTACAGGTCTAACACTTCCGAAAAACCAATACAACGCCCACCCGGAACAATGTATAAAGCTAAACGAACCGTTCACTGGGTACTTATCCGTACGAAAAGCCCTTTTGATTTACCTGTTTTTACAAGGAAGTAAAATGTGAAAAAAATATTTCTACATCCCATGGCCTTTCCCAACCATTTAAATTTTTCTCTTACAGGTCTAACAGTTGCGAAAAACCAATACAACACCCACCCGGAAAAATATATACAGCTAAACGAACCGTTTACTGGGTACTAATCCATACGAAAATCCCTATTGATTTACCTGTTTTTACAAGGAAATAAAATGTGAAAAAAATATTTCTACATCCCATGGCCTTTCCCAACCATTTAAATTTTTCTCTTTGACCGTTTATGCACTGGGAACTTCACTGCCCCAGATCCTGGGCAGGAGCGAAAATCAGGGGCAGATGAGGCGCACTGGGCCAAATGCTCCCCGGTTTGGGTGCGGGAAGAGGTGGAGAAACCTGCCACAAATAAAACACCAGCCTGCAGCCTGGCATGAAACCTCCAGTGCATAAACGGTCTTACAGGTCTAACACTTCCGAAAAACCAATACAACGCCCACCCGGAACAATGTATAAAGCTAAACGAACCGTTCACTGGGTACTTATCCGTGGGAAAAGCCCTATTGATTTCCCTCTTTTTACAAGGAAGTAAAATGTGAAAAAAATATTTCTACATCCCATGGCCTTTCCCAACCATTTAAATTTTTCTCTTACAGGTCTAACAGTTGCGAAAAACCAATACAACGCCCACCCGGAACAATGTATAAAGCTAAACGAACCGTTCACTGGGTACTTATACGTGCGAAAAGCCCTATTGATTTACCTGTTTTTACAAGGAAGTAAAATGTGAAAAAAATATTTCTACATCCCATGGCCTTTCCCAACCATTTAAATTTTTCTCTTACAGGTCTAACACTACCGAAAAACCAATACAACTCCCACCCGGAACAATATATAAAGCTAAACGAACCGTTCACTGGGTACTTATACGTACGAAAATCCCTATTGATTTACCTGTTTTTACAAGGAAATAAAATGTGAAAAAAATATTTCTACATCCCATGGCCTTTCCCAACCATTTAAATTTTTCTCTTACAGGTCTAACACTTCCGAAAAACCAATACAACACTCACCCGGAACAATGTATAAAGCTAAACGAACCGTTCACTGGGTACTTATCTGTGCGAAAAGCCCTATTGATTTACCTGTTTTTACAAGGAAGTAAAATGTGAAAAAAATATTTCTACATCCCATGGCCTTTCCCAACCATTTAAATTTTTCTCTTACATGTCTAACACTTCCGAAAAACCAATACAACGCCCACCCGGAACAATGTATAATGCTAAACGAACCGTTCACTGGGTACTTATCCGTGCGAAAAGCCCTATTGATTTACCTGTTTTTACAAGGAAATAAAATGTGAAAAAAAATATTTCTACATCCCATGGCCTTTACCAGCCATTTAAATTTTTCTCTTACAGGTCTAACACTTCCGAAAAACCAATACTACGCCCACCCGGAACAATGTATAAAGCTAAACGAACCGTTCACTGGGTACTTATCCGTACGAAAAGCCCTTTTGATTTACCTGTTTTTACAAGGAAGTAAAATGTGAAAAAAATATTTCTACATCCCATGGCCTTTCCCAACCATTTAAATTTTTCTCTTACAGGTCTAACAGTTGCGAAAAACCAATACAACACCCACCCGGAAAAATATATACAGCTAAACGAACCGTTTACTGGGTACTAATCCATACGAAAATCCCTATTGATTTACCTGTTTTTAGAAGGAAATAAAATGTGAAAAAAATATTTCTACATCCCATGGCCTTTCCCAACCATTTAAATTTTTCTCTTTGACCGTTTATGCACTGGGAACTTCACTGCCCCAGATCCTGGGCAGGAGCGAAAATCAGGGGCAGATGAGGCGCACTGGGCCAAATGCTCCCCGGTTTGGGTGCGGGAAGAGGTGGAGAAACCTGCCACAAATAAAACTCCAGCCTGCAGCCTGGCATGAAACCTCCAGTGCATAAACGGTCTTACAGGTCTAACACTTCCGAAAAACCAATACAACGCCCACCCGGAACAATGTATAAAGCTAAACGAACCGTTCACTGGGTACTTATCCGTGCGAAAAGCCCTATTGATTTCCCTCTTTTTACAAGGAAGTAAAATGTGAAAAAAATATTTCTACATCCCATGGCCTTTCCCAACCATTTAAATTTTTCTCTTACAGGTCTAACAGTTGCGAAAAACCAATACAACGCCCACCCGGAACAATGTATAAAGCTAAACGAACCGTTCACTGGGTACTTATACGTGCGAAAAGCCCTATTGATTTACCTGTTTTTACAAGGAAGTAAAATGTGAAAAAAATATTTCTACATCCCATGGCCTTTCCCAACCATTTAAATTTTTCTCTTACAGGTCTAACACTTCCGAAAAACCAATACAACGCCCACCCGGAACAATGTATAAAGCTAAACGAACCGTTCACTGGGTACTTATCCGTGCGAAAAGCCCTATTGATTTACCTGTTTTTACAAGGAAATAAAATGTGAAAAAAAATATTTCTACATCCCATGGCCTTTACCAGCCATTTAAATTTTTCTCTTACAGGTCTAACACTTCCGAAAAACCAATACAACGCCCACCCGGAACAATATATAAAGCTAAACGAACCGTTCACTGGGTACTTATCCGTACGAAAAGCCCTATTGATTTACCTGTTTTTACAAGGAAGTAAAATGTGAAAAAAATATTTCTACATCCCATGGCCTTTCCCAACCATTTAAATTTTTCTCTTACAGGTCTAACAGTTGCGAAAAACCAATACAACACCCACCCGGAAAAATATATACAGCTAAACGAACCGTTTACTGGGTACTAATCCATACGAAAATCCCTATTGATTTACCTGTTTTTACAAGGAAATAAAATGTGAAAAAAATATTTCTACATCCCATGGCCTTTCCCAACCATTTAAATTTTTCTCTTTGACCGTTTATGCACTGGGAACTTCACTGCCCCAGATCCTGGGCAGGAGCGAAAATCAGGGGCAGATGAGGCGCACTGGGCCAAATGCTCCCCGGTTTGGGTGCGGGAAGAGGTGGAGAAACCTGCCACAAATAAAACACCAGCCTGCAGCCTGGCATGAAACCTCCAGTGCATAAACGGTCTTACAGGTCTAACACTTCCGAAAAACCAATACAACGCCCACCCGGAACAATGTATAAAGCTAAACGAACCGTTCACTGGGTACTTATCCGTGGGAAAAGCCCTATTGATTTCCCTCTTTTTACAAGGAAGTAAAATGTGAAAAAAATATTTCTACATCCCATGGCCTTTCCCAACCATTTAAATTTTTCTCTTACAGGTCTAACAGTTGCGAAAAACCAATACAACGCCCACCCGGAACAATGTATAAAGCTAAACGAACCGTTCACTGGGTACTTATACGTGCGAAAAGCCCTATTGATTTACCTGTTTTTACAAGGAAGTAAAATGTGAAAAAAATATTTCTACATCCCATGGCCTTTCCCAACCATTTAAATTTTTCTCTTACAGGTCTAACACTACCGAAAAACCAATACAACTCCCACCCGGAACAATATATAAAGCTAAACGAACCGTTCACTGGGTACTTATACGTACGAAAATCCCTATTGATTTACCTGTTTTTACAAGGAAATAAAATGTGAAAAAAATATTTCTACATCCCATGGCCTTTCCCAACCATTTAAATTTTTCTCTTACAGGTCTAACACTTCCGAAAAACCAATACAACACTCACCCGGAACAATGTATAAAGCTAAACGAACCGTTCACTGGGTACTTATCTGTGCGAAAAGCCCTATTGATTTACCTGTTTTTACAAGGAAGTAAAATGTGAAAAAAATATTTCTACATCCCATGGCCTTTCCCAACCATTTAAATTTTTCTCTTACATGTCTAACACTTCCGAAAAACCAATACAACGCCCACCCGGAACAATGTATAATGCTAAACGAACCGTTCACTGGGTACTTATCCGTGCGAAAAGCCCTATTGATTTACCTGTTTTTACAAGGAAATAAAATGTGAAAAAAAATATTTCTACATCCCATGGCCTTTACCAGCCATTTAAATTTTTCTCTTACAGGTCTAACACTTCCGAAAAACCAATACTACGCCCACCCGGAACAATGTATAAAGCTAAACGAACCGTTCACTGGGTACTTATCCGTACGAAAAGCCCTTTTGATTTACCTGTTTTTACAAGGAAGTAAAATGTGAAAAAAATATTTCTACATCCCATGGCCTTTCCCAACCATTTAAATTTTTCTCTTACAGGTCTAACAGTTGCGAAAAACCAATACAACACCCACCCGGAAAAATATATACAGCTAAACGAACCGTTTACTGGGTACTAATCCATACGAAAATCCCTATTGATTTACCTGTTTTTAGAAGGAAATAAAATGTGAAAAAAATATTTCTACATCCCATGGCCTTTCCCAACCATTTAAATTTTTCTCTTTGACCGTTTATGCACTGGGAACTTCACTGCCCCAGATCCTGGGCAGGAGCGAAAATCAGGGGCAGATGAGGCGCACTGGGCCAAATGCTCCCCGGTTTGGGTGCGGGAAGAGGTGGAGAAACCTGCCACAAATAAAACTCCAGCCTGCAGCCTGGCATGAAACCTCCAGTGCATAAACGGTCTTACAGGTCTAACACTTCCGAAAAACCAATACAACGCCCACCCGGAACAATGTATAAAGCTAAACGAACCGTTCACTGGGTACTTATCCGTGCGAAAAGCCCTATTGATTTCCCTCTTTTTACAAGGAAGTAAAATGTGAAAAAAATATTTCTACATCCCATGGCCTTTCCCAACCATTTAAATTTTTCTCTTACAGGTCTAACAGTTGCGAAAAACCAATACAACGCCCACCCGGAACAATGTATAAAGCTAAACGAACCGTTCACTGGGTACTTATACGTGCGAAAAGCCCTATTGATTTACCTGTTTTTACAAGGAAGTAAAATGTGAAAAAAATATTTCTACATCCCATGGCCTTTCCCAACCATTTAAATTTTTCTCTTACAGGTCTAACACTTCCGAAAAACCAATACAACGCCCACCCGGAACAATGTATAAAGCTAAACGAACCGTTCACTGGGTACTTATCCGTGCGAAAAGCCCTATTGATTTACCTGTTTTTACAAGGAAATAAAATGTGAAAAAAAATATTTCTACATCCCATGGCCTTTACCAGCCATTTAAATTTTTCTCTTACAGGTCTAACACTTCCGAAAAACCAATACAACGCCCACCCGGAACAATATATAAAGCTAAACGAACCGTTCACTGGGTACTTATCCGTACGAAAAGCCCTATTGATTTACCTGTTTTTACAAGGAAGTAAAATGTGAAAAAAATATTTCTACATCCCATGGCCTTTCCCAACCATTTAAATTTTTCTCTTACAGGTCTAACAGTTGCGAAAAACCAATACAACACCCACCCGGAAAAATATATACAGCTAAACGAACCGTTTACTGGGTACTAATCCATACGAAAATCCCTATTGATTTACCTGTTTTTACAAGGAAATAAAATGTGAAAAAAATATTTCTACATCCCATGGCCTTTCCCAACCATTTAAATTTTTCTCTTTGACCGTTTATGCACTGGGAACTTCACTGCCCCAGATCCTGGGCAGGAGCGAAAATCAGGGGCAGATGAGGCGCACTGGGCCAAATGCTCCCCGGTTTGGGTGCGGGAAGAGGTGGAGAAACCTGCCACAAATAAAACTCCAGCCTGCAGCCTGGCATGAAACCTCCAGTGCATAAACGGTCTTACAGGTCTAACACTTCCGAAAAACCAATACAACGCCCACCCGGAACAATGTATAAAGCTAAACGAACCGTTCACTGGGTACTTATCCGTGCGAAAAGCCCTATTGATTTCCCTCTTTTTACAAGGAAGTAAAATGTGAAAAAAATATTTCTACATCCCATGGCCTTTCCCAACCATTTAAATTTTTCTCTTACAGGTCTAACAGTTGCGAAAAACCAATACAACGCCCACCCGGAACAATGTATAAAGCTAAACGAACCGTTCACTGGGTACTTATACGTGCGAAAAGCCCTATTGATTTACCTGTTTTTACAAGGAAGTAAAATGTGAAAAAAATATTTCTACATCCCATGGCCTTTCCCAACCATTTAAATTTTTCTCTTACAGGTCTAACACTACCGAAAAACCAATACAACTCCCACCCGGAACAATATATAAAGCTAAACGAACCGTTCACTGGGTACTTATACGTACGAAAATCCCTATTGATTTACCTGTTTTTACAAGGAAATAAAATGTGAAAAAAATATTTCTACATCCCATGGCCTTTCCCAACCATTTAAATTTTTCTCTTAGAGGTCTAACACTTCCGAAAAACCAATACAACACTCACCCGGAACAATGTATAAAGCTAAACGAACCGTTCACTGGGTACTTATCTGTGCGAAAAGCCCTATTGATTTACCTGTTTTTACAAGGAAGTAAAATGTGAAAAAAATATTTCTACATCTCATGGCCTTTCCCAACCATTTAAATTTTTCTCTTACATGTCTAACACTTCCGAAAAACCAATACAACGCCCACCCGGAACAATGTATAAAGCTAAACGAACCGTTCACTGGGTACTTATCCGTGCGAAAAGCCCTATTGATTTACCTGTTTTTACAAGGAAATAAAATGTGAAAAAAAATATTTCTACATCCCATGGCCTTTACCAGCCATTTAAATTTTTCTCTTACAGGTCTAACACTTCCGAAAAACCAATACAACGCCCACCCGGAACAATGTATAAAGCTAAACGAACCGTTCACTGGGTACTTATCCGTGCGAAAAGCCCTATTGATTTCCCTCTTTTTACAAGGAAGTAAAATGTGAAAAAAATATTTCTACATCCCATGGCCTTTCCCAACCATTTAAATTTTTCTCTTACAGGTCTAACAGTTGTGAAAAACCAATACAACGCCCACCCGGAACAATGTATAAAGCTAAACGAACCGTTCACTGGGTACTTATACGTGCGAAAAGCCCTATTGATTTACCTGTTTTTACAAGGAAGTAAAATGTGAAAAAAATATTTCTACATCCCATGGCCTTTCCCAACCATTTAAATTTTTCTCTTACAGGTCTAACACTACCGAAAAACCAATACAACGCCCACCCGGAACAATATATAAAGCTAAACGAACCGTTCACTGGGTACTTATACGTACGAAAATCCCTATTGATTTACCTGTTTTTACAAGGAAATAAAATGTGAAAAAAATATTACTACATCCCATGGCCTTTCCCAACCATTTAAATTTTTCTCTTACAGGTCTAACACCTCCGAAAAACCAATACAACACTCACCCGGAACAATGTATAAAGCTAAACGAACCGTTCACTGGGTACTTATCTGTGCGAAAAGCCCTATTGATTTACCTGTTTTTACAAGGAAGTAAAATGTGAAAAAAATATTTCTACATCCCATGGCCTTTCCCAACCATTTAAATTTTTCTCTTACATGTCTAACACTTCCGAAAAACCAATACAACGCCCACCCGGAACAATGTATAATGCTAAACGAACCGTTCACTGGGTACTTATCCGTGCGAAAAGCCCTATTGATTTACCTGTTTTTACAAGGAAATAAAATGTGAAAAAAAATATTTCTACATCCCATGGCCTTTACCAGCAATTTAAATTTTTCTCTTACAGGTCTAACACTTCCGAAAAACCAATACTACGCCCACCCGGAACAATGTATAAAGCTAAACGAACCGTTCACTGGGTACTTATCCGTACGAAAAGCCCTTTTGATTTACCTGTTTTTACAAGGAAGTAAAATGTGAAAAAAATATTTCTACATCCCATGGCCTTTCCCAACCATTTAAATTTTTCTCTTACAGGTCTAACAGTTGCGAAAAACCAATACAACACCCACCCGGAAAAATATATACAGCTAAACGAACCGTTTACTGGGTACTAATCCATACGAAAATCCCTATTGATTTACCTGTTTTTACAAGGAAATAAAATGTGAAAAAAATATTTCTACATCCCATGGCCTTTCCCAACCATTTAAATTTTTCTCTTTGACCGTTTATGCACTGGGAACTTCACTGCCCCAGATCCTGGGCAGGAGCGAAAATCAGGGGCAGATGAGGCGCACTGGGCCAAATGCTCCCCGGTTTGGGTGCGGGAAGAGGTGGAGAAACCTGCCACAAATAAAACTCCAGCCTGCAGCCTGGCATGAAACCTCCAGTGCATAAACGGTCTTACAGGTCTAACACTTCCGAAAAACCAATACAACGCCCACCCGGAACAATGTATAAAGCTAAACGAACCGTTCACTGGGTACTTATCCGTGCGAAAAGCCCTATTGATTTCCCTCTTTTTACAAGGAAGTAAAATGTGAAAAAAATATTTCTACATCCCATGGCCTTTCCCAACCATTTAAATTTTTCTCTTACAGGTCTAACAGTTGCGAAAAACCAATACAACGCCCACCCGGAACAATGTATAAAGCTAAACGAACCGTTCACTGGGTACTTATACGTGCGAAAAGCCCTATTGATTTACCTGTTTTTACAAGGAAGTAAAATGTGAAAAAAATATTTCTACATCCCATGGCCTTTCCCAACCATTTAAATTTTTCTCTTACAGGTCTAACACTTCCGAAAAACCAATACAACGCCCACCCGGAACAATGTATAAAGCTAAACGAACCGTTCACTGGGTACTTATCCGTGCGAAAAGCCCTATTGATTTACCTGTTTTTACAAGGAAATAAAATGTGAAAAAAAATATTTCTACATCCCATGGCCTTTACCAGCCATTTAAATTTTTCTCTTACAGGTCTAACACTTCCGAAAAACCAATACAACGCCCACCCGGAACAATATATAAAGCTAAACGAACCGTTCACTGGGTACTTATCCGTACGAAAAGCCCTATTGATTTACCTGTTTTTACAAGGAAGTAAAATGTGAAAAAAATATTTCTACATCCCATGGCCTTTCCCAACCATTTAAATTTTTCTCTTACAGGTCTAACAGTTGCGAAAAACCAATACAACACCCACCCGGAAAAATATATACAGCTAAACGAACCGTTTACTGGGTACTAATCCATACGAAAATCCCTATTGATTTACCTGTTTTTACAAGGAAATAAAATGTGAAAAAAATATTTCTACATCCCATGGCCTTTCCCAACCATTTAAATTTTTCTCTTTGACCGTTTATGCACTGGGAACTTCACTGCCCCAGATCCTGGGCAGGAGCGAAAATCAGGGGCAGATGAGGCGCACTGGGCCAAATGCTCCCCGGTTTGGGTGCGGGAAGAGGTGGAGAAACCTGCCACAAATAAAACTCCAGCCTGCAGCCTGGCATGAAACCTCCAGTGCATAAACGGTCTTACAGGTCTAACACTTCCGAAAAACCAATACAACGCCCACCCGGAACAATGTATAAAGCTAAACGAACCGTTCACTGGGTACTTATCCGTGCGAAAAGCCCTATTGATTTCCCTCTTTTTACAAGGAAGTAAAATGTGAAAAAAATATTTCTACATCCCATGGCCTTTCCCAACCATTTAAATTTTTCTCTTACAGGTCTAACAGTTGCGAAAAACCAATACAACGCCCACCCGGAACAATGTATAAAGCTAAACGAACCGTTCACTGGGTACTTATACGTGCGAAAAGCCCTATTGATTTACCTGTTTTTACAAGGAAGTAAAATGTGAAAAAAATATTTCTACATCCCATGGCCTTTCCCAACCATTTAAATTTTTCTCTTACAGGTCTAACACTACCGAAAAACCAATACAACTCCCACCCGGAACAATATATAAAGCTAAACGAACCGTTCACTGGGTACTTATACGTACGAAAATCCCTATTGATTTACCTGTTTTTACAAGGAAATAAAATGTGAAAAAAATATTTCTACATCCCATGGCCTTTCCCAACCATTTAAATTTTTCTCTTAGAGGTCTAACACTTCCGAAAAACCAATACAACACTCACCCGGAACAATGTATAAAGCTAAACGAACCGTTCACTGGGTACTTATCTGTGCGAAAAGCCCTATTGATTTACCTGTTTTTACAAGGAAGTAAAATGTGAAAAAAATATTTCTACATCTCATGGCCTTTCCCAACCATTTAAATTTTTCTCTTACATGTCTAACACTTCCGAAAAACCAATACAACGCCCACCCGGAACAATGTATAAAGCTAAACGAACCGTTCACTGGGTACTTATCCGTGCGAAAAGCCCTATTGATTTACCTGTTTTTACAAGGAAATAAAATGTGAAAAAAAATATTTCTACATCCCATGGCCTTTACCAGCCATTTAAATTTTTCTCTTACAGGTCTAACACTTCCGAAAAACCAATACAACGCCCACCCGGAACAATGTATAAAGCTAAACGAACCGTTCACTGGGTACTTATCCGTGCGAAAAGCCCTATTGATTTCCCTCTTTTTACAAGGAAGTAAAATGTGAAAAAAATATTTCTACATCCCATGGCCTTTCCCAACCATTTAAATTTTTCTCTTACAGGTCTAACAGTTGTGAAAAACCAATACAACGCCCACCCGGAACAATGTATAAAGCTAAACGAACCGTTCACTGGGTACTTATACGTGCGAAAAGCCCTATTGATTTACCTGTTTTTACAAGGAAGTAAAATGTGAAAAAAATATTTCTACATCCCATGGCCTTTCCCAACCATTTAAATTTTTCTCTTACAGGTCTAACACTACCGAAAAACCAATACAACGCCCACCCGGAACAATATATAAAGCTAAACGAACCGTTCACTGGGTACTTATACGTACGAAAATCCCTATTGATTTACCTGTTTTTACAAGGAAATAAAATGTGAAAAAAATATTACTACATCCCATGGCCTTTCCCAACCATTTAAATTTTTCTCTTACATGTCTAACACTTCCGAAAAATCAATACAACGGCCACCCGGAACAATATATAAAGCTAAACGAACCGTTCACTGGGCACTTATCCGTATGAAAATACCTATTGATTTTCCTGTTTTTACAAGGAAATAAAATGTGAAAAAAATATTTCTACAACCCATGGCCTTTCCCATCCGTTTAAATTTTTATCTTACAGGTCTAACACTACAGAAAAACCGATACAACTCCCACCCGGAACAATATATAAAGCTAAATAAAGCGTTCACTGGGTACTTATACGTATGAAAATCCTTATTGATTTACCTGTTTTTACAAGGAAGTAAAATGTGAAAAAAATATTTCTACATCCCATGGCCTTTTCCAACCATTTAAACATTTCTCTTACAGGTCTAACACTTCTGAAAAACCAATACAACGCCCACGCGGAACAATATATAAAGCTAAACGAACCGTTCACTGGGTACTAATCCGTACAAAAATCCCTATTGATTTACCGGTTTTTACAAGGAAATAAAATGTGAAAAAAAAATTTCTACATCCCATGGCCTTTCCCAACCATTTAAATTTTTCTCTTACAGGTCTAACACTTCCGAAAAACCAATACAACGCCCACCCGGAACAATATATAAAGCTAAACGAACCATTCACTGGGTACTTATCCGTACGAAAAGCCCTATTGATTTACCTGTTTTTACAAGGAAGTAAAATGTGAAAAAAATATTTCTACATCCCATGGCCTTTCCCAACCATTTAAATTTTTCTCTTACATGTCTAACACTTCCGAAAAACCAATACAACGCCCACCCGGAACAATATATAAAGCTAAACGAACCGTTCACTGGGTACTTATACGTACGAAAAGCCCTATTCATTTACCTGTTTTTACAAGGAAGTAAAATGTGAAAAAAATATTTCTACATCCCATAGCCTTTCCCAGCCATTTAAATTTTTCTCTTACAGGTCTAACACTTCCGAAAAATCAATACAACGGCCACCCGGAACAATATATAACGCTAAACGAACCGTTCACTGGGTACTTATCCGTACGAAAATCCCTATTGATTTACCTGTTTTTACAAGGAAATAAAATGTGAAAAAAATATTTCTACATCCCATGGCCTTTCCCAACCATTTAAACCTTTCTCTTACAGGTCTAACACTTCCGAAAAACCAATACAACGGCCACCTGGAACAATATATAAAGCTAAACGAACCGTTCACTGGGCACTTATCCGTACAAAAAGCCCTATTGATTTACCTGTTTTTACAAGGAAGTAAAATGTGAAAAAATATTTCTACATCCCATGGCCTTTCCCAGCCATTTAAATTTTTCTCTTACATGTCTAACGCTTCCGAAAAACCAAAACAACGCCCACCCGGACCAATATATAAAGCTAAACGAACCGTTCACTGGGTACTTATCCGTACGAAAATCCCTATTGATTTACCTGTATTTACAAGGAAATAAAATGTGAAAAAAATATTTCTACATCCCATGGCCTTTCCCAACCATATAAATTTTTCTCTTACATGTCTAACACTTCCGAAAAATCAATACAACGGCCACCCGGAAAAATATATAAAGCTAAACGAACCGTTCACTGGGCACTTATCCGTACGAAAATACCTATTGATTTTCCTGTTTTTACAAGGAAATAAAATGTGAAATAAATATTTCTACAACCCATGGCCTTTCCCAACCGTTTAAATTTTTATCTTACAGGTCTAACACTACAGAAAAACCGATACAACTCCCACCCGGAACAATATATAAAGCTAAATGAAGCGTTCACTGGGTACTTATACGTATGAAAATCCCTATTGATTTACCTGTTTTTACAAGGAAGTAAAATGTGAAAAAAATATTTCTACATCCCATGGCCTTTCCCAACCATTTAAATTTTTCTCTTACATGTCTAACACTTCCGAAAAACCGATACAACGGCCACCCGGAACAATATATAAAGCTAAATGAACCGTTCACTGGGTACTTATCCGTACGAAAATACCTATTGATTTACCTGTTTTTACAAGGAAATAAAATGTGAAAAAAATATTTCTACATCCCATGGCCTTTCCCAACCATTTAAATTTTTATCTTACAGGTCTAACACTTCCGAAAAACCAATACAACGGCCACCCGGAACAATATATAAAGCTAAATGAACCGTTCACTGGGTACTTATCCGTACGAAAATACCTATTGATTTACCAGTTTTTACAAGGAAATAAAATGTGAAAAAAATATTTCTACATCCCATGGCCTTTCCCAACCATTTAAATTTTTATCTTACAGGTCTAACACTACCGAAAAACCGATACAACTCCCACCCGGAACAATATATAAAGCTAAATGAACCGTTCACTGGGTACTTATCCGTATGAAAATCCCTATTGATTTACCTGTTTTTACAAGGAAGTAAAATGTGAAAATATATTTCTACATCCCATGGCCTTTCCCAGCCATTTAAATTTTTCTCTTACAGGTCTAACGCTTCCGAAAAACCAATACAACGCCCACCCGGAACAATATATAAAGCTAAACGAACCGTTCACTGGGTACTTATCCGTACGAAAATCCCTATTGATTTACCTGTTTTTACAAGGAAATAAAATGTGAAAAAAATATTACTACATCCCATGGCCTTTCCCAACCATTTAAATTTTTCTCTTACATGTCTAACACTTCCGAAAAATCAATACAACGGCCACCCGGAACAATATATAAAGCTAAACGAACCGTTCACTGGGCACTTATCCGTACAAAAAGCCCTATTGATTTACCTGTTTTTACAAGGAAGTAAAATGTGAAAAAATATTTCTACATCCCATGGCCTTTCCCAACCATATAAATTTTTATCTTACAGGTCTAACACTACCGAAAAACCGATACAACTCCCACCCGGAACAATATATAACGCTAAACGAACCGTTCACTGGGTACTTATCCGTACGAAAATCCCTATTGATTTACCTGTTTTTACAAGGAAATAAAATGTGAAAAAAATATTTCTACATCCCATGGCCTTTCCCAACCATTTAAACCTTTCTCTTACAGGTCTAACACTTCCGAAAAACCAATACAACGGCCACCTGGAACAATATATAAAGCTAAACGAACCGTTCACTGGGCACTTATCCGTACAAAAAGCCCTATTGATTTACCTGTTTTTACAAGGAAGTAAAATGTGAAAAAATATTTCTACATCCCATGGCCTTTCCCAGCCATTTAAATTTTTCTCTTACATGTCTAACGCTTCCGAAAAACCAAAACAACGCCCACCCGGACCAATATATAAAGCTAAACGAACCGTTCACTGGGTACTTATCCGTACGAAAATCCCTATTGATTTACCTGTATTTACAAGGAAATAAAATGTGAAAAAAATATTTCTACATCCCATGGCCTTTCCCAACCATATAAATTTTTCTCTTACATGTCTAACACTTCCGAAAAATCAATACAACGGCCACCCGGAAAAATATATAAAGCTAAACGAACCGTTCACTGGGCACTTATCCGTACGAAAATACCTATTGATTTTCCTGTTTTTACAAGGAAATAAAATGTGAAATAAATATTTCTACAACCCATGGCCTTTCCCAACCGTTTAAATTTTTATCTTACAGGTCTAACACTACCGAAAAACCGATACAACTCCCACCCGGAACAATATATAAAGCTAAATGAACCGTTCACTGGGTACTTATCCGTACGAAAATCCCTATTGATTTACCTGTTTTTACAAGGAAGTAAAATGTGAAAATATATTTCTACATCCCATGGCCTTTCCCAGCCATTTAAATTTTTCTCTTACAGGTCTAACGCTTCCGAAAAACCAATACAACGCCCACCCGGAACAATATATAAAGCTAAACGAACCGTTCACTGGGTACTTATCCGTACGAAAATCCCTATTGATTTACCTGTTTTTACAAGGAAATAAAATGTGAAAAAAATATTACTACATCCCATGGCCTTTCCCAACCATTTAAATTTTTCTCTTACATGTCTAACACTTCCGAAAAATCAATACAACGGCCACCCGGAACAATATATAAAGCTAAACGAACCGTTCACTGGGCACTTATCCGTACAAAAAGCCCTATTGATTTACCTGTTTTTACAAGGAAGTAAAATGTGAAAAAATATTTCTACATCCCATGGCCTTTCCCAACCATATAAATTTTTATCTTACAGGTCTAACACTACCGAAAAACCGATACAACTCCCACCCGGAACAATATATAAAGCTAAATGAACCGTTCACTGGGTACTTATCCGTACGAAAATACCTATTGATTTACCTGTTTTTACAAGGAAATAAAATGTGAAAAAAATATTTCTACATCCCATGGCCTTTCCCAACCATTTAAACTTTTCTCTTACAGGTCTAACACTTCCAAAAAACCAATACTACGGCCACCCGGAACAATATATAAAGCTAAACGAACCGTTCACTGGGCACTTATCCGTACGAAAATACCTATTGATTTACCTGTTTTTACAAGGAAATAAAATGTGAAAAAAATATTTCTACATCCCATGGCCTTTCCCAACCATTTAAATTTTTATCTTACAGGTCTAACACTACCGAAAAACCGATACAACTCCCACCCGGAACAATATATAAAGCTAAATGAACCGTTCACTGGGTACTTATCCGTACGAAAATACCTATTGATTTACCTGTTTTTACAAGGAAATAAAATGTGAAAAAAATATTTCTACATCCCATGGCCTTTCCCAACCATTTAAACTTTTCTCTTACAGGTCTAACACTTCCGAAAAACCAATACAACGGCCACCCGGAACAATATATAAAGCTAAACGAACCGTTCACTGGGCACTTATCCGTACAAAAAGCCCTATTGATTTACCTGTTTTTACAAGGAAGTAAAATGTGAAAAAATATTTCTACATCCCATGGCCTTTCCCAGCCATTTAAATTTTTCTCTTACAGGTCTAACGCTTCCGAAAAACCAATACAACGCCCACCCGGAACAATATATAAAGCTAAACGAACCGTTCACTGGGTACTTATCCGTACGAAAATCCCTATTGATTTACCTGTTTTTACAAGGAAATAAAATGTGAAAAAAATATTTCTACATCCCATGGCCTTTCCCAACAATTTAAATTTTTCTCTTACATGTCTAACACTTCCGAAAAACCAATACAACGGCCACCCGGAACAATATATAAATCTAAACGAACCGTTCACTGGGCACTTATCCGTACGAAAATCCCTATTGATTTTCCAGTTTTTACAAGGAAATAAAATGTGAAAAAAATATTTCTACATCCCATGGCCTTTCCCAACCATTTTAATTTTTATCTTACAGGTCTAACACTACCGAAAAACCGATACAACTCCTACCCGGAACAATATATAAAGCTAAATGAACCGTTCACTGGGTACTTATCCGTACGAAAATACCTATTGATTTACCTGTTTTTACAAGGAAATAAAATGTGAAAAAAATATTTCTACATCCCATGGCCTTTCCCAACCATTTAAACTTTTCTCTTACAGGTCTAACACTTCCGAAAAACCAATACAACGGCCACCCGGAACAATATATAAAGCTAAACGAACCGTTCACTGGGCACTTATCCGTACGAAAATACCTATTGATTTACCTGTTTTTACAAGGAAATAAAATGTGAAAAAAATATTTCTACATCCCATGGCCTTTCCCAACCATTTAAATTTTTATCTTACAGGTCTAACACTACCGAAAAACCGATACAACTCCCACCCGGAACAATATATAAAGCTAAATGAACCGTTCACTGGGTACTTATCCGTACGAAAATACCTATTGATTTACCTGTTTTTACAAGGAAATAAAATGTGAAAAAAATATTTCTACATCCTATGGCCTTTCCCAACCATTTAAACTTTTCTCTTACAGGTCTAACACTTCCGAAAAACCAATACAACGGCCACCCGGTACAATATATAAAGCTAAACGAACCGTTCACTGGGCATTTATCCATACAAAAAGCCCTATTGATTTACCTGTTTTTACAAGGAAGTAAAATGTGAAAAAATATTTCTACATCCCATGGCCTTTCCCAGCCATTTAAATTTTTCTCTTACAGGTCTAACGCTTCCGAAAAACCAATACAACGCCCACCCGGAACAATATATAAAGCTAAACGAACCGTTCACTGGGTACTTATCCGTACGAAAATCCCTATTGATTTACCTGTTTTTACAAGGAAATAAATGTGAAAAAAATATTACTACATCCCATGGCCTTTCCCAACCATTTAAATTTTTCTCTTACATGTCTAACACTTCCGAAAAACCGATACAACGGCCACCCGGAACAATATATAAAGCTAAATGAACCGTTCACTGGGTACTTATCCGTACGAAAATACCTATTGATTTACCTGTTTTTACAAGGAAATAAAATGTGAAAAAAAATTTTCTACATCCCATGGCCTTTCCCAACCATTTAAATTTTTATCTTACAGGTCTAACACTACCGAAAAACCGATACAACTCCCACCCGGAACAATATATAAAGCTAAACGAACCGTTCACTGGGTACTTATCCGTACGAAAATACCTATTGATTTACCTGTTTTTACAAGGAAATAAAATGTGAAAAAAATATTTCTACATCCCATGGCCTTTCCCAACCATTTAAACTTTTCTCTTACAGGTCTAACACTTCCGAAAAACCAATACAACGGCCACCCGGAACAATATATAAAGCTAAACGAACCGTTCACTGGGCACTTATCCGTACAAAAAGCCCTATTGATTTACCTGTTTTTACAAGGAAGTAAAATGTGAAAAAATATTTCTACATCCCATGGCCTTTCCCAGCCATTTAAATTTTTCTCTTACAGGTCTAACGCTTCCGAAAAACCAATACAACGCCCACCCGGAACAATATATAAAGCTAAACGAACCGTTCACTGGGTACTTATCCGTACGAAAATCCCTATTGATTTACCTGTTTTTACAAGGAAATAGAATGTGAAAAAAATATTACTACATCCCATGGCCTTTCCCAACCATTTAAATTTTTCTCTTACATGTCTAACGCTTCCGAAAAATCAATACAACGGCCACCCGGAACAATATATAAAGCTAAACGAACCGTTCACTGGGCACTTATCCGTATGAAAATACCTATTGATTTTCCTGTTTTTACAAGGAAATAAAATGTGAAAAAAATATTTCTACAACCCATGGCCTTTCCCATCCGTTTAAATTTTTATCTTACAGGTCTAACACTACAGAAAAACCGATACAACTCCCACCCGGAACAATATATAAAGCTAAATGAAGCGTTCACTGGGTACTTATACGTATGAAAATCCCTATTGATTTACCTGTTTTTACAAGGAAGTAAAATGTGAAAAAAATATTTCTACATCCCATGGCCTTTTCCAACCATTTAAACATTTCTCTTACAGGTCTAACACTTCTGAAAAACCAATACAACGCCCACGCGGAACAATATATAAAGCTAAACGAACCGTTCACTGGGTACTAATCCATACAAAAATCCCTATTGATTTACCTGTTTTTACAAGGAAATAAAATGTGAAAAAAATATTTCTACATCCCATGGCCTTTCCCAACCATTTAAATTTTTCTCTTACAGGTCTAACACTTCCGAAAAACCAATACAACGCCCACCCGGAACAATATATAAAGCTAAACGAACCATTCACTGGGTACTTATCCGTACGAAAATCCCTATTGATTTACCTGTTTTTACAAGGAAATAAAATGTGAAAAAAATATTTCTACATCCCATGGCCTTTCCCAACAATTTAAATTTTTCTCTTACATGTCTAACACTTCCGAAAAACCAATACAACGGCCACCCGGAACAATATATAAAGCTAAACGAACCGTTCACTGGGCACTTATCCGTACGAAAATCCCTATTGATTTTCCAGTTTTTACAAGGAAATAAAATGTGAAAAATATATTTCTACATCCCATGGCCTTTCCCAACCATTTAAATTTTTATCTTAAAGGTCTAACACTACCGAAAAACCGATACAACTCCCACCCGGAACAATATATAAATCTAAATGAACCGTTCACTGGGTACTTATCCGTACGAAAATAACTATTGATTTACCTGTTTTTACAAGGAAATAAAATGTGAAAAAAATATTTCTACATCCCATGGCCTTTCCCAACCATTTAAATTTTTCTCTTACATGTCTAACGCTTCCGAAAAACCAATACAACGCCCACCCGGAACAATATATAAAGCTAAACGAACCGTTCACTGGGCACTTATCCGTACGAAAATCCCTATTGATTTTCCAGTTTATACAAGGAAATAAAATGTGAAAAAAATATTTCTACATCCCATGGCCTTTCCCAACCATTTAAATTTTTATCTTACAGGTCTAACACTACCGAAAAACCGATACAACTCCCACCCGGAACAATATATAAAGCTAAATGAACCGTTCACTGGGTACTTATCCGTACGAAAATACCTATTGATTTACCTGTTTTTACAAGGAAATAAAATGTGAAAAAAATATTTCTACATCCCATGGCCTTTCCCAACCATTTAAACTTTTCTCTTACAGGTCTAACACTTCCGAAAAACCAATACAACGGCCATCCGGAACAATATATAAAGCTAAACGAACCGTTCACTGGGCACTTATCCGTACGAAAATACCTATTGATTTACCTGTTTTTACAAGGAAATAAAATGTGAAAAAAATATTACTACATCCCATGGCCTTTCCCAACCATTTAAATTTTTCTCTTACAGGTCTAACGCTTCTGAAAAACCAATACAACGCCCACCCGGAACAATATATAAAGCTAAACGAACCGTTCACTGGGTACTTATCCGTACGAAAATCCCTATTGATTTACCTGTTTTTACAAGGAAATAAAATGTGAAAAAAATATTACTACATCCCATGGCCTTTCCCAACCATTTAAATTTTTCTCTTACATGTCTAACACTTCCGAAAAATCAATACAACGGCCACCCGGAACAATATATAAAGCTAAACGAACCGTTCACTGGGCACTTATCCGTACGAAAATACCTATTGATTTACCTGTTTTTACAAGGAAATAAAATGTGAAAAAAATATTTCTACATCCCATGGCCTTTCCCAGCCATTTAAATTTTTCTCTTACAGGTCTAACGCTTCCGAAAAACCAATACAACGCCCACCCGGAACAATATATAAAGCTAAACGAACCGTTCACTGGGCACTTATCCGTACGAAAATACCTATTGATTTACCTGTTTTTACAAGGAAATAAAATGTGAAAAAAATATTTCTACATCCCATGGCCTTTCCCAACCATTTAAATTTTTATCTTACATGTCTAACACTACCGAAAAACCAATACAACGCCCTCCCGGAACAATATATAAAGCTAAACGGACCGTTCACTGGGCACTTATTCGTACAAAAATCCCTAATGATTTTCCTGTTTTTACAAGGAAGTAATATGTGAAAAAAATATTTCTACATCCCATGGCCTTTCCCAACCATTTAAATTTTTATCTTACATGTCTAACACTACCGAAAAACCAATACAACGCCCTCCCGGAACAATATATAAAGCTAAACGGACCGTTCACTGAGTACTTATCCGTACGAAAAGCCCTATTGATTTACCTGTTTTTACAAGGAAGTAAAATGTGAAAAAAAAAATTTCTACATCCCATGGCCTTTCCCAGCCATTTAAATTTTTCTCTTACAGGTCTAACGCTTCCGAAAAACCAATACAACGCCCACCCGGAACAATATATAAAGCTAAACGAACCGTTCACTGGGTACTTATCCGTACGAAAATCCCTATTGATTTACCTGTTTTTACAAGGAAATAAAATGTGAAAAAAATATTTCTACATCCCATGGCCTTTCCCAACCATTTAAATTTTTATCTTACAGGTCTAACACTACCGAAAAACCAATACAACGCCCTCCCGGAACAATATATAAAGCTAAACAGACCGTTCACTGGGTACTTATCCGTACAAAAAGCCCTATTGATTTACCTGTTTTTACAAGGAAGTAAACTGTGAAAAAAATATTTCTACATCCCATGGCCTCTCCCAGCCATTTAAATTTTTCTCTTACAGGTCTAAAGCTTCCGAAAAACCAATACAACGCCCACCCGGAACAATATATAAAGCTAAACGAACCGTTCACTGGGTACTTATCCGTACGAAAATCCCTATTGATTTACCTGTTTTTACAAGGAAATAAAATGTGAAAAAAATATTTCTACAACCCATGGCCTTTCCCAACTATTTAAATTTTTATCTTACAGGTCTAACACTTCCGAAAAACCGATACAACTCCCACCCGGAACAATATATAAAGCTAAATGAACCGTTCACTGGGTACTTATCCGTACGAATATCCCTATTGATTGACCTGTTTTTACAAGGAAATAAAATGTGAAAAAAATATTTCTACATCCCATGGCCTTTCCCAACCATTTAAACTTTTCTCTTACAGGTCTAACACTTCCGAAAAACCAATACAACGGCCACCCGGAACAATATATAAAGCTCAACGAACCGTTCACTGGGCACTTATCCGTACAAAAAGCCCTATTGATTTACCTGTTTTTACAAGGAAGTAAAATGTGAAAAAATATTTCTACATCCCATGGCCTTTCCCAGCCATTTAAATTTTTCTCTTACAGGTCTAACGCTTCCGAAAAACCAATACAACGCCCACCCGGAACAATATATAAAGCTAAACGAACCGTTCACTGGGTACTTATCCGTACGAAAATCCCTATTGATTTTCCTGTTTTTACAAGGAAATAAAATGTGAAAAAAATATTTCTACATCCCATGGCCTTTCCCAACCATTTAAATTTTTATCTTACATGTCTAACACTACAGAAAAACCAATACAACGCCCTCCCGGAACAATATATAAAGCTAAACGGACCGTTCACTGGGTACTTATCCGTACAAAAAGCCCTATTGATTTACCTGTTTTTACAAGGAAGTAAAATGTGAAAAAAATATTTCTACATCCCATGGCCTTTCCCAGCCATTTAAATTTTTCTCTTACAGGTCTAACGCTTCCGAAAAACCAATACAACGCCCACCCGGAACAATATATAAAGCTAAACGAACCGTTCACTGGGTACTTATACGTACGAAAATCCCTATTGATTTACCTGTTTTTACAAGGAAATAAAATGTGAAAAAAATATTTCTACATCCCATGGCCTTTCCCAACCATTTAAATTTTTATCTTACAGGTCTAACACTACCGAAAAACCAATACAACGCCCTCCCGGAACAATATATAAAGCTAAACAGACCGTTCACTGGGTACTTATCCGTACAAAAAGCCCTATTGATTTACCTGTTTTTACAAGGAAGTAAAATGTGAAAAAAATATTTCTACATCCCATGGCCTTTCCCAGCCATTTAAATTTTTCTCTTACAGGTCTAACGCTTCCGAAAAACCAATACAACGCCCACGCAGAACAATATATAAAGCTAAACGAACCGTTCACTGGGTACTTATCCGTACGAAAATCCCTATTGATTTACCTGTTTTTACAAGGAAATAAAATTTGAAAAAAATATTTCTACAACCCATGGCCTTTCCCAACCATTTAAATTTTTCTCTTACAGGTCTAACACTTCCGAAAAACCAATACAACGCCCACCCGGAACAATATATAAAGCTAAACGAACCGTTCACTGGGTACTTATCCGTACGAAAAGCCCTATTGATTTACCTGTTTTTACAAGGAAGTAAAATGTGAAAAAATACTTCTACATCCCATGGCCTTTCCCAACCATTTAAATTTTTCTCTTACAGGTCTAACAGTTGCGAAAAACCAATACAAAACCCACCCGGATAATATATAGAGCTAAACGAACCGTTTTCTGGGTACTAATCCATACGAAAATCCCTATTGATTTACCTGTTTTTACAAGGAAATAAAATGTGAAAAAAATATTTCTACATCCCATGGCCTTTCCCAACCATTTAAACTTTTCTCTTACAGGTCTAACACTTCCGAAAAACCAATACAACGCCCTCCCGGAACAATATATAAAGCTAAACGGACCGTTCACTGAGTACTTATCCGTACGAAAAGCCCTATTGATTTACCTGTTTTTACAAGGAAGTAAAATGTGAAAAAAAAAATTTCTACATCCCATGGCCTTTCCCAGCCATTTAAATTTTTCTCTTACAGGTCTAACGCTTCCGAAAAACCAATACAACGCCCACCCGGAACAATATATAAAGCTAAACGAACCGTTCACTGGGTACTTATCCGTACGAAAATCCCTATTGATTTTCCTGTTTTTACAAGGAAATAAAATGTGAAAAAAATATTTCTACATCCCATGGCCTTTCCCAACCATTTAAATTTTTATCTTACATGTCTAACACTACAGAAAAACCAATACAACGCCCTCCCGGAACAATATATAAAGCTAAACGGACCGTTCACTGGGTACTTATCCGTACAAAAAGCCCTATTGATTTAACTGTTTTTACAAGGAAGTAAAATGTGAAAAAAATATTTCTACATCCCATGGCCTTTCCCAGCCATTTAAATTTTTCTCTTACAGGTCTAACGCTTCCGAAAAACCAATACAACGCCCACCCGGAACAATATATAAAGCTAAACGAACCGTTCACTGGGTACTTATACGTACGAAAATCCCTATTGATTTACCTGTTTTTACAAGGAAATAAAATGTGAAAAAAATATTTCTACATCCCATGGCCTTTCCCAACCATTTAAATTTTTATCTTACAGGTCTAACACTACCGAAAAACCAATACAACGCCCTCCCGGAACAATATATAAAGCTAAACAGACCGTTCACTGGGTACTTATCCGTACAAAAAGCCCTATTGATTTACCTGTTTTTACAAGGAAGTAAAATGTGAAAAAAATATTTCTACATCCCATGGCCTTTCCCAGCCATTTAAATTTTTCTCTTACAGGTCTAACGCTTCCGAAAAACCAATACAACGCCCACCCGGAACAATATATAAAGCTAAACGAACCGTTCACTGGGTACTTATCCGTACGAAAATCCCTATTGATTTACCTGTTTTTACAAGGAAATAAAATTTGAAAAAAATATTTCTACAACCCATGGCCTTTCCCAACCATTTAAATTTTTATCTTACAGGTCTAACACTTCCGAAAAACCGATACAACTCCCACCCGGAACAATATATAAAGCTAAATGAACCGTTCACTGGGTACTTATACGTATGAAAATCCCTATTGATTTACCTTTTTTTACAAGGAAGTAAAATGTGAAAAAAATATTTCTACATCCCATGGCCTTTCCCAACCATTTAAACATTTCTCTTACAGGTCTAACACTTCTGAAAAACCAATACAACGCCCACGCGGAATAATATATAAAGCTAAACGAACCGTTCACTGGGTACTAATCCATACAAAAATCCCTATTGATTTACCTGTTTTTACAAGGAAATAAAATGTGAAAAAAATATTTCTACATCCCATGGCCTTTCCCAACCATTTAAATTTTTCTCTTACAGGTCTAACACTTCCGAAAAACCAATACAACGCCCACCCGGAACAATATATAAAGCTAAACGAACCGTTCACTGGGTACTTATCCGTACGAAAAGCCCTATTGATTTACCTGTTTTTACAAGGAAGTAAAATGTGAAAAAATACTTCTACATCCCATGGCCTTTCCCAACCATTTAAATTTTTCTCTTACAGGTCTAACAGTTGCGAAAAACCAATACAAAACCCACCCGGATAATATATAGAGCTAAACGAACCGTTTTCTGGGTACTAATCCATACGAAAATCCCTATTGATTTACCTGTTTTTACAAGGAAATAAAATGTGAAAAAAATATTTCTACATCCCATGGCCTTTCCCAACCATTTAAACTTTTCTCTTACAGGTCTAACACTTCCGAAAAACCAATACAACGCCCTCCCGGAACAATATATAAAGCTAAACGGACCGTTCACTGAGTACTTATCCGTACGAAAAGCCCTATTGATTTACCTGTTTTTACAAGGAAGTAAAATGTGAAAAAAAAAATTTCTACATCCCATGGCCTTTCCCAGCCATTTAAATTTTTCTCTTACAGGTCTAACGCTTCCGAAAAACCAATACGACGCCCACCCGGAACAATATATAAAGCTAAACGAACCGTTCACTGGGTACTTATCCGTACGAAAATCCCTATTGATTTACCTGTTTTTACAAGGAAATAAAATGTGAAAAAAATATTTCTACATCCCATGGCCTTTCCCAACCATTTAAATTTTTATCTTACAGGTCTAACACTACCGAAAAACCAATACAACGCCCTCCCGGAACAATATATAAAGCTAAACAGACCGTTCACTGGGTACTTATCCGTACAAAAAGCCCTATTGATTTACCTGTTTTTACAAGGAAGTAAAATGTGAAAAAAATATTTCTACATCCCATGGCCTCTCCCAGCCATTTAAATTTTTCTCTTACAGGTCTAACGCTTCCGAAAAACCAATACAACGCCCACCCGGAACAATATATAAAGCTAAACGAACCGTTCACTGGGTACTTATCCGTACGAAAATCCCTATTGATTTACCTGTTTTTACAAGGAAATAAAATGTGAAAAAAATATTTCTACAACCCATGGCCTTTCCCAACCATTTAAATTTTTATCTTACAGGTCTAACACTTCCGAAAAACCGATACAACTCCCACCCGGAACAATATATAAAGCTAAATGAACCGTTCACTGGGTACTTATCCGTACGAATATCCCTATTGATTGACCTGTTTTTACAAGGAAATAAAATGTGAAAAAAATATTTCTACATCCCATGGCCTTTCCCAACCATTTAAACTTTTCTCTTACAGGTCTAACACTTCCGAAAAACCAATACAACGGCCACCCGGAACAATATATAAAGCTCAACGAACCGTTCACTGGGCACTTATCCGTACAAAAAGCCCTATTGATTTACCTGTTTTTACAAGGAAGTAAAATGTGAAAAAATATTTCTACATCCCATGGCCTTTCCCAGCCATTTAAATTTTTCTCTTACAGGTCTAACGCTTCCGAAAAACCAATACAACGCCCAACCGGAACAATATATAAAGCTAAACGAACCGTTCACTGGGTACTTATCCGTACGAAAATCCCTATTGATTTTCCTGTTTTTACAAGGAAATAAAATGTGAAAAAAATATTTCTACATCCCATGGCCTTTCCCAACCATTTAAATTTTTATCTTACATTTCTAACACTACAGAAAAACCAATACAACGCCCTCCCGGAACAATATATAAAGCTAAACGGACCGTTCACTGGGTACTTATCCGTACAAAAAGCCCTATTGATTTACCTGTTTTTACAAGGAAGTAAAATGTGAAAAAAATATTTCTACATCCCATGGCCTTTCCCAGCCATTTAAATTTTTCTCTTACAGGTCTAACGCTTCCGAAAAACCAATACAACGCCCACCCGGAACAATATATAAAGCTAAACGAACCGTTCACTGGGTACTTATACGTACGAAAATCCCTATTGATTTACCTGTTTTTACAAGGAAATAAAATGTGAAAAAAATATTTCTACATCCCATGGCCTTTCCCAACCATTTAAATTTTTATCTTACAGGTCTAACACTACCGAAAAACCAATACAACGCCCTCCCGGAACAATATATAAAGCTAAACAGACCGTTCACTGGGTACTTATCCGTACAAAAAGCCCTATTGATTTACCTGTTTTTACAAGGAAGTAAAATGTGAAAAAAATATTTCTACATCCCATGGCCTTTCCCAGCCATTTAAATTTTTCTCTTACAGGTCTAACGCTTCCGAAAAACCAATACAACGCCCACCCGGAACAATATATAAAGCTAAACGAACCGTTCACTCGGTACTTATCCGTACGAAAATCCCTATTGATTTACCTGTTTTTACAAGGAAATAAAATTTGAAAAAAATATTTCTACAACCCATGGCCTTTCCGAACCATTTAAATTTTTATCTTACAGGTCTAACACTTCCGAAAAACCGATACAACTCCCACCCGGAACAATATATAAAGCTAAATGAACCGTTCACTGGGTACTTATACGTATGAAAATCCCTATTGATTTACCTTTTTTTACAAGGAAGTAAAATGTGAAAAAAATATTTCTACATCCCATGGCCTTTCCCAACCATTTAAACATTTCTCTTACAGGTCTAACACTTCTGAAAAACCAATACAACGCCCACGCGGAACAATATATAAAGCTAAACGAACCGTTCACTGGGTACTAATCCATACAAAAATCCCTATTGATTTACCTGTTTTTACAAGGAAATAAAATGTGAAAAAAATATTTCTACATCCCATGGCCTTTCCCAAACATTTAAATTTTTCTCTTACAGGTCTAACACTTCCGAAAAACCAATACAACGCCCACCCGGAACAATATATAAAGCTAAACGAACCGTTCACTGGGTACTTATCCGTACGAAAAGCCCTATTGATTTACCTGTTTTTACAAGGAAATAAAATGTGAAAAAATACTTCTACATCCCATGGCCTTTCCCAACCATTTAAATTTTTCTCTTACAGGTCTAACAGTTGCGAAAAACCAATACAAAACCCACCCGGAAAAATATATAGAGCTAAACGAACCGTTTTCTGGGTACTAATCCATACGAAAATCCCTATTGATTTACCTGTTTTTACAAGGAAATAAAATGTGAAAAAAATATTTCTACATCCCATGGCCTTTCCCAACCATTTAAATTTTTCTCTTACAGGTCTAACACTTCCGAAAAACCAATACAACGCCCACCCGGAACAATATATAAAGCTAAACGAACCGTTCACTGGGTACTTATCCGTACGAATATCCCTATTGATTGACCTGTTTTTACAAGGAAATAAAATGTGAAAAAAATATTTCTACATCCCATGGCCTTTCCCAACCATTTAAACTTTTCTCTTACAGGTCTAACACTTCCGAAAAACCAATACAACGGCCACCCGGAACAATATATAAAGCTCAACGAACCGTTCACTGGGCACTTATCCGTACAAAAAGCCCTATTGATTTACCTGTTTTTACAAGGAAGTAAAATGTGAAAAAATATTTCTACATCCCATGGCCTTTCCCAGCCATTTAAATTTTTCTCTTACAGGTCTAACGCTTCCGAAAAACCAATACAACGCCCACCCGGAACAATATATAAAGCTAAACGAACCGTTCACTGGGTACTTATCCGTACGAAAATCCCTATTGATTTACCTGTTTTTACAAGGAAATAAAATGTGAAAAAAATATTTCTACATCCCATGGCCATTCCCAACCATTTAAATTTTTCTCTTACAGGTCTAACACTTCTGAAAAACCAATACAACGGCCACCCGGAACAATGTATAAAGCTAAACGAACCGTTCACTGGGTACTTATCCGTACGAAAATCCCTATTGATTTACCTGTTTTTTACAAGGAAGTAAAATGTGAAAAAAATATTTCTACATCCCATGGCCTTTCCCAACCATTTAAACATTTCTCTTACAGGTCTAACACTTCTGAAAAACCAATACAACGCCCACGCGGAACAATATATAAAGCTAAACGAACCGTTCACTGGGTACTAATCCATACAAAAATCCCTATTGGTTTACCTGTTTTTACAAGGAAATAAAATGTGAAAAAAATATTTCTACATCCCATGGCCTTTCCCAACCATTTAAATTTATCTCTTACAGGTCTAACACTTCCGAAAAACCACTACAACGCCCACCCGGAACAATATATAAAGCTAAACGAACCGTTCACTGGGTACTTATCCGTACGAAAAGCCCTATTGATTTACCTGTTTTTACAAGGAAGTAAAATGTGAAAAAAATACTTCTACATCCCATGGCCTTTCCCAACCATTTAAATTTTTCTCTTACAGGTCTAACAGTTGCGAAAAACCAATACAAAACCCACCCGGAAAAATATATAGAGCTAAACGAACCGTTTTCTGGGTACTAATCCATACGAAAATCCCTATTGATTTACCTGTTTTTACAAGGAAATAAAATGTGAAAAAAATATTTCTACATCCCATGGCCTTTCCCAACCATTTAAATTTTTCTCTTACAGGTCTAACACTTCCGAAAAACCAATACAACGCCCACCCGGAACAATATATAAAGCTAAACGAACCGTTCACTGGGTACTTATCCGTACGAATATCCCTATTGATTGACCTGTTTTTACAAGGAAATAAAATGTGAAAAAAATATTTCTACATCCCATGGCCTTTCCCAACCATTTAAACTTTTCTCTTACAGGTCTAACACTTCCGAAAAACCAATACAACGGCCACCCGGAACAATATATAAAGCTCAACGAACCGTTCACTGGGCACTTATCCGTACAAAAAGCCCTATTGATTTACCTGTTTTTACAAGGAAGTAAAATGTGAAAAAATATTTCTACATCCCATGGCCTTTCCCAGCCATTTAAATTTTTCTCTTACAGGTCTAACGCTTCCGAAAAACCAATACAACGCCCACCCGGAACAATATATAAAGCTAAACGAACCGTTCACTGGGTACTTATCCGTACGAAAATCCCTATTGATTTACCTGTTTTTACAAGGAAATAAAATGTGAAAAAAATATTTCTACATCCCATGGCCATTCCCAACCATTTAAATTTTTCTCTTACAGGTCTAACACTTCTGAAAAACCAATACAACGGCCACCCGGAACAATGTATAAAGCTAAACGAACCGTTCACTGGGTACTTATCCGTACGAAAATCCCTATTGATTTACCTGTTTTTTACAAGGAAGTAAAATGTGAAAAAAATATTTCTACAATCCATGGCCTTTCCCAACCATTTAAATTTTTCTCTTACAGGTCTAACAGTTGCGAAAAACCAATACAACACCCACCCGGAAAAATATATGCAGCTAAACGAACCGTTCACTGGGTACTTATCCGTACGAAAATCCCTATTGATTTACCTTTTTTTACAAGGAAGTAAAATGTGAAAAAAATATTTCTACATCCCATGGCCTTTCCCAACCATTTAAATTTTTCTCTTACATGTCTAACACTTCCGAAAAACCAATACAACGCCCACCCGGAACAATATATAAAGCTAAACGAACCGTTCACTGGGTACTTATCCGTACGAAAAGCCCTATTGATTTACCTGTTTTTACAAGGAAGTAAAATGTGAAAAAAATATTTCTACATCCCATGGCCTTTCCCAACCATTTAAATTTTTCTCTTACATGTCTAACACTTCCGAAAAATCAATACAACGGCCACCCGGAACAATATATAAAGCTAAACGAACCGTTCACTGGGCACTTATCCGTACAAAAAGCCCTATTGATTTTCCTGTTTTTACAAGGAAATAAAATGTGAAAAAAATATTTCTACAACCCATGGCCTTTCCCAACCGTTTAAATTTTTATCTTACAGGTCTAACACTACAGAAAAACCGATACAACTCCCACCCGGAACAATATATAAAGCTAAATGAAGCGTTCACTGGGTACTTATACGTATGAAAATCCCTATTGATTTACCTGTTTTTACAAGGAAATAAAATGTGAAAAAAATATTTCTACATCCCATGGCCTTTCCCAACCATTTAAATTTTTCTCTTACAGGTCTAACACTTCCGAAAAACCAATACAACGCCCACCCGGAACAATATATAAAGCTAAACGAACCGTTCACTGGGTACTTATCCGTACGAATATCCCTATTGATTGACCTGTTTTTACAAGGAAATAAAATGTGAAAAAAATATTTCTACATCCCATGGCCTTTCCCAACCATTTAAACTTTTCTCTTACAGGTCTAACACTTCCGAAAAACCAATACAACGGCCACCCGGAACAATATATAAAGCTCAACGAACCGTTCACTGGGCACTTATCCGTACAAAAAGCCCTATTGATTTACCTGTTTTTACAAGGAAGTAAAATGTGAAAAAATATTTCTACATCCCATGGCCTTTCCCAGCCATTTAAATTTTTCTCTTACAGGTCTAACGCTTCCGAAAAACCAATACAACGCCCACCCGGAACAATATATAAAGCTAAACGAACCGTTCACTGGGTACTTATCCGTACGAAAATCCCTATTGATTTACCTGTTTTTACAAGGAAATAAAATGTGAAAAAAATATTTCTACATCCCATGGCCATTCCCAACCATTTAAATTTTTCTCTTACAGGTCTAACACTTCTGAAAAACCAATACAACGGCCACCCGGAACAATGTATAAAGCTAAACGAACCGTTCACTGGGTACTTATCCGTACGAAAATCCCTATTGATTTACCTGTTTTTTACAAGGAAGTGAAATGTGAAAAAAATATTTCTACAATCCATGGCCTTTCCCAACCATTTAAATTTTTCTCTTACAGGTCTAACAGTTGCGAAAAACCAATACAACACCCACCCGGAAAAATATATGCAGCTAAACGAACCGTTCACTGGGTACTTATCCGTACGAAAATCCCTATTGATTTACCTTTTTTTACAAGGAAGTAAAATGTGAAAAAAATATTTCTACATCCCATGGCCTTTCCCAACCATTTAAATTTTTCTCTTACATGTCTAACACTTCCGAAAAACCAATACAACGCCCACCCGGAACAATATATAAAGCTAAACGAACCGTTCACTGGGTACTTATCCGTACGAAAAGCCCTATTGATTTACCTGTTTTTACAAGGAAGTAAAATGTGAAAAAAATATTTCTACATCCCATGGCCTTTCCCAACCATTTAAATTTTTCTCTTACATGTCTAACACTTCCGAAAAATCAATACAACGGCCACCCGGAACAATATATAAAGCTAAACGAACCGTTCACTGGGCACTTATCCGTACGAAAATACCTATTGATTTTCCTGTTTTTACAAGGAAATAAAATGTGAAAAAAGTATTTCTACAACCCATGGCCTTTCCCAACCGTTTAAATTTTTATCTTACAGGTCTAACACTACAGAAAAACCGATACAACTCCCACCCGGAACAATATATAAAGCTAAATGAAGCGTTCACTGGGTACTTATACGTATGAAAATCCCTATTGATTTACCTGTTTTTACAAGGAAGTAAAATATGAAAAAAATATTTCTACATCCCATGGCCTTTCCCAACCATTTAAACATTTCTCTTACAGGTCTAACACTTCTGAAAAAGCAATACAACGCCCACGCGGAACAATATATAAAGCTAAACGAACCGTTCACTGGGTACTAATCCATACAAAAATCCCTATTGATTTACCTGTTTTTACAAGGAAATAAAATGTGAAAAAAATATTTCTACATCCCATGGCCTTTCCCAAGCATTTAAATTTTTCTCTTACAGGTCTAACACTTCCGAAAAACCAATACAACGCCCACCCAAAACAATATATAAAGCTAAACGAACCGTTCAGTGGGTACTTATCCGTACGAAAAGCCCTATTGATTTACCTGTTTTTACAAGGAAGTAAAATGTGAAAAAAATATTTCTACATCCCATGGCCTTTCCCAGCCATTTAAATTTTTCTCTTACAGGTCTAACACTTACGAAAAACCAATACAACGCCCACCCAGAACAATATATAAAGCTAAACGAACCGTTCACTGGGTACTTATCCGTACGAAAATCCCTATTGATTTACCTGTTTTTACAAGGAAATAAAATGTGAAAAAAATATTTCTACATCCCATGGCCTTTCCCAACCATTTAAATTTTTCTCTTACATGTCTAACACTTCCGAAAAATCAATACAACGGCCACCCGGAACAATATATAAAGCTAAACGAACCGTTCACTGGGCACTTATCCGTACGAAAATACCTATTGATTTTCCTGTTTTTACAAGGAAATAAAATGTGAAAAAAATATTTCTACAACCCATGGCCTTTCCCAACCGTTTAAATTTTTATCTTACAGGTCTAACACTACAGAAAAACCGATACAGCTCCCACCCGGAACAATATATAAAGCTAAATGAAGCGTTCACTGGGTACTTATACGTATGAAAATCCCTATTGATTTACCTGTTTTTACAAGGAAGTAAAATGTGAAAAAAATATTTCTACATCCCATGGCCTTTGCCAACCATCTAAACATTTCTCTTACAGGTCTAACACTTCTGAAAAACCAATACAACGCCCACGCGGAACAATATATAAAGCTAAACGAACCGTTCACTGGGTACTAATCCATACAAAAATCCCTATTGATTTACCTGTTTTTACAAGGAAATAAAATGTGAAAAAAATATTTCTACATCCCATGGCCTTTCCCAACCATTTAAATTTTTCTCTTACAGGTCTAACACTTCCGAAAAACCAATACAACGCCCACCCGGAACAATATATAAAGCTAAACGAACCGTTCACTGGGTACTTATCCGTACGAAAAGCCCTATTGATTTACCTGTTTTTACAAGGAAGTAAAATGTGAAAAAAATATTTCTACATCCCATGGCCTTTCCCAGCCATTTAAATTTTTCTATTACAGGTCTAACACTTACGAAAAACCAATACAACGCCCACCCAGAACAATATATAAAGCTAAACGAACCGTTCACTGGGTACTTATCCGTACGAAAATCCCTATTGATTTACCTGTTTTTACAAGGAAATAAAATGTGAAAAAAATATTTCTACATCCCATGGCCTTTCCCAACCATTTAAACTTTTCTCTTACAGGTCTAACACTTCCTAAAAACCAATACAACGGCCACCCGGAACAATATATAAAGCTAAACGAACCGTTAACTGGGCACTTATCCGTACAAAAAGCCCTATTGATTTACCTGTTTTTACAAGGAAGTAAAATGTGAAAAAATATTTCTACATCCCATGGCCTTTCCCAGCCATTTAAATTTTTCTCTTACAGGTCTAACGCTTCCGAAAAACCAATACAACGCCCACCCGGAACAATATATAAAGCTAAACGAAACGTTCACTGGGTACTTATCCGTACGAAAATCCCTATTGATTTACCTGTTTTTACAAGGAAACAAAATGTGAAAAAAATATTTCTACATCCCATGGCCTTTCCCAGCCATTTAAATTTTTCTCTTACATGTCTAACACTTCCGAAAAACCAATACAAAGCCCACGCGGAACAATATATAAAGCTAAACGAACCGTTCACTGGGTACTTATCCGTACGAAAAGCCCTATTGATTTACCTGTTTTTACAAGGAAGTAAAATGTGAAAAAAATATTTCTACATCCCATGGCCTTTCCCAGCCATTTAAATTTTTCTCTTACAGGTCTAACACTTACGAAAAACCAATACAACGCCCACCCAGAACAATATATAAAGCTAAACGAACCGTTCACTGGGTACTTATCCGTACGAAAATCCCTATTGATTTACCTGTTTTTACAAGGAAATAAAATGTGAAAAAAATATTCCTACATCCCATGGCCTTTCCCAACCATTTAAACTTTTCTCTTACAGGTCTAACACTTCCGAAAAACCAATACAACGGCCACCCGGAACAATATATAAAGCTAAACGAACCGTTAACTGGGCACTTATCCGTACAAAAATCCCTATTGATTTACCTGTTTTTACAAGGAAGTAAAATGTGAAAAAATATTTCTACATCCCATGGCCTTTCCCAGCCATTTAAATTTTTCTCTTACAGGTCTAACGCTTCCGAAAAACCAATACAACGCCCACCCGGAACAATATATAAACTAAACGAACCGTTCACTGGGTACTTATCCGTACGAAAATCCCTATTGATTTACCTGTTTTTACAAGGAAGTAAAATGTGAAAAAAATATTTCTACATCCCATGGCCTTTCCCAACCATTTAAATTTTTCTCTTACATGTCTAACAGTAGCGAAAAACCAATACAACACTCACCCGGAAAAATATATAGTGCTAAACGAACCGTTTTCTGGGTACTAATCCATACGAAAATCCCTATTGATTTACCTGTTTTTACAAGGAAATAAAATGTGAAAAAAATATTTCTACATCCCATGGCCTTTCCCAACCATTTAAATTTTTCTCTTACAGGTCTAACACTTCCGAAAAACCAATACAACGCCCACCCGGAACAATATATAAAGCTAAACGAACCGTTCACTAGGTACTTATCCGTACGAATATCCCTATTGATTGACCTGTTTTTACAAGGAAATAAAATGTGAAAAAAATATTTCTATATCCCATGGCCTTTCCCAACCATTTAAACTTTTCTCTTACAGGTCTAACACTTCCGAAAAACCAATACAACGGCCACCCGGAACAATATATAAAGCTAAACGAACCGTTAACTGGGCACTTATCCGTACAAAAAGCCCTATTGATTTACCTGTTTTTACAAGGAAGTAAAATGTGAAAAAATATTTCTACATCCCATGGCCTTTCCCAGCCATTTAAATTTTTCTCTTACAGGTCGAACGCTTCCGAAAAACCAATACAACGCCCACCCGGAACAATATATAAAGCTAAACGAACCGTTCACTGGGTACTTATCCGTACGAAAATCCCTATTGATTTACCTGTTTTTACAAGGAAGTAAAATGTGAAAAAAATATTTCTACATCCCATGGCCTTTCCCAACCATTTAAACATTTCTCTTACAGGTCTAACACTTCCGAAAAACCAAAACAACACACACGCGGAACAATATTTAAAGCTAAACGAACCGTTCACTGGGTACTTATCCATACGAAAATCCCTATTGATTTACCTGTATTTACAAGGAAATAAAATGTGAAAAAAATATTTCTACATCCCATGGCCTTTCCCAACCATTTAAACATTTATCTTACAGGTCTAACACTACCGAAAAACCAATACAACTCCCACCCGGAACAATATATAAAGGTAAATGAACCGTTCACTGGGTACTTATCCGTACGAAAATCCCTATTGATTTACCTGTTTTTACAAGGAAATAAAATGTGAAAAAAATATTTCTACATCCCATTGCCTTTCCCAACCATTTAAACTTTTCTCTTACAGGTCTAACACTTCTGAAAAACCAATACAACGGCCACCCGGAACAATATATAAAGCTAAACGAACCGTTCACTGGGCACTTATCCGTACGAAAATCCCTATTGATTTACCTGTTTTTACAAGGAAATAAAATGTGAAAAAAATATTTCTACATCCCATGGCCTTTCCCAACCATTTAAATTTTTCTCTTACAGGTCTAACACTTCCGAAAAACCAATACAACGCCCACCCAGAACAATGTATAAAGCTAAACGAACCGTTCACTGGGTACTTATCCGTGCGAAAAGCCCTATTGATTTACCTGTTTTTACAAGGAAATAAAATGTGAAAAAAATATTTCTACATCCCATGGCCTTTCCCAACCATTTAAATTTTTCTCTTACAGGTCTAACACTTCCGAAAAACCAATACAACGCCCAACCGGAACAATATATAAAGCTAAACGAACCGTTCACTGGGTACTTATCCGTACGAATATCCCTATTGATTGACCTGTTTTTACAAGGAAATAAAATGTGAAAAAAATATTTCTACATCCCATGGCCTTTCCCAACCATTTAAACTTTTCTCTTACAGGTCTAACACTTCCGAAAAACCAATACAACGGCCACCCGGAACAATATATAAAGCTAAACGAACCGTTAACTGGGCACTTATCCGTACAAAAAGCCCTATTGATTTACCTGTTTTTACAAGGAAGTAAAATGTGAAAAAATATTTCTACATCCCATGGCCTTTCCCAGCCATTTACATTTTTCTCTTACAGGTCTAACGCTTCCGAAAAACCAATACAACGCCCACCCGGAACAATATATAAAGCTAAACGAACCGTTCACTGGGTACTTATCCGTACGAAAATCCCTATTGATTTACCTGTTTTTACAAGGAAATAAAATGTGAAAAAAATATTTCTACATCCCATGGCCTTTCCCAACCATTTAAATTTTTATCTTACAGGTCTAACACTACCGAAAAACCGATACAACTCCCACCGGGAACAATATATAAAGCTAAATGAACCGTTCACTGGGTACTTATACGTACGAAAATCCCTATTGATTTACCTGTTTTTACAAGGAAGTAAAATGTGAAAAAAATATTTCTACATCCCATGGCCTTTCCCAACCATTTAAACATTTCTCTTACAGGTCTAACACTTCCGAAAAACCAAAACAACACACACGCGGAACAATATTTAAAGCTAAACGAACCGTTCACTGGGTACTTATCCATACGAAAATCCCTATTGATTTACCTGTATTTACAAGGAAATAAAATGTGAAAAAAATATTTCTACATCCCATGGCCTTTCCCAACCATTTAAACATTTATCTTACAGGTCTAACACTACCGAAAAACCAATACAACTCCCACCCGGAACAATATATAAAGGTAAACGAACCGTTCACTGGGTACTTATCCGTACGAAAATCCCTATTGATTTACCTGTTTTTACAAGGAAATAAAATGTGAAAAAAATATTTCTACATCCCATTGCCTTTCCCAACCATTTAAACTTTTCTCTTACAGGTCTAACACTTCTGAAAAACCAATACAACGGCCACCCGGAACAATATATAAAGCTAAACGAACCGTTCACTGGGCACTTATCCGTACGAAAATCCCTATTGATTTACCTGTTTTTACAAGGAAATAAAATGTGAAAAAAATATTTCTACATCCCATGGCCTTTCCCAACCATTTAAATTTTTCTCTTACAGGTCTAACACTTCCGAAAAACCAATACAACGCCCACCCAGAACAATGTATAAAGCTAAACGAACCGTTCACTGGGTACTTATCCGTGCGAAAAGCCCTATTGATTTACCTGTTTTTACAAGGAAATAAAATGTGAAAAAAATATTTCTACATCCCATGGCCTTTCCCAACCATTTAAATTTTTCTCTTACAGGTCTAACACTTCCGAAAACCAATACAACGCCCAACCGGAACAATATATAAAGCTAAACGAACCGTTCACTGGGTACTTATCCGTACGAATATCCCTATTGATTGACCTGTTTTTACAAGGAAATAAAATGTGAAAAAAATATTTCTACATCCCATGGCCTTTCCCAACCATTTAAACTTTTCTCTTACAGGTCTAACACTTCCGAAAAACCAATACAACGGCCACCCGGAACAATATATAAAGCTAAACGAACCGTTAACTGGGCACTTATCCGTACAAAAAGCCCTATTGATTTACCTGTTTTTACAAGGAAGTAAAATGTGAAAAAATATTTCTACATCCCATGGCCTTTCCCAGCCATTTAAATTTTTCTCTTACAGGTCTAACGCTTCCGAAAAACCAATACAACGCCCACCCGGAACAATATATAAAGCTAAACGAACCGTTCACTGGGTACTTATCCGTACGAAAATCCCTATTGATTTACCTGTTTTTACAAGGAAATAAAATGTGAAAAAAATATTTCTACATCCCATGGCCTTTCCCAACCATTTAAATTTTTATCTTACAGGTCTAACACTACCGAAAAACCGATACAACTCCCACCGGGAACAATATATAAAGCTAAATGAACCGTTCACTGGGTACTTATACGTACGAAAATCCCTATTGATTTACCTGTTTTTACAAGGAAGTAAAATGTGAAAAAAATATTTCTACATCCCATGGCCTTTCCCAACCATTTAAACATTTCTCTTACAGGTCTAACACTTCCGAAAAACCAAAACAACACACACGCGGAACAATATTTAAAGCTAAACGAACCGTTCACTGGGTACTTATCCATACAAAAATCCCTATTGATTTACCTGTATTTACAAGGAAATAAAATGTGAAAAAAATATTTCTACATCCCATGGCCTTTCCCAACCATTTAAATTTTTCTCTTACATGTCTAACACTTCTGAAAAACCAATACAACGGCCACCCGGAACAATATATAAAGCTAAACGAACCGTTCACTGGGCACTTATCCGTACGAAAATCCCTATTGATTTACCTGTTTTTACAAGGAAATACAATGTGAAAAAAATATTTCTACATCCCATGGCCTTTCCCAACCATTTAAATTTTTCTCTTACAGGTCTAACACTTCCGAAAAACCAATACAACGCCCACCCGGAAAAATATATAAAGCTAAAAGAACCGTTCACTGGGTACTTATCCGTACGAAAATCCCTATTGATTTACCTGTTTTTACAAGGAAATAAAATGTGAAAAAAATATTTCTACGTCCCATGGCCTTTCCCAGCCATTTAACGTTTTCTCTTACAGGTCTAACACTTCCGAAAAACCAATACAACGCCCACCCGGAACAATGTATAAAGCTAAACAAACCGTTCACTGGGTACTTATCCGTGCGAAAAGCCCTATTGATTTACCTGTTTTTACTAGGAAGTAAAATGTGAAAAAAATATTTCTACATCCCATGGCCTTTACCAGCCATTTAAAATTTTCTCTTACAGGTCTAACACTTCCGAAAAACCAATACAACGCCAACCCGGAACAATATATAAAGCTAAACGAACAGTTCACTGGGTACTTATCCGTACGAAAATCCCTATTGATTTTCCTGTTTTTACAAGGAAATAAAATGTGAAAAAAATATTTCTACATCCCATGGCCTTTCCCAACCATTTAAATTTTTATCTTACAGGTCTAACACTACCGAAAAACCGATACAACTCCCACCGGGAACAATATATAAAGCTAAATGAACCGTTCACCGGGTACATATACGTATGAAAATCCCTATTGATTTACCTGTTTTTACAAGGAAGTAAAATGTGAAAAAAATATTTCTACATCCCATGGCCTTTCCCAACCATTTAAACATTTCTCTTACAGGTCTAACACTTCCGAAAAACCAAAACAACACACACGCGGAACAATATATAAAGCTAAACGAACCGTTCACTGGGTACTTATCCATACGAAAATCCCTATTGATTTACCTGTATTTACAAGGAAATAAAATGTGAAAAAAATATTTCTACATCCCATGGCCTTTCCCAACCATTTAAATATTTATCTTAGAGGTCTAACACTACCGAAAAACCAATACAACTCCCACCCGGAACAATATATAAAGGTAAACGAACCGTTCACTGGGTACTTATCCGTACGAAAATCCCTATTGATTTACCTGTTTTTACAAGGAAATAAAATGTGAAAAAAATATTTCTACATCCCATGGCCTTTCCCAACCATTTAAATTTTTCTCTTACAGGTCTAACAGTTGCGAAAAACCAATACAACACCCACCCGGAAAAATATATACAGCTAAACGAATCGTTTACTGGGTACTTATACGTGCGAAAATCCCTATTGATTTACCTGTTTTTACAAGGAAATAAAATGTGAAAAAAATATTTCTACATCCCATGGCCTTTCCCAACCATTTAAATCTTTCTCTTATAGGTCTAACCATTCCGAAAAATCAATACAACGCCCACCCAGAACAATATATAAAGCTAAACGAACCGTTCACTGGGTACATATCCGTACGAAAATCCCTATTGATTTACCTGTTTTTATAAGGAAATAAAATGTGAAAAAAATATTTCTATATCCCATGGCCTTTCCCAACCATTTAAATTTTTCTCTTACATGTCTAACACTTCCGAAAAACCAATACAACGCCCACCCGGAACAATATATAAAGCAAAACGAACCGTTCACTGGGTACTTATCCGTACGAAAAGCCCTATTCATTTACCTGTTTTTACAAGGAAGTAAAATGTGAAAAAAATATTTCTACATCCCATGGCCTTTCCCAACCATTTAAATTTTTCTCTTACAGGTCTAACACTTCCGAAAAACCAATACAACGCCCACCCGGAACAATATATAAAGCTAAACGAACCGTTCACTGGGTACTTATCCGTACGAAAATCCCTATTGATTTACCTGTTTTTACAAGGAAATAAAATGTGAAAAAAATATTTCTACATCCCATGGCCTTTCCCAACCATTTAAATTTTTCTCTTACAGGTCTAACACTTCCAAAAAACCAATACAACGCCCACCCGGAACAATATATAAAGCTAAACGAACCGTTCACTGGGTACTTATCCGTACGAAAATCCCTATTGATTTACCTGTTTTTACAAGGAAATAAAATGTGAAAAAAATATTTCTACATCCCATGGCCTTTCCCAACCATTTAAATTTTTCTCTTACAGGTCTAACACTTCCAAAAAACCAATACAACGCCCACCCGGAACAATATATAAAGCTAAACGAACCGTTCACTGGGTACTTATCCGTACGAAAATCCCTATTGATTTACCTGTTTTTACAAGGAAATAAAATGTGAAAAAAATATTTCTACATCCCATGGCCTTTCCCAACCATTTAAATTTTTCTCTTACATGTCTAACACTTCCGAAAAACCAATACAACACCCACCTGGAACAATATATAAAGCTAAACGAACCGTTCACTGGGTACTTATACGAACGAAATGCCCTATTCATTTACCTGTTTTTACAAGGAAGTAAAATGTGAAAAAAACATTTCTACATCCCATGGCCTTTCCCAACCATTTAAATTTTTCTCTTACATGTCTAACACTTCCGAAAAACCAATACAACGGCCACCCGGAACAATATATAAAGCTAAACCAACCGTTCACTGGGCACTTATCCGTACGAAAATAGCTATTGATTTTCCTGTTTTTACAAGGAAATAAAATGTGAAAAAAATATTTCTACATCCCATGGCCTTTCCCAACCATTTAAATTTTTCTCTTACAGGTCTAACACTTCCGAAAAACCAATTCAACGCCCACCCAGAGCAATATATATAGCTAAACCAACCGTTCACTGGGCACTTATCCGTACGAAAATACCTATTGATTTTCCTGTTTTTACAAGGAAATAAAATGTGAAAAAAATATTTCTACAACCCATGGCATTTCCCAACCATTTAAATTTTTATCTTACAGGTCTAACACTACAGAAAAACAGATACAACTCCTACCCGGAACAATATATAAAGCTAAATGGACCGTTCACTGGGTACTTATACGTATGAAAATCCCTATTGATTTACCTGTTTTTACAAGGAAGTAAAATGTGAAAAAATATTTCTACATCCCATGGCCTTTCCCAACCATTTAAACATTTCTCTTACAGGTCTAACACTTCTGAAAAACCAATACAACGCCCACGCGGAACAATATATAAAGCTAAACGAACCGATCACTGGGTACTAATCCATACAAAAATCCCTATTGATTTACCTGTTTTTACAAGGAAATAAAATGTGAAAAAAATATTTCTACATCCCATGGCCTTTCCCAACCATTTAAATTTTTCTCTTACAGGTCTAACACTTCCGAAAAACCAATACAACGGCCACCCGGAACAATATATAAAGCTAAACGAACCGTTCACTGGGTACTTATCCGTACAAAAAGCCCTATTGATTTACCTGTTTTTACAAGGAAGTAAAATGTGAAAAAAATATTTCTACATCCCATGGCCTTTCCCAGCCATTTAAATATTTCTCTTACAGGTCTAACGCTTCCGAAAAACCAATACAACGCCCACCCGGAACAATATATAAAGCTAAACGAACCGTTCACTGGGTACTTATCCGTACGAAAATCCCTATTGATTTACCTGTTTTTACAAGGAAATAAAATGTGAAAAAAATATTTCTACATCCCATGGCCTTTCCCAACCATTTAAATTTTTCTCTTACATGTCTAACACTTCCGAAAAACCAATACAACGCCCACCCGGAACAATATATAAAGCTAAACGAACCGTTCACTGGGTACTTATACGAACGAAAAGCCCTATTCATTTACCTGTTTTTACAAGGAAGTAAAATGTGAAAAAAATATTTCTACATAACATTGCCTTTCCCAACCATTTAAATTTTTCTCTTACATGTCTAACACTTCCGAAAAACCAATACAACGGCCACCCGGAACAATATATAAAGCTAAACCAACCGTTCACTGGGCACGTATCCGTACGAAAATACCTATTGATTTTCCTGTTTTTACAAGGAAATAAAATGTGAAAAAAATATTTCTACAACCCATGGCCTTTCCCAACCATTTAAATTTTTATCTTACAGGTCTAACACTACAGAAAAACAGATACAACTCCCACCCGGAACAATATATAAAGCTAAATGAACCGTTCACTGGGTACTTATACGTATGAAAATCCCTATTGATTTACCTGTTTTTACAAGGAAGTAAAATGTGAAAAAAATATTTCTACATCCCATGGCCTTTCCCAACCATTTAAATTTTTCTCTTACAGGTCTAACACTTCCGAAAAACCAATACAACGGCCACCCGGAACAATATATAAAGCTAAACGAACCGTTCACTGGGTACTTATCCGTACAAAAAGCCCTATTGATTTACCTGTTTTTACAAGGAAGTAAAATGTGAAAAAAATATTTCTACATCCCATGGCCTTTCCCAGCCATTTAAATATTTCTCTTACAGGTCTAACGCTTCCGAAAAACCAATACAACGCCCACCCGGAACAATATATAAAGCTAAACGAACCGTTCACTGGGTACTTATCCGTACGAAAATCCCTATTGATTTACCTGTTTTTACAAGGAAATAAAATGTGAAAAAAATATTTCTACATCCCATGGCCTTTCCCAACCATTTAAATTTTTCTCTTACATGTCTAACACTTCCGAAAAACCAATACAACGCCCACCCGGAACAATATATAAAGCTAAACGAACCGTTCACTGGGTACTTATACGAACGAAAAGCCCTATTCATTTACCTGTTTTTACAAGGAAGTAAAATGTGAAAAAAATATTTCTACATAACATTGCCTTTCCCAACCATTTAAATTTTTCTCTTACATGTCTAACACTTCCGAAAAACCAATACAACGGCCACCCGGAACAATATATAAAGCTAAACCAACCGTTCACTGGGCACGTATCCGTACGAAAATACCTATTGATTTTCCTGTTTTTACAAGGAAATAAAATGTGAAAAAAATATTTCTACAACCCATGGCCTTTCCCAACCATTTAAATTTTTATCTTACAGGTCTAACACTACAGAAAAACAGATACAACTCCCACCCGGATCAATATATAAAGCTAAATGAACCGTTCACTGGGTACTTATACGTATGAAAATCCCTATTGATTTACCTGTTTTTACAAGGAAGTAAAATGTGAAAAAAATATTTCTACATCCCATGGCCTTTCCCAACCATTTAAATTTTTCTCTTACAGGTCTAACACTTCCGAAAAACCAATACAACGCCCACCCGGAACAATATATAAAGCTAAACGAACCGTTCACTGGGTACTTATCCGTACGAAAATCCCTATTGATTTACCTGTTTTTACAAGGAAATAAAATGTGAAAAAAATATTTCTACATCCCATGGCCTTTCCCAACCATTTAAATTTTTCTCTTACATGTCTAACACTTCCGAAAACCAATACAACGCCCACCCGGAACAATATATAAAGCTAAACGAACCGTTCACTGGGTACTTATCCGTATGAAAATCCCTATTGATTTACCTGTTTTTACAAGGAAATAAAATGTGAAAAAAATATTTCTACATCCCATGGCCTTTCCCAACCATTTAAATTTTTCTCTTACAGGTCTAACACTTCCGAAAAACCAATACAACGGCCACCCGGAACAATATATAAAGCTAAACGAACCGTTCACTGGGCACTTATCCGTACAAAAAGCCCTATTGATTTACCTGTTTTTACAAGGAAGTAAAATGTGAAAAAAATATTTCTACATCCCATGGCCTTTCCCAGCCATTTAAATTTTTCTCTTACAGGTCTAACGCTTCCGAAAAACCAATACAACGCCCACCCGGAACAATATATAAAGCTAAACGAACCGTTCACTGGGTAGTAATCCATACAAAAATCCCTATTGATTTACCTGTTTTTACAAGGAAATAAAATGTGAAAAAAATATTTCTACATCCCATGGCCTTTCCCAACCATTTAAATTTTTCTCTTACAGGTCTAACACTTCCAAAAAACCAATACAACGCCCACCCGGAACAATATATAAAGCTAAACGAACCGTTCACTGGGTACTTATCCGTACGAAAATCCCTATTGATTTACCTGTTTTTACAAGGAAATAAAATGTGAAAAAAATATTTCTACATCCCATGGCCTTTCCCAACCATTTAAATATTTCCCTTACATGTCTAACACTTCCGAAAACCAATACAACGCCCACCCGGAACAATATATAAAGCTGAACGAACCGTTCACTGGGTACTTATCCGTACGAAAATCCCTATTGATTTACCTGTTTTTACAACGAAATAAAATGTGAAAAAAAATATTTCTACATCCCATGGCCTTTCCCAACCATTTAAATTTTTCTCTTACAGGTCTAACACTTCCGAAAAACCAATACAACGGCCACCCGGAACAATATATAAAGCTAAACGAACCGTTCACTGGGCACTTATCCGTACAAAAAGCCCTATTGATTTACCTGTTTTTACAAGGAAGTAAAATGTGAAAAAAATATTTCTACATCCCATGGCCTTTCCCAGCCATTTAAATTTTTCTCTTACAGGTCTAACGCTTCCGAAAAACCAATACAACGCCCACCCGGAACAATATATAAAGCTAAACGAACCGTTCACTGGGTACTTATACGAACGAAAAGCCCTATTCATTTACCTGTTTTTACAAGGAAGTAAAATGTGAAAAAAATATTTCTACATAACATTGCCTTTCCCAACCATTTAAATTTTTCTCTTACATGTCTAACACTTCCGAAAAACCAATACAACGGCCACCCGGAACAATATATAAAGCTAAACCAACCGTTCACTGGGCACGTATCCGTACGAAAATACCTATTGATTTTCCTGTTTTTACAAGGAAATAAAATGTGAAAAAAATATTTCTACAACCCATGGCCTTTCCCAACCATTTAAATTTTTATCTTACAGGTCTAACACTACAGAAAAACAGATACAACTCCCACCCGGATCAATATATAAAGCTAAATGAACCGTTCACTGGGTACTTATACGTATGAAAATCCCTATTGATTTACCTGTTTTTACAAGGAAGTAAAATGTGAAAAAAATATTTCTACATCCCATGGCCTTTCCCAACCATTTAAATTTTTCTCTTACAGGTCTAACACTTCCGAAAAACCAATACAACGCCCACCCGGAACAATATATAAAGCTAAACGAACCGTTCACTGGGTACTTATCCGTACGAAAATCCCTATTGATTTACCTGTTTTTACAAGGAAATAAAATGTGAAAAAAATATTTCTACATCCCATGGCCTTTCCCAACCATTTAAATTTTTCTCTTACATGTCTAACACTTCCGAAAACCAATACAACGCCCACCCGGAACAATATATAAAGCTAAACGAACCGTTCACTGGGTACTTATCCGTATGAAAATCCCTATTGATTTACCTGTTTTTACAAGGAAATAAAATGTGAAAAAAATATTTCTACATCCCATGGCCTTTCCCAACCATTTAAATTTTTCTCTTACAGGTCTAACACTTCCGAAAAACCAATACAACGGCCACCCGGAACAATATATAAAGCTAAACGAACCGTTCACTGGGCACTTATCCGTACAAAAAGCCCTATTGATTTACCTGTTTTTACAAGGAAGTAAAATGTGAAAAAAATATTTCTACATCCCATGGCCTTTCCCAGCCATTTAAATTTTTCTCTTACAGGTCTAACGCTTCCGAAAAACCAATACAACGCCCACCCGGAACAATATATAAAGCTAAACGAACCGTTCACTGGGTAGTAATCCATACAAAAATCCCTATTGATTTACCTGTTTTTACAAGGAAATAAAATGTGAAAAAAATATTTCTACATCCCATGGCCTTTCCCAACCATTTAAATTTTTCTCTTACAGGTCTAACACTTCCAAAAAACCAATACAACGCCCACCCGGAACAATATATAAAGCTAAACGAACCGTTCACTGGGTACTTATCCGTACGAAAATCCCTATTGATTTACCTGTTTTTACAAGGAAATAAAATGTGAAAAAAATATTTCTACATCCCATGGCCTTTCCCAACCATTTAAATATTTCCCTTACATGTCTAACACTTCCGAAAACCAATACAACGCCCACCCGGAACAATATATAAAGCTGAACGAACCGTTCACTGGGTACTTATCCGTACGAAAATCCCTATTGATTTACCTGTTTTTACAACGAAATAAAATGTGAAAAAAAATATTTCTACATCCCATGGCCTTTCCCAACCATTTAAATTTTTCTCTTACAGGTCTAACACTTCCGAAAAACCAATACAACGGCCACCCGGAACAATATATAAAGCTAAACGAACCGTTCACTGGGCACTTATCCGTACAAAAAGCCCTATTGATTTACCTGTTTTTACAAGGAAGTAAAATGTGAAAAAAATATTTCTACATCCCATGGCCTTTCCCAGCCATTTAAATTTTTCTCTTACAGGTCTAACGCTTCCGAAAAACCAATACAACGCCCACCCGGAACAATATATAAAGCTAAACGAACCGTTCACTGGGTACTTATCCGTACGAAAATCCCTATTGATTTACCTGTTTTTACAAGGAAATAAAATGTGAAAAAAATATTTCTACATCCCATGGCCTTTCCCAACCATTTAAATTTTTCTCTTACATGTCTAACACTTCCGAAAAACCAATACAACACCCACCTGGAACAATATATAAAGCTAAACGAACCGTTCACTGGGTACTTATACGAACGAAATGCCCTATTCATTTACCTGTTTTTACAAGGAAGTAAAATGTGAAAAAAACATTTCTACATCCCATGGCCTTTCCCAACCATTTAAATTTTTCTCTTACATGTCTAACACTTCCGAAAAACCAATACAACGGCCACCCGGAACAATATATAAAGCTAAACCAACCGTTCACTGGGCACTTATCCGTACGAAAATAGCTATTGATTTTCCTGTTTTTACAAGGAAATAAAATGTGAAAAAAATATTTCTACATCCCATGGCCTTTCCCAACCATTTAAATTTTTCTCTTACAGGTCTAACACTTCCGAAAAACCAATTCAACGCCCACCCAGAGCAATATATATAGCTAAACCAACCGTTCACTGGGCACTTATCCGTACGAAAATACCTATTGATTTTCCTGTTTTTACAAGGAAATAAAATGTGAAAAAAATATTTCTACAACCCATGGCATTTCCCAACCATTTAAATTTTTATCTTACAGGTCTAACACTACAGAAAAACAGATACAACTCCTACCCGGAACAATATATAAAGCTAAATGGACCGTTCACTGGGTACTTATACGTATGAAAATCCCTATTGATTTACCTGTTTTTACAAGGAAGTAAAATGTGAAAAAATATTTCTACATCCCATGGCCTTTCCCAACCATTTAAACATTTCTCTTACAGGTCTAACACTTCTGAAAAACCAATACAACGCCCACGCGGAACAATATATAAAGCTAAACGAACCGATCACTGGGTACTAATCCATACAAAAATCCCTATTGATTTACCTGTTTTTACAAGGAAATAAAATGTGAAAAAAATATTTCTACATCCCATGGCCTTTCCCAACCATTTAAATTTTTCTCTTACAGGTCTAACACTTCCGAAAAACCAATACAACGGCCACCCGGAACAATATATAAAGCTAAACGAACCGTTCACTGGGTACTTATCCGTACAAAAAGCCCTATTGATTTACCTGTTTTTACAAGGAAGTAAAATGTGAAAAAAATATTTCTACATCCCATGGCCTTTCCCAGCCATTTAAATATTTCTCTTACAGGTCTAACGCTTCCGAAAAACCAATACAACGCCCACCCGGAACAATATATAAAGCTAAACGAACCGTTCACTGGGTACTTATCCGTACGAAAATCCCTATTGATTTACCTGTTTTTACAAGGAAATAAAATGTGAAAAAAATATTTCTACATCCCATGGCCTTTCCCAACCATTTAAATTTTTCTCTTACATGTCTAACACTTCCGAAAAACCAATACAACGCCCACCCGGAACAATATATAAAGCTAAACGAACCGTTCACTGGGTACTTATACGAACGAAAAGCCCTATTCATTTACCTGTTTTTACAAGGAAGTAAAATGTGAAAAAAATATTTCTACATAACATTGCCTTTCCCAACCATTTAAATTTTTCTCTTACATGTCTAACACTTCCGAAAAACCAATACAACGGCCACCCGGAACAATATATAAAGCTAAACCAACCGTTCACTGGGCACGTATCCGTACGAAAATACCTATTGATTTTCCTGTTTTTACAAGGAAATAAAATGTGAAAAAAATATTTCTACAACCCATGGCCTTTCCCAACCATTTAAATTTTTATCTTACAGGTCTAACACTACAGAAAAACAGATACAACTCCCACCCGGAACAATATATAAAGCTAAATGAACCGTTCACTGGGTACTTATACGTATGAAAATCCCTATTGATTTACCTGTTTTTACAAGGAAGTAAAATGTGAAAAAAATATTTCTACATCCCATGGCCTTTCCCAACCATTTAAATTTTTCTCTTACAGGTCTAACACTTCCGAAAAACCAATACAACGGCCACCCGGAACAATATATAAAGCTAAACGAACCGTTCACTGGGTACTTATCCGTACAAAAAGCCCTATTGATTTACCTGTTTTTACAAGGAAGTAAAATGTGAAAAAAATATTTCTACATCCCATGGCCTTTCCCAGCCATTTAAATATTTCTCTTACAGGTCTAACGCTTCCGAAAAACCAATACAACGCCCACCCGGAACAATATATAAAGCTAAACGAACCGTTCACTGGGTACTTATCCGTACGAAAATCCCTATTGATTTACCTGTTTTTACAAGGAAATAAAATGTGAAAAAAATATTTCTACATCCCATGGCCTTTCCCAACCATTTAAATTTTTCTCTTACATGTCTAACACTTCCGAAAAACCAATACAACGCCCACCCGGAACAATATATAAAGCTAAACGAACCGTTCACTGGGTACTTATACGAACGAAAAGCCCTATTCATTTACCTGTTTTTACAAGGAAGTAAAATGTGAAAAAAATATTTCTACATAACATTGCCTTTCCCAACCATTTAAATTTTTCTCTTACATGTCTAACACTTCCGAAAAACCAATACAACGGCCACCCGGAACAATATATAAAGCTAAACCAACCGTTCACTGGGCACGTATCCGTACGAAAATACCTATTGATTTTCCTGTTTTTACAAGGAAATAAAATGTGAAAAAAATATTTCTACAACCCATGGCCTTTCCCAACCATTTAAATTTTTATCTTACAGGTCTAACACTACAGAAAAACAGATACAACTCCCACCCGGATCAATATATAAAGCTAAATGAACCGTTCACTGGGTACTTATACGTATGAAAATCCCTATTGATTTACCTGTTTTTACAAGGAAGTAAAATGTGAAAAAAATATTTCTACATCCCATGGCCTTTCCCAACCATTTAAATTTTTCTCTTACAGGTCTAACACTTCCGAAAAACCAATACAACGCCCACCCGGAACAATATATAAAGCTAAACGAACCGTTCACTGGGTACTTATCCGTACGAAAATCCCTATTGATTTACCTGTTTTTACAAGGAAATAAAATGTGAAAAAAATATTTCTACATCCCATGGCCTTTCCCAACCATTTAAATTTTTCTCTTACATGTCTAACACTTCCGAAAACCAATACAACGCCCACCCGGAACAATATATAAAGCTAAACGAACCGTTCACTGGGTACTTATCCGTATGAAAATCCCTATTGATTTACCTGTTTTTACAAGGAAATAAAATGTGAAAAAAATATTTCTACATCCCATGGCCTTTCCCAACCATTTAAATTTTTCTCTTACAGGTCTAACACTTCCGAAAAACCAATACAACGGCCACCCGGAACAATATATAAAGCTAAACGAACCGTTCACTGGGCACTTATCCGTACAAAAAGCCCTATTGATTTACCTGTTTTTACAAGGAAGTAAAATGTGAAAAAAATATTTCTACATCCCATGGCCTTTCCCAGCCATTTAAATTTTTCTCTTACAGGTCTAACGCTTCCGAAAAACCAATACAACGCCCACCCGGAACAATATATAAAGCTAAACGAACCGTTCACTGGGTAGTAATCCATACAAAAATCCCTATTGATTTACCTGTTTTTACAAGGAAATAAAATGTGAAAAAAATATTTCTACATCCCATGGCCTTTCCCAACCATTTAAATTTTTCTCTTACAGGTCTAACACTTCCAAAAAACCAATACAACGCCCACCCGGAACAATATATAAAGCTAAACGAACCGTTCACTGGGTACTTATCCGTACGAAAATCCCTATTGATTTACCTGTTTTTACAAGGAAATAAAATGTGAAAAAAATATTTCTACATCCCATGGCCTTTCCCAACCATTTAAATATTTCCCTTACATGTCTAACACTTCCGAAAACCAATACAACGCCCACCCGGAACAATATATAAAGCTGAACGAACCGTTCACTGGGTACTTATCCGTACGAAAATCCCTATTGATTTACCTGTTTTTACAACGAAATAAAATGTGAAAAAAAATATTTCTACATCCCATGGCCTTTCCCAACCATTTAAATTTTTCTCTTACAGGTCTAACACTTCCGAAAAACCAATACAACGGCCACCCGGAACAATATATAAAGCTAAACGAACCGTTCACTGGGCACTTATCCGTACAAAAAGCCCTATTGATTTACCTGTTTTTACAAGGAAGTAAAATGTGAAAAAAATATTTCTACATCCCATGGCCTTTCCCAGCCATTTAAATTTTTCTCTTACAGGTCTAACGCTTCCGAAAAACCAATACAACGCCCACCCGGAACAATATATAAAGCTAAACGAACCGTTCACTGGGTACTTATCCGTACGAAAATCCCTATTGATTTACCTATTTTTACAAGGAAATAAAATGTGAAAAAAATATTTCTACATCCCATGGCCTTTCCCAACCATTTAAATTTTTCTCTTACAGGTCTAACACTTCCGAAAAACCAATACAACGCCCACCCGGAACAATATATAAAACTAAACCAACCGTTCCCTGGGCACTTATCCGTACGAAAATACCTATTGATTTTCCTGTTTTTACAAGGAAATAAAATGTGAAAAAAATATTTCTACAACCCATGGTCTTTCCCAACCATTTAAATTTTTATCTTACAGGTCTAACACTACAGAAAAACAGATACAACTCCCACCCGGAACAATATATAAAGCTAAATGAACCGTTCACTGGGTACTTATACGTATGAAAATCCCTATTGATTTACCTGTTTTTACAAGGAAGTAAAATGTGAAAAAAATATTTCTACATCCCATGGCCTTTCCCAACCATTTAAACATTTCTCTTATAGGTCTAACACTTCTGAAAAACAAATACAACTCCCACCCGGAACAATATATAAAGCTAAACGAACCGTTCACTGGGTACTTATCCGTACGAAAATCCCTATTGATTTACCTGTTTTTTCAAGGAAATAAAATGTGAAAAAAATATTTTGACATCCCATGGCCTTTCCCAACCATTTAAACTTTTCTCTTACAGGTCTAACACTTCCGAAAAACCAATACAACGCCCTCCCGGAACAATATTTAAAGCTAAACGTACCGTTCACTGGGTACTTATCCGTACAAAAAGCCCTATTGATTTACCTGTTTTTACAAGGAAGTAAAATGTGAAAAAAATATTTCTACATCCCATGGCCTTTCCCAACCATTTAAACTTTTCTCTTACAGGTCTAACACTTCCGAAAAACCAATACAACGGCCACCCGGAACAATATATAAAGCTAAACGAACCGTTCACTGGGTACTTATCCGTACGAAAATCCCTATTGATTTACCTGTTTTTACAAGGAAATAAAATGTGAAAAAAATATTTCTACATCCCATGGCCTTTCCCAACCATTTAAATTTTTCTCTTACATGTCTAACACTTCTGAAAAACCAATACAACGGCCACCCGGAACAATATATAAAGCTAAACGAACCGTTCACTGGGCACGTATCCGTACGAAAATACCTATTGATTTTCCTGTTTTTACAAGGAAATAAAATGTGAAAAAAATATTTCTACATCCCATGGCCTTTCCCAACCATTAAAATTTTTATCTTACAGGTCTAACACTACAGAAAAACCGATACAACTCCCACCCGGAACAATATATAAAGCTAAATGAACCGTTCACTGGGTACTTATACGTACGAAAAGCCCTATTCATTTACCTGTTTTTACAAGGAAGTAAAATGTGGAAAAAATATTTCTACATCCCATGGCCTTTCCCAGCCATTTAAATTTTTCTCTTACAGGTCTAACACTTCTGAAAAACCAATACAACGCCCACCCGGAACAATATATAAAGCTAAACGAACCGTTCACTGGGTACTTATCCGTACGAAAATCCCTATTGATTTACATGTTTTTACAAGGAAATAAAATGTGAAAAAAATATTTCTACATCCCATGGCCTTTCCCAACCAGTTAAATTTTTCTCTTACAGGTCTAACACTTCCGAAAAACCAATACAACGCCCACCCGGAACAATATATAAAACTAAACCAACCGTTCCCTGGGCACTTATCCGTACGAAAATACCTATTGATTTTCCTGTTTTTACAAGGAAATAAAATGTGAAAAAAATATTTCTACAACCCATGGTCTTTCCCAACCATTTAAATTTTTATCTTACAGGTCTAACACTACAGAAAAACAGATACAACTCCCACCCGGAACAATATATAAAGCTAAATGAACCGTTCACTGGGTACTTATACGTATGAAAATCCCTATTCATTTACCTGTTTTTACAAGGAAGTAAAATGTGAAAAAAATATTTCTACATCCCATGGCCTTTCCCAACCATTTAAACATTTCTCTTACAGGTCTAACACTTCTGAAAAACCAATACAACTCCCACCCGGAACAATATATAAAGCTAAACGAACCGTTCACTGGGTACTTATCCGTACGAAAATCCCTATTGATTTACCTGTTTTTTCAAGGAAATAAAATGTGAAAAAAATATTTTGACATCCCATGGCCTTTCCCAACCATTTAAACTTTTCTCTTACAGGTCTAAAACTTCCGAAAAACCAATACAACGCCCTCCCGGAACAATATTTAAAGCTAAACGTACCGTTCACTGGGTACTTATCCGTACAAAAAGCCCTATTGATTTACCTGTTTTTACAAGGAAGTAAAATGTGAAAAAAATATTTCTACATCCCATGGCCTTTCCCAACCATTTAAACTTTTCTCTTACAGGTCTAACACTTCCGAAAAACCAATACAACGCCCTCCCGGAACAATATTTAAAGCTAAACGTACCGTTCACTGGGTACTTATCCGTACAAACAGCCCTATTGATTTACCTGTTTTTACAAGGAAGTAAAATGTGAAAAAAATATTTCTACATCCCATGGCCTTTCCCAACCATTTAAACTTTTCTCTTACAGGTCTAACACTTCCGAAAAACCAATACAACGCCCACCCGGAACAATGTATAAAGCTAAACGAACCGTTCACTGGGTACTTATCCGTGGGAAAAGCCATATTGATTTACCTGTTTTTACAAGGAAGTAAAATGTGAAAAAAATATTTCTACATCCCATGGCCTTTACCAGCCATTTAAATTTTTCTCTTACATGTCTAACACTTCCGAAAAACCAATACAACGCCCACCCAGAACAATATATAAAGCTAAACGAACCGTTCACTGGGTACTTATCCGTACGAAAATCCCTATTGATTTACCTGTTTTTACAAGGAAATAAAATGTGAAAAAAATATTTCTACATCCCATGGCCTTTCCCAACCATTTAAATTTTTCTCTTACATGTCTAACACTTCCGAAAAATCAATACAACGGCCACCCGGAACAATATATAAAGCTAAACGAACCGTTCACTGGGCACTTATCCGTACGAAAATACCTATTGATTTTCCTGTTTTTACAAGGAAATAAAATGTGAAAAAAATATTTCTACAACCCATGGCCTTTCCCAACCGTTTAAATTTTTATCTTACAGGTCTAACACTACAGAAAAACCGATACAACTCCCACCCGGAACAATATATAAAGCTAAATGAAGCGTTCACTGGGTACTTATACGTATGAAAATCCCTATTGATTTACCTGTTTTTACAAGGAAGTAAAATGTGAAAAAAATATTTCTACATCCCATGGCCTTTGCCAACCATCTAAACATTTCTCTTACAGGTCTAACACTTCTGAAAAACCAATACAACGCCCACGCGGAACAATATATAAAGCTAAACGAACCGTTCACTGGGTACTAATCCATACAAAAATCCCTATTGATTTACCTGTTTTTACAAGGAAATAAAATGTGAAAAAAATATTTCTACATCCCATGGCCTTTCCCAACCATTTAAATTTTTCTCTTACAGGTCTAACACTTCCGAAAAACCAATACAACGCCCACCCGGAACAATATATAAAGCTAAACGAACCGTTCACTGGGTACTTATCCGTACGAAAAGCCCTATTGATTTACCTGTTTTTACAAGGAAGTAAAATGTGAAAAAAATATTTCTACATCCCATGGCCTTTCCCAGCCATTTAAATTTTTCTCTTACAGGTCTAACACTTACGAAAAACCAATACAACGCCCACCCAGAACAATATATAAAGCTAAACGAACCGTTCACTGGGTACTTATCCGTACGAAAATCCCTATTGATTTACCTGTTTTTACAAGGAAATAAAATGTGAAAAAAATATTTCTACATCCCATGGCCTTTCCCAACCATTTAAACTTTTCTCTTACAGGTCTAACACTTCCTAAAAACCAATACAACGGCCACCCGGAACAATATATAAAGCTAAACGAACCGTTAACTGGGCACTTATCCGTACAAAAAGCCCTATTGATTTACCTGTTTTTACAAGGAAGTAAAATGTGAAAAAATATTTCTACATCCCATGGCCTTTCCCAGCCATTTAAATTTTTCTCTTACAGGTCTAACGCTTCCGAAAAACCAATACAACGCCCACCCGGAACAATATATAAAGCTAAACGAACCGTTCACTGGGTACTTATCCGTACGAAAATCCCTATTGATTTACCTGTTTTTACAAGGTAATAAAATGTGAAAAAAATATTTCTACATCCCATGGCCTTTCCCAGCCATTTAAATTTTTCTCTTACATGTCTAACACTTCCGAAAAACCAATACAAAGCCCACGCGGAACAATATATAAAGCTAAACGAACCGTTCACTGGGTACTTATCCGTACGAAAAGCCCTATTGATTTACCTGTTTTTACAAGGAAGTAAAATGTGAAAAAAATATTTCTACATCCCATGGCCTTTCCCAGCCATTTAAATTTTTCTCTTACAGGTCTAACACTTACGAAAAACCAATACAACGCCCACCCAGAACAATATATAAAGCTAAACGAACCGTTCACTGGGTACTTATCCGTACGAAAATCCCTATTGATTTACCTGTTTTTACAAGGAAATAAAATGTGAAAAAAATATTTCTACATCCCATGGCCTTTCCCAACCATTTAAACTTTTCTCTTACAGGTCTAACACTTCCGAAAAACCAATACAACGGCCACCCGGAACAATATATAAAGCTAAACGAACCGTTAACTGGGCACTTATCCGTACAAAAAGCCCTATTGATTTACCTGTTTTTACAAGGAAGTAAAATGTGAAAAAATATTTCTACATCCCATGGCCTTTCCCAGCCATTTAAATTTTTCTCTTACAGGTCTAACGCTTCCGAAAAACCAATACAACGCCCACCCGGAACAATATATAAACTAAACGAACCGTTCACTGGGTACTTATCCGTACGAAAATCCCTATTGATTTACCTGTTTTTACAAGGAAATAAAATGTGAAAAAAATATTTCTACATTCCATGGCCTTTCCCAGCCATTTAAATTTTTCTCTTACATGTCTAACACTTCCGAAAAACCAATACAACGCCCACCCGGAACAATATATAAAGCTAAACGAACCGTTCACTGGGTACTTATACGTACGAAAATCCCTATTGATTTACCTTTTTTTACAAGGAAGAAAATGTGAAAAAAATATTTCTACATCCCATGGCCTTTCCCAACCATTTAAACATTTCTCTTACAGGTCTAACACTTCTGAAAAACCAATACAACGCCCACGCGGAACAATATATAAAGCTAAACGAACCGTTCACTGGGTACTAATCCATACAAAAATCCCTATTGATTTACCTGTTTTTACAAGGAAATAAAATGTGAAAAAAATACTTCTACATCCCATGGCCTTTCCCAACCATTTAAATTTTTCTCTTACAGGTCTAACACTTCCGAAAAACCAATACAACGCCCACCCTGAACAATATATAAAGCTAAACGAACCGTTCACTGGGTACTTATCCGTACGAAAAGCCCTATTGATTTACCTGTTTTTACAAGGAAGTAAAATGTGAAAAAAATATTTCTACATCCCATGGCCTTTCCCAACCATTTAAATTTTTCTCTTACAGGTCTAACAGTAGCGAAAAACCAATACAACACTCACCCGGAAAAATATATAGTGCTAAACGAACCGTTTTCTGGGTACTAATCCATACGAAAATCCCTATTGATTTACCTGTTTTTACAAGGAAATAAAATGTGAAAAAAATATTTCTACATCCCATGGCCTTTCCCAACCATTTAAATTTTTCTCTTACAGGTCTAACACTTCCGAAAAACCAATACAACGCCCACCCGGAACAATATATAAAGCTAAACGAACCGTTCACTAGGTACTTATCCGTACGAATATCCCTATTGATTGACCTGTTTTTACAAGGAAATAAAATGTGAAAAAAATATTTCTACATCCCATGGCCTTTCCCAACCATTTAAACTTTTCTCTTACAGGTCTAACACTTCCGAAAAACCAATACAACGGCCAGCCGGAACAATATATAAAGCTAAACGAACCGTTAACTGGGCACTTATCCGTACAAAAAGCCCTATTGATTTACCTGTTTTTACAAGGAAGTAAAATGTGAAAAAATATTTCTACATCCCATGGCCTTTCCCAGCCATTTAAATTTTTCTCTTACAGGTCGAACGCTTCCGAAAAACCAATACAACGCCCACCCGGAACAATATATAAAGCTAAACGAACCGTTCACTGGGTACTTATCCGTACGAAAATCCCTATTGATTTACCTGTTTTTACAAGGAAGTAAAATGTGAAAAAAATATTTCTACATCCCATGGCCTTTCCCAACCATTTAAACATTTCTCTTACAGGTCTAACACTTCCGAAAAACCAAAACAACACACACGCGGAACAATATTTAAAGCTAAACGAACCGTTCACTGGGTACTTATCCATACGAAAATCCCTATTGATTTACCTGTATTTACAAGGAAATAAAATGTGAAAAAAATATTTCTACATCCCATGGCCTTTCCCAACCATTTAAACATTTATCTTACAGGTCTAACACTACCGAAAAACCAATACAACTCCCACCCGGAACAATATATAAAGGTAAACGAACCGTTCACTGGGTACTTATCCGTACGAAAATCCCTATTGATTTACCTGTTTTTACAAGGAAATAAAATGTGAAAAAAATATTTCTACATCCCATTGCCTTTCCCAACCATTTAAACTTTTCTCTTACAGGTCTAACACTTCTGAAAAACCAATACAACGGCCACCCGGAACAATATATAAAGCTAAACGAACCGTTCACTGGGCACTTATCCGTACGAAAATCCCTATTGATTTACCTGTTTTTACAAGGAAATAAAATGTGAAAAAAATATTTCTACATCCCATGGCCTTTCCCAACCATTTAAATTTTTCTCTTACAGGTCTAACACTTCCGAAAAACCAATACAACGCCCACCCAGAACAATGTATAAAGCTAAACGAACCGTTCACTGGGTACTTATCCGTGCGAAAAGCCCTATTGATTTACCTGTTTTTACAAGGAAATAAAATGTGAAAAAAATATTTCTACATCCCATGGCCTTTCCCAACCATTTAAATTTTTCTCTTACAGGTCTAACACTTCCGAAAAACCAATACAACGCCCAACCGGAACAATATATAAAGCTAAACGAACCGTTCACTGGGTACTTATCCGTACGAATATCCCTATTGATTGACCTGTTTTTACAAGGAAATAAAATGTGAAAAAAATATTTCTACATCCCATGGCCTTTCCCAACCATTTAAACTTTTCTCTTACAGGTCTAACACTTCCGAAAAACCAATACAACGGCCACCCGGAACAATATATAAAGCTAAACGAACCGTTAACTGGGCACTTATCCGTACAAAAAGCCCTATTGATTTACCTGTTTTTACAAGGAAGTAAAATGTGAAAAAATATTTCTACATCCCATGGCCTTTCCCAGCCATTTAAATTTTTCTCTTACAGGTCTAACGCTTCCGAAAAACCAATACAACGCCCACCCGGAACAATATATAAAGCTAAACGAACCGTTCACTGGGTACTTATCCGTACGAAAATCCCTATTGATTTACCTGTTTTTACAAGGAAATAAAATGTGAAAAAAATATTTCTACATCCCATGGCCTTTCCCAACCATTTAAATTTTTATCTTACAGGTCTAACACTACCGAAAAACCGATACAACTCCCACCGGGAACAATATATAAAGCTAAATGAACCGTTCACTGGGTACTTATACGTACGAAAATCCCTATTGATTTACCTGTTTTTACAAGGAAGTAAAATGTGAAAAAAATATTTCTACATCCCATGGCCTTTCCCAACCATTTAAACATTTCTCTTACAGGTCTAACACTTCCGAAAAACCAAAACAACACACACGCGGAACAATATTTAAAGCTAAACGAACCGTTCACTGGGTACTTATCCATACAAAAATCCCTATTGATTTACCTGTATTTACAAGGAAATAAAATGTGAAAAAAATATTTCTACATCCCATGGCCTTTCCCAACCATTTAAATATTTATCTTACAGGTCTAACACTACCGAAAAACCAATACAACTCCCACCCGGAACAATATATAAAGGTAAACGAACCGTTCACTGGGTACTTATCCGTACGAAAATCCCTATTGATTTACCTGTTTTTACAAGGAAATAAAATGTGAAAAAAATATTTCTACATCCCATTGCCTTTCCCAACCATTTAAACTTTTCTCTTACAGGTCTAACACTTCTGAAAAACCAATACAACGGCCACCCGGAACAATATATAAAGCTAAACGAACCGTTCACTGGGCACTTATCCGTACGAAAATCCCTATTGATTTACCTGTTTTTACAAGGAAATACAATGTGAAAAAAATATTTCTACATCCCATGGCCTTTCCCAACCATTTAAATTTTTCTCTTACAGGTCTAACACTTCCGAAAAACAAATACAACGCCCACCCGGAAAAATATATAAAGCTAAAAGAACCGTTCACTGGGTACTTATCCGTACGAAAATACCTATTGATTTACCTGTTTTTACAAGGAAATAAAATGTGAAAAAAATATTTCTACGTCCCATGGCCTTTCCCAGCCATTTAACGTTTTCTCTTACAGGTCTAACACTTCCGAAAAACCAATACAACGCCCACCCGGAACAATGTATAAAGCTAAACAAACCGTTCACTGGGTACTTATCCGTGCGAAAAGCCCTATTGATTTACCTGTTTTTACTAGGAAGTAAAATGTGAAAAAAATATTTCTACATCCCATGGCCTTTACCAGCCATTTAAAATTTTCTCTTACAGGTCTAACACTTCCGAAAAACCAATACAACGCCAACCCGGAACAATATATAAAGCTAAACGAACAGTTCACTGGGTACTTATCCGTACGAAAATCCCTATTGATTTTCCTGTTTTTACAAGGAAATAAAATGTGAAAAAAATATTTCTACATCCCATGGCCTTTCCCAACCATTTAAATTTTTATCTTACAGGTCTAACACTACCGAAAAACCGATACAACTCCCACCGGGAACAATATATAAAGCTAAATGAACCGTTCACCGGGTACATATACGTATGAAAATCCCTATTGATTTACCTGTTTTTACAAGGAAGTAAAATGTGAAAAAAATATTTCTACATCCCATGGCCTTTCCCAACCATTTAAACATTTCTCTTACAGGTCTAACACTTCCGAAAAACCAAAACAACACACACGCGGAACAATATATAAAGCTAAACGAACCGTTCACTGGGTACTTATCCATACGAAAATCCCTATTGATTTACCTGTATTTACAAGGAAATAAAATGTGAAAAAAATATTTCTACATCCCATGGCCTTTCCCAACCATTTAAATATTTATCTTACAGGTCTAACACTACCGAAAAACCAATACAACACCCACCCGGAAAAATATATACAGCTAAACGAATCGTTTACTGGGTACTTATACGTGCGAAAATCCCTATTGATTTACCTGTTTTTACAAGGAAATAAAATGTGAAAAAAATAGTTCTACATCCCATGGCCTTTCCCAACCATTTAAATCTTTCTCTTATAGGTCTAACACTTCCGAAAAATCAATACAACGCCCACCCAGAACAATATATAAAGCTAAACGAACCGTTCACTGGGTACATATCCGTACGAAAATCCCTATTGATTTACCTGTTTTTATAAGGAAATAAAATGTGAAAAAAATATTTCTATATCCCATGGCCTTTCCCAACCATTTAAATTTTTCTCTTACATGTCTAACACTTCCGAAAAACCAATACAACGCCCACCCGGAACAATATATAAAGCAAAACGAACCGTTCACTGGGTACTTATCCGTACGAAAAGCCCTATTCATTTACCTGTTTTTACAAGGAAGTAAAATGTGAAAAAAATATTTCTACATCCCATGGCCTTTCCCAACCATTTAAATTTTTCTCTTACAGGTCTAACACTTCCGAAAAACCAATACAACGCCCACCCGGAACAATATATAAAGCTAAACGAACCGTTCACTGGGTACTTATCCGTACGAAAATCCCTATTGATTTACCTGTTTTTACAAGGAAATAAAATGTGAAAAAAATATTTCTACATCCCATGGCCTTTCCCAACCATTTAAATTTTTCTCTTACAGGTCTAACACTTCCAAAAAACCAATACAACGCCCACCCGGAACAATATATAAAGCTAAACGAACCGTTCACTGGGTACTTATCCGTACGAAAATCCCTATTGATTTACCTGTTTTTACAAGGAAATAAAATGTGAAAAAAATATTTCTACATCCCATGGCCTTTCCCAACCATTTAAATTTTTCTCTTACAGGTCTAACACTTCCAAAAAACCAATACAACGCCCACCCGGAACAATATATAAAGCTAAACGAACCGTTCACTGGGTACTTATCCGTACGAAAATCCCTATTGATTTACCTGTTTTTACAAGGAAATAAAATGTGAAAAAAATATTTCTACATCCCATGGCCTTTCCCAACCATTTAAATTTTTCTCTTACATGTCTAACACTTCCGAAAAACCAATACAACACCCACCTGGAACAATATATAAAGCTAAACGAACCGTTCACTGGGTACTTATACGAACGAAATGCCCTATTCATTTACCTGTTTTTACAAGGAAGTAAAATGTGAAAAAAACATTTCTACATCCCATGGCCTTTCCCAACCATTTAAATTTTTCTCTTACATGTCTAACACTTCCGAAAAACCAATACAACGGCCACCCGGAACAATATATAAAGCTAAACCAACCGTTCACTGGGCACTTATCCGTACGAAAATAGCTATTGATTTTCCTGTTTTTACAAGGAAATAAAATGTGAAAAAAATATTTCTACATCCCATGGCCTTTCCCAACCATTTAAATTTTTCTCTTACAGGTCTAACACTTCCGAAAAACCAATTCAACGCCCACCCAGAGCAATATATATAGCTAAACCAACCGTTCACTGGGCACTTATCCGTACGAAAATACCTATTGATTTTCCTGTTTTTACAAGGAAATAAAATGTGAAAAAAATATTTCTACAACCCATGGCATTTCCCAACCATTTAAATTTTTATCTTACAGGTCTAACACTACAGAAAAACAGATACAACTCCTACCCGGAACAATATATAAAGCTAAATGGACCGTTCACTGGGTACTTATACGTATGAAAATCCCTATTGATTTACCTGTTTTTACAAGGAAGTAAAATGTGAAAAAATATTTCTACATCCCATGGCCTTTCCCAACCATTTAAACATTTCTCTTACAGGTCTAACACTTCTGAAAAACCAATACAACGCCCACGCGGAACAATATATAAAGCTAAACGAACCGATCACTGGGTACTAATCCATACAAAAATCCCTATTGATTTACCTGTTTTTACAAGGAAATAAAATGTGAAAAAAATATTTCTACATCCCATGGCCTTTCCCAACCATTTAAATTTTTCTCTTACAGGTCTAACACTTCCGAAAAACCAATACAACGGCCACCCGGAACAATATATAAAGCTAAACGAACCGTTCACTGGGTACTTATCCGTACAAAAAGCCCTATTGATTTACCTGTTTTTACAAGGAAGTAAAATGTGAAAAAAATATTTCTACATCCCATGGCCTTTCCCAGCCATTTAAATATTTCTCTTACAGGTCTAACGCTTCCGAAAAACCAATACAACGCCCACCCGGAACAATATATAAAGCTAAACGAACCGTTCACTGGGTACTTATCCGTACGAAAATCCCTATTGATTTACCTGTTTTTACAAGGAAATAAAATGTGAAAAAAATATTTCTACATCCCATGGCCTTTCCCAACCATTTAAATTTTTCTCTTACATGTCTAACACTTCCGAAAAACCAATACAACGCCCACCCGGAACAATATATAAAGCTAAACGAACCGTTCACTGGGTACTTATACGAACGAAAAGCCCTATTCATTTACCTGTTTTTACAAGGAAGTAAAATGTGAAAAAAATATTTCTACATAACATTGCCTTTCCCAACCATTTAAATTTTTCTCTTACATGTCTAACACTTCCGAAAAACCAATACAACGGCCACCCGGAACAATATATAAAGCTAAACCAACCGTTCACTGGGCACGTATCCGTACGAAAATACCTATTGATTTTCCTGTTTTTACAAGGAAATAAAATGTGAAAAAAATATTAATACAACCCATGGCCTTTCCCAACCATTTAAATTTTTATCTTACAGGTCTAACACTACAGAAAAACAGATACAACTCCCACCCGGAACAATATATAAAGCTAAATGAACCGTTCACTGGGTACTTATACGTATGAAAATCCCTATTGATTTACCTGTTTTTACAAGGAAGTAAAATGTGAAAAAAATATTTCTACATCCCATGGCCTTTCCCAACCATTTAAATTTTTCTCTTACAGGTCTAACACTTCCGAAAAACCAATACAACGGCCACCCGGAACAATATATAAAGCTAAACGAACCGTTCACTGGGTACTTATCCGTACAAAAAGCCCTATTGATTTACCTGTTTTTACAAGGAAGTAAAATGTGAAAAAAATATTTCTACATCCCATGGCCTTTCCCAGCCATTTAAATATTTCTCTTACAGGTCTAACGCTTCCGAAAAACCAATACAACGCCCACCCGGAACAATATATAAAGCTAAACGAACCGTTCACTGGGTACTTATCCGTACGAAAATCCCTATTGATTTACCTGATTTTACAAGGAAATAAAATGTGAAAAAAATATTTCTACATCCCATGGCCTTTCCCAACCATTTAAATTTTTCTCTTACATGTCTAACACTTCCGAAAAACCAATACAACGCCCACCCGGAACAATATATAAAGCTAAACGAACCGTTCACTGGGTACTTATACGAACGAAAAGCCCTATTCATTTACCTGTTTTTACAAGGAAGTAAAATGTGAAAAAAATATTTCTACATAACATTGCCTTTCCCAACCATTTAAATTTTTCTCTTACATGTCTAACACTTCCGAAAAACCAATACAACGGCCACCCGGAACAATATATAAAGCTAAACCAACCGTTCACTGGGCACGTATCCGTACGAAAATACCTATTGATTTTCCTGTTTTTACAAGGAAATAAAATGTGAAAAAAATATTTCTACAACCCATGGCCTTTCCCAACCATTTAAATTTTTATCTTACAGGTCTAACACTACAGAAAAACAGATACAACTCCCACCCGGATCAATATATAAAGCTAAATGAAACGTTCACTGGGTACTTATACGTATGAAAATCCCTATTGATTTACCTGTTTTTACAAGGAAGTAAAATGTGAAAAAAATATTTCTACATCCCATGGCCTTTCCCAACCATTTAAATTTTTCTCTTACAGGTCTAACACTTCCGAAAAACCAATACAACGCCCACCCGGAACAATATATAAAGCTAAACGAACCGTTCACTGGGTACTTATCCGTACGAAAATCCCTATTGATTTACCTGTTTTTACAAGGAAATAAAATGTGAAAAAAATATTTCTACATCCCATGGCCTTTCCCAACCATTTAAATTTTTCTCTTACATGTCTAACACTTCCGAAAACCAATACAACGCCCACCCGGAACAATATATAAAGCTAAACGAACCGTTCACTGGGTACTTATCCGTATGAAAATCCCTATTGATTTACCTGTTTTTACAAGGAAATAAAATGTGAAAAAAATATTTCTACATCCCATGGCCTTTCCCAACCATTTAAATTTTTCTCTTACAGGTCTAACACTTCCGAAAAACCAATACAACGGCCACCCGGAACAATATATAAAGCTAAACGAACCGTTCACTGGGCACTTATCCGTACAAAAAGCCCTATTGATTTACCTGTTTTTACAAGGAAGTAAAATGTGAAAAAAATATTTCTACATCCCATGGCCTTTCCCAGCCATTTAAATTTTTCTCTTACAGGTCTAACGCTTCCGAAAAACCCATACAACGCCCACCCGGAACAATATATAAAGCTAAACGAACCGTTCACTGGGTAGTAATCCATACAAAAATCCCTATTGATTTACCTGTTTTTACAAGGAAATAAAATGTGAAAAAAATATTTCTACATCCCATGGCCTTTCCCAACCATTTAAATTTTTCTCTTACAGGTCTAACACTTCCAAAAAACCAATACAACGCCCACCCGGAACAATATATAAAGCTAAACGAACCGTTCACTGGGTACTTATCCGTACGAAAATCCCTATTGATTTACCTGTTTTTACAAGGAAATAAAATGTGAAAAAAATATTTCTACATCCCATGGCCTTTCCCAACCATTTAAATTTTTCCCTTACATGTCTAACACTTCCGAAAACCAATACAACGCCCACCCGGAACAATATATAAAGCTGAACGAACCGTTCACTGGGTACTTATCCGTACGAAAATCCCTATTGATTTACCTGTTTTTACAACGAAATAAAATGTGAAAAAAAATATTTCTACATCCCATGGCCTTTCCCAACCATTTAAATTTTTCTCTTACAGGTCTAACACTTCCGAAAAACCAATACAACGGCCACCCGGAACAATATATAAAGTTAAACGAACCGTTCACTGGGCACTTATCCGTACAAAAAGCCCTATTGATTTACCTGTTTTTACAAGGAAGTAAAATGTGAAAAAAATATTTCTACATCCCATGGCCTTTCCCAGCCATTTAAATTTTTCTCTTACAGGTCTAACGCTTCCGAAAAACCAATACAACGCCCACCCGGAACAATATATAAAGCTAAACGAACCGTTCACTGGGTACTTATCCGTACGAAAATCCCTATTGATTTACCTGTTTTTACAAGGAAATAAAATGTGAAAAAAATATTTCTACATCCCATGGCCTTTCCCAACCATTTAAATTTTTCTCTTACAGGTCTAACACTTCCGAAAAACCAATACAACGCCCACCCGGAACAATATATAAAACTAAACCAACCGTTCCCTGGGCACTTATCCGTACGAAAATACCTATTGATTTTCCTGTTTTTACAAGGAAATAAAATGTGAAAAAAATATTTCTACAACCCATGGTCTTTCCCAACCATTTAAATTTTTATCTTACAGGTCTAACACTACAGAAAAACAGATACAACTCCCACCCGGAACAATATATAAAGCTAAATGAACCGTTCACTGGGTACTTATACGTATGAAAATCCCTATTGATTTACCTGTTTTTACAAGGAAGTAAAATGTGAAAAAAATATTTCTACATCCCATGGCCTTTCCCAACCATTTAAACATTTCTCTTATAGGTCTAACACTTCTGAAAAACCAATACAACTCCCACCCGGAACAATATATAAAGCTAAACGAACCGTTCACTGGGTACTTATCCGTACGAAAATCCCTATTGATTTACCTGTTTTTTCAAGGAAATAAAATGTGAAAAAAATATTTTGACATCCCATGGCCTTTCCCAACCATTTAAACTTGTCTCTTACAGGTCTAAAACTTCCGAAAAACCAATACAACGCCCTCCCGGAACAATATTTAAAGCTAAACGTACCGTTCACTGGGTACTTATCCGTCCAAAAAGCCCTATTGATTTACCTGTTTTTACAAGGAAGTAAAATGTGAAAAAAATATTTCTACATCCCATGGCCTATCCCAACCATTTAAACTTTTCTCTTACAGGTCTAACACTTCCGAAAAACCAATACAACGCCCTCCCGGAACAATATTTAAAGCTAAACGTACCGTTCACTGGGTACTTATCCGTACGAAAATCCCTATTGATTTACCTGTTTTTACAAGGAAATAAAATGTGAAAAAAATATTTCTACATCCCATGGCCTTTCCCAACCATTTAAATTTTTCTCTTACATGTCTAACACTTCTGAAAAACCAATACAACGGCCACCCGGAACAATATATAAAGCTAAACGAACCGTTCACTGGGCACGTATCCGTACGAAAATACCTATTGATTTTCCTGTTTTTACAAGGAAATAAAATGTGAAAAAAATATTTCTACATCCCATGGCCTTTCCCAACCATTAAAATTTTTATCTTACAGGTCTAACACTACAGAAAAACCTATACAACTCCCACCCGGAACAATATATAAAGCTAAATGAACCGTTCACTGGGTACTTATACGTACGAAAAGCCCTATTCATTTACCTGTTTTTACAAGGAAGTAAAATGTGGAAAAAATATTTCTACATCCCATGGCCTTTCCCAGCCATTTAAATTTTTCTCTTACAGGTCTAACACTTCTGAAAAACCAATACAACGCCCACCCGGAACAATATATAAAGCTAAACGAACCGTTCACTGGGTACTTATCCGTACGAAAATCCCTATTGATTTACATGTTTTTACAAGGAAATAAAATGTGAAAAAAATATTTCTACATCCCATGGCCTTTCCCAACCAGTTAAATTTTTCTCTTACAGGTCTAACACTTCCGAAAAACCAATACAACGCCCACCCGGAACAATATATAAAACTAAACCAACCGTTCCCTGGGCACTTATCCGTACGAAAATACCTATTGATTTTCCTGTTTTTACAAGGAAATAAAATGTGAAAAAAATATTTCTACAACCCATGGTCTTTCCCAACCATTTAAATTTTTATCTTACAGGTCTAACACTACAGAAAAACAGATACAACTCCCACCCGGAACAATATATAAAGCTAAATGAACCGTTCACTGGGTACTTATACGTATGAAAATCCCTATTCATTTACCTGTTTTTACAAGGAAGTAAAATGTGAAAAAAATATTTCTACATCCCATGGCCTTTCCCAACCATTTAAACATTTCTCTTACAGGTCTAACACTTCTGAAAAACCAATACAACTCCCACCCGGAACAATATATAAAGCTAAACGAACCGTTCACTGGGTACTTATCCGTACGAAAATCCCTATTGATTTACCTGTTTTTTCAAGGAAATAAAATGTGAAAAAAATATTTTGACATCCCATGGCCTTTCCCAACCATTTAAACTTTTCTCTTACAGGTCTAAAACTTCCGAAAAACCAATACAACGCCCTCCCGGAACAATATTTAAAGCTAAACGTACCGTTCACTGGGTACTTATCCGTACAAAAAGCCCTATTGATTTACCTGTTTTTACAAGGAAGTAAAATGTGAAAAAAATATTTCTACATCCCATGGCCTTTCCCAACCATTTAAACTTTTCTCTTACAGGTCTAACACTTCCGAAAAACCAATACAACGCCCTCCCGGAACAATATTTAAAGCTAAACGTACCGTTCACTGGGTACTTATCCGTACAAACAGCCCTATTGATTTACCTGTTTTTTCAAGGAAGTAAAATGTGAAAAAAATATTTCTACATCCCATGGCCTTTCCCAACCATTTAAACTTTTCTCTTACAGGTCTAACACTTCCGAAAAACCAATACAACGGCCACCCGGAACAATATATAAAGCTAAACGAACCGTTCACTGGGTACTTATCCGTACGAAAATCCCTATTGATTTACCTGTTTTTACAAGGAAATAAAATGTGAAAAAAATATTTCTACATCCCATGGCCTTTCCCAACCATTTAAATTTTTCTCTTACATGTCTAACACTTCTGAAAAACCAATACAACGGCCACCCGGAACAATATATAAAGCTAAACGAACCGTTCACTGGGCACGTATCCGTACGAAAATACCTATTGATTTTCCTGTTTTTACAAGGAAATAAAATGTGAAAAAAATATTTCTACATCCCATGGCCTTTCCCAACCATTAAAATTTTTATCTTACAGGTCTAACACTACAGAAAAACCGATACAACTCCCACCCGGAACAATATATAAAGCTAAATGAACCGTTCACTGGGTACTTATACGTACGAAAAGCCCTATTCATTTACCTGTTTTTACAAGGAAGTAAAATGTGGAAAAAATATTTCTACATCCCATGGCCTTTCCCAGCCATTTAAATTTTTCTCTTACAGGTCTAACACTTCTGAAAAACCAATACAACGCCCACCCGGAACAATATATAAAGCTAAACGAACCGTTCACTGGGTACTTATCCGTACGAAAATCCCTATTGATTTACATGTTTTTACAAGGAAATAAAATGTGAAAAAAATATTTCTACATCCCATGGCCTTTCCCAACCAGTTAAATTTTTCTCTTACAGGTCTAACACTTCCGAAAAACCAATACAACGCCCTCCCGGAACAATATATAAAGCTAAACGTACCGTTCACTGGGTACTTATCCGTACAAAAAGCCCTATTGATTTACCTGTTTTTACAAGGAAGTAAAATGTGAAAAAAATATTTCTACATCCCATGGCCTTTCCCAGCCATTTAAATTTTTCTCTTACAGGTCTAACGCTTCCGAAAAACCAATACAACGCCCACCCGGAACAATATATAAAGCTAAACAAACCGTTCACTGGGTACTTATCCGTACGAAAATCCCTATTGATTTACCTGTTTTTACAAGGAAATAAAATGTGAAAAAAATATTTCTACAACCCATGGCCTTTCCCAACCATTTAAATTTTTCTCTTACATGTCTAACACTACAGAAAAACAGATACAACTCCCACCCGGAACAATATATAAAGCTAAATGAACCGTTCACTGGGTACTTATACGTATGAAAATCCCTATTGATTTACCTGTTTTTACAAGGAAGTAAAATGTGAAAAAAATATTTCTACATCCCATGGCCTTTCCCAACCATTTAAACATTTCTCTTACAGGTCTAACACTTCCGAAAAACCAATACAACGGCCACCCGGAACAATATATAAAGCTAAACGAACCGTTCACTGGGCACTTATCCGTACAAAAATCCCTATTGATTTTCCTGTTTTTACAAGGAAATAAAATGTGAAAAAAATATTTCTACATCCCATGGCCTTTCCCAACCATTTAAATTTTTCTCTTACAGGTCTAACACTTCCGAAAAACCAATACAACGGCCACCCGGAACAATATATAAAGCTAAACGAACCGTTCACTGGGTACTTATCCGTACGAAAATCCCTATTGATTTTCCTGTTTTTACAAGGAAATAAAATGTGAAAAAAATATTTCTACATCCCATGGCCTTTCCCAACCATTTAAATTTTTCTCTTACAGGTCTAACAGTTGCGAAAAACCAATACAACGCCCACCCAGAACAATATATAAAGCTAAACGAACCGTTCACTGGGTACTTATCCGTACGAAAATCCCTATTGATTTACCTGTTTTTATAAGGAAATAAAATGTGAAAAAAATATTTCTACATCCCATGGCCTTTCCCAACCATTGAAATTTTTCTCTTACATGTCTAACACTTCCGAAAAACCAATACAACGCCCACCTGGAACAATATATAAAGCTAAACGAACCGTTCACTGGGTACTTATACGTACGAAAAGCCCTATTCATTTACCTGTTTTTACAAGGAAGTAAAATGTGAAAAAAATATTTCTACATCCCATGGCCTTTCCCAGCCATTTAAATTTTTCTCTTACAGGTCTAACGCTTCCGAAAAACCAATACAACGCCCACCCGGAACAATTTATAAAGCTAAACAAACCGTTCACTGGGTACTTATCCGTACGAAAATCCCTATTGATTTACCTGTTTTTACAAGGAAATAAAATGTGAAAAAAATATTTCTACAACCCATGGCCTTTCCCAACCATTTAAATTTTTCTCTTACATGTCTAACACTACAGAAAAACAGATACAACTCCCACCCGGAACAATATATAAAGCTAAATGAACCGTTCACTGGGTACTTATACGTATGAAAATCCCTATTGATTTACCTGTTTTTACAAGGAAGTAAAATGTGAAAAAAATATTTCTACATCCCATGGCCTTTCCCAACCATTTAAACATTTCTCTTACAGGTCTAACACTTCCGAAAAACCAATACAACGGCCACCCGGAACAATATATAAAGCTAAACGAACCGTTCACTGGGCACTTATCCGTACAAAAATCCCTATTGATTTTCCTGTTTTTACAAGGAAATAAAATGTGAAAAAAATATTTCTACATCCCATGGCCTTTCCCAACCATTTAAATTTTTCTCTTACAGGTCTAACACTTCCGAAAAACCAATACAACGGCCACCCGGAACAATATATAAAGCTAAACGAACCGTTCACTGGGTACTTATCCGTACGAAAATCCCTATTGATTTTCCTGTTTTTACAAGGAAATAAAATGTGAAAAAAATATTTCTACATCCCATGGCCTTTCCCAACCATTTAAATTTTTCTCTTACAGGTCTAACAGTTGCGAAAAACCAATACAACACCCACCCGGAAAAATATATACAGCTAAACGAATCGTTTACTGGGTACTAATCCATACGAAAATCCCTATTGATTTACCTGTTTTTACAAGGAAATAAAATGTGAAAAAAATATTTCTACATCCCATGGCCTTTCCCAACCATTTAAATTTTTCTCTTACAGGTCTAACACTTCCGAAAAACCAATACAACGCCCACCCAGAACAATATATAAAGCTAAACGAACCGTTCACTGGGTACTTATCCGTACGAAAATCCCTATTGATTTACCTGTTTTTATAAGGAAATAAAATGTGAAAAAAATATTTCTACATCCCATGGCCTTTCCCAACCATTGAAATTTTTCTCTTACATGTCTAACACTTCCGAAAAACCAATACAACGCCCACCTGGAACAATATATAAAGCTAAACGAACCGTTCACTGGGTACTTATACGTACGAAAAGCCCTATTCATTTACCTGTTTTTACAAGGAAGTAAAATGTGAAAAAAATATTTCTACATCCCATGGCCTTTCCCAGCCATTTAAATTTTTCTCTTACAGGTCTAACACTTCCGAAAAACCAATACAACGGCCACCCGGAACAATATATAAAGCTAAATGAACCGTTCACTGGGTACTTATCCGTACGAAAATCCCTATTGATTTACCTGTTTTTACAAGGAAATAACATGTGAAAAAAATATTTCTACATCCCATGGCCTTTCCCAACCATTTAAATTTTTCTCTTACAGGTCTAACACTTCCGAAAAACCAATACAACGGCCACCCGGAACAATATATAAAGCTAAACGAACCGTTCACTGGGCACTTATCCGTACAAAAAGCCCTATTGATTTACCTGTTTTTACAAGGAAGTAAAATGTGAAAAAAATATTTCTACATCCCATGGCCTTTCCCAGCCATTTAAATTTTTCTCTTACAGGTCTAACGCTTCCGAAAAACCAATACAACGCCCACCCGGAACAATATATAAAGCTAAACCAACCGTTCACTGGGCACTTATCCGTACGAAAATACCTATTGATTTTCCTGTTTTTACAAGGAAATAAAATGTGAAAAAAATATTTCTACAACCCATGGCCTTTCCCAACCATTTAAATTTTTCTCTTACAGGTCTAACAGTTGCGAAAAACCTATACAACGCCCACCCGGAACAATATATAAAGCTAAACGAACCGTTCACTGGGTACTAATCCATACAAAAATCCCTATTGATTTACCTGTTTTTACAAGGAAATAAAATGTGAAAAAAATATTTCTACATCCCATGGCCTTTCCCAACCATTTAAATTTTTCTCTTACAGGTCTAACACTTCCGAAAAACCGATACAACTCCCACCCGGAACAATATATAAAGCTAAACGAACCGTTCACTGGGTACTTATCCGTACGAAAATCCCTATTGATTTACCTGTTTTTACAAGGAAATAAAATGTGAAAAAAATATTTCTACATCCCATGGCCTTTCCCAGCCATTTAAATTTTTCTCTTACAGGTCTAACGCTTCCGAAAAACCAATACAACGCCCACCCGGAACAATATATAAAGCTAAACAAACCGTTCACTGGGTACTTATCCGTACGAAAATCCCTATTGATTTACCTGTTTTTACAAGGAAATAAAATGTGAAAAAAATATTTCTACAACCCATGGCCTTTCCCAACCATTTAAATTTTTCTCTTACATGTCTAACACTACAGAAAAACAGATACAACTCCCACCCGGAACAATATATAAAGCTAAATGAACCGTTCACTGGGTACTTATACGTATGAAAATCCCTATTGATTTACCTGTTTTTACAAGGAAGTAAAATGTGAAAAAAATATTTCTACATCCCATGGCCTTTCCCAACCATTTAAACATTTCTCTTACAGGTCTAACACTTCCGAAAAACCAATACAACGGCCACCCGGAACAATATATAAAGCTAAACGAACCGTTCACTGGGCACTTATCCGTACAAAAATCCCTATTGATTTTCCTGTTTTTACAAGGAAATAAAATGTGAAAAAAATATTTCTACATCCCATGGCCTTTCCCAACCATTTAAATTTTTCTCTTACAGGTCTAACACTTCCGAAAAACCAATACAACGGCCACCCGGAACAATATATAAAGCTAAACGAACCGTTCACTGGGTACTTATCCGTACGAAAATCCCTATTGATTTTCCTGTTTTTACAAGGAAATAAAATGTGAAAAAAATATTTCTACATCCCAAGGCCTTTCCCAACCATTTAAATTTTTCTCTTACAGGTCTAACAGTTGCGAAAAACCAATACAACACCCACCCGGAAAAATATATACAGCTAAACGAATCGTTTACTGGGTACTAATCCATACGAAAATCCCTATTGATTTACCTGTTTTTACAAGGAAATAAAATGTGAAAAAAATATTTCTACATCCCATGGCCTTTCCCAACCATTTAAACTTTTCTCTTACAGGTCTAACACTTCCGAAAAACCAATACAACGCCCACCCAGAACAATATATAAAGCTAAACGAACCGTTCACTGGGTACTTATCCGTACGAAAATCCCTATTGATTTACCTGTTTTTATAAGGAAATAAAATGTGAAAAAAATATTTCTACATCCCATGGCCTTTCCCAACCATTTAAATTTTTCTCTTACATGTCTAACACTTCCGAAAAACCAATACAACGCCCACCCGGAACAATATATAAAGCTAAATGAACCGTTCACTGGGTACTTATACGTACGAAAAGCCCTATTCATTTACCTGTTTTTACAAGGAAGTAAAATGTGAAAAAAATATTTCTACATCCCATGGCCTTTCCCAGCCATTTAAATTTTTCTCTTACAGGTCTAACACTTCCGAAAAACCAATACAATGCCCACCCGGAACAATATATAAAGCTAAATGAACCGTTCACTGGGTACTTATCCGTACAAAAATCCCTATTGATTTACCTGTTTTTACAAGGAAATAACATGTGAAAAAAATATTTCTACATCCCATGGCCTTTCCCAACCATTTAAATTTTTCTCTTACAGGTCTAACACTTCCGAAAAACCAATACAACGGCCACCCGGAACAATATATAAAGCTAAACGAACCGTTCACTGGGCACTTATCCATACAAAAAGCCCTATTGATTTACCTGTTTTTACAAGGAAGTAAAATGTGAAAAAAATATTTCTACATCCCATGGCCTTTCCCAGCCATTTAAATTTTTCTCTTACAGGTCTAACGCTTCCGAAAAACCAATACAACGCCCACCCGGAACAATATATAAAGCTAAACCAACCGTTCACTGGGCACTTATCCGTACGAAAATACCTATTGATTTTCCTGTTTTTACAAGGAAATAAAATGTGAAAAAAATATTTCTACAACCCATGGCCTTTCCCAACCATTTAAATTTTTATCTTACAGGTCTAACACTACAGAAAAACCAATACAACGCCCACCCGGAACAATATATAAAGCTAAACGAACCGTTCACTGGGTACTTATACGTACGAAAAGCCCTATTCATTTACCTGTTTTTACAAGGAAGTAAAATGTGAAAAAAATATTTCTACATCCCATGGCCTTTCCCAACCTTTTAAATTTTTCTCTTACAGGTCTAACAGTTGCGAAAAACCTATACAACGCCCACCCGGAACAATATATAAAGCTAAACGAACCGTTCACTGTGTACTAATCCATACAAAAATCCCTATTGATTTACCTGTTTTTACAAGGAAATAAAATGTGAAAAAAATATTTCTACATCCCATGGCCTTTCCCAGCCATTTCAATTTTTCTCTTACAGGTCTAACAGTTGCGAAAAACCAATACAACACCCACCCGGAAAAATATATACAGCTAAACGAATCGTTTACTGGGTACTAATCCATACGAAAATCCCTATTGATTTACCTGTTTTTACAAGGATATAAAATGTGAAAAAAATATTTCTACATCCCATGGCCTTTCCCAACCATTTAAATTTTTCTCTTACAGGTCTAACACTTCCGAAAAACCAATACAACGCCCACCCAGAACAATATATAAAGCTAAACGAACCGTTCACTGGGTACTTATCCGTACGAAAATCCCTATTGATTTACCTGTTTTTATAAGGAAATAAAATGTGAAAAAAATATTTCTACATCCCATGGCCTTTCCCAACCATTTAAATTTTTCTCTTACATGTCTAACACTTCCGAAAAACCAATACAACGCCCACCCGGAACAATATATAAAGCTAAACGAACCGTTCACTCTGTACTTATACGTACGAAAAGCCCTATTCATTTACCTGTTTTTACAAGGAAGTAAAATGTGAAAAAAATATTTCTACATCCCATGGCCTTTCCCAGCAATTTAAATTTTTCTCTTACAGGTCTAACACTTCCGAAAAACCAATACAACGGCCACCCGGAACAATATATAAAGCTAAATGAACCGTTCACTGGGTACTTATCCGTACAAAAATCCCTATTGATTTACCTGTTTTTACAAGGAAATAACATGTGAAAAAAATATTTCTACATCCCATGGCCTTTCCCAACCATTTAAATTTTTCTCTTACAGGTCTAACACTTCCGAAAAACCAATACAACGGCCACCCGGAACAATATATAAAGCTAAACGAACCGTTCACTGGGCACTTATCCGTACAAAAAGCCCTATTCATTTACCTGTTTTTACAAGGAAGTAAAATGTGAAAAAAATATTTCTACATCCCAAGGCCTTTCCCAACCATTTAAATTTTTCTCTTACAGGTCTAACACTTCCGAAAAACCAATACAACGCCCACCCGGAACAATATATAAAGCTAAACGAACCGTTCACTGGGTACTTATCCGTACGAAAATCCCTATTGATTTACCTGTTTTTACAAGGAAATAAAATGTGAAAAAAATATTTCTACATCCCAAGGCCTTTCCCAACCATTTAAATTTTTCTCTTACAGGTCTAACACTTCCGAAAAACCAATACAACGGCCACCCGGAACAATATATAAAGCTAAACGAACCGTTCACTGGGCACTTATCCGTACAAAAAGCCCTATTGATTTACCTGTTTTTACAAGGAAGTAAAATGTGAAAAAAATATTTCTACATCCCATGGCCTTTCCCAGCCATTTAAATTTTTCTCTTAAAGGTCTAACGCTTCCGAAAAACCAATACAACGCCCACCCGGAACAATATATAAAGCTAAACGAACCGTTCACTGGGTACTTATCCGTACGAAAATCCCTATTGATTTACCTGTTTTTACAAGGAAATAAAATGTGAAAAAAATATTTCTACATCCCAAGGCCTTTCCCAACCATTTAAATTTTTCTCTTACAGGTCTAACACTTCCGAAAAACCAATACAACGGCCACCCGGAACAATATATAAAGCTAAACGAACCGTTCACTGGGCACTTATCCGTACAAAAAGCCCTATTGATTTACCTGTTTTTACAAGGAAGTAAAATGTGAAAAAAATATTTCTACATCCCATGGCCTTTCCCAGCCATTTAAATTTTTCTCTTAAAGGTCTAACGCTTCCGAAAAACCAATACAACGCCCACCCGGAACAATATATAAAGCTAAACGAACCGTTCACTGGGTACTTATCCGTACGAAAATCCCTATTGATTTACCTGTTTTTACAAGGAAATAAAATGTGAAAAAAATATTTCTACATCCCATGGACTTTCCCAACCATTTAAATTTTTCTCTTACAGGTCTAACTCTTCCGAAAAACCAATACAACGCCCACCCGGAACAATATATAAAGCTAAACGAACCGTTCACTGGGTACTTATACGTACGAAAAGCCCTGATCATTTACCTGTTTTTACAAGGAAGTAAAATGTGAAAAAAATATTTCTACATCCCATGGCCTTTCCCAGCCATTTAAATTTTTCTCTTACAGGTCTAACACTTCCGAAAAACCAATACAACGCCCACCCGGAACAATATATAAAGCTAAACGAACCGTTCACTGGGTACTTATCCGTACGAAAATCTCTATTGATTTACCTGTTTTTACAAGGAAATAAAATGTGAAAAAAATATTTCTACATCCCATGGCCTTTCCCAACCATTTAAACTTTTCTCTTACAGGTCTAACACTTCCGAAAAACCAATACAACGGCCACCCGGAACAATATATTAAGCTAAACGAACCGTTCACTGGGCACTTATCCGTACAAAAATCCCTATTGGTTTTCCTGGTTTTACAAGGAAATAAAATGTGAAAAAAATATTTCTACATCCCATGGCCTTTCCCAACCATTTAAATTTTTCTCTTACAGGAGTAACACTTCCGAAAAACCAATACAATGCCCACCCGGAACAATATATAAAGCTAAACGAACCGTTCACTGGGTACTTATACGTACGAAAAGCCCTATTCATTTACCTGTTTTTACAAGGAAGTAAAATGTGAAAAAAATATTTCTACATCCCATGGCCTTTCCCAACCTTTTAAATTTTTCTCTTACAGGTCTAACAGTTGCGAAAAACCTATACAACGCCCACCCGGAACAATATATAAAGCTAAACGAACCGTTCACTGGGTACTAATCCATACAAAAATCCCTATTGATTTACCTGTTTTTACAAGGAAATAAAATGTGAAAAAAATATTTCTACATCCCATGGCCTTTCCCAGCCATTTAAATTTTTCTCTTACAGGTCTAACACTTCCGAAAAACCAATACAACGCCCACCCAGAACAATATATAAAGCTAAACGAACCGTTCACTGGGTACTTATCCGTACGAAAATCCCTATTGATTTACCTGTTTTTATAAGGAAATAAAATGTGAAAAAAATATTTCTACATCCCATGGCCTTTCCCAACCATTTAAATTTTTCTCTTACATGTCTAACACTTCCGAAAAACCAATACAACGCCCACCCGGAACAATATATAAAGCTAAACGAACCGTTCACTCTGTACTTATACGTACGAAAAGCCCTATTCATTTACCTGTTTTTACAAGGAAGTAAAATGTGAAAAAAATATTTCTACATCCCATGGCCTTTCCCAGCCATTTAAATTTTTCTCTTACAGGTCTAACACTTCCGAAAAACCAATACAACGGCCACCCGGAACAATATATAAAGCTAAATGAACCGTTCACTGGGTACTTATCCGTACAAAAATCCCTATTGATTTACCTGTTTTTACAAGGAAATAACATGTGAAAAAAATATTTCTACATCCCATGGCCTTTCCCAACCATTTAAATTTTTCTCTTACAGGTCTAACACTTCCGAAAAACCAATACAACGGCCACCCGGAACAATATATAAAGCTAAACGAACCGTTCACTGGGCACTTATCCGTACAAAATGCCCTATTCATTTACCTGTTTTTACAAGGAAGTAAAATGTGAAAAAAATATTTCTACATCCCAAGGCCTTTCCCAACCATTTAAATTTTTCTCTTACAGGTCTAACACTTCCGAAAAACCAATACAACGCCCACCCGGAACAATATATAAAGCTAAACGAACCGTTCACTGGGTACTTATCCGTACGAAAATCCCTATTGATTTACCTGTTTTTACAAGGAAATAAAATGTGAAAAAAATATTTCTACATCCCAAGGCCTTTCCCAACCATTTAAATTTTTCTCTTACAGGTCTAACACTTCCGAAAAACCAATACAACGGCCACCCGGAACAATATATAAAGCTAAACGAACCGTTCACTGGGCACTTATCCGTACAAAAAGCCCTATTGATTTACCTGTTTTTACAAGGAAGTAAAATGTGAAAAAAATATTTCTACAACCCATGGCCTTTCCCAGCCATTTAAATTTTTCTCTTACAGGTCTAACGCTTCCGAAAAACCAATACAACGCCCACCCGGAACAATATATAAAGCTAAACGAACCGTTCACTGGGTACTTATCCGTACGAAAACCCCTATTGATTTACCTGTTTTTACAAGGAAATAAAATGTGAAAAAAATATTTCTACATCCCATGGACTTTCCCAACCATTTAAATTTTTCTCTTACAGGTCTAACTCTTCCGAAAAACCAATACAACGCCCACCCGGAACAATATATAAAGCTAAACGAACCGTTCACTGGGTACTTATACGTACGAAAAGCCCTGATCATTTACCTGTTTTTACAAGGAAGTAAAATGTGAAAAAAATATTTCTACATCCCATGGCCTTTCCCAGCCATTTAAATTTTTCTCTTACAGGTCTAACACTTCCGAAAAACCAATACAACGCCCACCCGGAACAATATATAAAGCTAAACGAACCGTTCACTGGGTACTTATCCGTACGAAAATCTCTATTGATTTACCTGTTTTTACAAGGAAATAAAATGTGAAAAAAATATTTCTACATCCCATGGCCTTTCCCAACCATTTAAACTTTTCTCTTACAGGTCTAACACTTCCGAAAAACCAATACAACGGCCACCCGGAACAATATATTAAGCTAAACGAACCGTTCACTGGGCACTTATCCGTACAAAAATCCCTATTGGTTTTCCTGGTTTTACAAGGAAATAAAATGTGAAAAAAATATTTCTACATCCCATGGCCTTTCCCAACCATTTAAATTTTTCTCTTACAGGAGTAACACTTCCGAAAAACCAATACAATGCCCACCCGGAACAATATATAAAGCTAAACGAACCGTTCACTGGGTACTTATACGGACGAAAAGCCCTATTCATTTACCTGTTTTTACAAGGAAGTAAAATGTGAAAAAAATATTTCTACATCCCATGGCCTTTCCCAACCTTTTAAATTTTTCTCTTACAGGTCTAACAGTTGCGAAAAACCTATACAACGCCCACCCGGAACAATATATAAAGCTAAACGAACCGTTCACTGGGTACTATTCCATACAAAAATCCCTATTGATTTACCTGTTTTTACAAGGAAATAAAATGTGAAAAAAATATTTCTACATCCCATGGCCTTTCCCAACCATTTAAAGTTTTCTCTTACAGGTCTAACACTTCCAAAAAACCAATACAACGCCCACCCGGAACAATGTATAAAGCTAAACGAACCGTTCACTGGGTACTTATCCGTGCGAAAAGCCCTATTGATTTACCTGTTTTTACAAGGAAGTAAAATGTGAAAAAAATATTTCTACATCCCATGGCCTTTACCAGCCATTTAAATTTTTCTCTTACAGGTTTAACACTTCCGAAAAACCAATACAACGCCCACCCGGAACAATATATAAAGCTAAACGAACAGTTCACTGGGTACTTATCCGTACAAAAAGCCCTATTGATTTACCTGTTTTTACAAGGAAGTAAAATGTGAGAAAAATATTTCTACATCCCATGGCCTTTCCCAACCATTTAAATTTTTCTCTTACAGGTCTAACAGTGGCGAAAAACCAATACAACACCCACACGGAAAAATATATACAGCTAAACGAATCGTTTACTGGGTACTAATCCATACGAAAATCCCTATAGATTAACCTGTTTTTACAAGGAAATAAAATATGAAAAAAATATTTCTACATCCCATGGCCTTTCCCAACCATTTAAACTTTTCTCTTACAGGTCTAAAACTTCCGAAAAACCAATACAACGCCCTCCCGGAACAATATATAAAGCTAAACGTACCGTTCACTGGGTACTTATCCGTACAAAAAGCCCTCTTGATTTACCTGTTTTTACAAGGAAGTAAAATGTGAAAAAAATATTTCTACATCCCATGGCCTTTCCCAGCCATTTAAATTTTTCTCTTACAGGTCTAACGCTTCCGAAAAACCAATACAACGCCCACCCGGAACAATATATAAAGCTAAACGAACCGTTCACTGGGTACTTATCCGTACGAAAATCCCTATTGATTTACCTGTTTTTACAAGGAAATAAAATGTGAAAAAAATATTTCTACATCCCATGGCCTTTCCCAACCATTTAAACATTTCTCTTACAGGTCTAACACTTCTGAAAAACCAATACAACGCCCACGCGGAACAATATATAAAGCTAAACGAACCGTTCACTGGGTACTAATCCATACAAAAATCCCTATTGATTTACCTGTTTTTACAAGGAAATAAAATGTGAAAAAAATATTTCTACATCCCATGGCCTTTCCCAACCATTTAAAGTTTTCTCTTATTGGTCTAACACTTCCGAAAAACCAATACAACGCCCACCCGGAACAATGTATAAAGCTAAACGAACCGTTCACTGGGTACTTATCCGTGCGAAAAGCCCTATTGATTTACCTGTTTTTACAAGGAAGTAAAATGTGAAAAAAATATTTCTACAACCCATGGCCTTTACCAGCCATTTAAATTTTTCTCTTACAGGTCTAACACTTCCGAAAAACCAATACAACGCCCACCCGGAACAATATATAAAGCTAAACGAACCGTTCACTGGGTACTAATCCATACAAAAATCCCTATTGATTTACCTGTTTTTACAAGGAAATAAAATGTGAAAAACATATTTCTACATCCCATGGCCTTTCCCAATCATTTAAAGTTTTCTCTTACAGGTCTAACACTTCCGAAAAACCAATACAATGCCCACCCGGAACAATATATAAAGCTAAACGAACCGTTCACTGGGTACTTATCCGTACGAAAATCCCTATTGTTTTACCTGTTTTTACAAGGAAATAAAATGTGAAAAAAATATTTCTACATCCCATGGCCTTTCCCAACCATTTAAACTTTTCTCTTACAGGTCTAACACTTCCGAAAAACCAATACAACGGCCACCCGGAACAATATATTAAGCTAAACGAACCGTTCACTGGGCACTTATCCGTACAAAAATCCCTATTGGTTTTCCTGGTTTTACAAGGAAATAAAATGTGAAAAAAATATTTCTACATCCCATGGCCTTTCCCAACCATTTAAATTTTTATCTTACAGGTCTAACACTACCGAAAAACCGATACAACTCCCACCCGGAACAATATATAAAGCTAAACGAACCGTTCACTGGGTACTTATCCATACGAAAATCCCTATTGATTTACCTGTTTTTACAAGGAAATAAAATGTGAAAAAATTATTTCTACATCCCATGGCCTTTCCCAACAATTTAAACATTTCTCTTACAGGTCTAACACTTCCGAAAAACCAATACAACGCCCTCCCGGAACAATATATAAAGCTAAACGTACCGTTCACTGGGTACTTATCCGTACAAAAAGCCCTATTGATTTACCTGTTTTTACAAGGAAGTAAAATGTGAAAAAAATATTTCTACATCCCATGGCCTTTCCCAGCCATTTAAATTTTTCTCTTACAGGTCTAACGCTTCTGAAAAACCAATACAACGCCCACGCGGAACAATATATAAAGCTAAACGAACCGTTCACTGGGTACTTATCCGTACGAAAATCCCTATTGATTTACCTTTATTTACAAGGAAATAAAATGTGAAAAAATACTTCTACATCCCATGGCCTTTCCCAACCATTTAAATTTTTCTCTTACATGTCTAACACTTCCGAAAAACCAATACAACGGCCACTCGGAACAATATATAAAGCTAAACGAACCGTTCACTGGGCACTTATCCGTACGAAAATACCTAATGATTTTCCTGTTTTTACAAGGAAATAAAATGTGAAAAAAATATTTCTACAACCCATGGCCTTTCCCAACCATTTAAATTTTTATCTTACAGGTCTAACACTACAGAAAAACCGATACAACTCCCACCCGGAACAATATATAAAGCTAAATGAACCGTTCACTGGGTACTTATACGTATGAAAATCCGTATTGATTTACCTGTTTTTACAAGGAAGTAAAATGTGAAAAAAATATTTCTACATCCCATGGCCTTTCCCAACCATTTAAACATTTCTCTTACAGGTCTAACACTTCTGAAAAACCAATACAACGCCCACGCGGAACAATATATAAAGCTAAACGAACCGTTCACTGGGTACTAATCCATACAAAAATCCCTATTGATTTACCTGTTTTTACAAGGAAATAAAATGTGAAAAAAATATTTCTACATCCCATGGCCTTTCCCAACCATTTAAAGTTTTCTCTTACAGGTCTAACACTTCCAAAAAACCAATACAACGCCCACCCGGAACAATGTATAAAGCTAAACGAACCGTTCACTGGGTACTTATCCGTGCGAAAAGCCCTATTGATTTACCTGTTTTTACAAGGAAGTAAAATGTGAAAAAAATATTTCTACATCCCATGGCCTTTACCAGACATTTAAATTTTTCTCTTACAGGTTTAACACTTCCGAAAAACCAATACAACGCCCACCCGGAACAATATATTAAGCTAAACGAACAGTTCACTGGGTACTTATCCGTACGAAAAGCCCTATTGATTTACCTGTTTTTACAAGGAAGTAAAATGTGAGAAAAATATTTCTACATCCCATAGCCTTTCCCAACCATTTAAATTTTTCTCTTACAGGTCTAACAGTTGCGAAAAACCAATACAACACACACACGGAAAAATATATACAGCTAAACGTACCGTTCACTGGGTACTTATCCGTACAAAAAGCCCTATTGATTTACCTGTTTTTACAAGGAAGTAAAATGTGAAAAAAATATTTCTACATCCCATGGCCTTTCCCAGCCATTTAAATTTTTCTCTTACAGGTCTAACGCTTCCGAAAAACCAATACAACGCCCACCCGGAACAATATATAAAGCTAAACGAACCGTTCACTGGGTACTTATCCGTACGAAAATCCCTATTGATTTACCTGTTTTTACAAGGAAATAAAATGTGAAAAAAATATTTCTACATCCCATGGCCTTTCCCAACCATTTAAATTTTTCTCTTACATGTCTAACACTTCCGAAAAACCAATACAACGGCCACCCGGAACAATATATAAAGCTAAACGAACCGTTCACTGGGCACTTATCCGTACGAAAATACCTATTTATTTTCCTGTTTTTACAAGGAAATAAAATGTGAAAAAAATATTTCTACAACCCATGGCCTTTCCCAACCATTTAAATTTTTATCTTACAGGTCTAACACTACAGAAAAACCGATACAACTCCCACCAGGAACAATATATAAAGCTAAATGAACCGTTCACTGGGTACTTATACGTATGAAAATCCGTATTGATTTACCTGTTTTTACAAGGAATTAAAATGTGAAAAAAATATTTCTACATCCCATGGCCTTTCCCAACCATTTAAACATTTCTCTTACAGGTCTAACACTTCTGAAAAACCAATACAACGCCCACGCGGAACAATATATAAAGCTAAACGAACCGTTCACTGGGTACTAATCCATACAAAAATCCCTATTGATTTACCTGTTTTTACAAGGAAATAAAATGTGAAAAACATATTTCTACATCCCATGGCCTTTCCCAATCATTTAAAGTTTTCTTTTACAGGTCTAACACTTCCGAAAAACCAATACAACGCCCACCCGGAACAATGTATAAAGCTAAACGAACCGTTCACTGGGTACTTATCCGTGCGAAAAGCCCTATTGATTTACCTGTTTTTACAAGGAAGTAAAATGTGAAAAAAATATTTCTACATCCCATGGCCTTTACCAGCCATTTAAATTTTTCTCTTACAGGTCTAACACTTCCGAAAAACCAATACAACGCCCACCCGGAACAATATATAAAGCTAAACGAACAGTTCACTGGGTACTTATCCGTACGAAAAGCCCTATTGATTTACCTGTTTTTACAAGGAAGTAAAATGTAAAAAAAATATTTCTACATCCCATGGCCTTTCCCAACCATTTAAATTTTTCTCTTACAGGTCTAACAGTTGCGAAAAACCAATACAACACCCACACGGAAAAATATATACAGCTAAACGAATCGTTTACTGGGTACTAATCCATACGAAAATCCCTATAGATTTACCTGTTTTTACAAGGAAATAAAATATGAAAAAAATATTTCTACATCCCATGGCCTTTCCCAACCATTTCAACTTTTCTCTTACAGGTCTAACGCTTCCGAAAAACCAATACAACGCCCACCCGGAACAATATATAAAGCTAAACGAACCGTTCACTGGGTACTTATCCGTACGAAAATCCCTATTGATTTACCTGTTTTTACAAGGAAATAAAATGTGAAAAAAATATTTCTACATCCCATGGCCTTTCCCAACCATTTAAATTTTTCTCTTACATGTCTAACACTTCCGAAAAACCAATACAACGGCCACCCGGAACAATATATAAAGCTAAACGAACCGTTCACTGGGCACTTATCCGTACGAAAATACCTATTTATTTTCCTGTTTTTACAAGGAAATAAAATGTGAAAAAAATATTTCTACAACCCATGGCCTTTCCCAACCATTTAAATTTTTATCTTACAGGTCTAACACTACAGAAAAACCGATACAACTCCCACCAGGAACAATATATAAAGCTAAATGAACCGTTCACTGGGTACTTATACGTATGAAAATCCGTATTGATTTACCTGTTTTTACAAGGAATTAAAATGTGAAAAAAATATTTCTACATCCCATGGCCTTTCCCAACCATTTAAACATTTCTCTTACAGGTCTAACACTTCTGAAAAACCAATACAACGCCCACGCAGAACAATATATAAAGCTAAACGAACCGTTCACTGGGTACTAATCCATACAAAAATCCCTATTGATTTACCTGTTTTTACAAGGAAATAAAATGTGAAAAACATATTTCTACATCCCATGGCCTTTCCCAATCATTTAAAGTTTTCTTTTACAGGTCTAACACTTCCGAAAAACCAATACAACGCCCACCCGGAACAATGTATAAAGCTAAACGAACCGTTCACTGGGTACTTATCCGTGCGAAAAGCCCTATTGATTTACCTGTTTTTACAAGGAAGTAAAATGTGAAAAAAATATTTCTACATCCCATGGCCTTTACCAGCCATTTAAATTTTTCTCTTACAGGTCTAACACTTCCGAAAAACCAATACAACGCCCACCCGGAACAATATATAAAGCTAAACGAACAGTTCACTGGGTACTTATCCGTACGAAAAGCCCTATTGATTTACCTGTTTTTACAAGGAAGTAAAATGTAAAAAAAATATTTCTACATCCCATGGCCTTTCCCAACCATTTAAATTTTTCTCTTACAGGTCTAACAGTTGCGAAAAACCAATACAACACCCACACGGAAAAATATATACAGCTAAACGAATCGTTTACTGGGTACTAATCCATACGAAAATCCCTATAGATTTACCTGTTTTTACAAGGAAATAAAATATGAAAAAAATATTTCTACATCCCATGGCCTTTCCCAACCATTTCAACTTTTCTCTTACAGGTCTAACACTTCCGAAAAACCAATACAACGCCCTCCCGGAACAATATATAAAGCTAAACGTACCGTTCACTGGGTACTTATCCGTACAAAAAGCCCTATTGATTTACCTGTTTTTACAAGGAAGTAAAATGTGAAAAAAATATTTCTACATCCCATGGCCTTTCCCAGCCATTTAAATTTTTCTCTTACAGGTCTAACGCTTCCGAAAAACCAATACAACGGCCACCCGGAACAATATATAAAGCTAAACGAACCGTTCACTGGGCACTTATCCGTACGAAAATACCTATTGATTTTCCTGTTTTTACAAGGAAATAAAATGTGAAAAAAATATTTCTACAACCCATGGCCTTTCCCAACCATTTAAATTTTTATCTTACAGGTCTAACACTACAGAAAAACCGATACAACTCCCACCCGGAACAATATATAAAGCTAAATGAACCGTTCACTGGGTACTTATACGTATGAAAATCCGTATTGATTTACCTGTTTTTACAAGGAAGTAAAATGTGAATAAAATATTTCTACATCCCATGGCCTTTCCCAACCATTTAAACATTTCTCTTACAGGTCTAACACTTCTGAAAAACCAATACAACGCCCACGCGGAACAATATATAAAGCTAAACGAACCGTTCACTGGGTACTAATCCATACAAAAATCCCTATTGATTTACCTGTTTTTACAAGGAAATAAAATGTGAAAAAAATATTTCTACATCCCATGGCCTTTCCCAACCATTTAAAGTTTTCTCTTACAGGTCTAACACTTCCAAAAAACCAATACAACGCCCACCCGGAACAATGTATAAAGCTAAACGAACCGTTCACTGGGTACTTATCCGTGCGAAAAGCCCTATTGATTTACCTGTTTTTACAAGGAAGTAAAATGTGAAAAAAATATTTCTACATCCCATGGCCTTTACCAGCCATTTAAATTTTTCTCTTACAGGTTTAACACTTCCGAAAAACCAATACAACGCCCACCCGGAACAATATATAAAGCTAAACGAACAGTTCACTGGGTACTTATCCGTACGAAAAGCCCTATTGATTTACCTGTTTTTACAAGGAAGTAAAATGTGAGAAAAATATTTCTACATCCCATGGCCTTTCCCAACCATTTAAATTTTTCTCTTACAGGTCTAACAGTTGCGAAAAACCAATACAACACCCACACGGAAAAATATATACAGCTAAACGTACCGTTCACTGGGTACTTATCCGTACAAAAAGCCCTATTGATTTACCTCTTTTTACAAGGAAGTAAAATGTGAAAAAAATATTTCTACATCCCATGGCCTTTCCCAGCCATTTAAATTTTTCTCTTACAGGTCTAACGCTTCCGAAAAACCAATACAACGCCCACCCGGAACAATATATAAAGCTAAACGAACCGTTCACTGGGTACTTATCCGTACGAAAATCCCTATTGATTTACCTGTTTTTACAAGGAAATAAAATGTGAAAAAAATATTTCTACATCCCATGGCCTTTCCCAACCATTTAAATTTTTCTCTTACATGTCTAACACTTCCGAAAAACCAATACAACGGCCACCCGGAACAATATATAAAGCTAAACGAACCGTTCACTGGGCACTTATCCGTACGAAAATACCTATTTATTTTCCTGTTTTTACAAGGAAATAAAATGTGAAAAAAATATTTCTACAACCCATGGCCTTTCCCAACCATTTAAATTTTTATCTTACAGGTCTAACACTACAGAAAAACCGATACAACTCCCACCAGGAACAATATATAAAGCTAAATGAACCGTTCACTGGGTACTTATACGTATGAAAATCCGTATTGATTTACCTGTTTTTACAAGGAATTAAAATGTGAAAAAAATATTTCTACATCCCATGGCCTTTCCCAACCATTTAAACATTTCTCTTACAGGTCTAACACTTCTGAAAAACCAATACAACGCCCACGCGGAACAATATATAAAGCTAAACGAACCGTTCACTGGGTACTAATCCATACAAAAATCCCTATTGATTTACCTGTTTTTACAAGGAAATAAAATGTGAAAAACATATTTCTACATCCCATGGCCTTTCCCAATCATTTAAAGTTTTCTTTTACATGTCTAACACTTCCGAAAAACCAATACAACGCCCACCCGGAACAATGTATAAAGCTAAACGAACCGTTCACTGGGTACTTATCCGTGCGAAAAGCCCTATTGATTTACCTGTTTTTACAAGGAAGTAAAATGTGAAAAAAATATTTCTACATCCCATGGCCTTTACCAGCCATTTAAATTTTTCTCTTACAGGTCTAACACTTCCGAAAAACCAATACAACGCCCACCCGGAACAATATATAAAGCTAAACGAACAGTTCACTGGGTACTTATCCGTACGAAAAGCCCTATTGATTTACCTGTTTTTACAAGGAAGTAAAATGTAAAAAAAATATTTCTACATCCCATGGCCTTTCCCAACCATTTAAATTTTTCTCTTACAGGTCTAACAGTTGCGAAAAACCAATACAACACCCACACGGAAAAATATATACAGCTAAACGAATCGTTTACTGGGTACTAATCCATACGAAAATCCCTATAGATTTACCTGTTTTTACAAGGAAATAAAATATGAAAAAAATATTTCTACATCCCATGGCCTTTCCCAACCATTTAAACTTTTCTCTTACAGGTCTAACACTTCCGAAAAACCAATACAACGCCCTCCCGGAACAATATATAAAGCTAAACGTACCGTTCACTGGGTACTTATCCGTACAAAAAGCCCTATTGATTTACCTGTTTTTACAAGGAAGTAAAATGTGAAAAAAATATTTCTACATCCCATGGCCTTTCCCAGCCATTTAAATTTTTCTCTTACAGGTCTAACGCTTCCGAAAAACCAATACAACGCCCACCCGGAACAATATATAAAGCTAAACGAACCGTTCACTGGGTACTTATCCGTACGAAAATCCCTATTGATTTACCTGTTTTTACAAGGAAATAAAATGTGAAAAAAATATTTCTACATCCCATGGCCTTTCCCAACCATTTAAATTTTTCTCTTACATGTCTAACACCTCCGAAAAACCAATACAACGGCCACCCGGAACAATATATAAAGCTAAACGAACCGTTCACTGGGCACTTATCCGTACGAAAATACCTATTGATTTTCCTGTTTTTACAAGGAAATAAAATGTGAAAAAAATATTTCTACAACCCATGGCCTTTCCCAACCATTTAAATTTTTATCTTACAGGTCTAACACTACAGAAAAACCGATACAACTCCCACCCGGAACAATATATAAAGCTAAATGAACCGTTCACTGGGTACTTATACGTATGAAAATCCGTATTGATTTACCTGTTTTTACAAGGAAGTAAAATGTGAATAAAATATTTCTACATCCCATGGCCTTTCCCAACCATTTAAACATTTCTCTTACAGGTCTAACACTTCTGAAAAACCAATACAACGCCCACGCGGAACAATATATAAAGCTAAATGAACCGTTCACTGGGTACTAATCCATACAAAAATCCCTATTGATTTACCTGTTTTTACAAGGAAATAAAATGTGAAAAAAATATTTCTACATCCCATGGCCTTTCCCAACCATTTAAACTTTTCTCTTACAGGTCTAACACTTCCGAAAAACCAATACAACGCCCACCCGGAACAATGTATAAAGCTAAACGAACCGTTCACTGGGTACTTATCCGTGCGAAAAGCCCTATTGATTTACCTGTTTTTACAAGGAAATAAAATGTGAAAAAAATATTTCTACATCCCATGGCCTTTCCCAACCATTTAAATTTTTCTCTTACATGTCTAACACTTCCGAAAAACCAATACAACGCCCACCCGGAACAATATATAAAGCTAAACGAACCGTTCACTGGGCACTTATCCGTACGAAAATACCTATTGATTTTCCTGTTTTTACAAGGAAATAAAATGTGAAAAAAATATTTCTACAACCCATGGCCTTTCCCAACCATTTAAATTTTTATCTTACAGGTCTAACACTACAGAAAAACCGATACAAGTCCCACCCGGAACAATATATAAAGCTAAATGAACCGTTCACTGGGTACTTATACGTATGAAAATCCGTATTGATTTACCTGTTTTTACAAGGAAGTAAAATGTGAAAAAAATATTTCTACATCCCATGGCCTTTCCCAACCATTTAAACATTTCTCTTACAGGTCTAACACTTCTGAAAAACCAATACAACGCCCACGCGGAACAATATATAAAGCTAAACGAACCGTTCACTGGGTACTAATCCATACAAAAATCCCTATTGATTTACCTGTTTTTACAAGGAAATAAAATGTGAAAAAAATATTTCTACATCCCATGGCCTTTCCCAACCATTTAAAGTTTTCTCTTACAGGTCTAACACTTCCGAAAAACCAATACAACGCCCACCCGGAACAATGTATAAAGCTAAACGAACCGTTCACTGGGTACTTATCCGTGCGAAAAGCCCTATTGATTTACCTGTTTTTACAAGGAAGTAAAATGTGAAAAAAATATTTCTACCACCCATGGCCTTTACCAGCCGTTTAAATTTTTCTCTTACAGGTCTAACATTTCCGAAAAACCAATACAACGCCCACACGGAACAATATATAAAGCTAAACGAACAGTTCACTGGGTACTTATCCGTACGAAAAGCCCTATTGATTTACCTGTTTTTACAAGGAAATAAAATATGAAAAAAATATTTCTACATCCCATGGCCTTTCCCAACCATTTAAATTTTTCTCTTACAGGTCTAACACTTCCGAAAAACCAATACAACGCCCACCCGGAACAATATATAAAGCTAAACGAACCGTTCACTGGGTACTTATCCGTACGAAAATCCCTATTGATTTACCTGTTTTTATAAGGAAATAAAATGTGAAAAAAATATTTCTACATCCCATGGCCTTTCCCAACCATTTATATTTTTCTCTTACATGTCTAACACTTCCGAAAAACCAATACAACGCCCACCCGGAACAATATATAAAGCTAAACGAACCGTTCACTGGGTACTTATACGTACTAAAAGCCCTATTCATTTACCTGTTTTTACAAGGAAGTAAAATGTGAAAAAAATATTTCTACATCCCATGGCCTTTCCCAGCCATTTAAATTTTTCTCTTACAGGTCTAACACTTCCGAAAAACCAATACAACGCCCACCCGGAACAATATATAAAGCTAAACGAACCGTTCACTGGGTACTTATCCGTACGAAAATCCCTATTGATTTACCTGTTTTTACAAGGAAATAAAATGTGAAAAAAATATTTCTACATCCCATGGCCTTTCCCAACCATTTAAATTTTTCTCTTACATGTCTAACACTTCCGAAAAACCAATACAACGCCCACCCGGAACAATATATAAAGCTAAACGAACCGTTCCCTGGGCACTTATCCGTACGAAAATACCTATTGATTTTCCTGTTTTTACAAGGAAATAAAATGTGAAAAAAATATTTCTACAACCCATGGCCTTTCCCAACCATTTAAATTTTTATCTTACAGGTCTAACACTACAGAAAAACCGATACAAGTCCCACCCGGAACAATATATAAAGCTAAATGAACCGTTCACTGGGTACTTATACGTATGAAAATCCGTATTGATTTACCTGTTTTTACAAGGAAGTAAAATGTGAAAAAAATATTTCTACATCCCATGGCCTTTCCCAACCATTTAAACATTTCTCTTACAGGTCTAACACTTCTGAAAAACCAATACAACGCCCACGCGGAACAATATATAAAGCTAAACGAACCGTTCACTGGGTACTAATCCATACAAAAATCCCTATTGATTTACCTGTTTTTACAAGGAAGTAAAATGTGAAAAAAATATTTCTACATCCCATGGCCTTTACCAGCCGTTTAAATTTTTCTCTTACAGGTCTAACATTTCCGAAAAACCAATACAACGCCCACACGGAACAATATATAAAGCTAAACGAACAGTTCACTGGGTACTTATCCGTACGAAAAGCCCTATTGATTTACCTGTTTTTACAAGGAAATAAAATATGAAAAAAATATTTCTACATCCCATGGCCTTTCCCAACCATTTAAATTTTTCTCTTACAGGTCTAACACTTCCGAAAAACCAATACAACGCCCACCCGGAACAATATATAAAGCTAAACGAACCGTTCACTGGGTACTTATCCGTACGAAAATCCCTATTGATTTACCTGTTTTTATAAGGAAATAAAATGTGAAAAAAATATTTCTACATCCCATGGCCTTTCCCAACCATTTATATTTTTCTCTTACATGTCTAACACTTCCGAAAAACCAATACAACGCCCACCCGGAACAATATATAAAGCTAAACGAACCGTTCACTGGGTACTTATACGTACGAAAAGCCCTATTCATTTACCTGTTTTTACAAGGAAGTAAAATGTGAAAAAAATATTTCTACATCCCATGGCCTTTCCCAGCCATTTAAATTTTTCTCTTACAGGTCTAACACTTCCGAAAAACCAATACAACGCCCACCCGGAACAATATATAAAGCTAAACGAACCGTTCACTGGGTACTTATCCGTACGAAAATCCCTATTGATTTACCTGTTTTTACAAGGAAATAAAATGTGAAAAAAATATTTCTACATCCCATGGCCTTTCCCAACCATTTAAATTTTTCTCTTACATGTCTAACACTTCCGAAAAACCAATACAACGCCCACCCGGAACAATATATAAAGCTAAACGAACCGTTCACTGGGCACTTATCCGTACGAAAATACCTATTGATTTTCCTGTTTTTACAAGGAAATAAAATGTGAAAAAAATATTTCTACAACCCATGGCCTTTCCCAACCATTTAAATTTTTATCTTACAGGTCTAACACTACAGAAAAACCGATACAAGTCCCACCCGGAACAATATATAAAGCTAAATGAACCGTTCACTGGGTACTTATACGTATGAAAATCCGTATTGATTTACCTGTTTTTACAAGGAAGTAAAATGTGAAAAAAATATTTCTACATCCCATGGCCTTTCCCAACCATTTAAACATTTCTCTTACAGGTCTAACACTTCTGAAAAACCAATACAACGCCCACGCGGAACAATATATAAAGCTAAACGAACCGTTCACTGGGTACTAATCCATACAAAAATCCTTATTGATTTACCTGTTTTTACAAGGAAATAAAATGTGAAAAAAATATTTCTACATCCCATGGCCTTTCCCAACCATTTAAAGTTTTCTCTTACAGGTCTAACACTTCCGAAAAACCAATACAACGCCCACCCGGAACAATGTATAAAGCTAAACAAACCGTTCACTGGGTACTTTTCCGTGCGAAAAGCCCTATTGATTTACCTGTTTTTACAAGGAAGTAAAATGTGAAAAAAATATTTCTACCACCCATGGCCTTTACCAGCCGTTTAAATTTTTCTCTTACAGGTCTAACATTTCCGAAAAACCAATACAACGCCCACACGGAACAATATATAAAGCTAAACGAACAGTTCACTGGGTACTTATCCGTACGAAAAGCCCTATTGATTTACCTGTTTTTACAAGGAAATAAAATATGAAAAAAATATTTCTACATCCCATGGCCTTTCCCAACCATTTAAATTTTTCTCTTACAGGTCTAACACTTCCGAAAAACCAATAAAACGCCCACCCGGAACAATATATAAAGCTAAACGAACCGTTCACTGGGTACTTATCCGTACGAAAATCCCTATTGATTTACCTGTTTTTATAAGGAAATAAAATGTGAAAAAAATATTTCTACATCCCATGGCCTTTCCCATCCATTTATATTTTTCTCTTACATGTCTAACACTTCCGAAAAACCAATACAACGCCCACCCGGAACAATATATAAAGCTAAACGAACCGTTCACTGGGTACTTATACGTACGAAAAGCCCTATTCATTTACCTGTTTTTACAAGGAAGTAAAATGTGAAAAAAATATTTCTACATCCCATGGCCTTTCCCAGCCATTTAAATTTTTCTCTTACAGGTCTAACACTTCCGAAAAACCAATACAACGCCCACCCGGAACAATATATAAAGCTAAACGAACCGTTCACTGGGTACTTATCCGTACGAAAATCCCTATTGATTTACCTGTTTTTACAAGGAAATAAAATGTGAAAAAAATATTTCTACATCCCATGGCCTTTCCCAACCATTTAAATTTTTCTCTTACATGTCTAACACTTCCGAAAAACCAATACAACGGCCACCCGGAACAATATATAAAGCTAAACCAACCGTTCACTGGGCACTTATCCGTACGAAAATACCTATTGAGTTTCCTGTTTTTACAAGGAAATAAAATGTGAAAAAAATATTTCTACAACCCATGGCCTTTCCCAACCATTTAAATTTTTATCTTACAGGTCTAACACTAGAGAAAAACAGATACAACTCCCACCCGGAACAATATATAAAGCTAAATGAACCGTTCACTGGGTACTTATACGTATGAAAATCCCTATTGATTTACCTGTTTTTACAAGGAAGTAAAATGTGAAAAAAATATTTCTACATCCCATGGCCTTTCCCAACCATTTAAACATTTCTCTTACAGGTCTAACACTTCCGAAAAACCAATACAACGGCCACCCGGAACAATATATAAAGCTAAACGAACCGTTCACTGGGCACTTATCCGTACAAAAATCCCTATTGATTTTCCTGTTTTTACAAGGAAATAAAATGTGAAAAAAATATTTCTACATCCCATGGCCTTTCCCAACCATTTAAATTTTTCTCTTACAGGTCTAACACTTCCGAAAAACCAATACAACGGCCACCCGGAACAATATATAAAGCTAAACGAACCGTTCACTGGGTACTTATCCGTACGAAAATCCCTATTGATTTTCCTGTTTTTACAAGGAAATAAAATGTGAAAAAAATATTTCTACATCCCATGGCCTTTCCCAACCATTCAAATTTTTCTCTTACAGGTCTAACACTTCCGAAAAACCAATACAACGCCCACCCGGAACAATATATAAAGCTAAACGAACCGTTCACTGGGTACTTATCCGTACGAAAATCCCTATTGATTTACCTGTTTTTACAAGGAAATAAAATGTGAAAAAAATATTTCTACATCCCATGGCCTTTCCCAACCATTTAAATTTTTCTCTTACATGTCTAACACTTCCGAAAAACCAATACAACGGCCACCCGGAACAATATATAAAGCTAAACGAACCGTTCACTGGGCACTTATCCGTACGAAAATACCTATTGATTTTCCTGTTTTTACAAGGAAATAAAATGTGAAAAAAATATTTCTACAACCCATGGCCTTTCCCAACCATTTAAATTTTTATCTTACAGGTCTAACACTACAGAAAAACCGATACAACTCCCACCCGGAACAATATATAAAGCTAAATGAACCGTTCACTGGGTACTTATACGTATGAAAATCCGTATTGATTTACCTGTTTTTACAAGGAAGTAAAATGTGAAAAAAATATTTCTACATCCCATGGCCTTTCCCAACCATTTAAACATTTCTCTTACAGGTCTAACACTTCTGAAAAACCAATACAACGCCCACGCGGAACAATATATAAAGCTAAACGAACCGTTCACTGGGTACTAATCCATACAAAAATCCCTATTGATTTACCTGTTTTTACAAGGAAATAAAATGTGAAAAAAATATTTCTACATCCCATGGCCTTTCCCAACCATTTAAAGTTTTCTCTTATTGGTCTAACACTTCCGAAAAACCAATACAACGCCCACCCGGAACAATGTATAAAGCTAAACGAACCGTTCACTGGGTACTTATCCGTGCGAAAAGCCCTATTGATTTACCTGTTTTTACAAGGAAGTAAAATGTGAAAAAAATATTTCTACAACCCATGGCCTTTACCAGCCATTTAAATTTTTCTCTTACAGGTCTAACACTTCCGAAAAACCAATACAACGCCCACCCGGAACAATATATAAAGCTAAACGAACCGTTCACTGGGTACTAATCCATACAAAAATCCCTATTGATTTACCTGTTTTTACAAGGAAATAAAATGTGAAAAACATATTTCTACATCCCATGGCCTTTCCCAATCATTTAAAGTTTTCTCTTACAGGTCTAACACTTCCGAAAAACCAATACAACGCCCACCCGGAACAATGTATAAAGCTAAACGAACAGTTCACTGGGTACTTATCCGTACGAAAAGCCCTATTGATTTACCTGTTTTTACAAGGAAGTAAAATGTAAAAAAAATATTTCTACATCCCATGGCCTTTCCCAACCATTTAAATTTTTCTCTTACAGGTCTAACAGTTGCGAAAAACCAATACAACACCCACACGGAAAAATATATACAGCTAAACGAATCGTTTACTGGGTACTAATCCATACGAAAATCCCTATAGATTTACCTGTTTTTACAAGGAAATAAAATATGAAAAAAATATTTCTACATCCCATGGCCTTTCCCAACCATTTAAACTTTTCTCTTACAGGTCTAACACTTCCGAAAAACCAATACAACGCCCTCCCGGAACAATATATAAAGCTAAACGTACCGTTCACTGGGTACTAATCCGTACAAAAAGCCCTATTGATTTACCTGTTTTTACAAGGAAGTAAAATGTGAAAAAAATATTTCTACATCCCATGGCCTTTCCCAGCCATTTAAATTTTTCTCTTACAGGTCTAACGCTTCCGAAAAACCAATACAACGCCCACCCGGAACAATATATAAAGCTAAACGAACCGTTCACTGGGTACTTATCCGTACGAAAATCCCTATTGATTTACCTGTTTTTACAAGGAAATAAAATGTGAAAAAAATATTTCTACATCCCATGGCCTTTCCCAACCATTTAAATTTTTCTCTTACATGTCTAACACTTCCGAAAAACCAATACAACGCCCACCCGGAACAATATATAAAGCTAAACGAACCGTTCACTGGGCACTTATCCGTACGAAAATCCCTATTGATTTTCCTGTTTTTACAAGGAAATAAAATGTGAAAAAAATATTTCTACAACCCATGGCCTTTCCCAACCATTTAAATTTTTATCTTACAGGTCTAACACTACAGAAAAACCGATACAAGTCCCACCCGGAACAATATATAAAGCTAAATGAACCGTTCACTGGGTACTTATACGTATGAAAATCCGTATTGATTTACCTGTTTTTACAAGGAAGTAAAATGTGAAAAAAATATTTCTACATCCCATGGCCTTTCCCAACCATTTAAACATTTCTCTTACAGGTCTAACACTTCTGAAAAACCAATACAACGCCCACGCGGAACAATATATAAAGCTAAACGAACCGTTCACTGGGTACTAATCCATACAAAAATCCCTATTGATTTACCTGTTTTTACAAGGAAATAAAATGTGAAAAAAATATTTCTACATCCCATGGCCTTTCCCAACCATTTAAAGTTTTCTCTTACAGGTCTAACACTTCCGAAAAACCAATACAACGCCCACCCGGAACAATGTATAAAGCTAAACGAACCGTTCACTGGGTACTTATCCGTGCGAAAAGCCCTATTGATTTACCTGTTTTTACAAGGAAGTAAAATGTGAAAAAAATATTTCTACCACCCATGGCCTTTACCAGCCGTTTAAATTTTTCTCTTACAGGTCTAACATTTCCGAAAAACCAATACAACGCCCACACGGAACAATATATAAAGCTAAACGAACAGTTCACTGGGTACTTATCCGTACGAAAAGCCCTATTGATTTACCTGTTTTTACAAGGAAATAAAATATGAAAAAAATATTTCTACATCCCATGGCCTTTCCCAACCATTTAAATTTTTCTCTTACAGGTCTAACACTTCCGAAAAACCAATACAACGCCCACCCGGAACAATATATAAAGCTAAACGAACCGTTCACTGGGTACTTATCCGTACGAAAATCCCTATTGATTTACCTGTTTTTATAAGGAAATAAAATGTGAAAAAAATATTTCTACATCCCATGGCCTTTCCCAACCATTTATATTTTTCTCTTACATGTCTAACACTTCCGAAAAACCAATACAACGCCCACCCGGAACAATATATAAAGCTAAACGAACCGTTCACTGGGTACTTATACGTACGAAAAGCCCTATTCATTTACCTGTTTTTACAAGGAAGTAAAATGTGAAAAAAATATTTCTACATCCCATGGCCTTTCCCAGCCATTTAAATTTTTCTCTTACAGGTCTAACACTTCCGAAAAACCAATACAACGCCCACCCGGAACAATATATAAAGCTAAACGAACCGTTCACTGGGTACTTATCCGTACGAAAATCCCTATTGATTTACCTGTTTTTACAAGGAAATAAAATGTGAAAAAAATATTTCTACATCCCATGGCCTTTCCCAACCATTTAAATTTTTATCTTACAGGTCTAACACTAGAGAAAAACAGATACAACTCCCACCCGGAACAATATATAAAGCTAAATGAACCGTTCACTGGGTACTTATACGTATGAAAATCCCTATTGATTTACCTGTTTTTACAAGGAAGTAAAATGTGAAAAAAATATTTCTACATCCCATGGCCTTTCCCAACCATTTAAACATTTCTCTTACAGGTCTAACACTTCCGAAAAACCAATACAACGGCCACCCGGAACAATATATAAAGCTAAACGAACCGTTCACTGGGCACTTATCCGTACAAAAATCCCTATTGATTTTCCTGTTTTTACAAGGAAATAAAATGTGAAAAAAATATTTCTACATCCCATGGCCTTTCCCAACCATTTAAATTTTTCTCTTACATGTCTAACACTTCCGAAAAACCAATACAACGCCCACCCGGAACAATATATAAAGCTAAACGAACCGTTCACTGGGTACTTATACGTACGAAAAGCCCTATTCATTTACCTGTTTTTACAAGGAAGTAAAATGTGAAAAAAAATATTTCTACATCCCATGGCCTTTCCCAGCCATTTAAATTTTTCTCTTACAGGTCTAACACTTCCGAAAAACCAATACAACGCCCACCCGGAACAATATATAAAGCTAAACGAACCGTTCACTGGGTACTTATCCGTACGAAAATCCCTATTGATTTACCTGTTTTTACAAGGAAATAAAATGTGAAAAAAATATTTCTACATCCCATGGCCTTTCCCAACCATTTAAATTTTTATCTTACAGGTCTAACACTAGAGAAAAACAGATACAACTCCCACCCGGAACAATATATAAAGCTAAATGAACCGTTCACTGGGTACTTATACGTATGAAAATCCCTATTGATTTACCTGTTTTTACAAGGAAGTAAAATGTGAAAAAAATATTTCTACATCCCATGGCCTTTCCCAACCATTTAAACATTTCTCTTACAGGTCTAACACTTCCGAAAAACCAATACAACGGCCACCCGGAACAATATATAAAGCTAAACGAACCGTTCACTGGGCACTTATCCGTACAAAAATCCCTATTGATTTTCCTGTTTTTACAAGGAAATAAAATGTGAAAAAAATATTTCTACATCCCATGGCCTTTCCCAACCATTTAAATTTTTCTCTTACAGGTCTAACACTTCCGAAAAACCAATACAACGCCCACCCGGAACAATATATAAAGCTAAACGAACCGTTCACTGGGTACTTATACGTACGAAAAGCCCTATTCATTTACCTGTTTTTACAAGGAAGTAAAATGTGAAAAAAATATTTCTACATCCCATGTCCTTTCCCAGCCATTTAAATTTTTCTCTTACAGGTCTAACACTTCCGAAAAACCAATACAACGCCCACCCGGAACAATATATAAAGCTAAACGAACCGTTCACTGGGTACTTATCCGTACAAAAAGCCCTATTGATTTACCTGTTTTTACAAGGAAGTAAAATGTGAAAAAAATATTTCTACATCCCATGGCCTTTCCCAGCCATTTAAACTTTTCTCTTACAGGTCTAACACTTCCGAAAAACCAATACAACGCCCACCCGGAAAAATATATAAAGCTAAACGAACCGTTCACTGGGTACTTATCCGTACGAAAATCCCTATTGATTTACCTGTTTTTACAAGGAAATAAAATGTGAAAAAAATATTTCTACATCCCATGGCCTTTCCCAACCATTTAAATTTTTATCTTACAGGTCTAACACTACCGAAAAACCAATACAACGCCCTCCCGGAACAATATATAAAGCTAAACGGACCGTTCACTGGGTTCTTATCCGTACGAAAATCCCTATTGATTTACCTGTTTTTACAAGGAAATAAAATGTGAAAAAAATATTTCTACATCCCATGGCCTTTCCCAACCATTTAAATTTTTCTCTTACATGTCTAACACTTCTGAAAAACCAATACAACGCCCACCCGGAACAATATATAAAGCTAAACGAACCGTTCACTGGGCACTTATCCGTACGAAAATACCTATTGATTTTCCTGTTTTTACAAGGAAATAAAATGTGGAAAAAATATTTCTACAACCCATGGCCTTTCCCAACCATTTAAATTTTTATCTTACAGGTCTAACACTACAGAAAAACCGATACAAGTCCCACCCGGAACAATATATAAAGCTAAATGAACCGTTCACTGGGTACTTATACGTATGAAAATCCGTATTGATTTACCTGTTTTTACAAGGAAGTAAAATGTGAAAAAAATATTTCTACATCCCATGGCCTTTCCCAACCATTTAAACATTTCTCTTACAGGTCTAACACTTCTGAAAAACCAATACAACACCCACGCGGAACAATATATAAAGCTAAACAAACCGTTCACTGGGTACTAATCCATACAAAAATCCCTATTGATTTACCTGTTTTTACAAGGAAATAAAATGTGAAAAAAATATTTCTACATCCCATGGCCTTTCCCAACCATTTAAAGTTTTCTCTTACAGGTCTAACACTTCCGAAAAACCAATACAACGCCCACCCGGAACAATGTATAAAGCTAAACGAACCGTTCACTGGGTACTTATCCGTGCGAAAAGCCCTATTGATTTACCTGTTTTTACAAGGAAGTAAAATGTGAAAAAAATATTTCTACCACCAATGGCCTTTACCAGCCGTTTAAATTTTTCTCTTACAGGTCTAACATTTCCGAAAAACCAATACAACGCCCACACGGAACAATATATAAAGCTAAACGAACAGTTCACTGGGTACTTATCCGTACGAAAAGCCCTATTGATTTACCTGTTTTTACAAGGAAATAAAATATGAAAAAAATATTTCTACATCCCATGGCCTTTCCCAACCATTTAAATTTTTCTCTTACAGGTCTAACACTTCCGAAAAACCAATACAACGCCCACCCGGAACAATATATAAAGCTAAACGAACCGTTCACTGGGTACTTATCCGTACGAAAATCCCTATTGATTTACCTGTTTTTATAAGGAAATAAAATGTGAAAAAAATATTTCTACATCCCATGGCCTTTCCCAACCATTTATATTTTTCTCTTACATGTCTAACACTTCCGAAAAACCAATACAACGCCCACCCGGAACAATATATAAAGCTAAACGAACCGTTCACTGGGTACTTATACGTACGAAAAGCCCTATTCATTTACCTGTTTTTACAAGGAAGTAAAATGTGAAAAAAATATTTCTACATCCCATGGCCTTTCCCAGCCATTTAAATTTTTCTCTTACAGGTCTAACACTTCCGAAAAACCAATACAACGCCCACCCGGAACAATATATAAAGCTAAACGAACCGTTCACTGGGTACTTATCCGTACGAAAATCCCTATTGATTTACCTGTTTTTACAAGGAAATAAAATGTGAAAAAAATATTTCTACATCCCATGGCCTTTCCCAACCATTTAAATTTTTCTCTTACATGTCTAACACTTCCGAAAAACCAATACAACGGCCACCCGGAACAATATATAAAGCTAAACCAACCGTTCACTGGGCACTTATCCGTACGAAAATACCTATTGAGTTTCCTGTTTTTACAAGGAAATAAAATGTGAAAAAAATATTTCTACAACCCATGGCCTTTCCCAACCATTTAAATTTTTATCTTACAGGTCTAACACTAGAGAAAAACAGATACAACTCCCACCCGGAACAATATATAAAGCTAAATGAACCGTTCACTGGGTACTTATACGTATGAAAATCCCTATTGATTTACCTGTTTTTACAAGGAAGTAAAATGTGAAAAAAATATTTCTACATCCCATGGCCTTTCCCAACCATTTAAACATTTCTCTTACATGTCTAACACTTCCGAAAAACCAATACAACGGCCACCCGGAACAATATATAAAGCTAAACGAACCGTTCACTGGGCACTTATCCGTACAAAAATCCCTATTGATTTTCCTGTTTTTACAAGGAAATAAAATGTGAAAAAAATATTTCTACATCCCATGGCCTTTCCCAACCATTTAAATTTTTCTCTTACAGGTCTAACACTTCCGAAAAACCAATACAACGGCCACCCTGAACAATATATAAAGCTAAACGAACCGTTCACTGGGTACTTATCCGTACGAAAATCCCTATTGATTTTCCTGTTTTTACAAGGAAATAAAATGTGAAAAAAATATTTCTACATCCCATGGCCTTTCCCAACCATTCAAATTTTTCTCTTACAGGTCTAACACTTCCGAAAAACCAATACAACGCCCACCCGGAACAATATATAAAGCTAAACGAACCGTTCACTGGGTACTTATACGTACGAAAAGCCCTATTCATTTACCTGTTTTTACAAGGAAGTAAAATGTGAAAAAAATATTTCTACATCTCATGGCCTTTCCCAGCCATTTAAATTTTTCTCTTACAGGTCTAACACTTCCGAAAAACCAATACAACGCCCACCCGGAACAATATATAACGCTAAACGAACCGTTCACTGGGTACTTATCCGTACGAAAATCCCTATTGATTTACCTGTTTTTACAAGGAAATAAAATGTGAAAAAAATATTTCTACATCCCATGGCCTTTCCCAACCATTTAAACTTTTCTCTTACATGTCTAACACTTCCAAAAAACCAATACAACGGCCACCCGGAACAATATATAAAGCTAAACGAACCGTTCATTGGGCACTTATCCGTACAAAAATCCCTATTGATTTTCCTGTTTTTACAAGGAAATAAAATGTGAAAAAAATATTTCTACATCCCATGGCCTTTCCCAACCATTTAAATTTTTATCTTACATGTCTAACACTTCCGAAAAACCAATACAACGCCCACCCGGAACAATATATAAAGTTAAACGAACCGTTCACTGGGTACTTATACGTACGAAAATCCCTATTGATTTTCCTGTTTTTACAAGGAAATAAAATGTGAAAAAAATATTTCTACAACCCATGGCCTTTCCCAACCATTTAAATTTTTATCTTACAGGTCTAACACTACAGAAAAACCGATACAAGTCCCACCCGGAACAATATATAAAGCTAAATGAACCGTTCACTGGGTACTTATACGTATGAAAATCCGTATTGATTTACCTGTTTTTACAAGGAAGTAAAATGTGAAAAAAATATTTCTACATCCCATGGCCTTTCCCAACCATTTAAACATTTCTCTTACAGGTCTAACACTTCTGAAAAACCAATACAACGCCCACGCGGAACAATATATAAAGCTAAACGAACCGTTCACTGGGTACTAATCCATACAAAAATCCCTATTGATTTACCTGTTTTTACAAGGAAATAAAATGTGAAAAAAATATTTCTACATCCCATGGCCTTTCCCAACCATTTAAAGTTTTCTCTTACAGGTCTAACACTTCCGAAAAACCAATACAACGCCCACCCGGAACAATGTATAAAGCTAAACGAACCGTTCACTGGGTACTTATCCGTGCGAAAAGCCCTATTGATTTACCTGTTTTTACAAGGAAGTAAAATGTGAAAAAAATATTTCTACCACCCATGGCCTTTACCAGCCGTTTAAATTTTTCTCTTACAGGTCTAACATTTCCGAAAAACCAATACAACGCCCACACGGAACAATATATAAAGCTAAACGAACAGTTCACTGGGTACTTATCCGTACGAAAAGCCCTATTGATTTACCTGTTTTTACAAGGAAATAAAATATGAAAAAAATATTTCTACATCCCATGGCCTTTCCCAACCATTTAAATTTTTCTCTTACAGGTCTAACACTTCCGAAAAACCAATACAACGCCCACCCGGAACAATATATAAAGCTAAACGAACCGTTCACTGGGTACTTATCCGTACGAAAATCCCTATTGATTTACCTGTTTTTATAAGGAAATAAAATGTGAAAAAAATATTTCTACATCCCATGGCCTTTCCCAACCATTTATATTTTTCTCTTACATGTCTAACACTTCCGAAAAACCAATACAACGCCCACCCGGAACAATATATAAAGCTAAACGAACCGTTCACTGGGTACTTATACGTACGAAAATCCGTATTGATTTACCTGTTTTTACAAGGAAGTAAAATGTGAAAAAAATATTTCTACATCCCATGGCCTTTCCCAACCATTTAAACATTTCTCTTACAGGTCTAACACTTCCGAAAAACCAATACAACGCCCACCCGGAACAATATATAAAGCTAAACAAACCGTTCACTGGGTACTAATCCATACAAAAATCCCTATTGATTTACCTGTTTTTACAAGGAAATAAAATGTGAAAAAAATATTTCTACATCCCATGGCCTTTCCCAACCATTTAAAGTTTTCTCTTACAGGTCTAACACTTCCGAAAAACCAATACAACGCCCACCCGGAACAATGTATAAAGCTAAACGAACCGTTCACTGGGTACTTATCCGTGCGAAAAGCCCTATTGATTTACCTGTTTTTACAAGGAAGTAAAATGTGAAAAAAATATTTCTACCACCAATGGCCTTTACCAGCCGTTTAAATTTTTCTCTTACAGGTCTAACATTTCCGAAAAACCAATACAACGCCCACACGGAACAATATATAAAGCTAAACGAACAGTTCACTGGGTACTTATCCGTACGAAAAGCCCTATTGATTTACCTGTTTTTACAAGGAAATAAAATATGAAAAAAATATTTCTACATCCCATGGCCTTTCCCAACCATTTAAATTTTTCTCTTACAGGTCTAACACTTCCGAAAAACCAATACAACGCCCACCCGGAACAATATATAAAGCTAAACGAACCGTTCACTGGGTACTTATCCGTACGAAAATCCCTATTGATTTACCTGTTTTTATAAGGAAATAAAATGTGAAAAAAATATTTCTACATCCCATGGCCTTTCCCAACCATTTATATTTTTCTCTTACATGTCTAACACTTCCGAAAAACCAATACAACGCCCACCCGGAACAATATATAAAGCTAAACGAACCGTTCACTGGGTACTTATACGTACGAAAAGCCCTATTCATTTACCTGTTTTTACAAGGAAGTAAAATGTGAAAAAAATATTTCTACATCCCATGGCCTTTCCCAGCCATTTAAATTTTTCTCTTACAGGTCTAACACTTCCGAAAAACCAATACAACGCCCACCCGGAACAATATATAAAGCTAAACGAACCGTTCACTGGGTACTTATCCGTACGAAAATCCCTATTGATTTACCTGTTTTTACAAGGAAATAAAATGTGAAAAAAATATTTCTACATCCCATGGCCTTTCCCAACCATTTAAATTTTTCTCTTACATGTCTAACACTTCCGAAAAACCAATACAACGGCCACCCGGAACAATATATAAAGCTAAACCAACCGTTCACTGGGCACTTATCCGTACGAAAATACCTATTGAGTTTCCTGTTTTTACAAGGAAATAAAATGTGAAAAAAATATTTCTACAACCCATGGCCTTTCCCAACCATTTAAATTTTTATCTTACAGGTCTAACACTAGAGAAAAACAGATACAACTCCCACCCGGAACAATATATAAAGCTAAATGAACCGTTCACTGGGTACTTATACGTATGAAAATCCCTATTGATTTACCTGTTTTTACAAGGAAGTAAAATGTGAAAAAAATATTTCTACATCCCATGGCCTTTCCCAACCATTTAAACATTTCTCTTACATGTCTAACACTTCCGAAAAACCAATACAACGGCCACCCGGAACAATATATAAAGCTAAACGAACCGTTCACTGGGCACTTATCCGTACAAAAATCCCTATTGATTTTCCTGTTTTTACAAGGAAATAAAATGTGAAAAAAATATTTCTACATCCCATGGCCTTTCCCAACCATTTAAATTTTTCTCTTACAGGTCTAACACTTCCGAAAAACCAATACAACGGCCACCCTGAACAATATATAAAGCTAAACGAACCGTTCACTGGGTACTTATCCGTACGAAAATCCCTATTGATTTTCCTGTTTTTACAAGGAAATAAAATGTGAAAAAAATATTTCTACATCCCATGGCCTTTCCCAACCATTCAAATTTTTCTCTTACAGGTCTAACACTTCCGAAAAACCAATACAACGCCCACCCGGAACAATATATAAAGCTAAACGAACCGTTCACTGGGTACTTATACGTACGAAAAGCCCTATTCATTTACCTGTTTTTACAAGGAAGTAAAATGTGAAAAAAATATTTCTACATCTCATGGCCTTTCCCAGCCATTTAAATTTTTCTCTTACAGGTCTAACACTTCCGAAAAACCAATACAACGCCCACCCGGAACAATATATAAAGCTAAACGAACCGTTCACTGGGTACTTATCCGTACAAAAAGCCCTATTGATTTACCTGTTTTTACAAGGAAGTAAAATGTGAAAAAAATATTTCTACATCCCATGGCCTTTCCCAGCCATTTAAACTTTTCTCTTACAGGTCTAACACTTCCGAAAAACCAATACAACGCCCACCCGGAACAATATATAAAGCTAAACGAACCGTTCACTGGGTACTTATCCGTACGAAAATCCCTATTGATTTACCTGTTTTTACAAGGAAATAAAATGTGAAAAAAATATTTCTACATCCCATGGCCTTTCCCAACCATTTAAATTTTTATCTTACAGGTCTAACACTACCGAAAAACCAATACAACGCCCTCCCGGAACAATATATAAAGCTAAACGGACCGTTCACTGGGTTCTTATCCGTACAAAAAGCCCTATTGATTTACCTGTTTTTACAAGGAAGTAAAATGTGAAAAAAATATTTCTACATCCCATGGCCTTTCGCAGCCATTTAAATTTTTCTCTTACAGGTCTAACGCTTCCGAAAAACCAATACAACGCCCACCCGGAACAATATATAAAGCTAAACGAACCGTTCACTGGGTACTTATCCGTACGAAATTCCCTATTGATTTACCTGTTTTTACAAGGAAATAAAATGTGAAAAAAATATTTCTACATCCCATGGCCTTTCCCAAACATTTAAATTTTTCTCTTACATGTCTAACACTTCCGAAAAACCAATACAACGGCCACCCGGAACAATATATAAAGCTAAACGAACCGTTCACTGGGCACTTATCCGTACGAAAATCCCTATTGATTTTCCTGTTTTTACAAGGAAATAAAATGTGAAAAAAATATTTCTACAACCCATGGCCTTTCCCAACCATTTAAATTTTTATCTTACAAGTCTAACACTACAGAAAAACCGATACAACTCCCACCCGAAACAATATATAAAGCTAAATGAACCGTTCACTGGGTACTTATACGTATGAAAATCCCTATTGATTTACCTGTTTTTACAAGGAAGTAAAATGTGAAAAAAATATTTCTACATCCCATGGCCTTTCCCAACCATTTAAACATTTCTCTTACAGGTCTAACACTTCTGAAAAACCAATACAACGCCCACGCGGAACAATATATAAAGCTAAACGAACCGTTCACTGGGGACTAATCCATACAAAAATCCCTATTGATTTACCTGTTTTTACAAGGAAATAAAATGTGAAAAAAATATTTCTACATCCCATGGCCTTTCCCAGCCATTTAATTTTTTCTCTTACAGGTCTAACACTTCTGAAAAACCAATACAACGCCCACCCGGAACAATATATAAAGCTAAACGAACCGTTCACTGGGTACTTATCCGTACGAAAAGCCCTATTGATTTACCTGTTTTTACAAGGAAGTAAAATGTGAAAAAAATATTTCTACATCTGTAGTGAAATAGTAGTTTAAAATCTTGTTCCTGAAACTTTGGTTCAGGCTTCGGCCCTGTGAAATCTTTGGTGGGCCTCCTGTGAAAGTCTTTGCTCTCATAGTGTAGGAATGTAGTGCCAATTAGATGCACCTGTGTCCTTGAGAAGCTTCACTCTATTCGCACTCCCTGATAAGACAATCGGTGCCAGTTGTCTCCAATTAACTCGTTAAGAGAAATGGGCCTTGGGTGAGATGGGTCGACATTACATCACCTTGATTTAGGATTGGCTCCCCTGACTTGACATTTGTAACCCCATTGGTCAAGTAGTAAATTGTTGCTTTGGAGATGATTGGTTTGTGTGCCTAGACCCCCACGTGGGAATCAGCCATAAAGGTTTCGTATTGTAACATCCTATTAAGCATTGAGCATGACAAAGCATTAAGCGTTAAACATGAGTTCTGATTTGGAAGAAAACTTTGTCCGTGCCTCTGAGAACCTGCAACTTTGAAATTCTGTCTTATCATCATGCCATTCTTGTGAGTATCATGTATTAGCTAGTTATACTTTATAACGTTTTTGTTTTCTCACTGCCTGTGTATAATTATATGTGTGCACCTTAAATAAATATCAACTTATTTTTTAGAACTGTGTCAGTTTATTCTGAAACAAGCTAAGACGTAACCTAGCCTGCCTTACTTGTGCCATACTACCAACTAAGCCTTTTGACTGTGGGACTGGTCCCTGGACAGGGTCAAGTTCCCAGGTAATTCCCTAATAGGCTCCAAGGCTGCCTCTGGGTCTTGGGTGCCTAGGGACCCATTCAGAGGTGGTGGCAGACTACCAGCCAAGGAGGACAGACTATCTGCCTTCTTGGGTTTTGTAACTGTTTTGTCTTCTTGTGTGCCACCCTGCTCTCTAAAGTCTGTGGACTTGGCTTTGGGGACTGGGGTGTGACCACAACATCCCATGGCCTTTCCCAACCATTTAAATTTTTCTCTTACAGGTCTAACAGTTGCGAAAAACCAATACAACAACCACCCGGAAAAATATATACAGCTAAACGAACCGTTTACTGGGTACTAATCCATACGAAAATCCCTATTGATTTACCTGTTTTTACAAGGAAATAAAATGTGAAAAAAATATTTCTACATCCCATGGCCTTTCCCAACCATTTAAATTTTTCTCTTACAGGTCTAACACTTCCGAAAAACCAATACAACGCCCACCCGGAACAATATATGAAGCTAAACGAACCGTTCACTGGGTACTTATCCGTACGAAAATCCCTATTGATTTACCTGTTTTTACAAGGAAATAAAATGTGAAAAAAATATTTCTACATCCCATGGCCTTTCCCAACCATTAAAATTTTTCTCTTACATGTCTAACACTTCCGAAAAACCAATACAACGCCGACCCGGAACAATATATAAAGCTAAACGAACCGTTCACTGGGTACTTATACGTACGAAAAGCCCTATTCATTTACCTGTTTTTACAAGGAAGTAAAATGTGAAAAAAATATTTCTACATCCCATGGCCTTTCCCAGCCATTTAAATTTTTCTCTTACAGTTCTAATACTTCCGAAAAACCAATACAACGCCCACCCGGAACAATATATAAAGCTAAACGAACCGTTCACTGGGTACTTATCCGTACGAAAATCCCTATTGATTTACCTGTTTTTACAAGGAAATAAAATGTGAAAAAAATATTTCTACATCCCATGGCCTTTCCCAACCATTTAAACTTTTCTCTTACAGGTCTAACACTTCCGAAAAACCAATACAACGGCCACCCGGAACAATATATAAAGCTAAACGAACCGTTCACTGGGCACTTATCCGTACAAAAATCCCTATTGATTTTCCTGTTTTTACAAGGAAATAAAATGTGAAAAAAATATTTCTACATCCCATGGCCTTTCCCAACCATTTAAATTTTTATCTTACAGGTCTAACACTACCGAAAAACCGATACAACTCCCACCGGGAACAATATATAAAGCTAAATGAACCGTTCACTGGGTACTTATACGTATGAAAATCCCTATTGATTTACCTGTTTTTACAAGGAAGTAAAATGTGAAAAAAATATTTCTACATCCCATGGCCTTTCCCAACCATTTAAACATTTCTCTTACAGGTCTAACACTTCTGAAAAACCAATACAACGGCCACCCAGAACAATGTATAAAGCTAAACGAACCGTTCACTGGGTACTTATCCGTACGAAAATCCCTATTGATTTACCTGTTTTTACAAGGAAGTAAAATGTTAAAAAAATATTTCTACATCCCATGGCCTTTCCCAACCATTTAAATTTTTCTCTTACATGTCTAACACTTCCGAAAAACCAATACAACGCCCACCCGGAAAAATAGATAAAGCTAAACGAACCGTTCACTGGGTACTTATCCGTACGAAAATCCCTATTGATTTACCTGTTTTTACAAGGAAGTAAAATGTGAAAAAAATATTTCTACATCCCATGGCCTTTCCCAACCATTTAAAGTTTTCTCTTACAGGTCTAACACTTCCGAAAAACCAATACAACGGCCACCCGGAACAATAGATAAAGCTAAACGAACCGTTCACTGGGCACTTATCCGTACGAAAATCCCTATTGATTTACCTGTTTTTACAAGGAAATAAAGTGTGAAAAAAATATTTCTACATCCCATGGCCTTTCCCAACCATTTAAATTTTTCTCTTACAGGTCTAACACTTCCGAAAAACCAATACAACGCCCACCCGGAAAAATATATAAAGCTAAAAGAACCGTTCACTGGGTACTTATCCGTACGAAAATACCTATTCATTTACCTGTTTTTACAAGGAAATAAAATGTGAAAAAAATATTTCTACGTCCCATGGCCTTTCCCAGCCATTTAATGTTTTCTCTTACAGGTCTAACACTTTCGAAAAACCAATACAACGCCCATCCGGAACAATGTATAAAGCTAAACGAACCGTTCACTGGGTACTTATCCGTGCGAAAATACCTATTCATTTACCTGTTTTTACAAGGAAATAAAATGTGAAAAAAATATTTCTACATCCCATGGCCTTTCCCAACCATTTAAATTTTTCTCTTACAGGTCTAACAGTTGCGAAAAACCAATACAACACCCATCCGGAAAAATATATACAGCTAAATGAATCGTTTACTGGGTACTAATCCATACGAAAATCCCTATTGAGTTACCTGTTTTTACAAGGAAATAAAATGTGAAAAAAATATTTCTACATCCCATGGCCTTTCCCAACCATTTAAATTTTTCTCTTACAGGTCTAACACTACGGAAAAACCATTACAACGCCCACCCGGAACAATATATAAAGCTAAACGAACCGTTCACTGGGTACTTATCCGTACGAAAATCCCTATTCATTTACCTGTTTTTACAAGGCAGTAAACTGTGAAAAAAATATTTCTACATCCAATGGCCTTTCCCAGCCATTTAAATTTTTCTCTTACAGGTCTAACACTTCCGAAAAACCAATACAACGCCTACCCGGAACAATATATAAAGCTAAACGAACCGTTCACTGGGTACTTATCCGTACGAAAATCCCTATTGATTTACCTGTTTTTACAAGGAAATAAAATGTGAAAAAAATATTTCTACATCCCATGGCCATTCCCAACCATTTAAATTTTTCTCTTTCAGGTCTAACACTTCTGAAAAAGCAATAAAACGGCCACCCCGAACAATGTATAAAGCTAAACGAACCGTTCACTGGGTACTTATCCGTACGAAAATCCCTATTGATTTACCTGTTTTTACAAGGAAGTAAAATGTGAAAAAAATATTTCTACATCCCATGGCCTTTCCCAACCATAAATTTTTCTCTTACATGTCTAACACTTCCGAAAAACCAATACAACGCCCACCCGGAACAATATATAAAGCTCAACGAACCGTTCACTGGGTACTTATCCGTACGAAAATCCCTATTGATTTACCTGTTTTTACAAGGAAATAAAATGTGAAAAAAATATTTCTACATCCCATGGCCTTTCCCAACCATTTAAACTTTTCTCTTACAGGTCTAACACTTCCGAAAAACCAATACAACGGCCACCCGGAACAATAGATAAAGCTAAACGAACCGTTCACTGGGCACTTATCCGTACGAAAATCCTTATTGATTTACCTGTTTTTACAAGGAAATAAAATGTGAAAAAAATATTTCTACATCCCATGGCCTTTCCCAACCATTTAAATTTTTCTCTTACAGGTCTAACACTTCCGAAAAACCAATACAACGCCCACCCGGAAAAATATATAAAGCTAAAAGAACCGTTCACTGGGTACTTATCCGTACGAAAATCCCTATTGATTTACCTGTTTTTACAAGGAAATAAAATGTGAAAAAAATATTTCTACGTCCCATGGCCTTTCTCAGCCATTTAAAGTTTTCTCTTACAGGTCTAACACTTCCGAAAAACCAATACAACGCCCACCCGGAACAATGTATAAAGCTAAACGAACCGTTCACTGGGTACTTATCCGTGCGAAAAGCCATATTGATTTACCTGTTTTTACAAGGAAGTAAAATGTGAAAAAAATATTTCTACATCCCATGGCCTTTACCAGCCATTTAAATTTTTCTCTTACAGGTCTAACACTTCCGAAAAACCAATACAACGCCCACCCGGAACAATATATAAAGCTAAACGAACAGTTAACTGGGTACTTATCCTTACGAAAAGCCCTATTGATTTACCTCTTTTTACAAGGAAGTAAAATGTGAAAAAAATATTTCTACATCCCATGGCCTTTCCCAACCATTTAAATTTTTCTCTTACAGGTCTAACAGTTGCGAAAAACCAATACAACACCCACCCGGAAAAATATATACAGCTAAACGAATCGTTTACTGGGTACTAATCCATACGAAAATCCCTATTGATTTACCTGTTTTTACAAGGAAATAAAATGTGAAAAAAATATTTCTACATCCCATGGCCTTTCCAACCATTTAAATTTTTCTCTTACAGGTCAAACACTTCCGAAAAACCAATACAACGCCCACCCGGAACAATATATAAAGCTAAATGAACCGTTCACTGGGTACTTATACGTATGAAAATCCCTATTGATTTACCTCTTTTTACAAGGAAGTAAAATGTGAAAAAAATATTTCTACATCCCATGGCCTTTCCCAACCATTTAAACATTTCTCTTACAGGTCTAACACTTCTGAAAAACCAATACAACGCCCACGCGGAACAATATATAAAGCTAAACGAACAGTTCACTGGGTACTTATCCGTACGAAAAGCCCTATTTATTTACCTGTTTTTACAAGGAAGTAAAATGTGAAAAAAATATTTCTACATCCCATGGCCTTTCCCAACCATTTAAATTTTTCTCTTACAGGTCTAACAGTTGCGAAAAACCAATACAACACCCACCCGGAAAAATATATACAGCTAAATGAATTGTTTACTGGGTACTAATCCATACGAAAATCCCTATTGATTTACCTGTTTTTACAAGGAAATAAAATGTGAAAAAAATATTTCTACATCCCATGGCCTTTCCCAACCATTTAAATTTTTCTCTTACAGGTCTAACGCTACGGAAAAACCATTACAACGCCCACCCGGAACAATATATAAAGCTAAACGAACCGTTCACTGGGTACTTATCCGTACGAAAATCCCTATTCATTTACCTGTTTTTACAAGGCAGTAAAATGTGAAAAAAATATTTCTACATCCAATGGCCTTTCCCAGCCATTTAAATTTTTCTCTTACAGGTCTAACATTTCCGAAAAACCAATACAACGCCCACCCGGAACAATATATAAAGCTAAACGAACCGTTCACTGGGTACTTATCCGTACGAAAATCCCTATTGATTTACCTGTTTTTACAAGGAAATAAAATGTGAAAAAAATATTTCTACATCCCATGGCCATTCCCAACCATTTAAATTTTTCTCTTTCAGGTCTAACACTTCTGAAAAAGCAATAAAACGGCCACCCAGAACAATGTATAAAGCTAAACGAACCGTTCACTGGGTACTTATCCGTACGAAAATCCCTATTGATTTACCTGATTTTACAAGGAAGTAAAATGTGAAAAAAATATTTCTACATCCCATGGCCTTTCCCAACCATAAATTTTTCTCTTACATGTCTAACACTTCCGAAAAACCAATACAACGCCCACCCGGAAAAATATATAAAGCTAAAAGAACCGTTCACTGGGTACTTATCCGTACGAAAATACCTATTCATTTACCTGTTTTTACAAGGAAATAAAATGTGAAAAAAATATTTCTACGTCCCATGGCCTTTCCCAGCCATTTAATGTTTTCTCTTACAGGTCTAACACTTCCGAAAAACCAATACAACGCCCATCCGGAACCATGTATAAAGCTAAACGAACCGTTCACTGGGTACTTATCCGTGCGAAAAGCCATATTGATTTACCTGTTTTTACAAGGAAGTAAAATGTGAAAAAAATATTTCTACATCCCATGGCCTTTACCAGCCATTTAAATTTTTCTCTTACAGGTCTAACACTTCCGAAAAACCAATACAACGCCCACCCGGAACAACATATAAAGCTAAACGAACAGTTCACTGGGTACTTATCCGTACGAAAAGCCCTATTTATTTACCTGTTTTTACAAGGAAGTAAAATGTGAAAAAAATATTTCTACATCCCATGGCCTTTCCCAACCATTTAAATTTTTCTCTTACAGGTCTAACAGTTGCGAAAAAACAATACAACACCCACCCGGAAAAATATATACAGCTAAATGAATCGTTTACTGGGTACTAATCCATACGAAAATCCCTATTGATTTACCTGTTTTTACAAGGAAATAAAATGTGAAAAAAATATTTCTACATCCCATGGCCTTCCCAACCATTTAAATTTTTCTCTTACAGGTCTAACACTACGGAAAAACCATTACAACGCCCACCCGGAACAATATATAAAGCTAAACGAACCGTTCACTGGGTACTTATCCGTACGAAAATCCCTATTCATTTACCTGTTTTTACAAGGCAGTAAAATGTGAAAAAAATATTTCTACATCCCATGGCCTTTCCCAACCATTTAAACATTTCTCTTACAGGTCTAACACTTCTGAAAAACCAATACAACGCCCACGCGGAACAATATATAAAGCTAAACGAACAGTTCACTGGGTACTTATCCGTACGAAAAGCCCTATTTATTTACCTGTTTTTACAAGGAAGTAAAATGTGAAAAAAATATTTCTACATCCCATGGCCTTTCCCAACCATTTAAATTTTTCTCTTACAGGTCTAACAGTTGCGAAAAACCAATACAACACCCACCCGGAAAAATATATACAGCTAAATGAATCGTTTACTGGGTACTAATCCATACGAAAATCCCTATTGATTTACCTGTTTTTACAAGGAAATAAAATGTGAAAAAAATATTTCTACATCCCATGGCCTTTCCCAACCATTTAAATTTTTCTCTTACAGGTCTAACGCTACGGAAAAACCATTACAACGCCCACCCGGAACAATATATAAAGCTAAACGAACCGTTCACTGGGTACTTATCCGTACGAAAATCCCTATTCATTTACCTGTTTTTACAAGGCAGTAAAATGTGAAAAAAATATTTCTACATCCAATGGCCTTTCCCAGCCATTTAAATTTTTCTCTTACAGGTCTAACATTTCCGAAAAACCAATACAACGCCCACCCGGAACAATATATAAAGCTAAACGAACCGTTCACTGGGTACTTATCCGTACGAAAATCCCTATTGATTTACCTGTTTTTACAAGGAAATAAAATGTGAAAAAAATATTTCTACATCCCATGGCCATTCCCAACCATTTAAATTTTTCTCTTTCAGGTCTAACACTTCTGAAAAAGCAATAAAACGGCCACCCAGAACAATGTATAAAGCTAAACGAACCGTTCACTGGGTACTTATCCGTACGAAAATCCCTATTGATTTACCTGTTTTTACAAGGAAGTAAAATGTGAAAAAAATATTTCTACATCCCATGGCCTTTCCCAACCATAAATTTTTCTCTTACATGTCTAACACTTCCGAAAAACCAATACAACGCCCACCCGGAAAAATATATAAAGCTAAAAGAACCGTTCACTGGGTACTTATCCGTACGAAAATACCTATTCATTTACCTGTTTTTACAAGGAAATAAAATGTGAAAAAAATATTTCTACGTCCCATGGCCTTTCCCAGCCATTTAATGTTTTCTCTTACAGGTCTAACACTTCCGAAAAACCAATACAACGCCCATCCGGAACCATGTATAAAGCTAAACGAACCGTTCACTGGGTACTTATCCGTGCGAAAAGCCATATTGATTTACCTGTTTTTACAAGGAAGTAAAATGTGAAAAAAATATTTCTACATCCCATGGCCTTTACCAGCCATTTAAATTTTTCTCTTACAGGTCTAACACTTCCGAAAAACCAATACAACGCCCACCCGGAACAACATATAAAGCTAAACGAACAGTTCACTGGGTACTTATCCGTACGAAAAGCCCTATTTATTTACCTGTTTTTACAAGGAAGTAAAATGTGAAAAAAATATTTCTACATCCCATGGCCTTTCCCAACCATTTAAATTTTTCTCTTACAGGTCTAACAGTTGCGAAAAAACAATACAACACCCACCCGGAAAAATATATACAGCTAAATGAATCGTTTACTGGGTACTAATCCATACGAAAATCCCTATTGATTTACCTGTTTTTACAAGGAAATAAAATGTGAAAAAAATATTTCTACATCCCATGGCCTTCCCAACCATTTAAATTTTTCTCTTACAGGTCTAACACTACGGAAAAACCATTACAACGCCCACCCGGAACAATATATAAAGCTAAACGAACCGTTCACTGGGTACTTATCCGTACGAAAATCCCTATTCATTTACCTGTTTTTACAAGGCAGTAAAATGTGAAAAAAATATTTCTACATCCAATGGCCTTTCCCAGCCATTTAAATTTTTCTCTTACAGGTCTAACACTTCCGAAAAACCAATACAACGCCCACCCGGAACAATATATAAAGCTAAACGAACCGTTCACTGGGTACTTATCCGTACGAAAATCCCTATTGATTTACCTGTTTTTACAAGGAAATAAAATGTGAAAAAAATATTTCTACATCCCATGGCCATTCCCAACCATTTAAATTTTTCTCTTTCAGGTCTAACACTTCTGAAAAAGCAATAAAACGGCCACCCAGAACAATGTATAAAGCTAAACGAACCGTTCACTGGGTACTTATCCGTACGAAAATCCCTATTGATTTACCTGTTTTTACAAGGAAGTAAAATGTGAAAAAAATATTTCTACATCCCATGGCCTTTCCCAACCATAAATTTTTCTCTTACAGGTCTAACACTTCCGAAAAACCAATACAACGCCCACCCGGAACAATATATAAAGCTAAACGAACCGTTCACTGGGTACTTATCCGTACGAAAATCCCTATTCATTTACCTGTTTTTACAAGGAAATAAAATGTGAAAAAAATATTTCTACATCCCATGGCCTTTCCCAACCATTTAAACTTTTCTCTTACAGGTCTAACACTTCCGAAAAACCAATACAACGGCCACCCGGAACAATAGATAAAGCTAAACGAACCGTTCACTGGGCACTTATCCGTACGAAAATCCCTATTGATTTACCTGTTTTTACAAGGAAATAAAATGTGAAAAAAATATTTCTACATCCCATGGCCTTTCCCAACCATTTAAATTTTTCTCTTACAGGTCTAACACTTCCGAAAAACCAATACAACGCCCACCCGGAAAAATATATAAAGCTAAAAGAACCGTCACTGGGTACTTATCCGTACGAAAATCCCTATTGATTTACCTGTTTTTACAAGGAAATAAAATGTGAAAAAAATATTTCTACGTCCCATGGCCTTTCTCAGCCATTTAAAGTTTTCTCTTACAGGTCTAACACTTCCGAAAAACCAATACAACGCCCACCCGGAACAATGTATAAAGCTAAACGAACCGTTCACTGGGTACTTATCCGTGGGAAAAGCCATATTGATTTCCCTGTTTTTACAAGGAAGTAAAATGTGAAAAAAATACTTCTACATCCCATGGCCTTTACCAGCCATTTAAATTTTTCTCTTACAGGTCTAACACTTCCGAAAAACCAATACAACGCCCACCCGGAACAATATATAAAGCTAAACGAACAGTTAACTGGGTACTTATCCTTACGAAAAGCCCTATTGATTTACCTCTTTTTACAAGGAAGTAAAATGTGAAAAAAATATTTCTACATCCCATGGCCTTTCCCAACCATTTAAATTTTTCTCTTACAGGTCTAACAGTTGCGAAAAACCAATACAACACCCACCCGGAAAAATATATACAGCTAAACGAATCGTTTACTGGGTACTAATCCATACGAAAATCCCTATTCATTTACCTGTTTTTACAAGGAAATAAAATGTGAAAAAAATATTTCTACATCCCATGGCCTTTCCCAACCATTTAAATTTTTCTCTTACAGGTCTAACACTTCCGAAAAACCAATACAACGCCCACCCGGAACAATATATAAAGCTAAACGAACCGTTCACTGGGTACTTATCCGTACGAAAATCCCTATTGATTTACCTGTTTTTACAAGGAAATAAAATGTGAAAAAAATATTTCTACATCCCATGGCCATTCCCAACCATTTAAATTTTTCTCTTTCAGGTCTAACACTTCTGAAAAAGCAATAAAACGGCCACCCAGAACAATGTATAAAGCTAAACGAACCGTTCACTGGGTACTTATCCGTACGAAAATCCCTATTGATTTACCTGTTTTTACAAGGAAGTAAAATGTGAAAAAAATATTTCTACATCCCATGGCCTTTCCCAACCATAAATTTTTCTCTTACAGGTCTAACACTTCCGAAAAACCAATACAACGCCCACCCGGAACAATATATAAAGCTAAACGAACCGTTCACTGGGTACTTATCCGTACGAAAATCCCTATTGATTTACCTGTTTTTACAAGGAAATAAAATGTGAAAAAAATATTTCTACATCCCATGGCCTTTCCCAACCATTTAAACTTTTCTCTTACAGGTCTAACACTTCCGAAAAACCAATACAACGGCCACCCGGAACAATAGATAAAGCTAAACGAACCGTTCACTGGGCACTTATCCGTACGAAAATCCCTATTGATTTACCTGTTTTTACAAGGAAATAAAATGTGAAAAAAATATTTCTACATCCCATGGCCTTTCCCAACCATTTAAATTTTTCTCTTACAGGTCTAACACTTCCGAAAAACCAATACAACGCCCACCCGGAACAATATATAAAGCTAAAAGAACCGTTCACTGGGTACTTATCCGTACGAAAATCCCTATTGATTTACCTGTTTTTACAAGGAAGTAAAATGTGAAAAAAATATTTCTACATCCCATAGCCTTTCCCAACCATAAATTTTTCTCTTACATGTCTAACACTTCCGAAAAACCAATACAACGCCCACCCGGAAATATATATAAAGCTAAAAGAACCGTTCACTGGGTACTTATCCGTACGAAAATACCTATTCATTTACCTGTTTTTACAAGGAAATAAAATGTGAAATAAATATTTCTACGTCCCATGGCCTTTCCCAGCCATTTAATGTTTTCTCTTACAGGTCTAACACTTCCGAAAAACCAATACAACGCCCATCCGGAACAATGTATAAAGCTAAACGAACCGTTCACTGGGTACTTATCCGTGCGAAAAGCCATATTGATTTACCTGTTTTTACAAGGAAGTAAAATGTGAAAAAAATATTTCTACATCCCATGGCCTTTACCAGCCATTTAAATTTTTCTCTTACAGGTCTAACACTTCCGAAAAACCAATACAACGCCCACCCGGAACAACATATAAAGCTAAACGAACAGTTCACTGGGTACTTATCCGTACGAAAAGCCCTATTTATTTACCTGTTTTTACAAGGAAGTAAAATGTGAAAAAAATATTTCTACATCCCATGGCCTTTCCCAACCATTTAAATTTTTCTCTTACAGGTCTAACAGTTGCGAAAAAACAATACAACACCCACCCGGAAAAATATATACAGCTAAATGAATCGTTTACTGGGTACTAATCCATACGAAAATCCCTATTGATTTACCTGTTTTTACAAGGAAATAAAATGTGAAAAAAATATTTCTACATCCCATGGCCTTCCCAACCATTTAAATTTTTCTCTTACAGGTCTAACACTACGGAAAAACCATTACAACGCCCACCCGGAACAATATATAAAGCTAAACGAACCGTTCACTGGGTACTTATCCGTACGAAAATCCCTATTCATTTACCTGTTTTTACAAGGCAGTAAAATGTGAAAAAAATATTTCTACATCCAATGGCCTTTCCCAGCCATTTAAATTTTTCTCTTACAGGTCTAACACTTCCGAAAAACCAATACAACGCCCACCCGGAACAATATATAAAGCTAAACGAACCGTTCACTGGGTACTTATCCGTACGAAAATCCCTATTGATTTACCTGTTTTTACAAGGAAATAAAATGTGAAAAAAATATTTCTACATCCCATGGCCATTCCCAACCATTTAAATTTTTCTCTTTCAGGTCTAACACTTCTGAAAAAGCAATAAAACGGCCACCCAGAACAATGTATAAAGCTAAACGAACCGTTCACTGGGTACTTATCCGTACGAAAATCCCTATTGATTTACCTGTTTTTACAAGGAAGTAAAATGTGAAAAAAATATTTCTACATCCCATGGCCTTTCCCAACCATAAATTTTTCTCTTACAGGTCTAACACTTCCGAAAAACCAATACAACGCCCACCCGGAACAATATATAAAGCTAAACGAACCGTTCACTGGGTACTTATCCGTACGAAAATCCCTATTGATTTACCTGTTTTTACAAGGAAATAAAATGTGAAAAAAATATTTCTACATCCCATGGCCTTTCCCAACCATTTAAACTTTTCTCTTACAGGTCTAACACTTCCGAAAAACCAATACAACGGCCACCCGGAACAATAGATAAAGCTAAACGAACCGTTCACTGGGCACTTATCCGTACGAAAATCCCTATTGATTTACCTGTTTTTACAAGGAAATAAAATGTGAAAAAAATATTTCTACATCCCATGGCCTTTCCCAACCATTTAAATTTTTCTCTTACAGGTCTAACACTTCCGAAAAACCAATACAACGCCCACCCGGAAAAATATATAAAGCTAAAAGAACCGTTCACTGGGTACTTATCCGTACGAAAATCCCTATTGATTTACCTGTTTTTACAAGGAAATAAAATGTGAAAAAAATATTTCTACATCCCATGGCCTTTCCCAACCATTAAAATTTTTCTCTTACATGTCTAACACTTCCGAAAAACCAATACAACGCCGACCCGGAACAATATATAAAGCTAAACGAACCGTTCACTGGGTACTTATACGTACGAAAAGCCCTATTCATTTACCTGTTTTTACAAGGAAGTAAAATGTGAAAAAAATATTTCTACATCCCATGGCCTTTCCCAGCCATTTAAATTTTTCTCTTACAGTTCTAATACTTCCGAAAAACCAATACAACGCCCACCCGGAACAATATATAAAGCTAAACGAACCGTTCACTGGGTACTTATCCGTACGAAAATCCCTATTGATTTACCTGTTTTTACAAGGAAATAAAATGTGAAAAAAATATTTCTACATCCCATGGCCTTTCCCAACCATTTAAACTTTTCTCTTACAGGTCTAACACTTCCGAAAAACCAATACAACGGCCACCCGGAACAATATATAAAGCTAAACGAACCGTTCACTGGGCACTTATCCGTACAAAAATCCCTATTGATTTTCCTGTTTTTACAAGGAAATAAAATGTGAAAAAAATATTTCTACATCCCATGGCCTTTCCCAACCATTTAAATTTTTATCTTACAGGTCTAACACTACCGAAAAACTGATACAACTCCCACCGGGAACAATATATAAAGCTAAATGAACCGTTCACTGGGTACTTATACGTATGAAAATCCCTATTGATTTACCTGTTTTTACAAGGAAGTAAAATGTGAAAAAAATATTTCTACATCCCATGGCCTTTCCCAACCATTTAAACATTTCTCTTACAGGTCTAACACTTCTGAAAAACCAATACAACGGCCACCCAGAACAATGTATAAAGCTAAACGAACCGTTCACTGGGTACTTATCCGTACGAAAATCCCTATTGATTTACCTGTTTTTACAAGGAAGTAAAATGTTAAAAAAATATTTCTACATCCCATGGCCTTTCCCAACCATTTAAATTTTTCTCTTACATGTCTAACACTTCCGAAAAACCAATACAACGCCCACCCGGAAAAATAGATAAAGCTAAACGAACCGTTCACTTGGTACTTATCCGTACGAAAATCCCTATTGATTTACCTGTTTTTACAAGGAAGTAAAATGTGAAAAAAATATTTCTACATCCCATGGCCTTTCCCAACCATTTAAAGTTTTCTCTTACAGGTCTAACACTTCCGAAAAACCAATACAACGGCCACCCGGAACAATAGATAAAGCTAAACGAACCGTTCACTGGGCACTTATCCGTACGAAAATCCCTATTGATTTACCTGTTTTTACAAGGAAATAAAGTGTGAAAAAAATATTTCTACATCCCATGGCCTTTCCCAACCATTTAAATTTTTCTCTTACAGGTCTAACACTTCCGAAAAACCAATACAACGCCCACCCGGAAAAATATATAAAGCTAAAAGAACCGTTCACTGGGTACTTATCCGTACGAAAATACCTATTCATTTACCTGTTTTTACAAGGAAATAAAATGTGAAAAAAATATTTCTACGTCCCATGGCCTTTCCCAGCCATTTAATGTTTTCTCTTACAGGTCTAACACTTCCGAAAAACCAATACAACGCCCATCCGGAACAATGTATAAAGCTAAACGAACCGTTCACTGGGTACTTATCCGTGCGAAAATACCTATTCATTTACCTGTTTTTACAAGGAAATAAAATGTGAAAAAAATATTTCTACATCCCATGGCCTTTCCCAACCATTTAAATTTTTCTCTTACAGGTCTAACAGTTGCGAAAAACCAATACAACACCCACCCGGAAAAATATATACAGCTAAATGAATCGTTTACTGGGTACTAATCCATACGAAAATCCCTATTGAGTTACCTGTTTTTACAAGGAAATAAAATGTGAAAAAAATATTTCTACATCCCATGGCCTTTCCCAACCATTTAAATTTTTCTCTTACAGGTCTAACACTACGGAAAAACCATTACAACGCCCACCCGGAACAATATATAAAGCTAAACGAACCGTTCACTGGGTACTTATCCGTACGAAAATCCCTATTCATTTACCTGTTTTTACAAGGCAGTAAACTGTGAAAAAAATATTTCTACATCCAATGGCCTTTCCCAGCCATTTAAATTTTTCTCTTACAGGTCTAACACTTCCGAAAAACCAATACAACGCCTACCCGGAACAATATATAAAGCTAAACGAACCGTTCACTGGGTACTTATCCGTACGAAAATCCCTATTGATTTACCTGTTTTTACAAGGAAATAAAATGTGAAAAAAATATTTCTACATCCCATGGCCATTCCCAACCATTTAAATTTTTCTCTTTCAGGTCTAACACTTCTGAAAAAGCAATAAAACGGCCACCCCGAACAATGTATAAAGCTAAACGAACCGTTCACTGGGTACTTATCCGTACGAAAATCCCTATTGATTTACCTGTTTTTACAAGGAAGTAAAATGTGAAAAAAATATTTCTACATCCCATGGCCTTTCCCAACCATAAATTTTTCTCTTACATGTCTAACACTTCCGAAAAACCAATACAACGCCCACCCGGAACAATATATAAAGCTAAACGAACCGTTCACTGGGTACTTATCCGTACGAAAATCCCTATTGATTTACCTGTTTTTACAAGGAAATAAAATGTGAAAAAAATATTTCTACATCCCATGGCCTTTCCCAACCATTTAAACTTTTCTCTTACAGGTCTAACACTTCCGAAAAACCAATACAACGGCCACCCGGAACAATAGATAAAGCTAAACGAACCGTTCACTGGGCACTTATCCGTACGAAAATCCCTATTGATTTACCTGTTTTTACAAGGAAATAAAATGTGAAAAAAATATTTCTACATCCCATGGCCTTTCCCAACCATTTAAATTTTTCTCTTACTGGTCTAACACTTCCGAAAAACCAATACAACGCCCACCCGGAAAAATATATAAAGCTAAAAGAACCGTTCACTGGGTACTTATCCGTACGAAAATCCCTATTGATTTACCTGTTTTTACAAGGAAATAAAATGTGAAAAAAATATTTCTACGTCCCATGGCCTTTCTCAGCCATTTAAAGTTTTCTCTTACAGGTCTAACACTTCCGAAAAACCAATACAACGCCCACCCGGAACAATGTATAAAGCTAAACGAACCGTTCACTGGGTACTTATCCGTGCGAAAAGCCATATTGATTTACCTGTTTTTACAAGGAAGTAAAATGTGAAAAAAATATTTCTACATCCCATGGCCTTTACCAGCCATTTAAATTTTTCTCTTACAGGTCTAACACTTCCGAAAAACCAATACAACGCCCACCCGGAACAATATATAAAGCTAAACGAACAGTTAACTGGGTACTTATCCTTACGAAAAGCCCTATTGATTTACCTCTTTTTACAAGGAAGTAAAATGTGAAAAAAATATTTCTACATCCCATGGCCTTTCCCAACCATTTAAATTTTTCTCTTACAGGTCTAACAGTTGCGAAAAACCAATACAACACCCACCCGGAAAAATATATACAGCTAAACGAATCGTTTACTGGGTACTAATCCATACGAAAATCCCTATTGATTTACCTGTTTTTACAAGGAAATAAAATGTGAAAAAAATATTTCTACATCCCATGGCCTTTCCAACCATTTAAATTTTTCTCTTACAGGTCAAACACTTCCGAAAAACCAATACAACGCCCACCCGGAACAATATATAAAGCTAAATGAACCGTTCACTGGGTACTTATACGTATGAAAATCCCTATTGATTTACCTCTTTTTACAAGGAAGTAAAATGTGAAAAAAATATTTCTACATCCCATGGCCTTTCCCAACCATTTAAACATTTCTCTTACAGGTCTAACACTTCTGAAAAACCAATACAACGCCCACGCGGAACAATATATAAAGCTAAACGAACAGTTCACTGGGTACTTATCCGTACGAAAAGCCCTATTTATTTACCTGTTTTTACAAGGAAGTAAAATGTGAAAAAAATATTTCTACATCCCATGGCCTTTCCCAACCATTTAAATTTTTCTCTTACAGGTCTAACAGTTGCGAAAAACCAATACAACACCCACCCGGAAAAATATATACAGCTAAATGAATCGTTTACTGGGTACTAATCCATACGAAAATCCCTATTGATTTACCTGTTTTTACAAGGAAATAAAATGTGAAAAAAATATTTCTACATCCCATGGCCTTTCCCAACCATTTAAATTTTTCTCTTACAGGTCTAACACTACGGAAAAACCATTACAACGCCCACACGGAACAATATATAAAGCTAAACGAACCGTTCACTGGGTACTTATCCGTACGAAAATCCCTATTCATTTACCTGTTTTTACAAGGCAGTAAAATGTGAAAAAAATATTTCTACATCCAATGGCCTTTCCCAGCCATTTAAATTTTTCTCTTACAGGTCTAACATTTCCGAAAAACCAATACAACGCCCACCCGGAACAATATATAAAGCTAAACGAACCGTTCACTGGGTACTTATCCGTACGAAAATCCCTATTGATTTACCTGTTTTTACAAGGAAATAAAATGTGAAAAAAATATTTCTACATCCCATGGCCATTCCCAACCATTTAAATTTTTCTCTTTCAGGTCTAACACTTCTGAAAAAGCAATAAAACGGCCACCCAGAACAATGTATAAAGCTAAACGAACCGTTCACTGGGTACTTATCCGTACGAAAATCCCTATTGATTTACCTGTTTTTACAAGGAAGTAAAATGTGAAAAAAATATTTCTACATCCCATGGCCTTTCCCAACCATAAATTTTTCTCTTACATGTCTAACACTTCCGAAAAACCAATACAACGCCCACCCGGAAAAATATATAAAGCTAAAAGAACCGTTCACTGGGTACTTATCCGTACGAAAATACCTATTCATTTACCTGTTTTTACAAGGAAATAAAATGTGAAAAAAATATTTCTACGTCCCATGGCCTTTCCCAGCCATTTAATGTTTTCTCTTACAGGTCTAACACTTCCGAAAAACCAATACAACGCCCATCCGGAACAATGTATAAAGCTAAACGAACCGTTCACTGGGTACTTATCCGTGCGAAAAGCCATATTGATTTACCTGTTTTTACAAGGAAGTAAAATGTGAAAAAAATATTTCTACATCCCTTGGCCTTTACCAGCCATTTAAATTTTTCTCTTACAGGTCTAACACTTCCGAAAAACCAATACAACGCCCACCCGGAACAACATATAAAGCTAAACGAACAGTTCACTGGGTACTTATCCGTACGAAAAGCCCTATTTATTTACCTGTTTTTACAAGGAAGTAAAATGTGAAAAAAATATTTCTACATCCCATGGCCTTTCCCAACCATTTAAATTTTTCTCTTACAGGTCTAACAGTTGCGAAAAAACAATACAACACCCACCCGGAAAAATATATACAGCTAAATGAATCGTTTACTGGGTACTAATCCATACGAAAATCCCTATTGATTTACCTGTTTTTACAAGGAAATAAAATGTGAAAAAAATATTTCTACATCCCATGGCCTTCCCAACCATTTAAATTTTTCTCTTACAGGTCTAACACTACGGAAAAACCATTACAACGCCCACCCGGAACAATATATAAAGCTAAACGAACCGTTCACTGGGTACTTATCCGTACGAAAATCCCTATTCATTTACCTGTTTTTACAAGGCAGTAAAATGTGAAAAAAATATTTCTACATCCAATGGCCTTTCCCAGCCATTTAAATTTTTCTCTTACAGGTCTAACACTTCCGAAAAACCAATACAACGCCCACCCGGAACAATATATAAAGCTAAACGAACCGTTCACTGGGTACTTATCCGTACGAAAATCCCTATTGATTTACCTGTTTTTACAAGGAAATAAAATGTGAAAAAAATATTTCTACATCCCATGGCCATTCCCAACCATTTAAATTTTTCTCTTTCAGGTCTAACACTTCTGAAAAAGCAATAAAACGGCCACCCAGAACAATGTATAAAGCTAAACGAACCGTTCACTGGGTACTTATCCGTACGAAAATCCCTATTGATTTACCTGTTTTTACAAGGAAGTAAAATGTGAAAAAAATATTTCTACATCCCATGGCCTTTCCCAACCATAAATTTTTCTCTTACAGGTCTAACACTTCCGAAAAACCAATACAACGCCCACCCGGAACAATATATAAAGCTAAACGAACCGTTCACTGGGTACTTATCCGTACGAAAATCCCTATTGATTTACCTGTTTTTACAAGGAAATAAAATGTGAAAAAAATATTTCTACATCCCATGGCCTTTCCCAACCATTTAAACTTTTCTCTTACAGGTCTAACACTTCCGAAAAACCAATACAACGGCCACCCGGAACAATAGATAAAGCTAAACGAACCGTTCACTGGGCACTTATCCGTACGAAAATCCCTATTGATTTACCTGTTTTTACAAGGAAATAAAATGTGAAAAAAATATTTCTACATCCCATGGCCTTTCCCAACCATTTAAATTTTTCTCTTACAGGTCTAACACTTCCGAAAAACCAATACAACGCCCACCCGGAAAAATATATAAAGCTAAAAGAACCGTTCACTGGGTACTTATCCGTACGAAAATCCCTATTGATTTACCTGTTTTTACAAGGAAATAAAATGTGAAAAAAATATTTCTACGTCCCATGGCCTTTCTCAGCCATTTAAAGTTTTCTCTTACAGGTCTAACACTTCCGAAAAACCAATACAACGCCCACCCGGAACAATGTATAAAGCTAAACGAACCGTTCACTGGGTACTTATCCGTGGGAAAAGCCATATTGATTTACCTGTTTTTACAAGGAAGTAAAATGTGAAAAAAATACTTCTACATCCCATGGCCTTTACCAGCCATTTAAATTTTTCTCTTACAGGTCTAACACTTCCGAAAAACCAATACAACGCCCACCCGGAACAATATATAAAGCTAAACGAACAGTTAACTGGGTACTTATCCTTACGAAAAGCCCTATTGATTTACCTCTTTTTACAAGGAAGTAAAATGTGAAAAAAATATTTCTACATCCCATGGCCTTTCCCAACCATTTAAATTTTTCTCTTACAGGTCTAACAGTTGCGAAAAACCAATACAACACCCACCCGGAAAAATATATACAGCTAAACGAATCGTTTACTGGGTACTAATCCATACGAAAATCCCTATTGATTTACCTGTTTTTACAAGGAAATAAAATGTGAAAAAAATATTTCTACATCCCATGGCCTTTCCCAACCATTTAAATTTTTCTCTTACAGGTCTAACACTTCCGAAAAACCAATACAACGCCCACCCGGAACAATATATAAAGCTAAACGAACCGTTCACTGGGTACTTATCCGTACGAAAATCCCTATTGATTTACCTGTTTTTACAAGGAAATAAAATGTGAAAAAAATATTTCTACATCCCATGGCCATTCCCAACCATTTAAATTTTTCTCTTTCAGGTCTAACACTTCTGAAAAAGCAATAAAACGGCCACCCAGAACAATGTATAAAGCTAAACGAACCGTTCACTGGGTACTTATCCGTACGAAAATCCCTATTGATTTACCTGTTTTTACAAGGAAGTAAAATGTGAAAAAAATATTTCTACATCCCATGGCCTTTCCCAACCATAAATTTTTCTCTTACAGGTCTAACACTTCCGAAAAACCAATACAACGCCCACCCGGAACAATATATAAAGCTAAACGAACCGTTCACTGGGTACTTATCCGTACGAAAATCCCTATTGATTTACCTGTTTTTACAAGGAAATAAAATGTGAAAAAAATATTTCTACATCCCATGGCCTTTCCCAACCATTTAAACTTTTCTCTTACAGGTCTAACACTTCCGAAAAACCAATACAACGGCCACCCGGAACAATAGATAAAGCTAAACGAACCGTTCACTGGGCACTTATCCGTACGAAAATCCCTATTGATTTACCTGTTTTTACAAGGAAATAAAATGTGAAAAAAATATTTCTACATCCCATGACCTTTCCCAACCATTTAAATTTTTCTCTTACAGGTCTAACACTTCCGAAAAACCAATACAACGCCCACCCGGAAAAATATATAAAGCTAAAAGAACCGTTCACTGGGTACTTATCCGTACGAAAATCCCTATTGATTTACCTGTTTTTACAAGGAAGTAAAATGTGAAAAAAATATTTCTACATCCCATGGCCTTTCCCAACCATAAATTTTTCTCTTACATGTCTAACACTTCCGAAAAACCAATACAACGCCCACCCGGAAAAATATATAAAGCTAAAAGAACCGTTCACTGGGTACTTATCCGTACGAAAATACCTATTCATTTACCTGTTTTTACAAGGAAATAAAATGTGAAAAAAATATTTCTACGTCCCATGGCCTTTCCCAGCCATTTAATGTTTTCTCTTACAGGTCTAACACTTCCGAAAAACCAATACAACGCCCATCCGGAACAATGTATAAAGCTAAACGAACCGTTCACTGGGTACTTATCCGTGCGAAAAGCCATATTGATTTACCTGTTTTTACAAGGAAGTAAAATGTGAAAAAAATATTTCTACATCCCATGGCCTTTACCAGCCATTTAAATTTTTCTCTTACAGGTCTAACACTTCCGAAAAACCAATACAACGCCCACCCGGAACAACATATAAAGCTAAACGAACAGTTCACTGGGTACTTATCCGTACGAAAAGCCCTATTTATTTACCTGTTTTTACAAGGAAGTAAAATGTGAAAAAAATATTTCTACATCCCATGGCCTTTCCCAACCATTTAAATTTTTCTCTTACAGGTCTAACAGTTGCGAAAAAACAATACAACACCCACCCGGAAAAATATATACAGCTAAATGAATCGTTTACTGGGTACTAATCCATACGAAAATCCCTATTGATTTACCTGTTTTTACAAGGAAATAAAATGTGAAAAAAATATTTCTACATCCCATGGCCTTCCCAACCATTTAAATTTTTCTCTTACAGGTCTAACACTACGGAAAAACCATTACAACGCCCACCCGGAACAATATATAAAGCTAAACGAACCGTTCACTGGGTACTTATCCGTACGAAAATCCCTATTCATTTACCTGTTTTTACAAGGCAGTAAAATGTGAAAAAAATATTTCTACATCCAATGGCCTTTCCCAGCCATTTAAATTTTTCTCTTACAGGTCTAACACTTCCGAAAAACCAATACAACGCCCACCCGGAACAATAGATAAAGCTAAACGAACCGTTCACTGGGCACTTATCCGTACGAAAATCCCTATTGATTTACCTGTTTTTACAAGGAAATAAAATGTGAAAAAAATATTTCTACATCCCATGGCCTTTCCCAACCATTTAAATTTTTCTCTTACAGGTCTAACACTTCCGAAAAAGCAATAAAACGGCCACCCAGAACAATGTATAAAGCTAAACGAACCGTTCACTGGGTACTTATCCGTACGAAAATCCCTATTGATTTACCTGTTTTTACAAGGAAGTAAAATGTGAAAAAAATATTTCTACATCCCATGGCCTTTCCCAACCATAAATTTTTCTCTTACAGGTCTAACACTTCCGAAAAACCAATACAACGCCCACCCGGAACAATATATAAAGCTAAACGAACCGTTCACTGGGTACTTATCCGTACGAAAATCCCTATTGATTTACCTGTTTTTACAAGGAAATAAAATGTGAAAAAAATATTTCTACATCCCATGGCCTTTCCCAACCATTTAAACTTTTCTCTTACAGGTCTAACACTTCCGAAAAACCAATACAACGGCCACCCGGAACAATAGATAAAGCTAAACGAACCGTTCACTGGGCACTTATCCGTACGAAAATCCCTATTGATTTACCTGTTTTTACAAGGAAATAAAATGTGAAAAAAATATTTCTACATCCCATGGCCTTTCCCAACCATTTAAATTTTTCTCTTACAGGTCTAACACTTCCGAAAAACCAATACAACGCCCACCCGGAAAAATATATAAAGCTAAAAGAACCGTTCACTGGGTACTTATCCGTACGAAAATCCCTATTGATTTACCTGTTTTTACAAGGAAATAAAATGTGAAAAAAATATTTCTACGTCCCATGGCCTTTCTCAGCCATTTAAAGTTTTCTCTTACAGGTCTAACACTTCCGAAAAACCAATACAACGCCCACCCGGAACAATGTATAAAGCTAAACGAACCGTTCACTGGGTACTTATCCGTGGGAAAAGCCATATTGATTTACCTGTTTTTACAAGGAAGTAAAATGTGAAAAAAATACTTCTACATCCCATGGCCTTTACCAGCCATTTAAATTTTTCTCTTACAGGTCTAACACTTCCGAAAAACCAATACAACGCCCACCCGGAACAATATATAAAGCTAAACGAACAGTTAACTGGGTACTTATCCTTACGAAAAGCCCTATTGATTTACCTCTTTTTACAAGGAAGTAAAATGTGAAAAAAATATTTCTACATCCCATGGCCTTTCCCAACCATTTAAATTTTTCTCTTACAGGTCTAACAGTTGCGAAAAACCAATACAACACCCACCCGGAAAAATATATACAGCTAAACGAATCGTTTACTGGGTACTAATCCATACGAAAATCCCTATTGATTTACCTGTTTTTACAAGGAAATAAAATGTGAAAAAAATATTTCTACATCCCATGGCCTTTCCCAACCATTTAAATTTTTCTCTTACAGGTCTAACACTTCCGAAAAACCAATACAACGCCCACCCGGAACAATATATAAAGCTAAACGAACCGTTCACTGGGTACTTATCCGTACGAAAATCCCTATTGATTTACCTGTTTTTACAAGGAAATAAAATGTGAAAAAAATATTTCTACATCCCATGGCCATTCCCAACCATTTAAATTTTTCTCTTTCAGGTCTAACACTTCTGAAAAAGCAATAAAACGGCCACCCAGAACAATGTATAAAGCTAAACGAACCGTTCACTGGGTACTTATCCGTACGAAAATCCCTATTGATTTACCTGTTTTTACAAGGAAGTAAAATGTGAAAAAAATATTTCTACATCCCATGGCCTTTCCCAACCATAAATTTTTCTCTTACAGGTCTAACACTTCCGAAAAACCAATACAACGCCCACCCGGAACAATATATAAAGCTAAACGAACCGTTCACTGGGTACTTATCCGTACGAAAATCCCTATTGATTTACCTGTTTTTACAAGGAAATAAAATGTGAAAAAAATATTTCTACATCCCATGGCCTTTCCCAACCATTTAAACTTTTCTCTTACAGGTCTAACACTTCCGAAAAACCAATACAATGGCCACCCGGAACAATAGATAAAGCTAAACGAACCGTTCACTGGGCACTTATCCGTACGAAAATCCCTATTGATTTACCTGTTTTTACAAGGAAATAAAATGTGAAAAAAATATTTCTACATCCCATGGCCTTTCCCAACCATTTAAATTTTTCTCTTACAGGTCTAACACTTCCGAAAAACCAATACAACGCCCACCCGGAAAAATATATAAAGCTAAAAGAACCGTTCACTGGGTACTTATCCGTACGAAAATCCCTATTGATTTACCTGTTTTTACAAGGAAATAAAATGTGAAAAAAATATTTCTACGTCCCATGGCCTTTCTCAGCCATTTAAAGTTTTCTCTTACAGGTCTAACACTTCCGAAAAACCAATACAACGCCCACCCGGAACAATGTATAAAGCTAAACGAACCGTTCACTGGGTACTTATCCGTGGGAAAAGCCATATTGATTTACCTGTTTTTACAAGGAAGTAAAATGTGAAAAAAATATTTCTACATCCCATGGCCTTTACCAGCCATTTAAATTTTTCTCTTACAGGTCTAACACTTCCGAAAAACCAATACAACGCCCACCCGGAACAATATATAAAGCTAAACGAACAGTTAACTGGGTACTAATCCATACGAAAATCCCTATTGATTTACCTGTTTTTACAAGGAAATAAAATGTGAAAAAAATATTTCTACATCCCATGGCCTTTCCCAACCATTTAAATTTTTCTCTTACAGGTCTAACACTTCCGAAAAACCAATACAACGCCCACCCGGAACAATATATAAAGCTAAATGAACCGTTCACTGGGTACTTATACGTATGAAAATCCCTATTGATTTACCTCTTTTTACAAGGAAGTAAAATGTGAAAAAAATATTTCTACATCCCATGGCCTTTCCCAACCATTTAAACATTTCTCTTACAGGTCTAACACTTCTGAAAAACCAATACAACGCCCACGCGGAACAATATATAAAGCTAAACGAACAGTTCACTGGGTACTTATCCGTACGAAAAGCCCTATTTATTTACCTGTTTTTACAAGGAAGTAAAATGTGAAAAAAATATTTCTACATCCCATGGCCTTTCCCAACCATTTAAATTTTTCTCTTACAGGTCTAACAGTTGCGAAAAACCAATACAACACCCACCCGGAAAAATATATACAGCTAAATGAATCGTTTACTGGGTACTAATCCATACGAAAATCCCTATTGATTTACCTGTTTTTACAAGGAAATAAAATGTGAAAAAAATATTTCTACATCCCATGGCCTTTCCCAACCATTTAAATTTTTCTCTTACAGGTCTAACACTACGGAAAAACCATTACAACGCCCACCCGGAACAATATATAAAGCTAAACGAACCGTTCACTGGGTACTTATCCGTACGAAAATCCCTATTCATTTACCTGTTTTTACAAGGCAGTAAAATGTGAAAAAAATATTTCTACATCCAATGGCCTTTCCCAGCCATTTAAATTTTTCTCTTACAGGTCTAACATTTCCGAAAAACCAATACAACGTCCACCCGGAACAATATATAAAGCTAAACGAACCGTTCACTGGGTACTTATCCGTACGAAAATCCCTATTGATTTACCTGTTTTTACAAGGAAATAAAATGTGAAAAAAATATTTCTACATCCCATGGCCATTCCCAACCATTTAAATTTTTCTCTTTCAGGTCTAACACTTCTGAAAAAGCAATAAAACGGCCACCCAGAACAATGTATAAAGCTAAACGAACCGTTCACTGGGTACTTATCCGTACGAAAATCCCTATTGATTTACCTGTTTTTACAAGGAAGTAAAATGTGAAAAAAATATTTCTACATCCCATGGCCTTTCCCAACCATAAATTTTTCTCTTACATGTCTAACACTTCCGAAAAACCAATACAACGCCCACCCGGAACAATATATAAAGCTAAACGAACCGTTCACTGGGTACTTATCCGTACGAAAATCCCTATTGATTTACCTGTTTTTACAAGGAAATAAAATGTGAAAAAAATATTTCTAGATCCCATGGCCTTTCCCAACCATTTAAACTTTTCTCTTACAGGTCTAACACTTCCGAAAAACCAATACAACGGCCACCCGGAACAATAGATAAAGCTAAACGAACCGTTCACTGGGCACTTATCCGTACGAAAATCCCTATTGATTTACCTGTTTTTACAAGGAAATAAAATGTGAAAAAAATATTTCTACATCCCATGGCCTTTCCCAACCATTTAAACTTTTCTCTTACAGGTCTAACACTTCCGAAAAACCAATACAACGGCCACCCGGAACAATAGATAAAGCTAAACGAACCGTTCACTGGGCACTTATCCGTACGAAAATCCCTATTGATTTACCTGTTTTTACAAGGAAATAAAATGTGAAAAAAATATTTCTACATCCCATGGCCTTTCCCAACCATTTAAATTTTTCTCTTACAGGTCTAACACTTCAGAAAAACCAATACAACGCCCACCCGGAAAAATATATAAATCTAAAAGAACCGTTCACTGGGTACTTATCCGTACGAAAATCCCTATTGATTTACCTGTTTTTACAAGGAAATAAAATGTGAAAAAAATATTTCTACATCCCATGGCCTTTCTCAGCCATTTAAAGTTTTCTCTTACAGGTCTAACACTTCCGAAAATCCAATACAACGCCCACCCGGAACAATGTATAAAGCTAAACGAACCGTTCACTGGGTACTTATCCGTGCGAAAAGCCATATTGATTTACCTGTTTTTACAAGGAAGTAAAATGTGAAAAAAATATTTCTATATCCCATGGCCTTTACCAGCCATTTAAATTTTTCTCTTACAGGTCTAACACTTCCGAAAAACCAATACAACGCCCACCCGGAACAATATATAAAGCTAAACGAACAGTTAACTGGGTACTTATCCTTACGAAAAGCCCTATTGATTTACCTCTTTTTACAAGGAAGTAAAATGTGAAAAAAATATTTCTACATCCCATGGCCTTTCCCAACCATTTAAATTTTTCTCTTACAGGTCTAACAGTTGCGAAAAACCAATACAACACCCACCCGGAACAATATATACAGCTAAACGAATCGTTTACTGGGTACTAATCCATACGAAAATCCCTATTGATTTACCTGTTTTTACAAGGAAATAAAATGTGAAAAAAATATTTCTACATCCCATGGCCTTTCCCAACCATTTAAATTTTTCTCTTACAGGTCTAACACTTCCGAAAAACCAATACAACGCCCACCCGGAACAATATATAAAGCTAAATGAACCGTTCACTGGGTACTTATACGTATGAAAATCCCTATTGATTTACCTCTTTTTACAAGGAAGTAAAATGTGAAAAAAATATTTCTACATCCCATGGCCTTTCCCAACCATTTAAACATTTCTCTTACAGGTCTAACACTTCTGAAAAACCAATACAACGCCCACGCGGAACAATATATAAAGCTAAACGAACCGTTCACTGGGTACTAATCCATACAAAAATCCATATTGATTTACCTGTTTTTACAAGGAAATAAAATGTGAAAAAAATATTTCTACATCCCATGGCCTTTCCCAACAATTTAAATTTTTCTCTTACATGTCTAACACTTCAGAAAAACCAATACAACGCCCACCCGGAACAATATATAAAGCTAAACTAACCATTCACTGGGTACTTATCCGTACGAAAATCCCTATTGATTTACCTGTTTTTACAAGGAAATAAAATGTGAAAAAAATATTTCTACATCCCATGGCCTTCCCAACCATTTAAATTTTTCTCTTACAGGTCTAACACTACGGAAAAACCATTACAACGCCCACCCGGAACAATATATAAAGCTAAACGAACCGTTCACTGGGTACTTATCCGTACGAAAATCCCTATTCATTTACCTGTTTTTACAAGGCAGTAAAATGTGAAAAAAATATTTCTACATCCAATGGCCTTTCCCAGCCATTTAAATTTTTCTCTTACAGGTCTAACACTTCCGAAAAACCAATACAACGCCCACCCGGAACAATATATAAAGCTAAACGAACCGTTCACTGGGTACTTATCCGTACGAAAATCCCTATTGATTTACCTGTTTTTACAAGGAAATAAAATGTGAAAAAAATATTTCTACATCCCATGGCCATTCCCAACCATTTAAATTTTTCTCTTTCAGGTCTAACACTTCTGAAAAAGCAATAAAACGGCCACCCAGAACAATGTATAAAGCTAAACGAACCGTTCACTGGGTACTTATCCGTACGAAAATCCCTATTGATTTACCTGTTTTTACAAGGAAGTAAAATGTGAAAAAAATATTTCTACATCCCATGGCCTTTCCCAACCATAAATTTTTCTCTTACAGGTCTAACACTTCCGAAAAACCAATACAACGCCCACCCGGAACAATATATAAAGCTAAACGAACCGTTCACTGGGTACTTATCCGTACGAAAATCCCTATTGATTTACCTGTTTTTACAAGGAAATAAAATGTGAAAAAAATATTTCTACATCCCATGGCCTTTCCCAACCATTTAAACTTTTCTCTTACAGGTCTAACACTTCCGAAAAACCAATACAACGGCCACCCGGAACAATATATAAAGCTAAAAGAACCGTTCACTGGGTACTTATCCGTACGAAAATCCCTATTGATTTACCTGTTTTTACAAGGAAATAAAATGTGAAAAAAATATTTCTACGTCCCATGGCCTTTCTCAGCCATTTAAACTTTTCTCTTACAGGTCTAACACTTCCGAAAAACCAATACAACGCCCACCCGGAACAATGTATAAAGCTAAACGAACCTTTCACTGGGTACTTATCCGTGGGAAAAGCCATATTGATTTACCTGTTTTTACAAGGAAGTAAAATGTGAAAAAAATATTTCTACATCCCATGGCCTTTACCAGCCATTTAAATTTTTCTCTTACAGGTCTAACACTTCCGAAAAACCAATACAACGCCCACCCGGAACAATATATAAAGCTAAACGAACCGTTCACTGGGTACTTATCCGTACGAAAATCCCTATTGATTTACCTGTTTTTACAAGGAAATAAAATGTGAAAAAAATATTTCTACATCCCATGGCCATTCCCAACCATTTAAATTTTTCTCTTTCAGGTCTAACACTTCTGAAAAAGCAATAAAACGGCCACCCAGAACAATGTATAAAGCTAAACGAACCGTTCACTGGGTACTTATCCGTACGAAAATCCCTATTGATTTACCTGTTTTTACAAGGAAGTAAAATGTGAAAAAAATATTTCTACATCCCATGGCCTTTCCCAACCATAAATTTTTCTCTTACAGGTCTAACACTTCCGAAAAACCAATACAACGCCCACCCGGAACAATATATAAAGCTAAACGAACCGTTCACTGGGTACTTATCCGTACGAAAATCCCTATTGATTTACCTGTTTTTACAAGGAAATAAAATGTGAAAAAAATATTTCTACATCCCATGGCCTTTCCCAACCATTTAAACTTTTCTCTTACAGGTCTAACACTTCCGAAAAACCAATACAACGCCCACCCGGAACAATGTATAAAGCTAAACGAACCGTTCACTGGGTACTTATCCGTGGGAAAAGCCATATTGATTTACCTGTTTTTACAAGGAAGTAAAATGTGAAAAAAATATTTCTACATCCCATGGCCTTTACCAGCCATTTAAATTTTTCTCTTACAGGTCTAACAGTTGCGAAAAACCAATACAACACCCACCCGGAAAAATATATACAGCTAAACGAATCGTTTACTGGGTACTAATCCATACGAAAATCCCTATTGATTTACCTGTTTTTACAAGGAAATAAAATGTGAATAAAATATTTCTACATCCCATGGCCTTTCCCAACCATTTAAATTTTTCTCTTACAGGTCTAACACTTCCGAAAAACCAATACAACGCCCACCCGGAACAATATATAAAGCTAAACGAACCGTTCACTGGGTACTTATCCGTACGAAAATCCCTATTGATTTACCTGTTTTTACAAGGAAATAAAATGTGAAAAAAATATTTCTACATCCCATGGCCATTCCCAACCATTTAAATTTTTCTCTTTCAGGTCTAACACTTCTGAAAAAGCAATAAAACGGCCACCCAGAACAATGTATAAAGCTAAACGAACCGTTCACTGGGTACTTATCCGTACGAAAATCCCTATTGATTTACCTGTTTTTACAAGGAAGTAAAATGTGAAAAAAATATTTCTACATCCCATGGCCTTTCCCAACCATAAATTTTTCTCTTACAGGTCTAACACTTCCGAAAAACCAATACAACGCCCACCCGGAACAATATATAAAGCTAAACGAACCGTTCACTGGGTACTTATCCGTACGAAAATCCCTATTGATTTACCTGTTTTTACAAGGAAATAAAATGTGAAAAAAATATTTCTACATCCCATGGCCTTTCCCAACCATTTAAACTTTTCTCTTACAGGTCTAACACTTCCGAAAAACCAATACAACGGCCACCCGGAACAATAGATAAAGCTAAACGAACCGTTCACTGGGCACTTATCCGTACGAAAATCCCTATTGATTTACCTGTTTTTACAAGGAAATAAAATGTGAAAAAAATATTTCTACATCCCATGGCCTTTCCCAACCATTTAAATTTTTCTCTTACAGGTCTAACACTTCCGAAAAACCAATACAACGCCCACCCGGAAAAATATATAAAGCTAAAAGAACCGTTCACTGGGTACTTATCCGTACGAAAATCCCTATTGATTTACCTGTTTTTACAAGGAAATAAAATGTGAAAAAAATATTTCTACGTCCCATGGCCTTTCTCAGCCATTTAAAGTTTTCTCTTACAGGTCTAACACTTCCGAAAAACCAATACAACGCCCACCCGGAACAATGTATAAAGCTAAACGAACCGTTCACTGGGTACTTATCCGTGGGAAAAGCCATATTGATTTACCTGTTTTTACAAGGAAGTAAAATGTGAAAAAAATATTTCTACATCCCATGGCCTTTACCAGCCATTTAAATTTTTCTCTTACAAGTCTAACACTTCCGAAAAACCAATACAACGCCCACCCGGAACAATATATAAAGCTAAACGAACAGTTAACTGGGTACTTATCCTTACGAAAAGCCCTATTGATTTACCTCTTTTTACAAGGAAGTAAAATGTGAAAAAAATATTTCTACATCCCATGGCCTTTCCCAACCATTTAAATTTTTCTCTTACAGGTCTAACAGTTGCGAAAAACCAATACAACACCCACCCGGAACAATATATACAGCTAAACGAATCGTTTACTGGGTACTAATCCATACGAAAATCCCTATTGATTTACCTGTTTTTACAAGGAAATAAAATGTGAAAAAAATATTTCTACATCCCATGGCCTTTCCCAACCATTTAAATTTTTCTCTTACAGGTCTAACACTTCCGAAAAACCAATACAACGCCCACCCGGAACAATATATAAAGCTAAATGAACCGTTCACTGGGTACTTATACGTATGAAAATCCCTATTGATTTACCTCTTTTTACAAGGAAGTAAAATGTGAAAAAAATATTTCTACATCCCATGGCCTTTCCCAACCATTTAAACATTTCTCTTACAGGTCTAACACTTCTGAAAAACCAATACAACGCCCACGCGGAACAATATATAAAGCTAAACGAACCGTTCACTGGGTACTAATCCATACAAAAATCCATATTGATTTACCTGTTTTTACAAGGAAATAAAATGTGAAAAAAATATTTCTACATCCCATGGCCTTTCCCAACAATTTAAATTTTTCTCTTACATGTCTAACACTTCAGAAAAACCAATACAACGCCCACCCGGAACAATATATAAAGCTAAACTAACCATTCACTGGGTACTTATCCGTACGAAAATCCCTATTGATTTACCTGTTTTTACAAGGAAATAAAATGTGAAAAAAATATTTCTACATCCCATGGCCTTCCCAACCATTTAAATTTTTCTCTTACAGGTCTAACACTACGGAAAAACCATTACAACGCCCACCCGGAACAATATATAAAGCTAAACGAACCGTTCACTGGGTACTTATCCGTACGAAAATCCCTATTCATTTACCTGTTTTTACAAGGCAGTAAAATGTGAAAAAAATATTTCTACATCCAATGGCCTTTCCCAGCCATTTAAATTTTTCTCTTACAGGTCTAACACTTCCGAAAAACCAATACAACGCCCACCCGGAACAATATATAAAGCTAAACGAACCGTTCACTGGGTACTTATCCGTACGAAAATCCCTATTGATTTACCTGTTTTTACAAGGAAATAAAATGTGAAAAAAATATTTCTACATCCCATGGCCATTCCCAACCATTTAAATTTTTCTCTTTCAGGTCTAACACTTCTGAAAAAGCAATAAAACGGCCACCCAGAACAATGTATAAAGCTAAACGAACCGTTCACTGGGTACTTATCCGTACGAAAATCCCTATTGATTTACCTGTTTTTACAAGGAAGTAAAATGTGAAAAAAATATTTCTACATCCCATGGCCTTTCCCAACCATAAATTTTTCTCTTACAGGTCTAACACTTCCGAAAAACCAATACAACGCCCACCCGGAACAATATATAAAGCTAAACGAACCGTTCACTGGGTACTTATCCGTACGAAAATCCCTATTGATTTACCTGTTTTTACAAGGAAATAAAATGTGAAAAAAATATTTCTACATCCCATGGCCTTTCCCAACCATTTAAACTTTTCTCTTACAGGTCTAACACTTCCGAAAAACCAATACAACGGCCACCCGGAACAATATATAAAGCTAAAAGAACCGTTCACTGGGTACTTATCCGTACGAAAATCCCTATTGATTTACCTGTTTTTACAAGGAAATAAAATGTGAAAAAAATATTTCTACGTCCCATGGCCTTTCTCAGCCATTTAAACTTTTCTCTTACAGGTCTAACACTTCCGAAAAACCAATACAACGCCCACCCGGAACAATGTATAAAGCTAAACGAACCTTTCACTGGGTACTTATCCGTGGGAAAAGCCATATTGATTTACCTGTTTTTACAAGGAAGTAAAATGTGAAAAAAATATTTCTACATCCCATGGCCTTTACCAGCCATTTAAATTTTTCTCTTACAGGTCTAACACTTCCGAAAAACCAATACAACGCCCACCCGGAACAATATATAAAGCTAAACGAACCGTTCACTGGGTACTTATCCGTACGAAAATCCCTATTGATTTACCTGTTTTTACAAGGAAATAAAATGTGAAAAAAATATTTCTACATCCCATGGCCATTCCCAACCATTTAAATTTTTCTCTTTCAGGTCTAACACTTCTGAAAAAGCAATAAAACGGCCACCCAGAACAATGTATAAAGCTAAACGAACCGTTCACTGGGTACTTATCCGTACGAAAATCCCTATTGATTTACCTGTTTTTACAAGGAAGTAAAATGTGAAAAAAATATTTCTACATCCCATGGCCTTTCCCAACCATAAATTTTTCTCTTACAGGTCTAACACTTCCGAAAAACCAATACAACGCCCACCCGGAACAATATATAAAGCTAAACGAACCGTTCACTGGGTACTTATCCGTACGAAAATCCCTATTGATTTACCTGTTTTTACAAGGAAATAAAATGTGAAAAAAATATTTCTACATCCCATGGCCTTTCCCAACCATTTAAACTTTTCTCTTACAGGTCTAACACTTCCGAAAAACCAATACAACGCCCACCCGGAACAATGTATAAAGCTAAACGAACCGTTCACTGGGTACTTATCCGTGGGAAAAGCCATATTGATTTACCTGTTTTTACAAGGAAGTAAAATGTGAAAAAAATATTTCTACATCCCATGGCCTTTACCAGCCATTTAAATTTTTCTCTTACAGGTCTAACAGTTGCGAAAAACCAATACAACACCCACCCGGAAAAATATATACAGCTAAACGAATCGTTTACTGGGTACTAATCCATACGAAAATCCCTATTGATTTACCTGTTTTTACAAGGAAATAAAATGTGAATAAAATATTTCTACATCCCATGGCCTTTCCCAACCATTTAAATTTTTCTCTTACAGGTCTAACACTTCCGAAAAACCAATACAACGCCCACCCGGAACAATATATAAAGCTAAACGAACCGTTCACTGGGTACTTATCCGTACGAAAATCCCTATTGATTTACCTGTTTTTACAAGGAAATAAAATGTGAAAAAAATATTTCTACATCCCATGGCCATTCCCAACCATTTAAATTTTTCTCTTTCAGGTCTAACACTTCTGAAAAAGCAATAAAACGGCCACCCAGAACAATGTATAAAGCTAAACGAACCGTTCACTGGGTACTTATCCGTACGAAAATCCCTATTGATTTACCTGTTTTTACAAGGAAGTAAAATGTGAAAAAAATATTTCTACATCCCATGGCCTTTCCCAACCATAAATTTTTCTCTTACAGGTCTAACACTTCCGAAAAACCAATACAACGCCCACCCGGAACAATATATAAAGCTAAACGAACCGTTCACTGGGTACTTATCCGTACGAAAATCCCTATTGATTTACCTGTTTTTACAAGGAAATAAAATGTGAAAAAAATATTTCTACATCCCATGGCCTTTCCCAACCATTTAAACTTTTCTCTTACAGGTCTAACACTTCCGAAAAACCAATACAACGGCCACCCGGAACAATAGATAAAGCTAAACGAACCGTTCACTGGGCACTTATCCGTACGAAAATCCCTATTGATTTACCTGTTTTTACAAGGAAATAAAATGTGAAAAAAATATTTCTACATCCCATGGCCTTTCCCAACCATTTAAATTTTTCTCTTACAGGTCTAACACTTCCGAAAAACCAATACAACGCCCACCCGGAAAAATATATAAAGCTAAAAGAACCGTTCACTGGGTACTTATCCGTACGAAAATCCCTATTGATTTACCTGTTTTTACAAGGAAATAAAATGTGAAAAAAATATTTCTACGTCCCATGGCCTTTCTCAGCCATTTAAAGTTTTCTCTTACAGGTCTAACACTTCCGAAAAACCAATACAACGCCCACCCGGAACAATGTATAAAGCTAAACGAACCGTTCACTGGGTACTTATCCGTGGGAAAAGCCATATTGATTTACCTGTTTTTACAAGGAAGTAAAATGTGAAAAAAATATTTCTACATCCCATGGCCTTTACCAGCCATTTAAATTTTTCTCTTACAAGTCTAACACTTCCGAAAAACCAATACAACGCCCACCCGGAACAATATATAAAGCTAAACGAACAGTTAACTGGGTACTTATCCTTACGAAAAGCCCTATTGATTTACCTCTTTTTACAAGGAAGTAAAATGTGAAAAAAATATTTCTACATCCCATGGCCTTTCCCAACCATTTAAATTTTTCTCTTACAGGTCTAACAGTTGCGAAAAACCAATACAACACCCACCCGGAACAATATATACAGCTAAACGAATCGTTTACTGGGTACTAATCCATACGAAAATCCCTATTGATTTACCTGTTTTTACAAGGAAATAAAATGTGAAAAAAATATTTCTACATCCCATGGCCTTTCCCAACCATTTAAATTTTTCTCTTACAGGTCTAACACTTCCGAAAAACCAATACAACGCCCACCCGGAACAATATATAAAGCTAAACGAACCGTTCACTCGGTACTTATCCGTACGAAAATCCCTATTGATTTACCTGTTTTTACAAGGAAATAAAATGTGAAAAAAATATTTCTACATCCCATGGGCATTCCCAACCATTTAAATTTTTCTCTTTCAGGTCTAACACTTCTGAAAAAGCAATAAAACGGCCACCCAGAACAATGTATAAAGCTAAACGAACCGTTCACTGGGTACTTATCCGTACGAAAATCCCTATTGATTTACCTGTTTTTACAAGGAAGTAAAATGTGAAAAAAATATTTCTACATCCCATGGCCTTTCCCAACCATTTAAATTTTTCTCTTACAGGTCTAACAGTTGCGAAAAACCAATACAACACCCACCCGGAAAAATATATACAGCTAAATGAATCGTTTACTGGGTACTAATCCATACGAAAATCCCTATTGATTTACCTGTTTTTACAAGGAAATAAAATGTGAAAAAAATATTTCTACATCCCATGGCCTTTCCCAACCATTTAAATTTTTCTCTTACAGGTCTAACACTACGGAAAAACCATTACAACGCCCACCCGGAACAATATATAAAGCTAAACGAACCGTTCACTGGGTACTTATCCGTACGAAAATCCCTATTCATTTACCTGTTTTTACAAGGGAATAAAATGTGAAAAAAATATTTCTACATCCAATGGCCTTTCCCAGCCATTTAAATTTTTCTCTTACAGGTCTAACATTTCCGAAAAACCAATACAACGCCCACCCGGAACAATATATAAAGCTAAACGAACCGTTCACTGGGTACTTATCCGTACGAAAATCCCTATTGATTTACCTGTTTTTACAAGGAAATAAAATGTGAAAAAAATATTTCTACATCCCATGGCCATTCCCAACCATTTAAATTTTTCTCTTTCAGGTCTAACACTTCTGAAAAAGCAATAAAACGGCCACCCAGAACAATGTATAAAGCTAAACGAACCGTTCACTGGGTACTTATCCGTACGAAAATCCCTATTGATTTACCTGTTTTTACAAGGAAGTAAAATGTGAAAAAAATATTTCTACATCCCATGGCCTTTCCCAACCATAAATTTTTCTCTTACATGTCTAACACTTCCGAAAAACCAATACAACGCCCACCCGGAACAATATATAAAGCTAAACGAACCGTTCACTGGGTACTTATCCGTACGAAAATCCCTATTGATTTACCTGTTTTTACAAGGAAATAAAATGTGAAAAAAATATTTCTACATCCCATGGCCTTTCCCAACCATTTAAACTTTTCTCTTACAGGTCTAACACTTCCGAAAAACCAATACAACGGCCACCCGGAACAATAGATAAAGCTAAACGAACCGTTCACTGGGCACTTATCCGTACGAAAATCCCTATTGATTTACCTGTTTTTACAAGGAAATAAAATGTGAAAAAAATATTTCTACATCCCATGGCCTTTCCCAACCATTTAAATTTTTCTCTTACAGGTCTAACACTTCAGAAAAACCAATACAACGCCCACCCGGAAAAATATATAAAGCTAAAAGAACCGTTCACTGGGTACTTATCCGTACGAAAATCCCTATTGATTTACCTGTTTTTACAAGGAAATAAAATGTGAAAAAAATATTTCTACGGCCCATGGCCTTTCTCAGCCATTTAAAATTTTCTCTTACAGGTCTAACACTTCCGAAAAACCAATACAACGCCCACCCGGAACAATGTATAAAGCTAAACGAACCGTTCACTGGGTACTTATCCGTGCGAAAAGCCATATTGATTTACCTGTTTTTACAAGGAAGTAAAATGTGAAAAAAATATTTCTATATCCCATGGCCTTTACCAGCCATTTAAATTTTTCTCTTACAGGTCTAACACTTCCGAAAAACCAATACAACGCCCACCCGGAACAATATATAAAGCTAAACGAACAGTTAACTGGGTACTTATCCTTACGAAAAGCCCTATTGATTTACCTCTTTTTACAAGGAAGTAAAATGTGAAAAAAATATTTCTACATCCCATGGCCTTTCCCAACCATTTAAATTTTTCTCTTAGAGGTCTAACAGTTGCGAAAAACCAATACAACACCCACCCGGAACAATATATACAGCTAAACGAATCGTTTACTGGGTACTAATCCATACGAAAATCCCTATTGATTTACCTGTTTTTACAAGGAAATAAAATGTGAAAAAAATATTTCTACATCCCATGGCCTTTCCCAACCATTTAAATTTTTCTCTTACAGGTCTAACACTTCCGAAAAACCAATACAACGCCCACCCGGAACAATATATAAAGCTAAATGAACCGTTCACTGGGTACTTATACGTATGAAAATCCCTATTGATTTACCTCTTTTTACAAGGAAGTAAAATGTGAAAAAAATATTTCTACATCCCATGGCCTTTCCCAACCATTTAAACATTTCTCTTACAGGTCTAACACTTCTGAAAAACCAATACAACGCCCACGCGGAACAATATATAAAGCTAAACGAACCGTTCACTGGGTACTAATCCATACAAAAATCCATATTGATTTACCTGTTTTTACAAGGAAATAAAATGTGAAAAAAATATTTCTACATCCCATGGCCTTTCCCAACAATTTAAATTTTTCTCTTACATGTCTAACACTTCAGAAAAACCAATACAACGCCCACCCGGAACAATATATAAAGCTAAACTAACCATTCACTGGGTACTTATCCGTACGAAAATCCCTATTGATTTACCTGTTTTTACAAGGAAATAAAATGTGAAAAAAATATTTCTACATCCCATGGCCTTCCCAACCATTTAGATTTTTCTCTTACAGGTCTAACACTACGGAAAAACCATTACAACGCCCACCCGGAACAATATATAAAGCTAAACGAACCGTTCACTGGGTACTTATCCGTACGAAAATCCCTATTCATTTACCTGTTTTTACAAGGCAGTAAAATGTGAAAAAAATATTTCTACATCCAATGGCCTTTCCCAGCCATTTAAATTTTTCTCTTACAGGTCTAACACTTCCGAAAAACCAATACAACGCCCACCCGGAACAATATATAAAGCTAAACGAACCGTTCACTGGGTACTTATCCGTACGAAAATCCCTATTGATTTACCTGTTTTTACAAGGAAATAAAATGTGAAAAAAATATTTCTACATCCCATGGCCATTCCCAACCATTTAAATTTTTCTCTTTCAGGTCTAACACTTCTGAAAAAGCAATAAAACGGCCACCCAGAACAATGTATAAAGCTAAACGAACCGTTCACTGGGTACTTATCCGTACGAAAATCCCTATTGATTTACCTGTTTTTACAAGGAAGTAAAATGTGAAAAAAATATTTCTACATCCCATGGCCTTTCCCAACCATAAATTTTTCTCTTACAGGTCTAACACTTCCGAAAAACCAATACAACGCCCACCCGGAACAATATATAAAGCTAAACGAACCGTTCACTGGGTACTTATCCGTACGAAAATCCCTATTGATTTACCTGTTTTTACAAGGAAATAAAATGTGAAAAAAATATTTCTACATCCCATGGCCTTCCCAACCATTTAGATTTTTCTCTTACAGGTCTAACACTACGGAAAAACCATTACAACGCCCACCCGGAACAATATATAAAGCTAAACGAACCGTTCACTGGGTACTTATCCGTACGAAAATCCCTATTCATTTACCTGTTTTTACAAGGCAGTAAAATGTGAAAAAAATATTTCTACATCCAATGGCCTTTCCCAGCCATTTAAATTTTTCTCTTACAGGTCTAACACTTCCGAAAAACCAATACAACGCCCACCCGGAACAATATATAAAGCTAAACGAACCGTTCACTGGGTACTTATCCGTACGAAAATCCCTATTGATTTACCTGTTTTTACAAGGAAATAAAATGTGAAAAAAATATTTCTACATCCCATGGCCATTCCCAACCATTTAAATTTTTCTCTTTCAGGTCTAACACTTCTGAAAAAGCAATAAAACGGCCACCCAGAACAATGTATAAAGCTAAACGAACCGTTCACTGGGTACTTATCCGTACGAAAATCCCTATTGATTTACCTGTTTTTACAAGGAAGTAAAATGTGAAAAAAATATTTCTACATCCCATGGCCTTTCCCAACCATAAATTTTTCTCTTACAGGTCTAACACTTCCGAAAAACCAATACAACGCCCACCCGGAACAATATATAAAGCTAAACGAACCGTTCACTGGGTACTTATCCGTACGAAAATCCCTATTGATTTACCTGTTTTTACAAGGAAATAAAATGTGAAAAAAATATTTCTACATCCCATGGCCTTTCCCAACCATTTAAACTTTTCTCTTACAGGTCTAACACTTCTGAAAAACCAATACAACGGCCACCCGGAACAATAGATAAAGCTAAACGAACCGTTCACTGGGCACTTATCCGTACGAAAATCCCTATTGATTTACCTGTTTTTACAAGGAAATAAAATGAGAAAAAAATATTTCTACATCCCATGGCCTTTCCCAACCATTTAAATTTTTCTCTTACAGGTCTAACACTTCCGAAAAACCAATACAACGCCCACCCGGAAAAATATATAAAGCTAAAAGAACCGTTCACTGGGTACTTATCCGTACGAAAATCCCTATTGATTTACCTGTTTTTACAAGGAAATAAAATGTGAAAAAAATATTTCTACGTCCCATGGCCTTTCTCAGCCATTTAAAGTTTTCTCTTACAGGTCTAACACTTCCGAAAAACCAATACAACGCCCACCCGGAACAATGTATAAAGCTAAACGAACCGTTCACTGGGTACTTATCCGTGGGAAAAGCCATATTGATTTACCTGTTTTTACAAGGAAGTAAAATGTGAAAAAAATATTTCTACATCCCATGGCCTTTACCAGCCATTTAAATTTTTCTCTTACAGGTCTAACACTTCCGAAAAACCAATACAACGCCCACCCGGAACAATATATAAAGCTAAACGAACAGTTAACTGGGTACTTATCCTTACGAAAAGCCCTATTGATTTACCTCTTTTTACAAGGAAGTAAAATGTGAAAAAAATATTTCTACATCCCATGGCCTTTCCCAACCATTTAAATTTTTCTCTTACAGGTCTAACAGTTGCGAAGAACCAATACAACACCCACCCGGAAAAATATATACAGCTAAACGAATCGTTTACTGGGTACTAATCCATACGAAAATCCCTATTGATTTACCTGTTTTTACAAGGAAATAAAATGTGAAAAAAATATTTCTACATCCCATGGCCTTTCCCAACCATTTAAATTTTTCTCTTACAGGTCTAACACTTCCGTAAAACCAATACAACGCCCACCCGGAACAATATATAAAGCTAAACGAACCGTTCACTGGGTACTTATCCGTACGAAAATCCCTATTGATTTACCTGTTTTTACAAGGAAATAAAATGTGAAAAAAATATTTCTACATCCCATGGCCATTCCCAACCATTTAAATTTTTCTCTTTCAGGTCTAACACTTCTGAAAAAGCAATAAAACGGCCACCCAGAACAATGTATAAAGCTAAACGAACCGTTCACTGGGTACTTATCCGTACGAAAATCCCTATTGATTTACCTGTTTTTACAAGGAAGTAAAATGTGAAAAAAATATTTCTACATCCCATGGCCTTTCCCAACCATAAATTTTTCTCTTACAGGTCTAACACTTCCGAAAAACCAATACAACGCCCACCCGGAACAATATATAAAGCTAAACGAACCGTTCACTGGGTACTTATCCGTACGAAAATCCCTATTGATTTACCTGTTTTTACAAGGAAATAAAATGTGAAAAAAATATTTCTATATCCCATGGCCTTTCCCAACCATTTAAACTTTTCTCTTACAGGTCTAACACTTCTGAAAAAGCAATAAAACGGCCACCCAGAACAATGTATAAAGCTAAACGAACCGTTCACTGGGTACTTATCCGTACGAAAATCCCTATTGATTTACCTGTTTTTACAAGGAAGTAAAATGTGAAAAAAATATTTCTACATCCCATGGCCTTTCCCAACCATAAATTTTTCTCTTACAGGTCTAACACTTCCGAAAAACCAATACAACGCCCACCCGGAACAATATATAAAGCTAAACGAACCGTTCACTGGGTACTTATCCGTACGAAAATCCCTATTGATTTACCTGTTTTTACAAGGAAATAAAATGTGAAAAAAATATTTCTATATCCCATGGCCTTTCCCAACCATTTAAACTTTTCTCTTACAGGTCTAACACTTCCGAAAAACCAATACAACGGCCACCCGGAATAATAGATAAAGCTAAACGAACCGTTCACTGGGCACTTATCCGTACGAAAATCCCTATTGATTTACCTGTTTTTACAAGGAAATAAAATGTGAAAAAAATATTTCTACATCCCATGGCCTTTCCCAACCATTTAAATTTTTCTCTTACAGGTCTAACACTTCCGAAAAACCAATACAACGCCCACCCGGAAAAATATATAAAGCTAAAAGAACCGTTCACTGGGTACTTATCCGTACGAAAATCCCTATTGATTTACCTGTTTTTACAAGGAAATAAAATGTGAAAAAAATATTTCTACGTCCCATGGCCTTTCTCAGCCATTTAAAGTTTTCTCTTACAGGTCTAACACTTCCGAAAAACCAATACAACGCCCACCCGGAACAATGTATAAAGCTAAACGAACCGTTCACTGGGTACTTATCCGTGGGAAAAGCCATATTGATTTACCTGTTTTTACAAGGAAGTAAAATGTGAAAAAAATATTTCTACATCCCATGGCCTTTACCAGCCATTTAAATTTTTCTCTTACAGGTCTAACACTTCCGAAAAACCAATACAACGCCCACCCGGAACAATATATAAAGCTAAACGAACAGTTAACTGGGTACTTATCCTTACGAAAAGCCCTATTGATTTACCTCTTTTTACAAGGAAGTAAAATATGAAAAAAATATTTCTACATCCCATGGCCTTTCCCAACCATTTAAATTTTTCTCTTACAGGTCTAACAGTTGCGAAAAACCAATACAACACCCACCCGGAAAAATATATACAGCTAAACGAATCGTTTACTGGGTACTAATCCATACGAAAATCCCTATTGATTTACCTGTTTTTACAAGGAAATAAAATGTGAAAAAAATATTTCTACATCCCATGGCCTTTCCCAACCATTTAAATTTTTCTCTTACAGGTCTAACACTTCCGAAAAACCAATACAACGCCCACCCGGAACAATATATAAAGCTAAATGAACCGTTCACTGGGTACTTATACGTATGAAAATCCCTATTGATTTACCTCTTTTTACAAGGAAGTAAAATGTGAAAAAAATATTTCTACATCCCATGGCCTTTCCCAACCATTTAAACATTTCTCTTACAGGTCTAACACTTCTGAAAAACCAATACAACGCCCACGCGGAACAATATATAAAGCTAAACGAACAGTTCACTGGGTACTTATCCGTACGAAAAGCCCTATTTATTTACCTGTTTTTACAAGGAAGTAAAATGTGAAAAAAATATTTCTACATCCCATGGCCTTTCCCAACCATTTAAATTTTTCTCTTACAGGTCTAACAGTTGCGAAAAACCAATACAACACCCACCCGCAAAAATATATACAGCTAAATGAATCGTTTACTGGGTACTAATCCATACGAAAATCCCTATTGATTTACCTGTTTTTACAAGGAAATAAAATGTGAAAAAAATATTTCTACATCCCATGGCCTTTCCCAACCATTTAAATTTTTCTCTTACAGGTCTAACACTATGGAAAAACCATTACAACTCCCACCCGGAACAATATATAAAGCTAAACGAACCGTTCACTGGGTACTTATCCGTACGAAAATCCCTATTCATTTACCTGTTTTTACAAGGCAGTAAAATGTGAAAAAAATATTTCTACATCCAATGGCCTTTCCCAGCCATTTAAATTTTTCTCTTACAGGTCTAACATTTCCGAAAAACCAATACAACGCCCACCCGGAACAATATATAAAGCTAAACGAACCGTTCACTGGGTACTTATCCGTACGAAAATCCCTATTGATTTACCTGTTTTTACAAGGAAATAAAATGTGAAAAAAATATTTCTACATCCCATGGCCATTCCCAACCATTTAAATTTTTCTCTTTCAGGTCTAACACTTCTGAAAAAGCAATAAAACGGCCACCCAGAACAATGTATAAAGCTAAACGAACCGTTCACTGGGTACTTATCCGTACGAAAATCCCTATTGATTTACCTGTTTTTACAAGGAAGTAAAATGTGAAAAAAATATTTCTACATCCCATGGCCTTTCCCAACCATAAATTTTTCTCTTACATGTCTAACACTTCCGAAAAACCAATACAACGCCCACCCGGAACAATATATAAAGCTAAACGAACCGTTCACTGGGTACTTATCCGTACGAAAATCCCTATTGATTTACCTGTTTTTACAAGGAAATAAAATGTGAAAAAAATATTTCTACATCCCATGGCCTTTCCCAACCATTTAAACTTTTCTCTTACAGGTCTAACACTTCCGAAAAACCAATACAACGGCCACCCGGAACAATAGATAAAGCTAAACGAACCGTTCACTGGGCACTTATCCGTACGAAAATCCCTATTGATTTACCTGTTTTTACAAGGAAATAAAATGTGAAAAAAATATTTCTACGTCCCATGGCCTTTCTCAGCCATTTAAAGTTTTCTCTTACAGGTCTAACACTTCCGAAAAACCAATACAACGCCCACCCGGAACAATGTATAAAGCTAAACGAACCGTTCACTGGGTACTTATCCGTGCAAAAAGCCATATTGATTTACCTGTTTTTACAAGGAAGTAAAATGTGAAAAAAATATTTCTATATCCCATGGCCTTTACCAGCCATTTAAATTTTTCTCTTACAGGTCTAACACTTCCGAAAAACCAATACAACGCCCACCCGGAACAATATATAAAGCTAAACGAACAGTTAACTGGGTACTTATCCTTACGAAAAGCCCTATTGATTTACCTCTTTTTACAAGGAAGTAAAATGTGAAAAAAATATTTCTACATCCCATGGCCTTTCCCAACCATTTAAATTTTTCTCTTACAGGTCTAACAGTTGCGAAAAACCAATACAACACCCACCCGGAACAATATATACAGCTAAACGAATCGTTTACTGGGTACTAATCCATACGAAAATCCCTATTGATTTACCTGTTTTTACAAGGAAATAAAATGTGAAAAAAATATTTCTACATCCCATGGCCTTTCCCAACCATTTAAATTTTTCTCTTACAGGTCTAACACTTCCGAAAAACCAATACAACGCCCACCCGGAACAATATATAAAGCTAAATGAACCGTTCACTGGGTACTTATACGTATGAAAATCCCTATTGATTTACCTCTTTTTACAAGGAAGTAAAATGTGAAAAAAATATTTCTACATCCCATGGCCTTTCCCAACCATTTAAACATTTCTCTTACAGGTCTAACACTTCTGAAAAACCAATACAACGCCCACGCGGAACAATATATAAAGCTAAACGAACCGTTCACTGGGTACTAATCCATACAAAAATCCATATTGATTTACCTGTTTTTACAAGGAAATAAAATGTGAAAAAAATATTTCTACATCCCATGGCCTTTCCCAACAATTTAAATTTTTCTCTTACATGTCTAACACTTCAGAAAAACCAATACAACGCCCACCCGGAACAATATATAAAGCTAAACTAACCATTCACTGGGTACTTATCCGTACGAAAATCCCTATTGATTTACCTGTTTTTACAAGGAAATAAAATGTGAAAAAAATATTTCTACATCCCATGGCCTTCCCAACCATTTAAATTTTTCTCTTACAGGTCTAACACTACGGAAAAACCATTACAACGCCCACCCGGAACAATATATAAAGCTAAACGAACCGTTCACTGGGTACTTATCCGTACGAAAATCCCTATTCATTTACCTGTTTTTACAAGGCAGTAAAATGTGAAAAAAATATTTCTACATCCAATGGCCTTTCCCAGCCATTTAAATTTTTCTCTTACAGGTCTAACACTTCCGAAAAACCAATACAACGCCCACCCGGAACAATATATAAAGCTAAACGAACCGTTCACTGGGTACTTATCCGTACGAAAATCCCTATTGATTTACCTGTTTTTACAAGGAAATAAAATGTGAAAAAAATATTTCTACATCCCATGGCCATTCCCAACCATTTAAATTTTTCTCTTTCAGGTCTAACACTTCTGAAAAAGCAATAAAACGGCCACCCAGAACAATGTATAAAGCTAAACGAACCGTTCACTGGGTACTTATCCGTACGAAAATCCCTATTGATTTACCTGTTTTTACAAGGAAGTAAAATGTGAAAAAAATATTTCTACATCCCATGGCCTTTCCCAACCATAAATTTTTCTCTTACAGGTCTAACACTTCCGAAAAACCAATACAACGCCCACCCGGAACAATATATAAAGCTAAACGAACCGTTCACTGGGTACTTATCCGTACGAAAATCCCTATTGATTTACCTGTTTTTACAAGGAAATAAAATGTGAAAAAAATATTTCTACATCCCATGGCCTTTCCCAACCATTTAAACTTTTCTCTTACAGGTCTAACACTTCCGAAAAACCAATACAACGGCCACCCGGAACAATAGATAAAGCTAAACGAACCGTTCACTGGGCACTTATCCGTACGAAAATCCCTATTGATTTACCTGTTTTTACAAGGAAATAAAATGTGAAAAAAATATTTCTACATCCCATGGCCTTTCCCAACCATTTAAATTTTTCTCTTACAGGTCTAACACTTCCGAAAAACCAATACAACGCCCACCCGGAAAAATATATAAAGCTAAAAGAACCGTTCACTGGGTACTTATCCGTACGAAAATCCCTATTGATTTACCTGTTTTTACAAGGAAATAAAATGTGAAAAAAATATTTCTACGTCCCATGGCCTTTCTCAGCCATTTAAAGTTTTCTCTTACAGGTCTAACACTTCCGAAAAACCAATACAACGCCCACCCGGAACAATGTATAAAGCTAAACGAACCGTTCACTGGGTACTTATCCGTGGGAAAAGCCATATTGATTTACCTGTTTTTACAAGGAAGTAAAATGTGAAAAAAATATTTCTACATCCCATGGCCTTTACCAGCCATTTAAATTTTTCTCTTACAGGTCTAACACTTCCGAAAAACCAATACAACGCCCACCCGGAACAATATATAAAGCTAAACGAACAGTTAACTGGGTACTTATCCTTACGAAAAGCCCTATTGATTTACCTGTTTTTACAAGGAAATAAAATGTGAAAAAAATATTTCTACATCCCATGGCCATTCCCAACCATTTAAATTTTTCTCTTTCAGGTCTAACACTTCTGAAAAAGCAATAAAACGGCCACCCAGAACAATGTATAAAGCTAAACGAACCGTTCACTGGGTACTTATCCGTACGAAAATCCCTATTGATTTACCTGTTTTTACAAGGAAGTAAAATGTGAAAAAAATATTTCTACATCCCATGGCCTTTCCCAACCATAAATTTTTCTCTTACAGGTCTAACACTTCCGAAAAACCAATACAACGCCCACCCGGAACAATATATAAAGCTAAACGAACCGTTCACTGGGTACTTATCCGTACGAAAATCCCTATTGATTTACCTGTTTTTACAAGGAAATAAAATATGAAAAAAATATTTCTACATCCCATGGCCTTTCCCAACCATTTAAACTTTTCTCTTACAGGTCTAACACTTCCGAAAAACCAATACAACGGCCACCCGGAACAATAGATAAAGCTAAACGAACCGTTCACTGGGCACTTATCCGTACGAAAATCCCTATTGATTTACCTGTTTTTACAAGGAAATAAAATGTGAAAAAAATATTTCTACATCCCATGGCCTTTCCCAACCATTTAAATTTTTCTCTTACAGGTCTAACACTTCCGAAAAACCAATACAACGCCCACCCGGAAAAATATATAAAGCTAAAAGAACCGTTCACTGGGTACTTATCCGTACGAAAATCCCTATTGATTTACCTGTTTTTACAAGGAAATAAAATGTGAAAAAAATATTTCTACGTCCCATGGCCTTTCTCAGCCATTTAAAGTTTTCTCTTACAGGTCTAACACTTCCGAAAAACCAATACAACGCCCACCCGGAACAATGTATAAAGCTAAACGAACCGTTCACTGGGTACTTATCCGTGGGAAAAGCCATATTGATTTACCTGTTTTTACAAGGAAGTAAAATGTGAAAAAAATATTTCTACATCCCATGGCCTTTACCAGCCATTTAAATTTTTCTCTTACAGGTCTAACACTTCCGAAAAACCAATACAACGCCCACCCGGAACAATATATAAAGCTAAACGAACAGTTAACTGGGTACTTATCCTTACGAAAAGCCCTATTGATTTACCTCTTTTTACAAGGAAGTAAAATATGAAAAAAATATTTCTACATCCCATGGCCTTTCCCAACCATTTAAATTTTTCTCTTACAGGTCTAACAGTTGCGAAAAACCAATACAACACCCACCCGGAAAAATATATACAGCTAAACGAATCGTTTACTGGGTACTAATCCATACGAAAATCCCTATTGATTTACCTGTTTTTACAAGGAAATAAAATGTGAAAAAAATATTTCTACATCCCATGGCCTTTCCCAACCATTTAAATTTTTCTCTTACAGGTCTAACACTTCCGAAAAACCAATACAACGCCCACCCGGAACAATATATAAAGCTAAATGAACCGTTCACTGGGTACTTATACGTATGAAAATCCCTATTGATTTACCTCTTTTTACAAGGAAGTAAATTGTGAAAAAAATATTTCTACATCCCATGGCCTTTCCCAACCATTTAAACATTTCTCTTACAGGTCTAACACTACGGAAAAACCATTACAACGCCCACCCGGAACAATATATAAAGCTAAACGAACCGTTCACTAGGTACTTATCCGTACGAAAATCCATATTCATTTACCTGTTTTTACAAGGCAGTAAAATGTGAAAAAAATATTTCTACATCCAATGGCCTTTCCCAGCCATTTAAATTTTTCTCTTACAGGTCTAACATTTCTGAAAAACCAATACAACGCCCACCCGGAACAATATATAAAGCTAAACGAACCGTTCACTGGGTACTTATCCGTACGAAAATCCCTATTGATTTACCTGTTTTTACAAGGAAATAAAATGTGAAAAAAATATTTCTACATCCCATGGCCATTCCCAACCATTTAAATTTTTCTCTTTCAGGTCTAACACTTCTGAAAAAGCAATAAAACGGCCACCCAGAACAATGTATAAAGCTAAACGAACCGTTCACTGGGTACTTATCCGTACGAAAATCCCTATTGATTTACCTGTTTTTACAAGGAAGTAAAATGTGAAAAAAATATTTCTACATCCCATGGCCTTTCCCAACCATAAATTTTTCTCTTACATGTCTAACACTTCCGAAAAACCAATACAACGCCCACCCGGAACAATATATAAAGCTAAACGAACCGTTCACTGGGTACTTATCCGTACGAAAATCCCTATTGATTTACCTGTTTTTACAAGGAAATAAAATGTGAAAAAAATATTTCTACATCCCATGGCCTTTCCCAACCATTTAAACTTTTCTCTTACAGGTCTAACACTTCCGAAAAACCAATACAACGGCCACCCGGAACAATAGATAAAGCTAAACGAACCGTTCACTGGGCACTTATCCGTACGAAAATCCCTATTGATTTACCTGTTTTTACAAGGAAATAAAATGTGAAAAAAATATTTCTACATCCCATGGCCTTTCCCAACCATTTAAATTTTTCTCTTACAGGTCTAACACTTCAGAAAAACCAATACAACGCCCACCCGGAAAAATATATAAAGCTAAAAGAACCGTTCACTGGGTACTTATCCGTACGAAAATCCCTATTGATTTACCTGTTTTTACAAGGAAATAAAATGTGAAAAAAATATTTCTACGTCCCATGGCCTTTCTCAGCCATTTAAAGTTTTCTCTTACAGGTCTAACACTTCCGAAAAACCAATACAACGCCCACCCGGAACAATGTATAAAGCTAAACGAACCGTTCACTGGGTACTTATCCGTGGGAAAAGCCATATTGATTTACCTGTTTTTACAAGGAAGTAAAATGTGAAAAAAATATTTCTATATCCCATGGCCTTTACCAGCCATTTAAATTTTTCTCTTACAGGTCTAACACTTCCGAAAAACCAATACAACGCCCACCCGGAACAATATATAAAGCTAAACGAACAGTTAACTGGGTACTTATCATTACGAAAAGCCCTATTGATTTACCTCTTTTTACAAGGAAGTAAAATGTGAAAAAAATATTTCTACATCCCATGGCCTTTCCCAACCATTTAAATTTTTCTCTTACAGGTCTAACAGTTGCGAAAAACCAATACAACACCCACCCGTAACAATATATACAGCTAAACGAATCGATTACTGGGTACTAATCCATACGAAAATCCCTATTGATTTACCTGTTTTTACAAGGAAATAAAATGTGAAAAAAATATTTCTACATCCCATGGCCTTTCCCAACCATTTAAATTTTTCTCTTACAGGTCTAACACTTCCGAAAAACCAATACAACGCCCACCCGGAACAATATATAAAGCTAAATGAACCGTTCACTGGGTACTTATACGTATGAAAATCCCTATTGATTTACCTCTTTTTACAAGGAAGTAAAATGTGAAAAAAATATTTCTACATCCCATGGCCTTTCCCAATCATTTAAACATTTCTCTTACAGGTCTAACACTTCTGAAAAACCAATACAACGCCCACCCGGAACAATATATAAAGCTAAACTAACCATTCACTGGGTACTTATCCGTACGAAAATCCCTATTGATTTACCTGTTTTTACAAGGAAATAAAATGTGAAAAAAATATTTCTACATCCCATGGCCTTCCCAACCATTTAAATTTTTCTCTTACAGGTCTAACACTACGGAAAAACCATTACAACGCCCACCCGGAACAATATATAAAGCTAAACGAACCGTTCACTAGGTACTTATCCGTACGAAAATCCCTATTCATTTACCTGTTTTTACAAGGCAGTAAAATGTGAAAAAAATATTTCTACATCCAATGGCCTTTCCCAGCCATTTAAATTTTTCTCTTACAGGTCTAACACTTCCGAAAAACCAATACAACGCCCACCCGGAACAATATATAAAGCTAAACGAAACGTTCACTGGGTACTTATCCGTACGAAAATCCCTATTGATTTACCTGTTTTTACAAGGAAATAAAATGTGAAAAAAATATTTCTACATCCCATGGCCATTCCCAACCATTTAAATTTTTCTCTTTCAGGTCTAACACTTCTGAAAAAGCAATAAAACGGCCACCCAGAACAATGTATAAAGCTAAACGAACCGTTCACTGGGTACTTATCCGTACGAAAATCCCTATTGATTTACCTGTTTTTACAAGGAAGTAAAATGTGAAAAAAATATTTCTACATCCCATGGCCTTTCCCAACCATAAATTTTTCTCTTACAGGTCTAACACTTCCGAAAAACCAATACAACGCCCACCCGGAACAATGTATAAAGCTAAACGAACCGTTCACTAGGTACTTATCCGTACGAAAATCCCTATTCATTTACCTGTTTTTACAAGGCAGTAAAATGTGAAAAAAATATTTCTACATCCAATGGCCTTTCCCAGCCATTTAAATTTTTCTCTTACAGGTCTAACATTTCTGAAAAACCAATACAACGCCCACCCAGAACAATGTATAAAGCTAAACGAACCGTTCACTAGGTACTTATCCGTACGAAAATCCCTATTCATTTACCTGTTTTTACAAGGCAGTAAAATGTGAAAAAAATATTTCTACATCCAATGGCCTTTCCCAGCCATTTAAATTTTTCTCTTTCAGGTCTAACACTTCTGAAAAAGCAATAAAACGGCCACCCAGAACAATGTATAAAGCTAAACGAACCGTTCACTGGGTACTTATCCGTACGAAAATCCCTATTGATTTACCTGTTTTTACAAGGAAGTAAAATGTGAAAAAAATATTTCTACATCCCATGGCCTTTCCCAACCATAAATTTTTCTCTTACAGGTCTAACACTTCCGAAAAACCAATACAACGCCCACCCGGAACAATGTATAAAGCTAAACGAACCGTTCACTAGGTACTTATCCGTACGAAAATCCCTATTCATTTACCTGTTTTTACAAGGCAGTAAAATGTGAAAAAAATATTTCTACATCCAATGGCCTTTCCCAGCCATTTAAATTTTTCTCTTACAGGTCTAACATTTCTGAAAAACCAATACAACGCCCACCCAGAACAATGTATAAAGCTAAACGAACCGTTCACTAGGTACTTATCCGTACGAAAATCCCTATTCATTTACCTGTTTTTACAAGGCAGTAAAATGTGAAAAAAATATTTCTACATCCAATGGCCTTTCCCAGCCATTTAAATTTTTCTCTTACAGGTCTAACATTTCTGAAAAACCAATACAACGCCCACCCGGAACAATATATAAAGCTAAACGAACCGTTCACTGGGTACTTATCCGTACGAAAATCCCTATTGATTTACCTGTTTTTACAAGGAAATAAAATGTGAAAAAAATATTTCTACATCCCATGGCCATTCCCAACCATTTAAATTTTTCTCTTTCAGGTCTAACACTTCTGAAAAAGCAATAAAACGGCCACCCAGAACAATGTATAAAGCTAAACGAAACGTTCACTGGGTACTTATCCGTACGAAAATCCCTATTGATTTACCTGTTTTTACAAGGAAGTAAAATGTGAAAAAAATATTTCTACATCCCATGGCCTTTCCCAACCATAAATTTTTCTCTTACATGTCTAACACTTCCGAAAAACCAATACAACGCCCACCCGGAACAATATATAAAGCTAAACGAACCGTTCACTGGGTACTTATCCGTACGAAAATCCCTATTGATTTACCTGTTTTTACAAGGAAATAAAATGTGAAAAAAATATTTCTACATCCCATGGCCTTTCCCAACCATTTAAACTTTTCTCTTACAGGTCTAACACTTCCGAAAAACCAATACAACGGCCACCCGGAACAATAGATAAAGCTAAACGAACCGTTCACTGGGCACTTATCCGTACGAAAATCCCTATTGATTTACCTGTTTTTACAAGGAAATAAAATGTGAAAAAAATATTTCTACATCCCATGGCCTTTCCCAACCATTTAAATTTTTCTCTTACAGGTCTAACACTTCAGAAAAACCAATACAACGCCCACCCGGAAAAATATATAAAGCTAAAAGAACCGTTCACTGGGTACTTATCCGTACGAAAATCCCTATTGATTTACCTGTTTTTACAAGGAAATAAAATGTGAAAAAAATATTTCTACGTCCCATGGCCTTTCTCAGCCATTTAAAGTTTTCTCTTACAGGTCTAACACTTCCGAAAAACCAATACAACGCCCACCCGGAACAATGTATAAAGCTAAACGAACCGTTCACTGGGTACTTATCCGTGGGAAAAGCCATATTGATTTACCTGTTTTTACAAGGAAGTAAAATGTGAAAAAAATATTTCTATATCCCATGGCCTTTACCAGCCATTTAAATTTTTCTCTTACAGGTCTAACACTTCCGAAAAACCAATACAACGCCCACCCGGAACAATATATAAAGCTAAACGAACAGTTAACTGGGTACTTATCATTACGAAAAGCCCTATTGATTTACCTCTTTTTACAAGGAAGTAAAATGTGAAAAAAATATTTCTACATCCCATGGCCTTTCCCAACCATTTAAATTTTTCTCTTACAGGTCTAACACTTCCGAAAAACCAATACAACGCCCACCCGGAACAATATATAAAGCTAAATGAACCGTTCACTGGGTACTTATACGTATGAAAATCCCTATTGATTTACCTATTTTTCCAAGGAAGTAAAATGTGAAAAAAATATTTCTACATCCCATGGCCTTTCCCAATCATTTAAACATTTCTCTTACAGGTCTAACACTTCTGAAAAACCAATACAACGCCCACGCGGAACAATATATAAAGCTAAACGAACCGTTCACTGGGTACTAATCTGTACAAAAATCCATATTGATTTACCTGTTTTTACAAGGAAATAAAATGTGAAAAAAATATTTCTACATCCCATGGCCTTTCCCAACAATTTAAATTTTTCTCTTACATGTCTAACACTTCAGAAAAACCAATACAACGCCCACCCGGAACAATATATAAAGCTAAACTAACCATTCACTGGGTACTTATCCGTACGAAAATCCCTATTGATTTACCTGTTTTTACAAGGAAATAAAATGTGAAAAAAATATTTCTACATCCCATGGCCTTCCCAACCATTTAAATTTTTCTCTTACAGGTCTAACACTACGTAAAAACCATTACAACGCCCACCCGGAACAATATATAAAGCTAAACGAACCGTTCACTGGGTACTTATCCGTACGAAAATCCCTATTCATTTACCTGTTTTTACAAGGCAGTAAAATGTGAAAAAAATATTTCTACATCCAATGGCCTTTCCCAGCCATTTAAATTTTTCTCTTACAGGTCTAACACTTCCGAAAAACCAATACAACGCCCACCCGGAACAATATATAAAGCTAAACGAAACGTTCACTGGGTACTTATCCGTACGAAAATCCCTATTGATTTACCTGTTTTTACAAGGAAATAAAATGTGAAAAAAATATTTCTACATCCCATGGCCATTCCCAACCATTTAAATTTTTCTCTTTCAGGTCTAACACTTCTGAAAAAGCAATAAAACGGCCACCCAGAACAATGTATAAAGCTAAACGAACCGTTCACTGGGTACTTATCCGTACGAAAATCCCTATTGATTTACCTGTTTTTACAAGGAAGTAAAATGTGAAAAAAATATTTCTACATCCCATGGCCTTTCCCAACCATAAATTTTTCTCTTACAGGTCTAACACTTCCGAAAAACCAATACAACGCCCACCCGGAACAATATATAAAGCTAAACGAACCGTTCACTGGGTACTTATCCGTACGAAAATCCCTATTGATTTACCTGTTTTTACAAGGAAATAAAATGTGAAAAAAATATTTCTACATCCCATGGCCTTTCCCAACCATTTAAACTTTTCTCTTACAGGTCTAACACTTCCGAAAAACCAATACAACGGCCACCCGGAACAATAGATAAAGCTAAACGAACCGTTCACTGGGCACTTATCCGTACGAAAATCCCTATTGATTTACCTGTTTTTACAAGGAAGTAAAATGTGAAAAAAATATTTCTACATCCCATGGCCTTTCCCAACCATTTAAACATTTCTCTTACAGGTCTAACACTTCTGAAAAACCAATACAACGCCCACGCGGAACAATATATAAAGCTAAACGAACAGTTCACTGGGTACTTATCCGTACGAAAAGCCCTATTTATTTACCTGTTTTTACAAGGAAGTAAAATGTGAAAAAAATATTTCTACATCCCATGGCCTTTCCCAACCATTTAAATTTTTCTCTTACAGGTCTAACAGTTGCGAAAAACCAATACAACGCCCACCCGGAAAAATATATACAGCTAAATAAATCGTTTACTGGGTACTAATCCATACGAAAATCCCTATTGATTTACCTGTTTTTACAAGGAAATAAAATGTGAAAAAAATATTTCTACATCCCATGGCCTTTCCCAACCATTTAAATTTTTCTCTTACAGGTCTAACACTACGGAAAAACCATTACAACGCCCACCCGGAACAATATATAAAGCTAAACGAACCGTTCACTGGGTACTTATCCGTACGAAAATCCCTATTCATTTACCTGTTTTTACAAGGCAGTAAAATGTGAAAAAAATATTTCTACATCCAATGGCCTTTCCCAGCCATTTAAATTTTTCTCTTACAGGTCTAACATTTCCGAAAAACCAATACAACGCCCACCCGGAACAATATATAAAGCTAAACGAACCGTTCACTGGGTACTTATCCGTACGAAAATCCCTATTGATTTACCTGTTTTTACAAGGAAATAAAATGTGAAAAAAATATTTCTACATCCCATGGCCATTCCCAACCATTTAAATTTTTCTCTTACAGGTCTAACACTTCCGAAAAACCAATACAACGCCCACCCGGAACAATATATAAAGCTAAACGAACCGTTCACTGGGTACTTATCCGTACGAAAATCCCTATTGATTTACCTGTTTTTACAAGGAAATAAAATGTGAAAAAAATATTTCTACATCCCATGGCCATTCCCAACCATTTAAATTTTTCTCTTTCAGGTCTAACACTTCTGAAAAAGCAATAAAACGGCCACCCAGAACAATGTATAAAGCTAAACGAACCGTTCACTGGGTACTTATCCGTACGAAAATCCCTATTGATTTACCTGTTTTTACAAGGAAGTAAAATGTGAAAAAAATATTTCTACATCCCATGGCCTTTCCCAACCATAAATTTTTCTCTTACAGGTCTAACACTTCCGAAAAACCAATACAACGCCCACCCGGAACAATATATAAAGCTAAACGAACCGTTCACTGGGTACTTATCCGTACGAAAATCCCTATTGATTTACCTGTTTTTACAAGGAAATAAAATGTGAAAAAAATATTTCTACATCCCATGGCCTTTCCCAACCATTTAAACTTTTCTCTTACAGGTCTAACACTTCCGAAAAACCAATACAACGGCCACCCGGAACAATAGATAAAGCTAAACGAACCGTTCACTGGGCACTTATCCGTACGAAAATCCCTATTGATTTACCTGTTTTTACAAGGAAATAAAATGTGAAAAAAATATTTCTACATCCCATGGCCTTTCCCAACCATTTAAATTTTTCTCTTACAGGTCTAACACTTCCGAAAAACCAATACAACGCCCACCCGGAAAAATATATAAAGCTAAAAGAACCGTTCACTGGGTACTTATCCGTACGAAAATCCCTATTGATTTACCTGTTTTTACAAGGAAATAAAATGTGAAAAAAATATTTCTACGTCCCATGGCCTTTCTCAGCCATTTAAAGTTTTCTCTTACAGGTCTAACACTTCCGAAAAACCAATACAACGCCCACCCGGAACAATGTATAAAGCTAAACGAACCGTTCACTGGGTACTTATCCGTGGGAAAAGCCATATTGATTTACCTGTTTTTACAAGGAAGTAAAATGTGAAAAAAATATTTCTACATCCCATGGCCTTTACCAGCCATTTAAATTTTTCTCTTACAGGTCTAACACTTCCGAAAAACCAATACAACGCACACCCGGAACAATATATAAAGCTAAACGAACAGTTAACTGGGTACTTATCCTTACGGAAAGCCCTATTGATTTACCTCTTTTTACAAGGAAGTAAAATATGAAAAAAATATTTCTACATCCCATGGCCTTTCCCAACCATTTAAATTTTTCTCTTACAGGTCTAACAGTTGCGAAAAACCAATACAACACCCACCCGGAAAAATATATACAGCTAAACGAATCGTTTACTGGGTACTAATCCATACGAAAATCCCTATTGATTTACCTGTTTTTACAAGGAAATAAAATGTGAAAAAAATATTTCTACATCCCATGGCCTTTCCCAACCATTTAAATTTTTCTCTTACAGGTCTAACACTACGGAAAAACCATTACAACGCCCACCCGGAACAATATATAAAGCTAAACGAACCGTTCACTGGGTACTTATCCGTACGAAAATCCCTATTCATTTACCTGTTTTTACAAGGCAGTAAAATGTGAAAAAAATATTTCTACATCCAATGGCCTTTCCCAGCCATTTAAATTTTTCTCTTACAGGTCTAACATTTCCGAAAAACCAATACAACGCCCACCCGGAACAATATATAAAGCTAAACGAACCGTTCACTGGGTACTTATCCATACGAAAATCCCTATTGATTTACCTGTTTTTACAAGGAAATAAAATGTGAAAAAAATATTTCTACATCCCATGGCCATTCCCAACCATTTAAATTTTTCTCTTTCAGGTCTAACACTTCTGAAAAAGCAATAAAACGGCCACCCAGAACAATGTATAAAGCTAAACGAACCGTTCACTGGGTACTTATCCGTACGAAAATCCCTATTGATTTACCTGTTTTTACAAGGAAGTAAAATGTGAAAAAAATATTTCTACATCCCATGGCCTTTCCCAACCATAAATTTTTCTCTTACATGTCTAACACTTCCGAAAAACCAATACAACGCCCACCCGGAACAATATATAAAGCTAAACGAACCGTTCACTGGGTACTTATCCGTACGAAAATCCCTATTGATTTACCTGTTTTTACAAGGAAATAAAATGTGAAAAAAATATTTCTACATCCCATGGCCTTTCCCAACCATTTAAATTTTTCTCTTACAGGTCTAACAGTTGCGAAAAACCAATACAACACCCACCCGGAACAATATATACAGCTAAACGAATCGTTTACTGGGTACTAATCCATATGAAAATCCCTATTGATTTACCTGTTTTTACAAGGAAATAAAATGTGAAAAAAATATTTCTACATCCCATGGCCTTTCCCAACCATTTAAATTTTTCTCTTACAGGTCTAACACTTCCGAAAAACCAATACAACGCCCACCCGGAACAATATATAAAGCTAAACGAACCGTTCACTGGGTACTAATCCATACAAAAATCCATATTGATTTACCTGTTTTTACAAGGAAATAAAATGTGAAAAAAATATTTCTACATCCCATGGCCTTTCCCAACAATTTAAATTTTTCTCTTACATGTCTAACACTTCAGAAAAACCAATACAACGCCCAGCCGGAACAATATATAAAGCTAAACTAACCATTCACTGGGTACATATCCGTACGAAAATCCCTATTGATTTACCTGTTTTTACAAGGAAATAAAATGTGAAAAAAATATTTCTACATCCCATGGCCTTCCCAACCATTTAAATTTTTCTCTTACAGGTCTAACACTACGGAAAAACCATTACAACGCCCACCCGGAACAATATATAAAGCTAAACGAACCGTTCACTGGGTACTTATCCGTACGAAAATCCCTATTGATTTACCTGTTTTTACAAGGAAGTAAAATGTGAAAAAAATATTTCTACATCCCATGGCCTTTCCCAACCATTTAAATTTTTCTCTTACAGGTATAACACTACAGAAAAACCAATACAACGCCCACCCGGAACAATATATAAAGCTAAACGAACCGTTCACTGGGTACTTATCCGTACGAAAATCCCTATTGATTTACCTGTTTTTACAAGGAAATAAAATGTGAAAAAAATATTTCTACATCCCATGGCCTTTCCCAACCATTTAAACTTTTCTCTTACAGGTCTAACACTTCCGAAAAACCAATACAACGGCCACCCGGAACAATATATAAAGCTAAACGAACCGTTCACTGGGTACTTATACGTACGAAAAACCCTATTGATTTACCTGTTTTTACAAGGAAATAAAATGGGAAAAAAATATTTCTACATCCCATGGCCTTTCCCAGCCATTTAAATTTTTCTCTTACAGGTCTAACGCTTCCGAAAAACCAATACAACGCCCACCCGGAACAATATATAAAGCTAAACAAACTGTTCACTGGGTACTTATCCGTACGAAAATCCCTATTGATTTACCTGTTTTTACAAGGAAATAAAATGTGAAAAAAATATTTCTACATCCCATGGCCTTTCCCAACCATTTAAACATTTCTCTTACAGGTCTAACACTTCTGAAAAACCAATACAACGCCCACGCGGAACAATATATAAAGCTAAACGAACCGTTCACTGGGTACTAATCCATACAAAAATCCCTATTGATTTACCTATTTTTACAAGGAAATAAAATGTGAAAAAAATATTTCTACATCCCATGGCCTTTTCCAACAATTTAAATTTTTCTCTTACATGTCTAAAACTTCAGAAAAACCAATACAACGCCCACCCGGAACAATATATAAAGCTAAACGAACCGTTCACTGGGTACTTATCCGTACGAAAATCCCTATTGATTTACCTGTTTTTACAAGGAAATAAAATGTGAAAAAAATATTTCTACATCCCATGGCCTTTCCCAACCATTTAAATTTTTCTCTTACATGTCTAACACTTCCGAAAAACCAATACAACACCCACCCGGAACAATGTATAAAGCTAAACGAACCGTTCACTGGGTAATTATCCGTGCGAAAAGCCCTATTGATTTACCTGTTTTTACAAGGAAATAAAATGTGAAAAAAATATTTCTACATCCCATGGCCTTTCCCAACCATTTAAATTTTTCTCTTACATGTCTAACACTTCTGAAAAACCAATACAACGGCCACCCGGAACAATATATAAAGCTAAACGAACCGTTCACTGGGTACTTATCCGTACGAAAATCCCTATTGATTTACCTGTTTTTACAAGGAAATAAAATGTGAAAAAACTATTTCTACATCCCATAGCCTTTCACAACCATTTAAATTTTTCTCTTACATGTCTAACACTTCCGAAAAACCAATACAACGCCCACCCGGAACAATATATGAAGCTAAACGAACCGTTCACTGGGTACTTATACGTACGAAAAGCCCTATTCATTTACCTGTTTTTACAAGGAAGTAAAATGTGAAAAAAATATTTCTACATCCAATGGCCTTTCCCAGCCATTTAAATTTTTCTCTTACAGGTCTAACACTTCCGAAAAACCAATACCACGCCCACCCGGAACAATATATAAAGCTAAACGAACCGTTCACTGGGTACTTATCCGTACGAAAATCCCTATTGATTTACCTGTTTTTACAAGGAAATAAAATGTGAAAAAAATATTTCTACATCCCATGGCCTTTCCCAACCATTTAAACTTTTCTCTTACATGTCTAACACTTCTGAAAAACCAATACAACGGCCACCCGGAACAATATATAAAGCTAAACGAACCGTTCACTGGGCACTTATCCGTACAAAATTCCCTATTGATTTTCCTGTTTTTACAAGGAAATAAAATGTGAAAAAAATATTTCTACATCCCATGGCCTTTCCCAACCATTTAAATTTTTATCTTACAGGTCTAACACTACCGAAAAACCGATACAACTCCCACCGGGAACAATATATAAAGCTAAATGAACCGTTCACTGGGTACTTATCCGTACGAAAATACCTATTGATTTACCTGTTTTTACAAGGAAATAAAATGTGAAAAAATTATTTCTACATCCCATGGCCTTTCCCAACCATTTAAATTTTTATCTTACAGGTCTAACACTACAGAAAAACCGATACAACTCCCACCCGGAACAATATATAAAGCTAAACGAACCGTTCACTGGGTACTTATACGTATGAAAATCCCTATTGATTTACCTGTTTTTACAAGGAAGTAAAATGTGAAAAAAATATTTCTACATCCCATGGCCTTTCCCAACCATTTAAACATTTCTCTTACAGGTCTAACACTTCTGAAAAACCAATACAACGCCCACGCGGAACAATATATAAAGCTAAACGAACCGTTCACTGGGTACTAATCCATACGAAAATCCCTATTGATTTACCTGTTTTTACAAGGAAATAAAATGTGAAAAAAATATTTCTACATCCCATGGCCTTTCCCAACAATTTAAATTTTTCTCTTACATGTCTAACACTTCCGAAAAACCAATACAACGCCCACCCGGAACAATATATAAAGCTAAACGAACCGTTCACTGGGTACTTATCCGTACGAAAATCCCTATTGATTTACCTGTTTTTACAAGGAAATAAAATGTGAAAAAAATATTTCTACATCCCATGGCCTTTCCCAACCATTTAAATTTTTCTCTTACATGTCTAACACTTCCGAAAAACCAATACAACGGCCACCCGGAACAATATATAAAGCTAAATGAACCGTTCACTGGGTAATTATCTGTGCGAAAAGCCCTATTGATTTACCTGTTTTTACAAGGAAATAAAATGTGAAAAAAATATTTCTACATCCCATGGCCTTTCCCAACCATTTAAATTTTTCTCTTACATGTCTAACACTTCCGAAAAACCAATACAACGGCCACCCGGAACAATATATAAAGCTAAACGAACCGTTCACTGGATACTTATCCGTACGAAAATCCCTATTGATTTACCTGTTTTTACAAGGAAATAAAATGTGAAAAAACTATTTCTACATCCCATAGCCTTTCACAACCATTTAAATTTTTCTCTTACATGTCTAACACTTCCGAAAAACCAATACAACGCCCACCCGGAACAATATATGAAGCTAAACGAACCGTTCACTGGGTACTTATACGTACGAAAAGCCCTATTGTTTTTCCTGTTTTTACAAGGAAATAAAATGTGAAAAAAATATTTCTACATCCCATGGCCTTTCCCAACCATTTAAATTTTTATCTTACAGGTCTAACACTACCGAAAAACCGATACAACTCCCACCCGGAACAATATATAAAGCTAAATGAACCGTTCACTGTGTACTTATCCGTACGAAAATACCTATTGATTTACCTGTTTTTACAAGGAAATAAAATGTGAAAAAAATATTTCTACATCCCATGGCCTTTCCCAACCATTTAAATTTTTATCTTACAGGTCTAACACTACCGAAAAACCGATACAACTCCCACCCGGAACAATATATAAAGCTAAATGAACCGTTCACTGTGTACTTATCCGTACGAAAATCCCTATTGATTTACCTGTTTTTACAAGGAAATAAAATGTGAAAAAAATATTTCTACATCCCATGTCCTTTCCCAACCATTTAAATTTTTATCGTACAGGTATAACACTACAGAAAAACCGATACAACTCCCACCCGGAACAATATATAAAGCTAAATGAACCGTTCACTGGGTACTTATACGTATGAAAATCCCTATTGATTTACCTCTTTTTACAAGGAAGTAAAATGTGAAAAAAATATTTCTACATCCCATGGCCTTTCCCAACCATTTAAATTTTTCTCTTACATGTCTAACACTTCCGAAAAACCAATACAACACCCACCCGGAACAATGTATAAAGCTAAACGAACCGTTCACTGGGTAATTATCCGTGCGAAAATCCCTATTGATTTACCTGTTTTTACAAGGAAATAAAATGTGAAAAAAATATTTCTACATCCCATGGCCTTTCCCAAACATTTAAATTTTTCTCTTACAGGTCTAACACTTCCGAAAAACCAATACAACGCCCACCCGGAACAATATATAAAGCTAAACGAACCGTTCACTGGGTACTTATCCGTACGAAAAGCCCTATTGATTTACCTGTTTTTACAAGGAAATAAAATGTGAAAAAAATATTTCTACATCCCATGGCCTTTCCCAACCATTTAAATTTTTCTCTTACATGTCTAACACTTCCGAAAAACCAATACAACGCCCACCCGGAACAATATATAAAGTTAAACGAACCGTTCACTGGGTACTTATACGTACGAAAAGCCCTATTCATTTACCTGTTTTTACAAGGAAGTAAAATGTGAAAAAAATATTTCTACATCCCATGGCCTTTCCCAGCCATTTAAATTTTTCTCTTACAGGTCTAACACTTCCGAAAAACCAATACAACGCCCACCCGGAACAATATATAAAGCTAAACGAACCGTTCACTGGGTACTTATCCGTACGAAAATCCCTATTGATTTACCTGTTTTTACAAGGAAATAAAATGTGAAAAAAATATTTCTACATCCCATGGCCTTTCCCAACCATTTAAATTTTTCTCTTACAGGTCTAACACTTCCGAAAAACCAATACAACGGCCACCCGGAACAATATATAAAGCTAAACGAACCGTTCACTGGGTACTTATACGTACGAAAAACCCTATTGATTTACCTGTTTTTACAAGGAAATAAAATGTGAAAAAAATATTTCTACATCCCATGGCCTTTCCCAGCCATTTCAATTTTTCTCTTACAGGTCTAACGCTTCCGAAAAACCAATACAACGCCCACCCGGAACAATATATAAAGCTAAACAAACTGTTCACTGGGTACTTATCCGTACGAAAATCCCTATTGATTTACCTGTTTTTACAAGGAAATAAAATGTGAAAAAAATATTTCTACATCCCATGGCCTTTCCCAACAATTTAAATTTTTCTCTTACATGTCTAACACTTCCGAAAAACCAATACAACGACCACCCGGAACAATATATAAAGCTAAACGAACCGTTCACTGGGCACTTATCCGTACGAAAATCCCTATTGATTTTCCTGTTTTTACAAGGAAATAAAATGTGAAAAAAATATTTCTACATCCCATGGCCTTTCCCAACCATTTAAATATTTATCTCACAGGTCTAACACTACCGAAAAACCGATACAACTCCCACCCGGAACAATATATAAAGCTAAATGAACCGTTCACTGTGTACTTATCCGTACGAAAAGCCATATTGATTTACCTGTTTTTACAAGGAAATAAAATGTGAAAAAAATATTTCTACATCCCATGGCCTTTCCCAACCATTTAAATTTTTATCGTACAGGTATAACACTACAGAAAAACCGATACAACTCCCACCCGGAACAATATATAAAGCTAAATGAACCGTTCACTGGGTACTTATACGTATGAAAATCCCTATTGTTTTACCTCTTTTTACAAGGAAGTAAAATGTGAAAAAAATATTTCTACATCCCATGGCCTTTCCCAACCATTTAAATTTTTCTCTTACATGTCTAACACTTCCGAAAAACCAATACAACACCCACCCGGAACAATGTATAAAGCTAAACGAACCGTTCACTGGGTAATTATCCGTGCGAAAATCCCTATTGATTTACCTGTTTTTACAAGGAAATAAAATGTGAAAAAAATATTTCTACATCCCATGGCCTTTCCCAAACATTTAAATTTTTCTCTTACAGGTCTAACACTTCCGAAAAACCAATACAACGCCCACCCGGAACAATATATAAAGCTAAACGAACCGTTCACTGGGTACTTATCCGTACGAAAAGCCCTCTTGATTTACCTGTTTTTACAAGGAAATAAAATGTGAAAAAAATATTTCTACATCCCATGGCCTTTCCCAACCATTTAAATTTTTCTCTTACATGTCTAACACTTCCGAAAAACCAATACAACGCCCACCCGGAAAAATATATAAAGTTAAACGAACCGTTCACTGGGTACTTATACGTACGAAATGCCCTATTCATTTACCTGTTTTTACAAGGAAGTAAAATGTGAAAAAAATATTTCTACATCCCATGGCCTTTCCCAGCCATTTAAATTTTTCTCTTACAGGTCTAACACTTCCGAAAAACCAATACAATGCCCACCCGGAACAATATATAAAGCTAAACGAACCGTTCACTGGGTACTTATCCGTACGAAAATCCCTATTGATTTACCTGTTTTTACAAGGAAATAAAATGTGAAAAAAATATTTCTACATCCCATGGCCTTTCCCAACCATTTAAACTTTTCTCTTACAGGTCTAACACTTCCGAAAAACCAATACAACGGCCACCCAGAACAATATATAAAGCTAAACGAACCGTTCACTGGGTACTTATACGTACGAAAAACCCTATTGATTTACCTGTTTTTACAAGGAAATAAAATGTGAAAAAAATATTTCTACATCCCATGGCCTTTCCAAGCCATTTAAATTTTTCTCTTACAGGTCTAACGCTTCCGAAAAACCAATACAACGCCCACCCGGAACAATATATAAAGCTAAACAAACTGTTCACTGGGTACTTATCCGTACGAAAATCCCTATTGATTTACCTGTTTTTACAAGGAAATAAAATGTGAAAAAAATATTTCTACATCCCATGGCCTTTCCCAACAATTTAAATTTTTCTCTTACATGTCTAACACTTCCGAAAAACCAATACAACGGCCACCCGGAACAATATATAAAGCTAAACGAACCGTTCACTGGGCACTTATCCGTACGAAAATCCCTATTGATTTTCCTGTTTTTACAAGGAAATAAAATGTGAAAAAAATATTTCTACATCCCATGGCCTTTCCCAACCATTTAAATTTTTATCTTACAGGTCTAACACTACCGAAAAACCGATACAACTCCCACCCGGAACAATATATAAAGCTAAATGATCCGTTCACTGGGTACTTATCCGTACGAAAATACCTATTGATTTACCGGTTTTTACAAGGAAATAAAATGTGAAAAAAATATTTCTACATCCCATGGCCTTTCCCAACCATTTAAATTTTTATCGTACAGGTATAACACTACAGAAAAACCGATACAACTCCCACCCGGAACAATATATAAAGCTAAACGAACCGTTCACTGGGTACTTATCCGTACG